>NC_141821.1:28932522-29588593 GCF_982586985.1 Callionymus lyra
TATTTTCTATTGAAGCAGTAACCCACCTTTGAATACATCCATTAATGTATTGGTGTCTTCTAAATGTTTATATTCACCTTTTCACATCAAACTGTATTGTCTGATGGAAACATGCAGAAGAACGTGCTCAGGAAGCAGCGAAACTGGGAGAGACAAGTGGCAGCTAAAAAGAGTCGTCGAAAAGAAGAGAAGGAACGCAGAAAACTAAACCGAGTCAATGATAAAGGTAATATATTTATCCCCTTTTGTTTAAGGCATACAGTTGTCAGAGATGCTCAAAAGGAGGAAGACTTTTGGGTCACAGTGACTGTCACCATAGTCTTGCCCACAAAATGAAATATGCTTATTAATTCCTCAGTTGTACAACATTTAAGCAAACACATACATAACCACGACAATAAGTATTGTATTTGTCATTCTTTGCACATTTATCTGTGACTCGATCTTTGTCTTCAGTTCTTTGTGGGGTTTTCTACAAAAAAAATAAATGGCAGGAATATTAACATGTTTTCTCTCTAGGTGACCATGTGGACAGTGGTCAACTTTCTAAGCGGGTCATGAAGG
The DNA here is from genome assembly GCF_982586985.1 of Callionymus lyra. Taxonomy (NCBI): domain Eukaryota; kingdom Metazoa; phylum Chordata; class Actinopteri; order Syngnathiformes; family Callionymidae; genus Callionymus; species Callionymus lyra. The sequence goes on from NC_141821.1 coordinate 28,933,087, forward strand.
CAATCACAAATGAGCGATTGATTGAAGCTCAATCCACCGGTCAGAAACTTTGCATTGACCTCAGTATGACTGAATTCATGTCTGATAAGGTAACAAAGGTGCTTCCATAACTACTTTACTGAGGATAGTATTTGATAAATCAGATTGTCCTTCAATGTTGTTCCTACCTAGGAAGTGAGCAGACTGGCTGGCCAGATTAGAAGACTGTATGGGTCGAACAAGAAGGCTGCCAAACCCTTCCATGTGTTCCTGACTGACTTGACCGAGGAAAGTCGCATTTATAAAGAGTGCACACGAATGAATGAAGGCTTTCTCAACTACAAGGTCAGCATATATCATGCTTATTGATCGTATGGATGTTATTGTTAATTGTTTTTACAGTACTCTCTAAGAGTCTTGAAACTAGACTGAGAGCAGAAGTCAGCATTTGTGAGCAACAGTATGGTTTCTTGCATAGAAGGAGGACTACAGATGCTGTATCTGCTTTAAGAATGTTTGTTGAGAAATACAAAGAAGGTCAGAGTGAGCTGCATTATGCCTTTGTAGATCTGGAAAAAGCTTATGACAGGGTGCAGAGAGAGGAACTGGTGAGGTACTGTATGAGGAAGTCGTAGCAGAGAATTATGTTAGACTGGTGCAGGACATGTTTGTTAGACCTGTGCAGGACATGTATGTTAGACCGGTGCAGGACATGTATGTTAGACCGGTGCAGGACATGTTTGTTAGACCTGTGCAGGACATGTATGTTAGACCGGTGCAGGACATGTATGTTAGACCGGTGCAGGACATGTATGTTAGACCGGTGCAGGACATGTATGTTAGACCGGTGCAGGACATGTTTGTTAGACCTGTGCAGGACATGTATGTTAGACCGGTGCAGGACATGTATGTTAGACCGGTGCAGGACATGTATGTTAGACCGGTGTAGGACATGTATGTTAGACCGGTGCAGGACATGTTTGTTAGACCTGTGCAGGACATGTATGTTAGACCGGTGCAGGACATGTATGTTAGACCGGTGCAGGACATGTATGTTAGACCGGTGCAGGACATGTATGTTAGACCGGTGCAGGACATGTTTGTTAGACCTGTGCAGGACATGTATGTTAGACCGGTGCAGGACATGTATGTTAGACCGGTGCAGGACATGCATGTTAGACCGGTGCAGGACATGTATGTTAGACCGGTGCAGGACATGTATGTTAGACCGGTGCAGGACATGTATGTTAGACCGGTGCAGGACATTTATGTTAGACCGGTGCAGGACATGTATGTTAGACCGGTGCAGGACATGCATGTTAGACCGGTGCAGGACATGCATGTTAGACCGGTGCAGGACATATATGTTAGACCGGTGCAGGACATGTATGTTAGACCGGTGCAGGACATGTATGTTAGACCGGTGCAGGACATGTATGTTAGACCGGTGCAGGACATGCATGTTAGACCGGTGCAGGACATGCATGTTAGACCGGTGCAGGACATGCATGTTAGACCGGTGCAGGACATGTATGTTAGACCGGTGCAGGACATGTATGTTAGACCGGTGCAGGACATGCATGTTAGACCGGTGCAGGACATGCATGTTAGACCGGTGCAGGACATGCATGTTAGACCGGTGCAGGACATGTATGTTAGACCGGTGCAGGACATGCATGTTAGACCGGTGCAGGACATGCATGTTAGACCGGTGCAGGACATGTATGTTAGACCGGTGCAGGACATTATATACACACAGTATATAAACTGTGAGATGTGCTGTATGTGTGACAGATGAGGTTAGACGGGAATCTCCATGGACTGTGATGTTTGCAGATGACATTGTGATCTGTGGTGAGAGCAGAGAGCAGGTGGAGGAAAGACTGCAGAGGTGGAGATATGCTCTAGAAGGAGAGGAATGAAGGTTAGTCGCAGCAAGACAGAATACGTGTTTTAAAGAGAGGAACCCAAGTGGAACCATGAGGCTACAGGGAGTGGAGAAGAAGAAGGTGAAGGATTTGAAGTATTTAGGGTCAACAGTCCAGAGCAGTGGAGATTGTGGAAAAGAGGTGAAGAAATGTGTTCAAGCTGGATGGAATGGGTGGAGAAAAGTGTCAGGAGTAATGTGTGATAAAAGAGTATCAGCCAGAATGAAAGGAAAGATGTACAAGACAGTGGTTAGAGCAGCCATGCTGTATGTTCTAGAGACGGTGACACTGTGGAAAAGGCAGGAAGCAGAACTCGAGGTAGCAGAGATGAAGATGTTGAGGTTCTCTTTGGCAATGACGAAGATGGATAGGATCAGGAATGAGTCAGTCAGAGGAACAGCACATGTTAGATGTTTTGGAGATAAGGTGAGGGAGGCCAAGATGAGATGGTTTGGTCATGTACAGAGGGGGGATAGTGAGTTTATTGGTAGAAGGAGGCTGAGGTTGGAATTGCCAGGCAGGAGGTCTAGAGGAAGACCAAAGAGAAGGTTTATAGACGTAGTGAAAGAGGACATGAGGTTGGTCGGGGTGAGAGAGGGGGATCCAGAGAACAGGGTTAGATGGAGGAGGTTGATTCTCTGTGGCGACCCCTGAAGGGAGCAGCAAAAAGGAAAAGAAGAATAATAAGAAGAGTTTTTACCGTACACTCTCGATATTAGGTAGTTACAAGCACAATAGAAGTGTCATAATGACTAAGACAATCATGGAAAATCATGATATTTTGCATCTTGCATTTATTCCTCCTGTAATATTTTCAGTTGGACAAGAGAGAAGAAAGTTGCTCGGACCTGTTCCCTGCAGAAGCCATTGTCTACCTCACGCCAGATGCTGAAGAAGGTTAGAAAAAATAATGTAATGAAATGTTTTTTTCTGGCCAGCGCCCTGCATATGCAGTTGCATTTTCCGGTCAGCAGATGGCGCAGGTCTTATGTCTATGTATCTCTTTTATCTTTAGTTCTGCAAACACTGGACCCAGAAAAGGTGTACGTTCTAGGAGGCCTCGTGGATGAAAGTGTTCAGAAGGTAACTTTCACAATTGAATGTGAACATACTGCAATTGTAGTAATGAAATCAGCTAATAAACAATTGTAATGTGACCGTTCAAAAATCTCTGTGTTATAAGCAAAACTACATTTTTATCAAAGATACTTAACAACCTACACCAATCAAAAAGTTTTAGGGTGAAAAAAAGGGTATTTCGAGCTTGTTGTGACCAGTTGAAGTATTTTCCCTTTGGAAATGTCATTCTGATTTATTTAGTGAAGGTCTTGTGTTAGAGCCGTGGATGAGGTCATGTTTGATTTTCAAGAAAACATCAGATCACTTCACAGCCTCACTTTCCTAAACACTTGTGCAGACGCTGAGTCTTTCACGGGCCAAAGAACTTTCGGTGCCGACAGCCAGACTTCCCATAGATGAATACATGACCAGGAAGTCCAACGACAAGAACTTCCACTCCAAGATCCTGGCCATCAATCAAGGTGGAGTTTTATTTAGCCATTGAATATTGATCCATTTCTATTAAATAATTTAAAAAAAAATCTAAAACATTTTTGTTGCAGTTTTCGACATCTTGTTGACGTTCAGAGAAATTGGCAGCTGGACAGAAGCCTTGCAGACATGGTTCCCCGCTGGGAAGGGTTATGTTGTCACGTCCAGGGAAATGGATCATGAAGAAGAAAGTATGAGAAGTAAAACATAAAAGATGGATTAGCAGTTTATGTTTAATGGATTTATGGAATCTGTGTGAAGTTTCCTATCTCAGGTTTTATGATAAATAGGTTTTGTGTAAATTCAACATTTCCCTGAGATTATTTTAGGACCAATTTTTAGAAAAAAATATTGAAATAATAACCAAGCCTCACACCTACTGGCAGCTAAGATTAACATAATTTATTACGTTGAGATATTCTTCTATTTTTTATTCTGAGCTAAAATAACTCGAGGCTAAAAGAGATTTACAGAATGTCTGCCTTCATCATTGCTCCTGTTTCTTTTATCGATTATTTTGTGTGTTATCTTCTTTCATTCTTTTATTCTGTTCTGACACCACAAAAACCCTATGTTGTGTTTTCAACACCTGCAATACAAGTTTCTGATTCTGAGCGTGTGTTTGTGTGCGTAGCACGCATTTATGATCCGCTGCTCTGACAATTGTTTGAACGCAGTAACACCGGAAGAGGGCGACAGAGAGCTTTAATCGTTGGTCAACTCACAGATCACCAAAGTATTTGATGAACACAGACTTGATATTTTCACTCACAAAAAACAATGCAATGAAAAGGTATTGAATGAATAATATTTTAGCATTTATTGTGTAAGTTCGTCCCCAGTAAAGCAGAATAAAATACAAAGCAAATGATGCTACAGATACTGATCTAATCACACGAAACATACTTATTCCTCCTGTTGCTCCAATGGCTGGGAAGAAAAAGGATAAATGAAAATGGAGTGAGGGATTATTGCGTCACTTTCTTATGACATAAGTCAGGAGTCCGGATGTTGTGAATAGTATCACCAACAATCTCAAGCTTGAGTCTTTGGGTGTGATACTCCATGATGGTGTAGCTGCTTCTCCAGGACAAACTGCACCAGCTTCTTCACCCACGAGGACTTGGGGTCCAGACAGACCTTCTCTCCGTTGGACAGCCCGGCTCTACAAACACAGTGGATGCGTTTGTTTTTCTTGTAATTTAATAATTCATTTAACACATTTTTACTGACATTTGTTTACATTTCCTGATTCAATTAAGTTAGTACAAAATACCAAGTATCTGCTGGACTTACATGACCTCTGTGTCAGGGCAGTGGGGTCCTTCAGGGAACAGCTTGATGCTCCTCAGACTATCAGGAGGGATGATCCTGGTCTCCACCTTCAGGCAGCGGCAGTGTGTGTTGTAGTCTCTGCTGATGGGGGGCATCCCTGTCACCCCCAAAACAATGAGATTTAGAGGCACACGTCAATGTTTATACAAACAACAACAATGACACACATGTTACACTTTCTTTCTTCTAAACCTCTGATGTTAATGTTTCAGTGTGAATTCTTGAATCAATTTAATGAATCATTAAGGGATGTGAAGTCAAACATGCTGATGCATGTTTAGACTAAATTGGATGAATGTCTAGTCAAATTAAACATCAGATTCATTTCAATCATTTCATTATTTCCTGTTCGCTATTGTTCTTTTGGGCTCTAAAGAAACTTGGTATCAGCATCATAGGGGAGATGGTGGGAAGCCCCAGGAAAGTCCATGAATGTTTTCGAGGAGAACTTTTTTTTTTTTGACATACACATCATCATTCATCATTAGATGAAAATGGAAAGCCCCAAATTGTGTTACCTTATGACAAAAACTAATATAGACAAATGGACAAATATATGTTATAAAGCCCGAAGAAACAAGCTTGTGGTTATTTAATGTTTTTTGTTATGGGTCAAGAATCTCTGGAACTTGACAAAATTATCAACAAACTATCAGATACTAAGGTGCCTCAGAAGTGCTAACCGAATTTGCAAACCCTGAAACACAATTTTAGTTGAAGGAAATTGGGTTTTGTAGTTATGTTTGCAAATTCTTTTATAATTTCAGGATATTGTAATTTAATTTAACGTTACTAAGTAAACACTCAAGTATTTATGATTACTCAGTTTGAATATATTTTTCTTGACTATCCATTATTTACAGCATTGAAACACTAAATAAGACAAAAAACAGTTTTCCTCTTAATAAAAAAACAAATTTTTAGTTTTTTTCACAAACTTAAAATTACAACTGTTGTGTCAAGTGCTCGGATCTTGCGCAAGAATAGAAATCCTCCCTCAGCACTTGCCTTACGGACGTGACACAACGTATTTATTTTGTAACTGCAAGTCATAGTGATTTTTGTTTATTTACATGGACACGTGAAAAATAAGAGATTTGATAAAGCCATTTGCTCAAAAAACACCATATAAATTCCGGTTTTAGTTGATTATCAACATCAAAGCTCCAGTGATACAAGCTGGCGTATAACTCTGTTCATTATTTATATGTGATAAGCAAAAATGAATGAATAAACATTCAATATGTTTAAATATTATTAGTTATATTTTTAAGGGCAGTGAAGAATGTGGTTATTAATATTGTTATAGAATACATATCACAAATCTGGAGACAGAAATACAATTGAAAAAAAGCAGTGACAAGGCTCTCACCATGAATCATGACCAGCAGAGACGCCACCATGAAGACGACGGCGAGCTTCATCTTGAGTCCAGACGGCTGTGCTTTAGATGCTCCTGTAGGTTGGCAGCTCAGTATTTATGTGAAGGCATCATGTGCTCGCATATCTTACAGGGTATGATCCTGAAATTTAAAAAAAAACCCAGAAGTTGTGTCGGTTTCACTTTGGCTCATGTGCAGTCATGGGACTATGCGAGCGGGGACAACACAGGGGCCCACTTGAGGTTCAAACAAAAACATTTGCTCTGCGCGATCAGACACATCCTTGTCTCGGGGTTGACTGTGGTTTACCATCTGCTCCGATGACGGGAGCTGCCACAACGAGCTGTTGTCGGTGGACACTTCGTTTGTTTATGGCCATCACCAGCCCCTCTGGGTCTGTTCTGACCTGCATTACACACAACAGTACAGTCAGTGTGCAGGAGGATATCAGGGGCCAAATCTCCTGGTTTGTTGTCGCCTCAATCACAGATTTTAATTGAATGTTTTGATTGAATGATAATAATAATTGAGAAATATCGCGCTCTCATGATTGACAGTGTGGGTCAATAATGTGGCGGGTCATGCAAAACCTCAGTTCCCTGTGACTAAAGGAGCATCATGACTCACCGTTACTATCTGAAAATGAGGTTTTCTTAGAAATAACCAAAATTATTATTAATTTCTCTGGTTTGAATAACCGTGAATAATTCTATGTAAGTCAGACATTTGCCTTTTAAATGAATGAATAATCCTCCTTTGAGTAAGTTATATATATTTCATCTAAATGTTGTTTATTCGCTGTGGTAAACAACAAGTATTTGTTTGATAATCTCATGTCATTGTGATCTAATGGATTATAATAATTAAATGTTTTAATTAACCGTCACTATAAGAGTTTTGTGTGAAATGCTGGTGCAAAATAAAGATAAGACTATACTTTAAGTGATCATTTCTATATTTCTTATGTTAAGAAATGTGTTTCTAAAGAGTTCAATGAAGAGTCGTGATATTCTTGCTGAGCGTGAAACAGACGAGAGAATAATGATTCACTTCATATGTTCTTCGTGTGGACTATTTAGGGGAGGAATATGATCGGAGTGGTTGATGTTTCTTCTTTAAAGGAGATATACCAATAACGAGTTATATTTAGATGGATCTAAAATACACTTTTCAATAAGATTTTGTACTAAAGACAGCTGACAGCTGACAGCTTTCTTGTTGTTTAGAAAATGAAAAACTATTTAAAACCTTTTTATATATTTAATTAAAATGAATTAAAATAACATATTTCTAATGACAGGTGTTTCTTGAAACCATAAAACTGATCATCAAGTTAATGTTAACGTTCATAGTTTCTTGATTATCTATTCAATTCCATTCTAGTAAAAGGTATTTAAAACAGACACAATAGGCTCCAACCACCTGTCAGGGGCCCGGTACTCCGTGGGGCCTCGGATACCACACATCAAGAAACAAAAAAACATCTGTTGTATTGATTATTACTGTCTGAAAGGCTTTATATTGTGGGGGGGAAATATTTTCTCCAAAGTACCATTATCCCGTGACTTTTTATGATACAATATGATTTCTTCAGTCAAAACATAAGCCTGTAAAGTAGATAAAATGAAGAAACAAAATCATCCTGTTGCAGGGAAACCAGCACAGGGCGCCTGCAGATACAAATGTATTTAACAGTAGTTTTTTGTTCGTTATGCTTTTTTTTTTTTTTACGTTTTCTTCTGAAGGTTGCTCCATGACAAATAGTACCGACATTAGCGATGCGAAGTGACAACCTAAAAACAAATTCAACTCTCGAGTCAAAAATTCCTGCAGTTAAAATAAATACTTTGCTTTGCACATATTGGTCCAAGAGTTGTAAAAGAAAAGTCAAAGAGGAAGGTGGCCTAGAACTGAGCTCTGTGGTACTCCACTGGTCAGCTGTAGAAGACGACACAGGGGGATTTTTAAGGTGTACAGATTTTTTTTAAATTCACTTTATTAATGCTAACTTAATCTTTTATGGACGGTGTGGTTCCAAATGTACCATTGTGTTGATGTTAAACGTGTCTTTGATGACAGTGGTCTTCGGTTGGACTAGCTGTTCCCATTCTTTTCCTCTTGAATGTATCATGTGAGACCTTTAGTTGACATTTTCCCAGAATTGGAAAAGGTCACCCAAAAATTCTTTGTTAGACTCAACCAGCTGTTACTGAGCTTCAGTAATTGCTTATTAGCAACTGTCAGTCAAGGTTTTGGGGAAACTCACTGAGAGAAAAGTCACAGTTTTAATGACTTCAATTTATTTATTTATTTCCACACTGAGGTTGTGTATGTATGTCTACTGTATTAACAAACTTTTTCTTAATTTGAATTCTATTTGTATTTTTCTTTCTGTTTTTCAAAATAACTTCTTCTTGTGTTTTATACATTTTTCCTGCTTGATTTAGTATTAGACCGCAGTTGAGTGTTAGTTGGTTCTTTATTTTCAACATGTTCTGGTTAATAATAATTAAGTGAGAAAATTGAAATCATTATAATCATTGTGCCATTTAATATTTTATTTAAAGGGTAGAGAGGATTTTTGCAATTTGCAATTATCTTTCTTTTTAACAGTTTCATCATCGTTTCACTGACAAATGCTTAAACAAACACATTATCTGTGTTTTAGTTAGAGAAGTAGACACGTGTGTAAACAAGTTAAAAGGCAAAACTCCAGTGTGTCTTAAATAGATGTTGGACGCTATTGTATCATCAGTATGTGTCTGTTTGTACAAAACCCTCTTTTCATTGAAATATTGACATTAGAAAATGTGCTTAAGCCCCACCCACTGAAAAAACTTCAGATGGAGATGAAATCTTGTTTATCATAACCACACCCACTCTGCTGTGATTGATCGAGCATCAAGGTTTGTCACCATCAATCCCAGAAGTCACCATCTTCAAGGGGCTCGTTGTATAAACAAATCGGGGTGTGATTACAGATGGCTGGAGGAGGAGTGAGGCCATTATTACATAATGCACCTCTGGTTCGCCGAGATTTCAGACGGGGGAGAACTTTATAAAGTAATACGTTTAAAACATGGTCATGATGAGAGACTTACTGCATCTTAGAGAGGAAGATTCAACATTTGAAACATGTTAGTGAGTCAGGAGAGTTGGGGTTTGACATAGTTGCCATTTTATTTACATTTTAATCATGTAACCATTAATAATTATTGATCCCGCTGCATTGGTTTCCTGGAACCAACAACAACGACATGACCCTTGATTTCAAAAGTTTTTAAATGACGAAAAGCTCAAATGTTTTTGGTCAAGGACGCTTCTTTGCTGTCCAAGCCAATGTCAGCCACGACCAATAAGGACCCGGTATGTTTGTCGTGTTCCATGATAACCAAGCTTACCACAGCTAACTAGGATAAGAAACTCATTCTTATCTTTCCTCAGTTGCACTGATTCTGTTCTCTTTGGTTCGTTCTGTTTTCTCTTGGATTAGGATTATTTTTGAGGATTATTTTTTATTTTCTGAAAAGGAATTACGCACCAGTATGTGATATAATCCGTCCTTTATTCAGTTGTGACATTTGCCTCTACACTTGCATGCAAACCCAGAAGTCTTTGCTCTTTATCCTTGAATATGAGAAGTTAAGCTTAGATGAACAAGAAGCAAGAAACATTTTTATTCAGAGCTGACTGAAAAGGACAGAAAAATTCCAAATAAATGTAAATTTAAGTGACTAAACTGATGACAAGGTTTATATAATAATATAAACAAAACCTTTTATGAAAGCTTTGTTGAGTAAAACAAAAACAGGAAACTGGTTAGAAATTAAGCAGGAATGTTGCTCCGACATCATCGTACAATGAAAAGTTTGTGTATTGAAAAAGCAATAAAGCGCCAAATACAAAAGTGTTGAATGAGCGAAGCATGTTTTTGTGTTGAATGATGTCACGAGTGCATCGTTCCTCAGGGTTGGATGTTGAGGGACACCACGCCGGAGACTTGTCTGAGAGCAGGACAGTCCAGGGTGGCGATCAGCCTGGTGGGTCCGGCTCTCTCGGGCGTTATGTACTCGGTCCAGTGGACGTAGGAACCCTCCAGGATCAGACTGGAATCCGGCAGTGAGAGGATCAGGATACGGTTTCATTCATATAAGATGTTCACAATGGTTGCTCACCTGTAGTACTTCATCTTGGGCCTCATGAGTCCCGGTCCTTCCATCCGTATGTAGACGTCCTCCAGGCTGAAGTTGAAGGGGTTTTTGAACTCCAAGCTGGCCACCATCTCCTCGTTCACTTTTTGCGGGCCAGATACCTAATACAGTTCATGTATAATGTTCCATATTAGATAGATGTATTCATTGATCAATATGATTTAACAACAAATGATTTTGATACAGTGTCAGTAAAGAGATTTATCAATTTCCAAAACCAGTTACTGTCAACCAGCCCTTCCTGGGGACCCTGAGGCATCCCCACGTCAGCTAAGACATAGTCCCTCCAGCGCCCCTGGGTCTCGCTCCTGCTAGTGACCCTGAACCCAACACCAGCGAGGCGTCTAGGAGGCCCACTCGTCAGATGCTCCTCAAATGACTCTTCTCAACACAGAGGAGCACCAGCTCTACATCAAACATCTCCCAGATGACCTCGCTTCTACCTAGAAAGATTGATTTTGGTGGCATTAATTATTTAATTTGAGCTTTATCTTGTTTTTCATACTAGATCATTTTGCGTCTCTTTATTTTAATCCTAAAGGTTGCATTCAAACATGCAAACAACCTCTGGTTCAGATTCTCTAAGCAGGTCAGATCAGAACTCTGGGATGAGTTCATAATTGTTGCTTTATCGTACCTGTTTTTGTTAAATTTCATAAAGTTTATAATGTCCTGCATCAAGAGTCCTTCCAACTTCAATATTTAGAGCAGCAACATCTGGGAAACGAACCTCGATGTTCAGTCGTGGATTGTGCAGCGTGACCACCTTCATGGACGTGACGATCTCATTGGTCTCCTTCACCTTCCCGGTGACGATGAAGTTGAGGTTGGCCTGCTCCACCAGATGCTTCATGTACTGTTTGGACTCAATCGTCACCACTTCCTTGACGGCTGTAGAACACCAGAGTTTTGGCGGTTGCCAAAAAAAACAAACATCATTTTGTTAAACCTACTAGCTTTTGGGCCCATGGTCACGGTCGGAGTCCTGAAGAAGAAGTCGGAGCTGGAGACTCCGGTGTAGTAGATCACGCTGCCGCTGATGTAAGCGGCCACCGTGCGGCGCTCATTGCTTTTGTTGACAAACTGCAGGGTCATCTCAAAGTCCTCGCCCACAGTGACTACCAGAGTGGGAAGGACCAGTTCCACCTCAGCCTCAGGTAGAGTGGACTTCTCTCGCTTACAGCCGTACTCCTCAGCTTTCTCCAGGACAGTCCTCTCCTCCGCAGTCCCTGAGGGAACATGCTGAAGATTCAACCCTCGTGTCGTTTGAAGCAGCAGAAACTTTCAGAATCAAGCTAAAACCAAACTAACATTTATCATTTATATAAAGAAAAACTAACTGAAATCATTAAGTATAACGTTGATTAAAACACTATGTAACATTTCCATCTTGATCATTTTTTTCATAATTCCTGTTTAGTTTTGAACGTTGACCTGTCGCAGTAGAACTCTCTGGTTGTAATGGTACTCTTTACTGGGTGACCCACAACACTTCTACTACTTATTGTCCTACTTCTACTTCTCCTCTACTTCTACTACTACTACTACAACTACTTCTACTACTACTTCTACTACTACTACTACTTCTACTACTACTAATACTACTACTACTACTACTTCTACTACTACTACTTCTCCTACTACTACTTCCACTACATCTACTTCTACTTCTTATTCTACTTCTACTTCTGCGTCTACCATTTCTTCTACTTCTAATTCTCCTTCTACTACTACTATGAATACTTGTACTATATATTCCACTACTACTACTACTATTTATTTTTCATCTACTTCTACTACTTCTACTTGTACTACTGCTACTTCTTCTACAACTTCTTCCACTACTACTACTTATTATACCACTACTTCTTCTACTACTACATATTCTATTTCTACATACTTCTATTACTACTACTATTACTACTACTGCTACCACTACTTATTCCACTACTACTACTACTACTACTACTACTACTACTACTACTACTACTACTACTACTACTACTACTAATACCACCACTACTTTTCCCACTACTACTACTACTACTACTACTACTACTACTACCACCACTTTTTCCACTACTACTACTACTACTTCTACTACTGCTACTACTAATACCACCACTACTTTTCCCACTACTACTACTACTACTACTACTACTACTACTACTACTAATACCACCACTACTTTTCCCACTACTACTACTACTACTACTACTACTACTACCACCACTTTTTCCACTACTACTACTACTACTACTTCTACTACTGCTACTTCTACTACTATTACTACTATTACTACTTCTTCTACTACTATTACTACTATTACTACTTCTTGCACTACTATTACTACTATTACTACTTCTTCTACATCTACTCCTGCTACTGTTGTTACACAAGTGTGGACACTCTAGATCAAGTACCCTCTGGGAACTTGTAATGCTCAGTGATGTCACGGCGAGTAAACTCTCCGATGGATTTTGTCAGAACCATCCGGCCAATGTGAGAGCGATTGACTTTGACCAGTTCCATGGTTCCATCTTTCTTTCGTGAGTAAAACACCACATCACTGTTGACCTGCAGGGGGAGCAGAAGGGGGATCAGTATCTGTCCTGAAGTGAAAATAATAAGCACTGACCTCAGCAAACACGAACGGTGCATCATAGGGGAAGCAGATCTGCCCATGTTTGACAGCATAGACAGATGCAGGTCCACATCTGTATAAGCCTTCATGTGCACAAGAAACATCAACAAATGCACTTTACTTTTTTTGAGAATTGGACATTTACCATCACTGGTCTCCTGAGGCGTTGCATCCACAACCTGCCAGCCTCCAAACCCTGCAGGAAGATCTGGTCTGGACATGTAGCACTCGTTCCAGCAGTGATAGTTCCTGCACATGCGAGCGACACAACCATCAGAATCAAGCAGGATCATACAAGTGGAAACTCCCCACAGTCGTACCAGATTGTGTCTCGTGTGCGGGTCCGGTCGACCCGTCCGTTATCATCCAGGATGATGTCACTCCTCAGGTTTCCATCATTGTCGTGAGCAGAGTTGAAATTGGTGACCACTCTGGACGGAATACCGAGGCACCGCAGGACTGTCGTGGACATGGATGTGGATTCATTAAAACTCTTTTTTCTTATTTAATAAGTAAAAAGAAAAAGAGGCTCACAGGTGTTGAAGACTCCAGCATAGACCCAACATTGAGCAAACGATACGGGCTTCATGGTCCTGGCGTAGCTGAGCAGGATGTCAGTGCTGCCCGTCCAGGAGGTCGGTGCCACGCCGTTGGTATAGTCGCCGCTCCAGTTCCCTCTCAACACGCCGTCGTCGTCACGTGCATCAAGCTGAGGGTTTTTAAAATTACAGGTAAATACACCTAACTTACACAAGGATATTTATTCGAAGCAGATGAATTTTGTATTAAAGGCACAAATTAAAAGTGTCAACTCACCATAGCTGAGGCTTTTCTCGCCACCTTGATGGGGTCTCCTCGGTTGGTGAGCGGCATCTCAGAGCGGTCCAAGACGTAAAGGCAAGCATCCAGGATTCCATAGTTAAACTAGGAGCAACCAACACACACAACACATCAATCAAACTATTATTACGTTTGATCAGTACTTACCTGTGCATAGTTCCAGTTTCTTTCTGCAACGTCGTCATGGAAGCCGTGATAGATGATCCCTGACTCGGCCATCACACACTCGTCCCTCTCTTCCTCGTCGTCCATGAACACAGAGTCATCTAGAAAACACAAGTGTTCAACTCAGTCAAGCAAGGGACCAAATCATTTCTATAGGCTAGTTTTATGATGGACGTCCGTCTTGAATAAAATAGTATAAGTTTGATTATGATATTGTCTTATCCTCGGACGCCTCATCTATCCTAACTTGTCCATTTACTAAACAATCATATCTAATTCAAGATTAATTGTTTTAAGAAGTGTTGGTGTAATAGCTGACTCTTATGGAAGTATATGTACGGAAGTAATATAACTGATATACTTCCATAGACTCTCTTTATATTAGCTTGTCGTAATCACTAGAATCTGAATCGTTCACCATATGACCATGAACATTAATCTACTACTGAAAAGCCAACCAACCTTGGACCTACAATTATACAAGTGATTGAAAAAAGGTTTCATTGTTTTTTTGTTATAAAATGAACAACACCATACTTATCTCTGTAAGTAATCATTTGATAGAAAAAATCGATGATCAGTTCACATGCAGGAATAAACACTTTATGTCTTTTGTGTCATGAGTTATTTTCATTTTATTTTGGAATTTGTCTTGCGGTTTTTTCCTGTGTTTTTGTCTACCTTGTCAGAGGCAGGTGTGCACAGCTGAGATGTCTGTGTGGCTCAGTTTCAAACGAGAAGAAATCCCCAGATCTCCTGAAGATCCAGTCTCCTGAGCACCTGGATGTTCCTTGTTTGATTCATCTTTGGATCTTTTTTGTTTGTTTTTGTACAAGTAAATACACATTTTTTACATTTTACCTCTTTGCATTTATATTTATTAAAGACACTGACTTTTTGTTATGACTGTCTGTTAAACTTTCAATCACAATTTTGTGAGATTTTTATTATTATTGGGTCGGGTGTAAGGGGTGTTATCTGCTACAGAAAAAAACAAGGATTAAAATGTCTTAAAGATGTGATGAGAGTTAAAGTAAAACCAAATGAGAAAAATAATAATAACACCGTCTTAAATGGACATTTTGAAAGATCAAAATAGATAGAATATATATCACATCCAGGAGTGGATCATATGGACGTGTACCTGCAACCCAGGGGTTGAAGAGAATGTAGAGGTCGCGGCTCGAGTCCTTCTTGGTCCTACGGATGCCGTACGGAGTGATCACAGCTATATACATGTGGTACTTCCCCACGATGCAGGTGGCTGCAGGAGTGATGCCCATGGTCACGATGTTGTCGGACGTCTCCAGGACTCGGCCGGCCCAGGAGGTCTGACGCTCGGGAGTCGGGAAGACGGGGATGTAAGTGCCTTTGCTGAAATGAGGACTGGGTCCTGGTCCAGGGGGGTTGGAAATCAATCAGAGATCGTTCACAGCAAACCAAGTCAAAAGTGACTCACCCATGACAAACTCCACTGCAAAACTGTCTTCGTCCGGTTTGTACGCGCGGTTGAAGGATATCTTGAGCTTGAACTCTTGACCTCTTCGCACGATCAGCTGATCATTGTTGTACAACATGGTGTTGTGAAGCATCTTGTTGGAGTCCCTCCGTTCTCTCATCATGTCCACATCCCAAATGTCCAGGAACTCTGATGTCACAGCAGAAAAATAACAACAATTATATTTGTTTATTGTCTTTTCTGGTCTCAGCCTGGTCAGTGGATGATGGTGTGACAACATTCTTACACATATGGTATTTTCCTACAATGCGGGTGGACCTTTTTTGAATATATTAACTATATTTTAATATTCTTGGCGACAATGTTGAACAGAAATACAACGGTTGCAGTGCATTATGAACTTGTGATAAGACAGGAATTTGAGCTTATATTGCAAATACAGGGAAATGAAAGTGTGAAAATAACTTGTACTTCACCAATACAGGGAGAGGGAAATAAAACTGACAACAATTTGACATGTGATCACGAGTTCAAGTGATAGTGTGCTGTCACTTTGAATTGTCCCAATAACACTGAACAGAGAGAAACAGGAAGTGATTTTTCACGAGTGTCAATCATGAGACACAATGCTTGGACAGATAAAGGACTTGTGTTGTAGAAACATAAGGCATATTTTCACTCACAAGGTAAAAACAACAACAGGGAGGAAATTATACCGAACAGAGTTTATTCCCTTTTAAATGAAAAAAATAAATACACAATAGGGCCAGCGTGGTAATGGCTTTTAAGAAAGATTGTAATTTCATCATTATATAACATGTATTGATCTGACAACAGAAGATCTTGAAATGTATCTATCTATATCAATTTCTTCAGGGGCCACATGTGACTGTCGTCATGGGCAATGAAGCCAAAAGAAAGAAGGAAAGAAAAGAATTAAATACAATTTTAATATATTAAAACATTTAAAAAAGTTAAATAAAAGAAATGTGCATTTTTTCAAACATTTATGTAATTAACTGTAACTAAAACAATTAACTATGTTATGGTGTTGTTATATGTTTAAATTAATATTTTATTTTTAAGGCAACTTTCAGAGGAATTTCTTGATTGAGTACTTGATCGTACTTTGACCTCATAAGGGCCGCATGAATGCAGTCTAGGGCCAGATGATGCCCTCGGGCCACAGTCAGGTCAAGGTTTTGCGACTTTATTGGCTTCTACACATGCTGAACAGCAAAACTATAATACCTTTGTTTTATCTCGGTTGCTTTTAGGTCAAAGTGACCCAAAAGCAACACAGAGGATAAAACAAGGACATTTGTTTTCGGGCCTTCGGGTCACCTTGACCCTGAGATAACGCAAGGGTTAAACGCTCCATGCTACCCCGACTCACCAGTCAGAGGTGGAATTCCTCGGGGACCTGGCACCCCAAAGAGCTCGAACTCAGGGATGTCTGAGGAGTCGGCGTTAGAGGAGTCGACGGGCGCCGCAGTACGACCTCGGCGGTTCACTTTGGGGGGCGGGCCTGTTGGAGCAGGGGGGGGCTCAGAGGGCGTGGCTGCGGCACCTTGAGTGGACATGGCTTTGGGTCGTGAATGAGATCTGGGGAGGAAAGAACCAGTCTTGAGTCACAAACGTTGGGGTGGTCTTCTGCCACCACAGTTATATAACAGCTGTTGATCTATAACGTCATTCGAGAATTGGTCGAGTAATTTGGGAGTGTTCTTGTCAAGCTTGGATTTTTCATGAGTCATCGTTTCTCACAGGGGAAGCACTGTTTTCACACACGTGCACACACAGCCACACACACACACACAGGTGGAGATGAAGGCTGTTTTTCCAAAGAACTTTTATTCTGTACTGACACCTTGACAAATTCCTATGTTGTGTTTCCAACACTAGCAATAAAAGTTTCTGATTCTAATTCTAAAAAAGGTGCTCACATTGAAATGACAAATAAATGAATCTACAGAATGTTTGGTTCACTGTATTCGTAGAGAAAAAAGTTTTACACATCCTGATTAAATAACAAGTGTGTCCATCGATTATAGCAACAAAACTGAATATTAATAGTTATTCTTACATACTTACTATTATATTGAAGCACTAACAAGCAACAATCAAATAAAATGAAAGTAAGACATGTTAATAATTTTAAAAGAGAAATACAATAGTGTTCAAAATGGAAACATTTACAATCAGCCAGTTTAAAAAGTCAGGTTTTAGGAGAGATTTTGAATTGGAATCCATAGTTACACAAAGAAAAAACAGGGTTCATAACTCCTGAATCCATCTCCCTTTATCTTCTTAATGCACGTGGACATATAAAAGCTTTTGGCTCAGCTCTATCTTTAAATAGACTGACTGATCCTCATGGCTGAAGACAGAAATACAGTTTTATTTATCTGCATAATAGTGCATATTGACTTTTGTATTCATATCCATACATTGTGTTCATATTACACACTGCCACGCCCTCCTAAATGAACTCCCATAATTCTGCACAGTCATCAATGTGATCCATCCAGAGTGAAAAAGCTCCTCCAGCTGCAGCAGATTATTTTTCTTAATCTAAATCTAAATTTAAAACGAAGAAAACCCATGACTGCTGTATTTGTCTATTGAATTACTGAATTAATGTGCAAGCATGTGCAAGAAATCATGATCATTTCTTTCATGAAAAACAGGCGTTTTTCCGTTGATGTGATTCGAGAAAGAATCAACAACATTGATTTGTTTTGACAGATTAAATGATCATCAACACCAAATAGTTTTCACACGATTTCTCAAATCTAATAGTCAAAACTCTTTTGAGTTCCCAAAAAAAAAAGATGACAACATTCAATTAAATTAGGTTGTGTATAAAAAATCTTATTCAAATGTCCTCAAGTGAGGGAACAAAGTTCTTACCTGAGGAGGTGAGAGAGAAGAGTCAAGATGAACCTGCAGGTGGAGAAACTGCTCTGACCCAAGATGGTTCAGCTGCTGATCAGACTTCTCTGCTGCTTATATATCCAGCCTGCAAGCAGTCTGTGCATGTGTGTGTGTGTGTGTGTGTGTGTGTGTGCAATAACTTTGAGGGGAAATTGTGCTTTGGTGGGTGTAGCTGAGTCCAATTTAGGAACAGGATGTGGAATCTACCATCTCTTTACCAACAGGCCAGAGGGACAAATCCTTGACAGGTCCAGCATCTTGGTCAGAGACAGTTGGGATGTGTTCTTAAAGTGTGGAAATAAAAATAGTTTGCAATACAAGAAAGAAAATGTTCATGGACAGAAATAGTAGTAAATGCTCGTGACAAACCAAGTGTAGACATGTATATGAATGTTCTGTTACTGAGTCAAGATGTTGCTCTCACTAGGATGAGAAGCTTAAGATAAGAAAACCCTTCATTCGTCCCTAGGTAGGGAAATTTGAGCTTGATCAATTCTCCATGATTGACATGTTCCATGATTATTTTCCTTGACAGCTCTTTGGAGAGAAGGTCTGTGTGGAGGTTCTTCTAAGGATTCACGAATCTGTGACAAAAGGTCTCCGCTGTTGGATGGTCCGATGAAGCCTGAAAGCATTAAGCAACTGTCCCTTGAGCCGAACCTTCGATATGTCTGAATGTGTGAAATGTTCTCCTGACATGTTCAGAGAGAAATAACAGATCTAACACGCTCATTCCAGTTCACAGATCAACTTGTACCATATATTGATTATAAATGTATTGATTTATTTCACCATAGTAGTATGCTTTCTCGTGGGTACTGACCCATGCTTTTCTATATATTTCTTTCTTTTCCACATCAGATAAAAACTAACGTAAAACCAAACTCTCCTGACTCACTCACATGTTTCAGATGTTGAACTTCCTCTCCAAGATGCCGAAAGTCTCTCATTATAAAGATGTTTTTAACTAATTACTTTATGAATCTCGGCAAACAAAAGGTTACAAGAGTGCATTATGATGTAATAATGGCTTCACTCCTACTTCTGCCAGCCCCAATCACGCCCGCTTTTTTTATACAACGAGTCCCTTGTAGATGGAGAGTTCCGTGATTAATGACGCGTGGTGACGAACCTCGATGCTTGACAAATCACAGCAGAGTGGGCGTGGTAATGGTAAACTAGACTTTAATCTCCAGGAAAATTAAGGGTTTTCAGTGGGTGGGGCTTAAGTTCATTTTCTAATGTAAATATATTCATATATATTATATTATAATATGTATGAATATGAAGAGAGAGTTTTGTACAAACAGACAAATACTGATGAGTACAATAGATGTCCAAGATCACATTCTATTTAAGTGACACTTAAATCTTTAAATAAAAATAGTCCATGTTCAACGGCTAAACTTGTTCTATTTGTTTACAGGAGGAGAGAGAAACAACTAGTCAATATTATTTTTACTATATATGGTGTTTTTCTGGTTGACTGGTATCTTGGATGCACGGATGGACTTCTGGCAGTTTGGTTTCCTAGTTGTGGTTGTGGCTGTTTCTTTATCTGCGCGTGAAGCACTAAACAACCACGCTTTTATGCAGTTACTGGACAAACACTCACTGTGTTTCGGGGAAGGTTTTGGAACACGGTTTGATGATAGAAATTGGACCTAATTTTACATCTAAAATCACATGCTTCCCCTTTGAGCTAGGAAACAACTACAACTTGTTTTCGTGCACTTTCTCTCAGATGGAAAAAGGCAGCGAAGGTTTTAGACCAGTTATTTATTCTCAGGGTAACACTTCGACAAATTGCTGCACACATGCCAAAGTGAGTGAACCCATGGAAAAGTGAACTCATGGTTACTACACAGGATCATTGTGACATTTTTAGCCTCACTATGTAAACATGATGTGTTTTTATTAACTCAGTAAGAAGTCAGAGCAGAGGAAAAACTGTTTCATAAAGATGTGATTTCTGTCTTTTTGTGTCGTTATTTTTGAAGCACAGGAACACAACACTCTGCATCTACACCAACATGAGTTTACATCACACTGAACTCTGCAACTTCCTGCTCCGTTAAACCACAAACCTATCCCATAATGCACTGGAGGTGTCACAAAGAAGCAGCTTAAACCTCCGGCCTCCATAAACCAATAACTTATATTTTTGGCGTCTTGAAGCTCAAATGAAGCTAAAGACTTCCTCAAAGCAACATAGAGGAACTAAAAAAAAAGAGGAAGAACGAGAGGAAGAGCTGATGGAGTTGCTTGATGAGACATGCTTTCTAGCTAACGCTGCAAATGCTGGTGAGTTCATTCCGACTTACTTTTATAACATGTTTTTACTTCATTTCGGTTTCAATTTAAATATATTTCAGAAAGATTATTTAAAACATGAAGAATTGTTTTGATACAACAACACGCTCGATATAAAACGACATGCGTGTTTTTTATTGAGTGAAGATATGATGTTGCAGTGCATGTCCAAACACGGAAGTGGATCAACTAATACTGACTCTTAAGGACAGACTCAAGACACTTTCTGTTTTTGGAGAGGTTAAAAATGATTATT
The DNA here is from genome assembly GCF_982586985.1 of Callionymus lyra. Taxonomy (NCBI): domain Eukaryota; kingdom Metazoa; phylum Chordata; class Actinopteri; order Syngnathiformes; family Callionymidae; genus Callionymus; species Callionymus lyra. The sequence continues at coordinate 28,954,087 of NC_141821.1, forward strand.
ACGCCGCAACATTATAAAATTAACTTAAATTGTTATTGTTCCTTTTTAATGTTATATGTCGTACACATGCACTTTAAACATACATAATAAACTTGACATTATCTTTTATTTAATGTTTTTGATTCTTTGAAATTTACGTAACAAGATTTAAAATGATATTCAACTCATTAGATGTAATACTATACCTAGATACAATACTACTACACCACTTTTAGACCCTGACCTTATGACGGATGTCGAAGGATCGTATGTGACCCTCAAGGTCTGACGTAAACTATTAATTTTATCTTGTAGAAATCATATATGATTTCTGTGACGTGGCTCTCAGAGTACACAATATGGAGGGTGTCTTAATGAGGAGAAACTTTAAATTTGCATCAATGATTCATTCATTAAGGACCATCATTGATGCTCTGTTTAAACTATTAACTAGGAGAATAAAGCTAAATCAGTTAAACTGATTAAAAGCAATTATCGTTCTGTTGAAATGACTTCTATTAATTTGTCGGCTGATGACTTCCCATATCTTTTTTTTCTCTCCAGCTGCTCCAGTTCAACACACAGAGGAATTGCTTCGTGCCTTCTTCACGGATGAGAGTCACCACATGGCCATGAACTCCCAGCAGCCTTCAGGTCTCGCAGAAGTGCGGCTGGTCCTGCTGGGCCGAAAGGGAGCAGGAAAAAGTGCGTCTGGAAGCACCATCCTGGGAGAACCTGGTGCGTTTGAAAGCGGGAAGCCCACAGAGGAGTGTGAGAAGCGGAGATCTGATGTGTTGGGAAGAAGAGTCACAGTGGTGGACACTCCAGGATGGGAATGGTACTACCCGTACAATGGAACTCCAAGCTGGGTGAAGGGGGAGACACTGAGGAGTGTGTCACTCTGTCCTCCTGGACCTCATGCCGTCCTGCTTGTGGTCCGCTCGTGTGCTTCAGTGACTGACGCCTACATATCTGAGATGGAGGAGCACCTGGAGCCACTGGGGAAAGAAGTCTGGGACCATATGATGCTGATCTTCACCCGCGGAGACGAACTAGGTCTCGCGACGATGGATCAAAGGATCCTGGCCGGTGGTCCAGCTCTACGGAGACTTCTGAAGAGATGCGGACACAGATATCACGCTCTCAACAACCGGAGCAAAGACTTGACCCAGGTGACGGAGCTGATGAAGAAGTTGGAGGAGATGGTGGAGGAGAAGCACGGGGGTCATCTAGGGCTGGGGAAATTGCTGGAGGGCGATCTAGAAGAAGAGGCCTGGAGAAGAGCCAGAGAGAGGAGGAAGAAGCAGAGGCAGATGGAGGCGCTGATGCAAAGAGGAACTATCAAAGCTGCTCTCACAAGTGAGTTCTGTCTCGTACATCTAACACGTCTGAGGAGCAGGAAACTGATGCTGACATTCAACAGTGAATTTAAAGGTGGCTGAGCAAGTTGTTGGGGTAAACCTAACATAGACACTGATAAAGACATTATTGGCAGTATGCAAAATCAAGAATGTGATGGAAGCCACTTACTTACTTTTTCACAAGGTTTTTTCAATAAATAAAGATCCTTTTTAAGCCGAGTTTTTTAGGTTTATAAGACTTCCAGTTTCATCACCAAATTGAGATTGCTTCGGTTAACACTGTAGTGCTAGACCATATGTAAACTGTGTCTGTTGCGTGCCTGTGTCAAGCCTTAGATGAGGGTAAAAAAACAAACAAGCTATTCATTTAAATAAATAAATTTGACTCATGTGCCAATTGTTCATTTATTTTTTGCTATATAAAAAAATATATATATATAAAATTCTGTAAGTATATAGTTCGGTAATTTATTATATTAAGGATATTTACTGTATATATTGTTATTAAGGGAATACGAAAGACAAATGATAAAGATGGAGAGAAAAAAATACATTTAGAACCTGATTTCCTTAGGGCCTCATTGATAAAGTCAAAGGGCCAAACCATTTCAATCACAACTAAATAGGCCTAAAACTACAGTATCAACTGAGTTATTTATAGGTTTGCTCATGTGAACCGTGAGTCTGATTAAAACCTGTAAAATAACATTTCTAAACCATCACTGTAAAAGTTAATGAACACAACCATGAGTTGTCCAAATGGTGGTTGTTTATTAGCAAGTGTCAGGAAAAAAGTGTGAATCAGTGGAAAGAAAGTTCTTCCATCGTTTAACGGATCTTTTTTTCTGTTGCTCAGGTGAATGTCTCCGGGAGTCTGAGTTAGATGCACACAATTCATTCTCCAAGTCGTCCCGACGTCTCCCCGAGGTCCGGCTGGTGGTCCTGGGTGAGCGTGAAACCGGGAAGAGCACTGCTGGGAACACCATCCTCGGGAACACGGACTTCTTTGAAGCCGGACACGTGACGGAAGAGTGTCGTCGGAAACAAGCCGAGGTCTCCATGCGGCAGGTGACGGTGGTGGACACCCCGGGATGGGAGGGCGGTGCGGCAGGAACGACGCTCGAGAGAGTGAAGCGTGAGATCGTCGGCAGCGTCTCCTGGTGTCCTCCGGGACCTCACGCTTTCCTGCTGACCCTGAGGGTGGACTCTCTGGTGAGAGCGGGACATTTAAAGGAGCATCTGGAGCTGCTGGGCGAAGGCGTGTGGAGACACACGATGCTGATGTTCACTCATGTCGATCAGCTTCGAGAGGACGTGGATGTGGATCTACACATCCGGGCCGGAGGCAGAGACGTGGAGCAGCTTCTGGAGAAATGTCGCGGCAGGTATCACGTCCTCAGCCGCTCGCATCATCACGTGACCTCGCTCCTGGAGAAAGTGGAAAAGATGGCCGCCGCAAACAGATGCGAGGCATTCTCCGAGCTGGTCGTAGAGATACAGACTCTTAGTTGGCAAAGAACAGAGAGGTTCAATCACCACGTCAAAGAAGTGGCTGAGAGAATGCAGCGTCAGGAGGTGGAGCTGAAGAGGATGAGGGAGAAGGAGATGAAGGGCATCATGTGGTTCTTCGACAGGAAGAGGAAGTTGAAACAAAAAGGAAAGAGTCGAGGCAACAAAGAGGAGGAGCAAGAAGAAGACGGACAGCTAATGAGCGAGAGAAGGAATGACATGAGTGAGCTCGAGGAAAGGATCCGCTGGCTGACAGAAGACAAAGAGAGAGAGATCCAAGACCTCGGCATTGAAAAGGAGAGACTCAGGGCGGCACTGAGCCAGAACACACAAGCGAGAGACAAGGCAGAGCGAAGCCTGCAGCTCAAAGACAGACAAATCGAAGAGTTGAAGGAACGTATCGATGAACTGCGACTTCAAATTCTTGATCTGGAAAAAATGGCAGAAGGAATTCAGAAAGACAATGACGGCGTGAAAGAGGCTCAGATGATGGAGCTCGAAATGGAAGTCAGGTCTATGAAAGATGAAATATCTGGAATGAAAAGAAACTTTGAAGACACTCTTCACAGAAATGAACACGAAAATAAGATTCAAATATGTGAAATAGAACTAAAGCTACAGGAGAGGGAGACAGAGATGGAAGGTTTTCGCCACATGCAGGTGCAACACAGGAAAGAAATGGAAGACAAAGACACAGTTATTAGTGAAGTTAAACTCAAGTATCACATTGAAATGGATAAAATACAGACGGAGAGAGTTCTACATGAAAAAGAAGTGGATGAGTGGAAGCAAAAATGCGTCTCTACCGACAACATCAGGCGCCAATATCTGGATGATATCAATGAGATGCAGCAAAAACATCATAAATACATCGCAGAGCTGACGGCTGAACACACAAGCAGAGAAGTAGAAGGGCTAGAAAAGATGGAGAAGAGTCTGAAAGACAATGAAATCCACTTTTTTAACTACCAAAATGAAAAGGAAAATGAAGTGTCTAAATTAAAAGCACAGCACATGAAAGATATGGAGGGGATGAAGAGCAAACTGGAAAAGCTACAGCTAGAAGTCACAAAACACGTCGATGAGAAAGAAAAGATGAGACAACAACATCGTGACAACATTACAGACGTTAAAAAAGAGAGCCAGGAAGAGATTGTGAAAGTATTGCAGCAGAGTCAAAGAATGAGGGAAGAGCTGGAGCAAGAGTACACCGCCAAAATAAAAAACATGCAACTAGAGGAAGAAAAACAACTTCTGAAGATTAAGGAAGAACAAAATGTACTTTTAAAGCAGAGGATTCAGGTCGATGAGGAGTTAAAAAAGGAACATGTGACAAGAATGAAGAAGATGGAGGAAGAAACAAGCCAAGAGATTCAAAAACAGGAAGAAAAGTATAAACAGTCGAAGCAAAGATTAAAAGAAAGCGAAGAAAAGCAACATAAAGTGTTGCAGGAGCAGCATAAGATAGAAATTCAGGAGCTACAGTCAAAGTTCAACAGTGATTTACAACAAACACTGATGGAGAGGGAAGAGTTGGAGCAGAAATACAATAGAAAAGAAGCAGAACGACAAAGCCAGCTGGTGATTTATCAGAAAGAGATGGAGGAATTAAAGGAGAGGCTGAGCAAGAGCCAAGCTAGAGAAATTAATCATTTAAGTTACAAGGACGGCATCGAACAAAGACTGAAGGAAAAAAATCAAGATATCAAACTGATGAAATTAGACATGGAGCAAATGAAGGAGAAACGCCAGAAAAGGGAGGAGGAGGAGGAAGTGAATAATTCAACTCAGCTCAAGAGACAAATGGAGACATTGGAAATGATGGAGCAGAAACTGGAAATAAATGAGAAAATAACAAAAAGGTTGCAGCAGCACATTAATCACATCGACCAAATACTGCCGTTTAGAGAGGGAGTGAGTCAGCGGAAGGAAAGAACATGTGTGCTAGGACAATTGGAAAATGAGATGAAACTTGACGACTCCTGCAAGACAAGCTGCAGGGAAAATACAAAGACTGAGGTGCTTTTGGAGCTCGCTGACGGAAGAATAAAGGAAATACTGCAACTGAAATCTGCTCTTGAAGAAAGAGGAGTAGAAATCGAAGAGGCCACGAAGATGATGGGTCAACTTTTGGAAGACATGTCCAAGCTGAGAGAGACCAACACATGTCTTTCCTCGAGAGTGTTGGAGATGCAACAGCGTCGTGAGGAAGAGCTTCAGGAGAACGAAGAGCAGATGAAACAGTTTCAACAGAGAGAGGAAGACAACAAGAAAGAGATTGTCCAACTGAGGATGACCATCGAGCTCACAAAGTCTGACCTGATTAAGCTCACCGCCAGGATGGAGACAGAGATGACTGGCATGATACAAGGATACGAGGAGGAAATGGAAAGAATACAAACGGAGAATCGAAGACTGATTGAGCGAGAGAGAGAAGTGCAGGAAAAAAATGACGAGATGAGGAGAGAAGCAGAGGAGATTGAAGACTTGAAAAAGAGGATGGAGGAGATGAAGGAGAGAGAACAGGAGGTTGGAGAACTTCAAGTGAAGTTGGAAAAGATGAAGCAGAAAGAGAAAGAAATTGAAAGTTTAAAGGCGGAGATTGAGAGAATGAAGGAGACAGAAGAAGTGAAACTAGAGAAAGTAAAAAATAGTGAAGAGGAGGTTGAAGGTTTGAAAATGAAACTAAAGAAGTTGATGAAGCGGGAAAGGGAGGATGAAGTACTTAAGGTGCAAATGGAAGAGATGAGGGAGAAAGAGAAGGAGGTGGAAGGACTGAAGGTGAAGGTGAAGGAGGAGGAAAAGTTTACAGAATGGAAAAGAGAACTACAGCATCAAAACGAGTGTATGATAAGGGAAACAAAGGAACAGAAACATAGAGAATTCAGGATGGAAAACAGAGCCGAGCAGGACCTAGAGAGTTTAATGAGAAGTCTGGAGGTGAAGCAGCAAGAGTTAACCAGTCATGGACAAGATCTTCAGAGGAAGGTGAAGAGCCTCAATGATCAGGGTCAGGAGCTCAAAGACAAGGAGATGCTTCTCAGAAGTGAGGAGCGCGAGCTGCTGCACTGGCAGACGGAGCTGCAGAAGCAGAGCCAGACGGTGACAGAGACCAGGCAGCAGCTGGAAGACATGAGCCGAGGCTTGGCGTCGCTGAAGGAGCAGCTACAGACCAAAGAGGAGAATTTGAAAAAGTTCTTTAAGAAGTTGTCATCATGGCAGCGTGTTCTTGAGGAGAGAGAGGCCATGATGGACCGGACAGATCATGGCATCAGTGTGGAGAGACACAACGATGATTTAATGTGTGAAGAGGTCAGAGAAGAAGCTGAGGTGACAAGAACTCACTCAGCTCAAGGACATAAAAAAGGTATTTCTGAGGATCATCAAGAGAAGACGATGGAGCCGGAGATACAGGGAGTTGAAAAAGAACCAAAATGGACGACTTGTCTAAATGGATCTAGGACGGGTTCGTCCCCCGGCCAGGTCGATCTAGAGGTCCTGTTGTTAAGAGAGCACTGGTCCACAAGATCTCCAGCAGGTGTCACTATTCTAGGTGCAGAAGCTCCGTCACAAGCAGGATCTGGATTTCAGCCTTGGCGGGGTCAGATTGCAGGACACCGTCTCGCTGTTGCGGAACCACTGGGTCTGAAGTGGCGTGACGGGCCAGATCCTCAAAGTCCAGAGCAACAGAGGAACATCCTGGACAGCGTCTTGTGGTGTCATCCAGGTCCTCGAGTCGTCCTCATTCTTATTCCAGCCTTTATTAACTGCACTAAGAAATACAGGAGAGCTGTGGAGGAACATGTGGGTTTGGTGGGGGAGAAGGTTTGGAGTCGCGCCATGGTGGTCTTCACGTGGGGGGAAACTTTAAGTGCAGGACCAGAGCAGCACATCCTGAGGAACGGGGAGCTCCAAGATCTGGTCAACAGATGTGGCGGCAGGTACCACATGCTGACCAACAGAAAGAGCAACTCTGTCGATGGACTGTTGGAGAAGATGGAAGATATTGCAATAAAAACACTTATTTAAATATTCTGTGTTAAAATCACATAAAAACACTGAAAATAAACATGTAAGACAGCATGATATCTTTTATTATTCATGAGTTACCAAGGCTTCATTATTCACTGTTTTTTAGAGCTCAGGTAAGTAAAAGCCTAAATTCAAATATCTTTGTTTAAATGATGCAGAGTGCCATCTAGTGGCCATTGAAATTAGTACACTGTATATGAACCTCATCAGCTGTTTCATGAAACCTAATAATCCATCACAGTGACCAAATGAAAGATTGCAGGTAAGAAAATAACTCTATAGTGGCTGGAAATACATTTTTTTAGAGAGATCTGTTGTTTATTAAATGTATACTCAAATAAATAACATTCAATACTCTGAGTATTGCTTTACCATCTGAAATTAGGCAAATCTCAAATTGCATAAATTCACTTGAGCCACACTCATACTAAACTTGGACATTGGGTGAAAGGCTATCATCCCAAATGGCCTGTGAGTTACAGTTGAGTTACAGTTTGCAGATATGGATAATGAATCCTATATCATACGAATCATAAAAGAAAATCCGGTAAAAAATAAGGTTATAACTCAAGTATAACCTGATTTTTGATTTTATAATTAGACATAAAAAAAGAAGGTATTTGTTAACCCTTTTTTTTTCAGCCAATGAGTGGAAGAATTACTCGTATAAGGATTGCAACTCCATACCCACCTACATGGGTCCTGGTGACCCACGTCTTTCAAAGGGCAAGGTGATGTTAAAAAAATATTTTGTAAAATTATTTTTCTAGATTCATCTATGTCTTCAACACCCGTTTTCATGTCCTGTTCAACATAGATACGTGAGTTATTTCCCTAAAGGGCACGAAGAAAAGACCGTATTCAAACCTTCGTCCTTTTTTACTCTGACGTTCCAGAAAGGGTGAAGTTCTCCATCTCTCCAGCAGATAGCGCCCACGCGTCAGAGATGACCGCGGCCCTGAGCGCGCGAGAGACGCTGACAGGTGGTGACGGCCAGAGTGAAGCCCAAATAATTGTCTTTACTCATGTTTACAATTTTCTGTGTAAATGACTTATTTGAAGAAGAAGAAGACACAAAAGATAACCAGCAGGCCTGAGTGGAGGCATCTGAAGAGAAGCCTAACCGTCTCGCAATTAGAACCGCGGGGAGCCTCGAGCTCGCGCCGTTTTGACAAGTAAATTATGACTCTTGATGAGAGAAGTGGCTTTCTCCAAACACAACTCTTGACAGGCTGTAAAATGGTGCATACAACAAGCCTCCATCATCGGCCAGATGCAGCAAACACACTCACTGGCAATCATCAGGCTAATAATTATGGAGGAGCCAACATGGCCGCTGTGTTCTCGGACTCTTTTCAATGGAGGCCACATGGAAACTATTTTACCTGCTTTGTGGGTCAAACACACTCTCACAATACTGTGGTCCATTAAAAACAATTAATATTTGTTTGAAAATAAATATAGAGTATAAAAGTTTATCTTTTATCTAGTATTAGCTTAGCTCGCTAATGCTATAGTTGCTAATGTGAGATGTTGCACCTATTTTATCTTTTTAATGCATTAATTAATCAGGATTGTTTGAACTCAATAATACACACTTTTAATACATGTTTCTTTTCATCTATTTTTCTTTCATTGTTCATTCAGGCTATATATATTGAATATTTTATTTTTTATTTATTTAAAGGACAATGATTGTCTTTTTCTATCTAACATCATACCGTTTTATAATTATTTCATCAAAAAAACATATGTTTGCAGCACAAGCAACATTTCTAATATATAATGACTATATAATATAATGACTTAGATGGCGCAACATTTTTGTTGCATTTTTCTTAAGACAAAGGTAAAAAGCCAAGATTAAGGGATATTTGTATAAATATATTCATATGCTGCATTGGTATAAATAAGGAACACGAAAACAGTTTGAGAGAACATTTCAACATTTTAAATTCCCAATAGAAACAGCTAATAAATAAATGAATAAATAAAATCACCATTAAAAGTGCTATCATATGGCCAATGTACATCCATTACGATCTCGCAGTAGATTATGATTTAGGTTAATTTCCTGTATCTGCTCGATCATATGTTTCCCTGTTATTTTAATATTTATGTCATAAATGTTTGAATTCTAATTAAATCGAATTGTTACGCAAATGACGTCTCTTCAAGCTCTCACTTATTATTGTATTTATTTCTCATATAATTGTAAGTACTGCACTATTAATATGGCAATTTGTGTTCATTTGAATGCAAAACAAAAAGCAGCAATCAAGAGTACATAAATGGACTGAAGATAATAATCAAGATAATAACAACATTTTAACAGCAAATTACTCAGAAGTTTTGGCCATGATGTGTCATGAATGTTTTTTAATGACACCAGCATCCATCAGTCTTTCTTCTCTCAGGGCCGACGTCTCTGTAAATGTGAATCCTCGCCACATTCATTTTCAACCGTCACTCTGAGCGCTGATGAAAGCGCTCCGGGCCACTCATGTCACTTTTAGCTGGCATTAAAGTAACTAGTAACTCCGGTTTGTCTTTATTTTTATCCTTTTAAGCTCCTGAATGAGGCTCTTTCCGACCATTTTCCATAGCTGCACATTTAAATGCTCTCCGGTTGCCAGTTCATCAGGAATGGCGAGGAACTAAATTACAAGGCTGGAGTTAATGCTTTGACTGATTTCTATTAATGTCTGTGCACTCTCATTTGAATAATGGCCTCCACACAAATGTTTTGTCTTTTCAGCACTTGACCCGGCGAGGAAACAAATGTGATTCTGTTTAAACGCCACGATTAATATTCAAGTGGCTATATTTGTGGAGGTCTATTTTGGACTCCGAGTCATTAGCACCATGCTCTAGTCAACAACAAATCATGTCGCAAATTTGCTTCGGGCTGTTGGAAAACATCGCAATTACCGACTGTTGAATAGTCATAAAAATGTTGATTTTCTGTGTGTATTTGTTTACCTACAAATCAAGAGCTTTTACTTTCTTAGTGAATACTTACATATTTTTAAACTCTCTTAAGTTAGAATGTTTTAAAGCTAACATTGTTGGTGGACTAGCGTCGCAGGTAGATCCTGACATGGTTTTGGGCTGCAAAGGTCAAAGAAGGTCGCTCCGGGGTGAGGATTTATATCGAAGCCGATGGACCATGAGGCGTTCCCAATGTGCCAGGGTTACCTCCCAGGGGGTACATTTAGATAACATTAGCCGTTCACAATGAAATTGCTCGCTTCAGGTCCAGCCAGTTGTATAATCCCACAATCCCACACACACGCCTTCTGGACCTCGCCCAAAATAGTCGGAGCAGATTTCACGACACCGAAATGTCGCTGCCAGGCTGAAGACGGCAGATGCCGAGAGAAAACTGTTATTATTATCATGTTCATTTTAATGCTACTGTTGGACAAATGAAAGTTAAAGCAAAAAAAAGATGATGTTACTGTGTAAGAAATTGAATTATATATACAGGATCATGAAAGTAGAGCTTCTGGCTTCACCTCTTAAGTGTGAAGGTGGTTCAGTATTTTGGAATCACTTCACCTTCTCCACTTGTAGACCCGGGGGCCACATGCGGGGAAAAAACAAGTCGAAACGTTTCTAACAATTATTTATCTAATGATCTTTTATGTTTTATTAACAGTTAAACTTGATTTTAACTCGTTTGTTTTCTGATCCTTCTCATTCTTTTCCCTTTTTTACATTTCTTTTGTGTAAGTATTTTTTTTCTGGGGAGTCGAAGTGCTGAAAAATGAAATAATCATTTTTTGAAAACATTTTGGAAATCATCATATTTTCAAATACATAAAAGGACAAGTTTGACATTATTTAGTGTTATTTTAAACATTTGTATTTGTAGGTTTATTTGTATTCATTATTTTCAATTTCATTCTTGTTTAATGTTTTAAAGCTTGTTTTTTTTTTTTCAAGCTGCTCTTTCTTTCTGCTTCGGAGAATCTTCCAGCTCAGACGTCGTGGAGTGAGCAGCAGTTGCAGCTGGAGGGAGACGTGGGAAGTGATTCAATCCAGATTTGAGAGAAGGAAAATATATACATAAACATATATAATAGGATAACCATTAAATTGCTGTCAATACTAGTTATTGCATTTACTTACTAAACATTTTTTCAGGAGAATTCCCTTTTAAATTGAATGACTAGGTTCATATTTTTATGAGTTTAGTGGACATTTTTACTTGTCCTTAAACGTTGCTTGTGCACTGCCATGTCTTTCCTACCTGAGGAGGACGTAAAGGAGTTGCTGCCGATGATAAGTCCCCCTCTGGACTTGAACCTTTCTGGCTGAGTGCTTCCAGTGGGCCGGAGCCAAGTCCTGGAATCTAGCTAATGACACTCACCAGCCCCCAAGGGCTGCGACTCATCCTATTGGCTCAAAGGCCAGCAGCTGCTGAGATGATTGGCCGACGCTGGCCTGTGCGAGCAGCTGTCAGAGCGAGTCGCAAATCAAACTCACGGCATTCATATCCAGCACAAGGAGAGCATCCAGAACGAGCCGGGAAAATGTAAAATGACCCACAAGCATGTGTGCGGGATTCATATCAAGTCATCTAAATATTTTCTTACACATTTTCTTTCCCATTGATATGTATATATAGTTATTTTTTCTTTCCAATTCATCCATCTCAAGTTTATTTCCTCATAGATTGATGAATCACATATTGAGTCCGAACTATGAAAAGGTTTTTTGGGGAAAAAACAACCAAAATAACATATTTATTTTTTAATGATTATGTTATTTACAGATGTGAGATCCAAGGAAGGACAGAGACACGTTGATTTTCTTACTCCATTCATTAATTTAACATTTAAATATGTACTTTTGAACAAAAGGAAAATTAAAAAAATATATACATATTTCTTTTAGAAAAATTAAATGTCGTTCAGTCAAAGTCTAAACATAACATGCACCTCAATAGCTACAATACGTATGAATTAATACAAACCTTATTAAACTATCACTATTGAGGGGTAAACATACTTTCTGTTGAGTAAGGCCTTTTCTTCGGACAAGAAAAATACTTTCAATTAATGTTGCATCTGGTGTATTTGTGTATTTATCTTTAATGTCATTTATTCGTAATTAATTTATATCCATTGATCTGTTATTAACCCCAATGTTTGTTTTTGAATCTAGAACAATACATTAAAATAAATTCTGTTGATTTACTTATTTAAAGTGAAAATAATGTAACTTTAATGAGACGGTGTTTGCAGAGAGAACAGTAGAAATGTTTGATGAATTTACAGTTGCATGTTTTATTAAGGTTGTGAACCGAAGGATGCATGTTACATGTTTGCACCGTGTGGTTGACATTCTGCATCCAGGCCCTGGTTCTCCCTCCTTGGAGCTGTGGACAGAGTTCAGCTGAAGTTCAGGATGTGAGTCGAGGTCCTAGCTCAGCGTCCTCTGATCAGCTCATGGTGGCAGATGCCTGCAGGCGGAAGAGCAGCAGGGGAAAAAAAGCAAGCCGAGTGAAAGAAGGGGAGGAGGCGGCGAGAGAGCTGTGAGGGGAGGGCGGGGGGGTCCAGCCAATCGGGAAGCGAGGGATAGAAAGACTGTCCTCATTTAGAGGGTCATGGAGTCAGCGTTCGCATCATCATACGAGCTTCATTAATCAAAGTTAGATCACGTAATAGCAAACCTTATATTGTCTGAACGTCCAACAGCAGGGGTCAAAAGGCCACGTGAGGTGTGCGCCCTCTGCTGGTCAAGTTATATGTACGCGGAGCAGCAATGCATGCACTTATATGGACCCGTGGGCATTTGCTGTATCTACGTGGATGCTTTTTTTTTGTTTATTCTTCATTCAACAGCGTCATGCCAGCAAGTCACTTGAGAACTGAATGGAAGTTGAAGCTAAGAGAAACTAAATCTGCAGATAAGAAAATAATAATAAAATATCAGATCACAACGCTTGAATTCTTTTGGGGCATTTGGTACCTTTTAAGGCCCTTGATTTTTAGCTTCTATTATTTTGAATTGAATAAACATCGAAACATCTCACATTTCTGTTTAATCATACATTTTAGCAAATAATCATTTATTTTAAATGTATTAATTAATTCTAAATAAAACAACTATGCTTAATAGATACAATTTGATCTCTCTACTCTTTTGCGTGGAAACGATCAAAAACTAAAACCTGATTATCTGACCTGATCTATCTTTGTTATAAATCTTTAAAGTCTGTTTTATTTATCAGCTATAATTATTCTCTTTATTTTCAAAACACGGATCACATAGTTTTGACTTTGGAGCTTATAAACAAATGTTTCATGTAACTATTGTTGTGTGTAAATCATTGTGAATTATTATGAGCCTACATTAGATTATATCTTTTTGTTTTTTTACTAAAAGTGATTTGATGATGAAGTAGCTGTCAGTCACAAAGAGGTCAGTGACCCATGATCTAGATCCATCACGTCAATGTGCACCACTGTAAAAGACCAATGGAGAAAACAATCATCATTATTAGAAATAAAAGAATATGAATTTGTTTGAAACACAAGCTTGATATTGTTTTAATCTTCTTCAGCAGTGATGACATCCTGTTCCTGGTCCAACGTCTCACACGAAGAAAGACTGAACTCACTTTGATTCATAATTGTGTAGCAAGATTGTTGTTCACTGTGAGCATGTGTTAAAGATGTTTCCAGAGCGACCACCTTTAAACACGCATCGATTGTTAAGACCAACTGGTGCCTGACGTGTCCTTGAACTCATCCTTGGAGAAGCCAACTGTCTTGGCTGCAACCGTCTGGATCATCTCACTCGGAGAAGTGTCTGTCGCCGTGTGAACACGTGGAAACATTACCTGCGCCTTCCTCCGGGATAGTGTGAAAGGAAGAAGTCTCTCCATTTGTGCTTTATCTCCATTACTCTCATGAAAGATTGAGCATGTGTCAGCTCCGGATGGAGGTGTGCGGCAGATTAAAGATTAAATGAGTGTGTGTGGCGGCTCAGGCGTCTGGAACCCCCCACTGTGTAGGTCAAAGAGCGCCATGTTTATGGAATGATCTTCCTGAATTAGAGTAGATAAATATAAATAAATACGTGTATATGTGTATTATGTATTATGTACATACATATATGTATGTCCACATAGACAAGTAGATCATCTTTCTTCATATTCTCATCTAATATCAGGTGAAACAATTGAAAATACAAGGAGACTGGAACTCTGCTGAGGATACCTAGAGGAGGGAAGAGATATTTTAGGTCATGTGACCTACAAAGCAAAGTAAGTAAGTAAGTAAGTCATTTTTATTTATATAGCGCTTTTCCAGACCAGTGTCACAAAGCGCTTAAACAATCCAAACTCTAAAATGAGATAAGATAAGATAAGATATGCCTTTATTCTTCCCACATTTGGGGGATTTGAGTTTGTCAAAGCAGTTCACAAACCAGCTTGAAAATATCAATAATACTAAAATAAACAATTATTTAGAAATAAATATGAATAATACACAAAACAATAGTAAATTAAATTATTTGATGGTGATAAATATATCCACAAAGTACACATGCACTCACTACAGGAGTACAAGTGGAAAAAAAGAGTTATAAAATAAATAAATATTATATATATATATATATATATATATATATATATATATATATATATCATCTTTTTTATTAAATAGCCTGACAGCAGCAGAAAAGAGTTTTTTCAATCCTACTCAGGAAAATCATTGACTAAGGAGGAACATGTAAGAACATTGCTACAACATCATTTCCACTCTACAAGAATGACCATAAAGAGACAAAGTCATTTGCAGGGTTTTTCATTTCCATAAATTCACTTCCTCTGGTCGCTTTCTGCACAGTCGTGTTTGAGAACGTCTTGGATTGAAGTTCCTCATGTTGAATTTAGATCATGTCACTGCGTGTGTGGACTAAAGGATGCTCCGGGATCAAGAATTAACTAAATCTTCATGCTTGATGATCGTCCTCGGATCATCAAAGATGAATACGATGGCACGTGGCGTGCCAGGCTGTGTTAGAGTTGATGCCGCTTTAGCGCACATGCTCATAAATCCATATCCATTACTGCCATGTCCCTTTTTTAAAAACAGAGGTCACAAGTTCAACATCACATCGCAGTACACAGGGGACCACAACATCTGCTGCTGTTGCCGCGGCAACTACTACCATTTTTTAGTAGATACTTCAGATTTCTGACTTACATCCGTATGTCTGTCTGTCTGTCTGTCTGTCAATTGCATAACGTTGATTCTTACAAGAATTGAAAAAAAAAAACATTTTGTTATTCTACAGTTTGCACTGAGCTGAATAATCAATATTTATTTATGTATAATTCATTCATTTTCAACCGCTTTATCCCTTACCGGGGTTGCGGGGAGACTGGAGCCTATCCCAGTTTCATAGGGCGAGAGGCCGGGGACACCCTGGACAGGACGCCAGTCTGTCGCAGGACACACAAAGACAGACAAACATTCACACACACACTCATACCTATGGATGATTTCCCAAAGTTCTCGATCAACCTCTGTATGTTTTTGGACTGTGGGAGGAAACCGGAGTTCCCGGAGTAAACCCACGCAACACAGGGGAGAACATACAAACTCCACACAGAATGGTCACAAGTTTGCTCAGCCTGGAAGCAAACCAGGCGACCGCGCTAACCACTGCCCCACCGTGAGCCCTTTCATGTATAATATATATATCAAAAAAAAAATGGATTGACTTCAGATGCAGGTTGTTTATACGACTGTTATCTACTGTAAAGAAAACAAGTGGATTTACAAATTCTTTAAATAAATATTTAGATTCAATAAGTTGTTTATTTTTTTGATCTGATAGTGATACAAAGGAAAAGGAATGTGTAGCTTGCAAGGTATTGGTCTATTAGAGAGTGTATTAGAGTAGCTCACAGTTGCAAAAAAGGTTGGTGACCCCTGATCTAAATCCTCATGTGAGACCGTTTTGTGTCAATGTGTGGCCTGTGATGGACTAGCAACCTGTTCAGGGTTTCTCTTGCCTCATGTAGCTGGTCCAGGATCAGCTCATCGCCCTGTTGAGGGAATAAGTCGTTCTCAATCCACTGCAGGTCTGTGTGCTAGTTCCAACACACGAGAGTTCTGCAGCTCTTTTTATACGTCTTCTTGGAGCTGCTTTTGGTCAAAAGTTCCGAGAACTCCCTGCGATCAAAGGATCAGCATCAATGGCAAATCCGATCAGAAGCGATAAATAACCCAGTCATGCTCTCCTCTCATGTGAGGAGAACACATGGGAGAGTGGTTAGCCGTTAGCATGAAGCAGTCAGTGTGGATGTTTCATCAATATTAAACCACACTTTAGTGTGTGTTGTGTATTTTTTATAACACTAAGCTGAACTCCACGATTCCACTGCTTAAAAATAAATAAATATGATGTGACGAAGAATATTTGTGACGTGAACTTAATTCGACCTAATTATGGTCTGCCTCAATATTTCCAGTTTAAAGAAGAACACACACATTTAGTCAGCTGCGATATTTTTTTCAATGATCTTCCCTTCTTGATGCGTTAAAATAAAAAATAAATGAAGCCATTAGTCCAATCGTCTCTCCCTAAATGAAGTGTTGCAAAATATGGTTCAATTAATTACCTTTGTGAGTTGCTTGTGTGTGTCTGTTTGATCCAAACACAAGCGGTGTGATTATAGCAACAGCAATAAAGGGCACAATGACAAAAAGGCACCAATTAGTGTGCCGGGGTGTTGTTCCGAGTGTTGGATGAATAATTCATGAAATCAGGATGAGCGGTGAAATATCAGCAGGAAGGATGTGTATAAAGACGGAGACGGAGACGACACACACACACACACACACTCTGCCGTGGCTGGTTGATGGACATCTCTGCTCTGAGTAAGGTAATTTTCCATCTACTTATTATGATTTATAAGTTTTGAATACATTTTACTTGTATATTATCTGTAATAATATACTAATAATCATCTTGTATATTTAATAATAGCAAATATTATAGTGTATTATCCCTATGTTACTGAATACACTTAATTTGATTAAATAAGTTAGATTTATTTTTTTCATTTTAATTAATTACTAATATTAACTAAAAAATAAAATGGTTATTTATTTAACTTAAATTCCTCTTCTCAAAGACATGATGCTTTTGCGTTGTCCTGGAACACAGCGGACTCTAGGACCCAGAAGGCTCGCCGGGTCCCAGTGTGCGGTGCATTCACAGTTCACAGGCATCTCGACCTAAATGGGATGTGACAGGAGAACCTTTACATAAAAAAAACTGTAATATAGTATCAGGGAGGGTTGACCGAGCTGTGAACCGCGGCTCTAACACGGAGCAAATTAACATCAGCAAAAATAGCTCCGCGTCTGCAGATCACTCATGTGCCAGGCCGAGTCAGGCCCTGTCAGGTCACCTCAGCCCGCAGAACTTTGGCTCGGTACTGAGGGGGAGCCATGGCTCTCTGACCAGCAGTTTCGGACCCTCTCCTGAGGGGCTTCTGTTGTGCGTCCTGCAGGCAAAGATCCTTCCTCGCCGCCACCCATCATAAGATCTGTTTCCTCGGCTGAGCAGTGGTCTAATGATGTTGTGTGGGCCAGCTGTGGGCACATCTGGAGGACGGCTATAGAATTCCTTTCCTATTAAAATGTATTTTGCCTGCTTGAAATGCATACATTAATGTTTAAATGCTTCCATTTGGAGTCAACACTGGTGCCTCAGGCGTCGTATTTCACTGTTCTTGTTTCAATGTCCACAGAAAGTCACATATAGATTTAGCATCTAATATATTCTTCCATATTTTCTTTACCCTCGTGTTATCTCAGGATGTCGTGAAAACAAATGTGTTTGTGGTATCCCTTGTGTTGTCTCTTTCTAATACATTAAATGTTCTTGACAATATACAATATATATTTTAAAACAAAAGTGTAATAACTTAAATAAAATAATTGACTTGTTGTCGTCTGACAGTTTTAGAAAACACAATCCAAAGTCACTTAAATCACTCAATCAAACCGCTGCAGGAGTCAAGATCTCAAGCGAGGACATTCCCACAGAATTTGGTAGGAATTATTTTTGATTGTTCGGGAGTTAAAAAAAGGGGGAATTTAGCTTTACCTTTCCAATAGGAAACATCGAAAGTAATCTATTATTTTTGCAGTTTATACGTGTCTTTTCTTATCACTTAAATCTGTAGTCGTTTAACATCTCACTTTCCCTTTTTATCTGCAGCCAAAAACAAATCGTTTAAAAGTGCAGTCTCCATACTCCAGCTGGTTTAAATTTTCCAAACAATTGAGATCAATTGATCAATTAAAATTGATCTAAAATTACTATTAAACGTTGTTAAACAGGTGAGGTTGTGAAAGAAGGAGGGACGTATCAATAACCGTCGCTGACACGGTCAAGGTCAAACAACACCTCCACGACCTTTGAACTCAAGCTAAGTACATCAAAAATGCATCTATGGACCCCGGGATCAGCTCGCCGAGGGACTCATGTATTCTTCGTCCTCAAGGTCAAAGCTGTACATGCATGACGGAGACATGTAGACGTCACAGCAGCCGGACAAAGCAGCAGACCAGATGAGGCCACGAGACTGAGAGAGGGTTTCAGGAACAACATAAACAAAAAAGATGAAAATGGAAATCAGGTTGTTACAATTACCAGTCAACAGAATCCAAATATTCAGTTCTCAATATCATGGAATATCAGGGATTAAACTACTTAGAAGGAGCACAAAAGTCAGTTTTATTGTCCCTCCGTCTCTGTACGATCCATCGGATCAGAACAAGGAACAGTTGCATCCATAAAAGAGGGAGCAGAGACCAGAGCAGGAGGTGTTTTAAAAGCAGGTGTTGGTGAGATGGGGCGTCACTTCTAGAAAGCAACCCCCACGTAATAGAGAGTGCTCTCCAAACAAATACCTGAACGGTGATCTTTACTCATTAAAATCCTGCATTTTATGCACTCATTTATTTATCAGATCTGAGTAGAATGAGGTTACAACTATGAACCCACTGACATTTAATCGAGCTGTCATGTCCTATTTAAAGGTTGGTTCGAAACACATACAACAATTTCATATGAAGGTTTAAAGGTGTATCACTAGTTTAAAACTAGTTTAAATATACAGTTTATCTATTTAACTCTCGCAAAAGGTTTGTTTCAGAATAAAGAAAAATACCTTTTGTAAATTGTTATTTTATCCAAAGCGGTATAAAGGCACATTAAGCCAAATGGAGGCCAGATGCAGATGAGATTTTAAAAACTCTTCAAATCATGACTGACATTTTTTTTTTTTAATTTGTCAAAAATATTGTTCATAATTGGAAATTGAGAAAACTCTTTGTTGACCTAAATTTCCAGGACAGCATCTTTGCTGCTCAATGTAGGTCACTAATTTCTTGCTAAATGTATTTTTTTCTTAATGTATCTATAAGATAATTACAATATTAACATTTTTTAATGAAGACAATTAATAAAAAATCACAATAAAAAAAATATACAAAAATGGCAAGAATTCTGTTAATTTTTTTTACTTTATTCATAATTTGAAATTGTTCTATATAAATCTTAAAGATCACACTTTTGCCAAAGAGTTTTGGTAATTTTTTTTTCTGGCAAGTCTGATATTTATTAAAAGCACAGTGTGGCCATCTTTTGTTTACTTATCTAACTGCTCATATAATACGAGTGCTTTTACGTTAGAATATCAAAACATCCGCAGCACCTGAGGCTTTTATCTCACTGATACGACTGGCTTCAGCAGATATCGGAGGTGATGAAGAACATCCCGACAAGCAGTTTCAGGTCGTTCTCCGCATGATCCGCAGTGAAGGGCCTCGGCACGTGAGATCCGGAAGAGCCAGACTTCGGGGCCGGTGGGGCGATTTGAACCTGGTTTCTCGTGTCCAGATGCTTCTTCACACTTCACTCTCAATTGTTCAAGCATCGTCAGCAGGCATGAGAGATGTGAAACTGAGCATGCTCACGAGCGGGCTTCACGGCTCGCATCTCCTCCCTGCAGGCTCCACTCTCAGATCCGGTCCGTTGATGTGGACGGACAGATGTGAATGCAAGTGTGCACACATCCTCACGTTTAGATTAAATCAGATCATGGCATTGGAATTATTCCACGCACCATAATTCACACTCACGTCAGAGGATAATCACACCATGTGACAGAACATCTGGGCCACACAGACTAACACCACACGAGGTATGTGAGCGGGAACCAACGCGTGACCTGGACCTGTTAAAAAAAAAAAAGCCTGTCACAGAGACAAACATTTACACGCAAACAGAGTGGGTGTCTGCCGGCCGACCTGTCCAGCAGAGAGAGCCCAAACATGCCAGGAGGGATCACCGTCTTCCTCTTTCCCCCGCGACCCTCGCCACCCAGGAGGCTGCAGGACAGGAAGAAGACCTGTGGAGAGGAAGTGTGGCAGAGCTCACGGTCCACACTGTAGGTGATGCCAAAGGAGGTGAAGATCACACACACCCCACTGACAGACACGCAAGCTCGCTGACCTGCAGGACGAGAGTCAAAAGACATCAAAGTTACACTTTTACTTCATGTTTTACTTTAGCGTCAATTTTAAAAGGGTTTGGATATGGTAGAGGATTATATTTAATACTCCTTCTTTATATCAAATGGGTATTTTTTATGCCGTAACAAGTTTAAAGTGGCAGAAAAAACTCTAAACCATTCTGTTTTTGTGTGGATCATTTAAAAAGAAAAAACTTTTTTGGTCATTTTATGGGCTATTTAAAAAAATGATATTGGCTCACAGTGATGCAGAATAGCACGTTGTATTATGTTAAATATAAATATTGTCTTCGAACATGGATGTGGAAGTCTCCTCTGTTTGTGAGTTCAAGCTGAGGAGGAGAGCAGAACTTTGAGATGACTTTATTAAAGGGCAACTAATGTGTTGATCTAAGTGTGTTTTAAATAGATTTTGGACTCTATTGTATCATCAGTATGTGTTAGTTTGGACAAAACTCTCTTTTCATTGAAATATTTACATTAGAAAATGTGTTTAAGCTCCGCCCACTGAAAACACTTCCAGAGATTTCATCTTGTTTACCATAGCCACACCCACTCTGCTGTGATTGGTCAAGGTTTGTTACCACCCGTCATCAAGCCTTGAAGTCTCTCCCTTCAAGGGACTTGTTGTAGACATAACTTCAACACAATAACTTTTTGGGGGGATCATTACATTTGCAGGTGCTGGTTTTTCGGATGATGAGAAAGACAACTTCTGACACGACACAACCTCAACATTAAATTATTCAACCAGGAACCAGACTCAAGTGGCCAGAGAGACACCAAAGGTTAATCCTTTTTGAGACCGGACCACAAGGTGGGAATTCTTTTTTTTTTAAATTTCTGTGAAACTAAAACTAAAAAGGTACAAGAACAGTACCGTGGACTTAACTAACTTTGAACTGGGTGTGAAATCAAAGTTTGAGCACAGGCTTCAGATGTCACTGATATAATCATCGAGATCTTCATGTATTGGAACGATGTATTAGAAAAGGGCATATTTTAAAAAATATTCTCTCAGTACTACAAAACAAAGCAGGATGTGTAGCAAAAAACCCAAATGATGAATAACGAGTCTTGATGTCTGATTTTTACAAAATGTAGCTGTAGCTGTTTTTCTTAAAACTCATGAGGGCTTCATTAATAAAGGGACACATGTGGCCCCACTTTGCTAAGGGGAGCCAATGAAGCTCCCTCTAGTGGAAACCTTCAGAAGCATGTAGGATAGCATGCTTAAGAATGGAACAAGGACAAAATTCAAAGTGGAAAAGTTTAAGAATACGTTAAATAATTGATCATTTAAAAGAAACATTAGGTTCTATAGGAAAAAAAAGACTGTTTTTAGGATAAAACATGTATTTATTTTACAGAGAGATCAAAGTTCATCATAGTAAAAACCTAATTATAGATAATTATTTACTGGCTATAGCATTGAAAATACTTCAATAGTGTTGTGTGTTGAACTAAGCAGTCTAAAATATTGTCTAAACAATGGCGTGAATATATGAACTGACATTGGCGCTAATGAAGTTTGTTCACAGCGTTTGTAGACCTCTCAATCCGACCTGTATGTGCGAGTCCCTGGTCGTGTTAATGACCAGTATGATGATCCGGCACATTATCCCGTTTGTCACCGAAGTATATAATTGTGGCGTAAGTTTGAGTTTAGATCCATCCTGGAGTTATTCAAGCTTGAAGTAGCACTCACAAAGCATATCCTGCATCAATAATACAGCCATCAACATGTCGTACACAGAGCATGAGGCTACATCCTTTTAGTCTTGTCAGCCCAAATGGATTTCAATTTTCCAGCACGTAGCTGCCGCGGCCCTGAATTATTTAAGGGTGTAATTAGGTGATTGTAGCTGCCGCGAGTCACCAGAGAGCTAAGTCCCTGTCAAAGTCACTAACTGCATGTTTAGGTTGAGCTCAATGAAGGAAGTGTCCCATCGAACCAGCCATGATTTTTCAGCCTTAGGTTTTCTTTTGGTCGCTTTTCCCACATGCATGGTTTCACCAAATAAAATCTGACGAGTGGACTCAAAGGAACTCATTAACCGAAGAACTAGAGGCAAAAAGTACCATTACACCGATCGTTAATGTGCGTCTGACTTTCTGTTTCCTAATGTAGTGAGTCGTTGTTGTGTAAGTGGCTGATTGTCCTGCAGCTGTTGTGGTATCACGACTGGCATTTGCATCTCCGTTATCTCTTCCCTCAAAATCTTCTTCGGTTAATCTGGATGCGTGTCACCACAACAATGGGTTTTATGCGGGATTGCCCTGCTGATGAACTGGGACAAGCCAAAGCTCCGTGACCTGGATAGGGGGAGGAGGGTCAGCCATATTAGAGGGGGTGACAGTGAAGACACACATGCAACACTTGCGACCACGGTGGATGTGACTGCACGCACACTTCAAGATTTAACTTCCTGGTCGTTTCAATGCTGATGTTGCTCTTATACCACAATGTTCACCAACTGAATGTATCAAATCAATTACACAAATGAAAGTCTTTGTTCATAGCCTGGACTTAAAACTATTTTTGAAGGAGATCACGTGTGATAGAAGATAATTTTACCCACTTTTCATATAAGGTTAGAGTGGTAGCTTTAACCCTTGTGTTGTCTCTGGGTCGACCTTGAACTTCTGGTCACCATGAATGACAAAGAATTCCTAAAATGTATTCAACGTACAACTGATACCATCATGGAGACACAAAATAACTCAAATTTAGTTTAGTTTAGTGGAAATATATCTGCGTGTTTTATTAAATTAAATTGTTATATATTTATTATATTAAATTTAACCTAATAGAAATTAAAATATGACCTACACCAGACTGTATTTACATTTATTTTAATTCATATTATTTTAATTCATTCATTCATTCATAAATATTGATTCTTATAATATTTTTTTTATCTGGACTGACCGGTTCATATCTTTCATTACAGACTGTTTTATCCCCAAAACATCAGCTTTATTATTACAGGACAAATGACATCACAGTGGACGACCATCAGGAGCTCCGCCCTCGGCGGATCAACATGGAGGCTGTGACAATCAGCAGATGGACAGGAAGACCCCGAGGTGGGAGCGACGTCGACAGTGTCGTCTTCAGAGTCATCACAACCACCAGAGTTGTGATTTGACTAATGAATATTGTTTTAGTCATTTTTACTTTCCCAGCAACACCTTCTCTCTATTAGAAACCCTTTTGGCATGAATTGAGTATTGTTATTGTCTTTGGGTTTATAAAACATTGTGTTATTTGTGTGTTATTTTGATTTTACAAATGAGTAATAAGAATGATTATTTTATAATTTTTTGAATTATAAATGTCTGTACTGTTTCTTGTGTGACTTTCTTGTGTATAAATAATAATAATAATAATAATAATCTCTATTTATATAGCGCCTTTCTAGACCAGGGTCACAAAGCGCTTTGACAGCCATTCACACATACTGATGGGAGTAGGCTGTTATTGTATTGTGTTGTAAATGTTTATTTTTTCAGCTTCTCAATTTTCTTTTATCGGTTCATCTTCTATTAAATATTTCTATAAATAGTTTATTTTTTAAATTAAAAATATTTTCAATTATTGAATTTAATCATTTTTATTCCCTGGCTATCTTCTTCTTATTTATCTTCCTTCCTTTTTGGCAGTTTTAACACCTGCACCGTTGTTCACATTAAAAACAAAAAATAAATCAAAATGTGTGGCTCGATAGGATTGGTACTGTAAAAACTGCAATAAGATTCCCATAAGGAATAAATGGGAAAAGGTAAAAGAAAACTAGCAAATATGTGACGTTTTTCAAACATCTCTTGCTCCGGCAAACGTTCACGTAGAAACCCCATTCATACTTTAAAATGTAGATAAAAGTCCCAATTATCAACATAGGACTGGACTCTTTTGTAGCTTTCATAGTTTTTCCGTCATGGTGATTTCCCGTCGAGGAATTGTCTAGTTCATATTTGATCTGCAACAATACTAATCCTTTGGTCATTATTATAATATCTGGTATGGAATTTATTTTATTGTAAAAATGTGTCCTACTGTATATATAACAAATCTTAGAGGAGATTTTATTTTGCTGATCAAACAAGTAAAGTAGAAAAATGTGTCAGAAATCATTGAAGGGTAGTTCATTTATCATCCACCAACCAACCCTCACTTCACAGTTAATGATGTGAACTTAAATTCGACCTTCATCGCCGTGGTCAACGTCTTCAGACTCTTCATGATCACAACCACAAGCTGAGAATAAATAAAGGAGCACGACTCTAGCTTCATCTCACACCCTGTGTCCATCACCACCCCCAGAAGATTCCTCCAGAATTAGATTAACTTCTCGTTCACCGTTTGCTCTAAATTTGTGTCTTTGACCTTTACACCCCCCCCCTCTCCCTCCCCTCTTTTCTCACTATCTGAATCATTTTCTCTCCTCCCTCCTTCCCGGCAGCGACGAGCCGAGTCGTGAGCACACAGAGGGAAAGTGTGTGATGAGGTGAGGAAAAGCCGGGCATCACAGGAAGGTCCGGTGGGACTTTGGAGGGTTAAAGACCGGCCAATGAGACGAAGAATGATGGTGTGTGTGGAGGAGAAACCTGAGTCTTCAGGTGTTCCTGCTCTACGTGGATGACATGGAGAGTTGCTGATGAGAGGAGGGAAGATCTCCTCTTTGCTATTATCTCACTGTCGTCTGATAGGATCGTATCCGTCAGTGGCAGCTTCCCTCTTTTCCGACTCCTCTCCTCGCCGGCCCGGGCCGCTGCAGAGCTACAGCGAGTGATGCTGAGGGAGGTCGTGGTGCGGTCACTGAGCAGGGCCTGGTCGCTCTGTGACTTCAAGCTGCAGAATGTGCCACGGTGCATTAGTGCGCTGCCGCCTGGCTGAGCCCGGGGCAGCGAGGGAGAGCGAGAAGAAGAAGAAGAAGAAGAAGAAGAAGAAGAAGGAGGAGCGAAATGGTGACGCAAAAATCTGAGTTCAGGGGAATGCTGGACCAGTGGCTAGCAGAGGGGAAAAAAGGACAAGTGGACCGAAGAGGGATCAAGTGAAGGAATCAGCACAGTTACACAAGCAGAGTTCAGGAGCCTCGGGGGCCACGAGGGCCTCATTAAATATGAAGACGTATCAGGGACATGCTCGCTCTCGTATCACTCTTCGTCTTCTCATTGCTTCAAATTTAGAGACTCGCCTTTGTCCCCTCAGCGCTGCTCTTTTCAGTCACTGGCCTACATCGTTCAATTGTAGACTCTTGGAAAGTTTTTTGTCGGGCTCAGCACATCTATGCTCCCCAAATAGATTTCTGTGTGATGCTGATACCATTATACAGCTCACAAGTACACAGGAAAAAACCCTGTAAAAGAAAAAGAGGAATAAATGTGTTTAAATACAAGATCTTTTGTATAACAAATTGTTTAAATTTCATCACTCAATTAATTATAAAGTTTCATATTTCATTGTACAGGAATTTATTTCATTCATTCGCAAATAATCACTGTGTTGGCTTTACAGAAGAAATGAGCAAATAATAAAAAGCAGATTGAAGGGCATTAAAGTTAAATTGGGGTCAAATAAGATGGAGGACAATGATACCCATAGTGAGCAGTAGTTTGGTTTGATCAGGCCATTCTATTTATTTCCCAAGGGGCAGGTGTCTATCCTAGCAACAGTGGGTGAGAAATATGGGACACCCTGGACAGGTGGACAACCACACATGCTCACTCCCAGACATCTTGTTTACAATGAATGAACGGAAACAGTTTTTGTTTTTGTTATGTATGATGATGCTGCTGCTGGTGTGAGTTTTGTTATTGTTGTTGTTTTCATGTACGTGCCCACTATCTGTGTATAATTTGCAGTATTAACGTGAGATCTGTCAAATTGAATTTTTTTAATTTTTATTTCAAACAATAGTACATTTGTCTCTGTGTTTCAAGCATAGGCAATGATGAACATCTTCTTCTGTGCTCCTCTTCAGCAGATGTCACTTGAAATAATGTCTAGCAAGAACCTGTTTCTCTACTCTTAAGAGTTTTAACTGTAAAGAGTCTTGAGATAACTTTGTTTGGAACTGACACCTTAAATAAAGGTCAATTAAGTAGCATTTTAATAGTTCGCAATCAAATTATTTCTGGCTCTGAACATTACTATCATTGTTCGTCGGTTTACTTTCTCTGACAATTTCAGTAGTGGTTGTGTACATGTGTTACATTCCTCTGCCTCCAACATTGAATGTTTAACAGAGAAAACAGTTGAATCTTCTCTTAACCAGGGTCATTTGGTCAATAGCAGTCGAGCTCCGAGTGGATTTATTGACCCGCCCGGTCACAGAGAGAATTCTGTCTCTAATCTGTGATTTAAACCGGCCGCACGTGCGACACTGTGTTGGAGATCCAGCTCAGTGAAGCCCCGCGGCAGAGGAGCCATCGATCTGCTTTACTTGGACCAAGTAGGAGCAGCAGAACCTAATGTGACATCGATGTCGCTGCACGGGAGAGAGGCAGTACTGAGAGGAGGTGTCCATGTTTGACCCGCCCCAGGCATATTGAAACATAGATTACCAGATAGATTCAATCAGGAAATTATTGTTTTCATGCATCAGGAGTTGACAAGGCACAAAAGGAGGTTCCGTTTTTAAGGTGTTTTCAAGAGTTTGTTTCTTATTGCTATGGCAACCATTGGACTTGACAACACACCACAGAGCAGGATCGCAAGGAGAAAAGGTAGAATGTTTCAATTTCAATAACGTTTCAAGTTATTTTATTATCGTCTTGATCTTTACAACGCTTTATTATATCTGGATCATACACAACGTTTGCTTTGTCTACATGAAACACATACAATGATAGAATATCCAGCTACAATAAAATACAAATCTACTTATCAACCAAATGATCAACTGCAGTCAAAACATTTTCAACTGATCATGCAAGATGTTTTTGTCCATTGAATAGGTCCAGAGAACTGTTGTTATTATTTAGTATACATTTATACGTTTACTTCACTGAATATTTACTTCATACTTAAATGTAAGTTATTTTGTTTATCTCTTACTCATATTATGAAAATCTGTATTTTGATCGTTGAGGTGTGCCAATAAGTAAGTAAGTAATGTATATGTGTAGAGTGCTTGTCCAGACCATACTCCATAAAATATATGATAAAAGTGGAAATTAATTGCGTCATGCGTTCCTGATAGTCTTATTTATTTATAAGTTGTTCATGTTGTTGATATGTCAATATTTCTTTCCCTCATGACCAAACCTGTGAATGCATATCGTCTCTCATGTATATTTCCAAATGAATGATCTTTGAAGTCAATTATACTTATCCTTGTGAAAGTCCACATTAAAACTCCCTGTGATTTAATTGTATATATTTACTTGTTTATATACTGTTGTCTCGTAACTAAGAATCTTTATCCAACCTTGTGAATGACCTCTTATTCAGTAGCTTTCCACTTTAGATATCAAAATGTATAGTCAATAGTATCGAATTATTATTTTTTCAATCCAGAAAACAAGATCACAGTACTTTTTAAACGTATTACAGCTGTTACATGCTCCAGAGAACTCATTATAGCACATACGTTGGTCTCTCATTCTTAAATCCAAATGAGTTATCAGTTGATAACTCAGTAATTATCTCATCTCTGCTCAAGAACACTTTTGCAAATTGGTCTATAATTACCAGTTTAAGACGATCTTTAAGAAGGCTATAACGTTTGCTACCTTCATTCTGTCGAGAATGTTGGCCGTTTGCAGCGTCACAGAATACATATGCATGTCCAGACTCAAATAATCATTTTCTTTTAATGAGTGATTCCATTACCTTTTTTAATTTCAGACTTTTTTTAAACTCTTTTCTTGCCGTTGTCCCGTCCCTAACAGCTAACCTTTCCTGGAGGTCTTTTTTAATTGATCATTTCTCCCCTGAGCTACACATAGTTAATTAGCTTCTTTAGCTTTGTAAGCTTCATTAGCTTCCTTAGAAGTAACATTGCTATTTACCCTATCTTAGTTATTTTTCTTGTCATATATACGTTCAGTGTGATTCTTTCCTTTACCCACGACTTCACTTATGCTTCACACTTATGTAAGAACTTGTTTTTGAAGGCAAAAAACTGCAATAATAAGCCATTTCATTGTGTCTTTTGAGGCGCTACTGCTTTAGTTAACCGGTCTGGTCACTTCCTAATGATACAAATTAAAAAAAATACTTGTTGAATGTCATTGGATTATTTTTTAAATCGATAATTAAATGTATTAGAATGTCTTTAACTGTAGTTACAATGATCATCATCATCAAAGCCATTTTGTGTAAGTCAGACCTTTTGTGACTTTGTTGAACCTTTTTTGTGTTAGTCATTCCTGCAATACAAATATAATTCAATTCTTCAGCTACAGACACACATTGGACTGGTACTGACAACACAACTTAACACAAAGAAATATTCTTTTGAAACCAGTATTTTCCCATCAGAGTCATTCAATATTGTATGTTTACTATTTCATTGTATTCCTTCAATTATTTGTCAATCTGGTTAAATAAAAAACCTCAGGAGTTTTAAAAAAGAGTAATTACGTTTAATGATATTTCATCTTCAACCTTAGAAAATCTCCCCAAACAAAGGTCATACATTTTCTTCCTCTTTGAAGGCTGCGATCGTCGTAAAAAAATACTCTTTCAAGTTGTGAAATAAAAACTGTGATTGTTAGAGATTGATTTGTCATCACTGGCAAACTACCGACTGCACCCTTGAGTCTGCAGACATCAACAGATGAATGACAGTTGAATTCTTACTTTCAGCATCACGTCCAGGTTTTACAGAATGTTGAAGGCGAAGAAGAAAGAGCGAGCGGACAGGAAGAAAGCCAAGGCTCTGTCGCGGAGGCTGATGGACACCGTCAGGATGAAAGAGCTTGATAGAGCGGTCAGAGAGTTCGAACCTGAATATTCATGTGCTTGAAACATTTCGCCTCTGAGACGTTTCACTTTATGTTCTTAGAATCTGACCGGGCTCCACGTGGCTTGTTTGAATGGCCACCTGTCTACGGTCCGCCGCCTGGTGGAGTCCGGGGTGTGTTGCCTGGACAGCAAAGGTTGTGACGGTCACAGACCCATTCACATGGTTCTCTCGGCACACAGCGCCCCCAACACCATCCACTGCCTCAAATACCTTCTCAACAAGGGAGCCAACGTCAACGTGTATGTTTTACCTGCACCTGAAACCCAAGTTTAGTTAAGTCAACCGAAGGAAATAGCTATTGTTCCTAACACCACACCAAAACACATGCAGAAGCTAAAGTGTTAAATTAGAAAATGCACAATAAATACAAAAATCACAAGTTAAAAATGTTCTGATGCTTTTTAGCGGTGTGTTTTGGCGAAACTCAGGCGATACATATAATACAGGGGAAACTATGCAATATATTGTGATACTGTAGGAACAAGTAAATATTTGTAGTATTGTACAAGTACTTCACTTTGGTGAAGAATTTAAAGACCACATGGTTATTGATGAAGTCGCAACTGCTTTAATTTGAAACCAAAATATGTCAAAACATCAGCTTTAGAAGCTGCTGACTTTGACTGTATCCTCTCGTCCCCAGTCATCTCCAGGATTTCACAGGATTTTATTGGTGTGGAGGACATAATGACTGCCGCCATCTAGCTGCCGGAAGTTTAATTGCAACACAAAAATGAAGAAACACTGTAAATATTTGCATTTGATTTGAAGATGTAAACACAATTTTATTTTATTTTTTTATTCTATTTTTTATAGAATTAATTATTAAAATATAAAAAGGTTTTTTTAAAACATTGCTGTTGATTGATACAGTGCTGTTGAATATTGATTCAGTATCGTGAAAAATAATATTGTAGTAAATAAGTTATCGATATTTTCTCACACCCCTAATGCTAATCACTATTTACATTTTACTGTGCTGCAGGTGCATCGGTTTAAAACATTAAACTTTTGAGTTACATATGCTTTGAACTCAAATTAAAATCATATGAAGCTATGAATTGAATTCATCTTCCTGAAGGTTTGATTCTCTTAATACCATTTCAATTTCAGAAGTAAAATATATTTTGTTAAGCCCTGTTTTAGGTGTGTTATAGTGTGTTATAGGCACAACATTTTAATTCATGTGGTTAAGAGCAGCAGAAATAACCATGTGGTTGTCTTTGAGGAAAGTTTGCACACATCTGTTTTAAATATACACAAGATGAGATGAGGATCAGCACCGCTTAGTTCATTATGAGAGAAGTCACTTTCCAAGTTCATATCCCAACTTTTGTTTGTGTTGCTCGGGGCAACAAACACCAGCAGTGGCAAACGATTCTGTGATGATAATGATGATTGTAATGAGGATAATAACACCAGCAGAGATGGAGTCAATTATACAACGATTCAATTCTCCGTCCCTTCATCAGCTTCACAGATGCCGGACACACGCCGCTGCACCAGGCCTCCTCCCGGGGCCTCCTGGACTGCGTGAAGATCCTGGTCCAGGCCGGGGCCAACGTGTTTTCCAAGGACAGATTGAGACTGACCCCTCTGGACCTGGCCCGCATCTGGGGCCACCAGAAGGTTGCCAGGTAAAGCATGGGAACATCTGAGGAGAAAAAGCATTGAGCTGAGCGTGGATGTCTCTCAGGTATCTGAGGACCTGCATGTGGATCGGAGACAAGATGAAGGAGACGGAGGAGAGGAAGGAGGTGGAGCTTCTGTACTATGACCTGCTGGAGTCCGACATCGATTACAGAGAGGTGAGCGAGGCGAATCAAACCTGAATACATCTCCTTGAGAGGCTGTAATTGTGTGATTTGAGTTCTCATTCTGGAGCTGAGCTGGTCTCTCTGTTGCAGGGACTGTCAAATGTCAAGGTGAGTGAATGGGCCAAGAAAAAAGGGGTGCCCGTGCAGAAAACTCGGAGGCGGAGTCGAAGCACACCTGGAAGGTTCCATACAAGGTGCGCGGAATCCCCACCGCCTCCGCCCCTTCGGCCGTGGGCCATCTACTCCGGATGCCCCCCGGCGGAGCCCCAGAGAGACCCCGACCTGCGCAAGAACGTGAAGGTTTGGTGGGACTTCAGAACCCAGAAGTTTGTGTACAACTGCACTTGGGACAGGAAGCCGTACTCAGCTCCTGGAGTTGATCAGGACATCCTGAGGAGGGTGCTGTTCCCCCGAGACTTCTACCACAGGGTTCCCTTCCACGCGGTGACTCGCGACATTTTGCAGGTGCCCCGTCGAGCTAAGTAAACAACTTTCATTGCGTTTAAGAAAACTACCTTTCCTCTTTGGTCAGTAATAGATAACTATCGAGACCTAATTGAACGAGGTTACTACAGATTTATCTCCAGTATGTCCAACGTAAACCATGCAAAATTAGCTATGTAGCGATAAAAATTGATGGATTTCATTCGAGAAATGGCACTTCAGGAGGTCAGCTTATAAGATGGTACTTATTTAAATATGTAAATCAACTGAACTGGACCACAGCCAAAACAATGTACCACTGGCAAAGAGCTGAGCTTGCTTTAAAAGTTACGAGACACTTTTTGTAATGAAAGTGGGCCCTTACTTCATTTCTAATTTATCTTTTCAAGAAATTAATATTGTGCTTCTTACATACATTCAATAATTAATACTTCATTAGAAAAGCTCTTCACAGGCGTCACACTGGTCCAGAAAAGGGCCGAGACGGTGCAGGTTTTGGATCCAACCATTCAGGCACATATAGTAGAACCAATCAGGCGTCTGGATACAGAAATCAATTGATTGTCAGTCAGGTGTTGCTTGTTTAAACCGACACCTGATTCGTTAACGCATGTGTGCTTGACCGGTTGGAACAAAAACCTGCACCGTCTCTGCCCTTTTCTGGACCAGTTTGACACCCAAAATCAAACAAAAACAAAGTCAGTAATGGATGTGTGAAATTCATACGTGAAATGTAATATTTGTGACTAAAACTTTATTTACATGTTGTACTTTGTTATTACGTGCCAAATAAGTGCATTATGAGGTAGAGCTTTAAGTAGATACAGATATTTACTAACTATGGGTTGTACCAAATGCACCAATGGTTTAGTATAGATTTTATTATAGTATATTTACGATATATATGTTATTGATCTGAATCCTATATATAAGGATTCCTCTTTTCTATAGTTTTGTGTATTAGAAAAAAGATTGAGACATTGTATGAAAAATGCTAAGCTTTTAAATCAGTGTCATTTTGTTTATTAAGTCAAATAAATGTCAAAAACATTGTTTATTAAACTAATAAAATGCTTATATTTTGAGAACCTTTCAACATTCTTGGGCTGGAGACACTTGCACATGTATGTTGTCATAGTCATGAGGGCTCAACCGAGAGAGCAAGAAGAGAAATCCCCGATCACCAGGCTCACCTGTCGTAGCAGTCTGTGCTCCTCCATGGATCCCCCTCAGGGACACGGTCTCAGGTGAGGACTTGTCAAAGGCATGCATACGTCGGTGTGACAGCCGGAGCTGTACGGTGTGTAGGTCGCAAGGATTTGTCTTTTTTTTTCTTCATGAGGCACTTCACACCCCGTCAGGGTTCAAAGTGCACTCGCTGGTCAATGTGGTTCATCTGTTGTGACATCGATCTGGAGCCCTCAACATCCGAGAGGAGACAGAGACGGTTTTATCACACGGGGAGACTTCTTTTTTAACATAAAGACCGTCCTGAATCGTAGACTCAAACATTTGAGAAACTAAATATTAAATGCATCACCTACAGGTCGCAAGAATCAAGAGACATCTGGTCTTCTTGTAAGAAATAAAAGTGTTACTGAGGCCCAGTGATGACAGCAAGATGCCACGTCAAACATGCTATTATTTGCTGTACAGTAGGACGATCATACATTAAATGTTTGCTGTGGCTCTTTGGTTCATTAACGCAAAAAAAAGAGAAGCAATTCAGACATTTGTTATCAACTGTTTTAATAGAACTATCAAATTATTTGTTTGATTAAGTTTTTTTTAACCAAACATGCAATCTTACAAAACTCATTGCACAGGTCGGGTCAGTGAGTGTGTGACGGCCGGTTCGTTGACTTAAGACCAGATACGAAAAAAAACCTCCTTTTATTATTACTCATTTAAAACAGTCCAAAGCGTTTTGCGAGGGGCAGCTGACACAGACTAACAGAAAGATTCACAGTTTTGTGCACATGAAGCCTTTTACTAAAAAAAGAAAATCCTCGGGGCATCCACAAACGTACACTTCTCTAAAGTGAAATCCAACTCTGGCTATGATCGTCTGTCTTTTGGATGTTCTGAAGAGTGAGACAGGACAGGATTTAGTGGCGCCACCTTGGACAGACGTCGGCAGAGTCAGAGACAGACGTGGCTGCTCAGAACGTAAATATAGACAGAGAACGAGACAGTGCAACATGGAAATAAGAAACCCCCCCTCCCCCATCCGTGTCTGTCGTTGGCGTTTCAAAATCGTCATGGCCTTGTCCATCATGGTTCAGTCCCTGTCATGTGATCGTCTTCTTCTTTTGGCCACAGTCTCGGATTTATCCCAAACAGAAGTGTTGGAGTCAGTCTTTCTTTTTAGCTCCACTCAGCAGTCCCCTGGGGCTGCGCCTCAAGTCCAGCTCCTCAGTACATCTTCTGTCTGCTGGGCAGCACTGCCTCCTTCAGGAAGGAGAAGACCAGGAGGATCCCTGACCTCTTCCCTCTCTTGCCCTTGGTGAAGTAATTGGACACCACATCATCTGTGGAAAAATGTCAGTTATACATGTTGGATTAGCACCTGTGTGAGGCTTATAGTGCTACATAAGTCACATGATTAATGATTATTTTGCATTCATAAGCCTTAAATCCAAAGAATTTTCAAATTTTACGTTAATTTTTACATTCTTCTTAAGCATGACAGCTGAGTGTGTACTAGCGTAAAGTGACCCTGTGTCTCTTCTGCAAAGAGTCAACACGTGTATCCGGTACCGACAGTGCCAAAAGTTTTTGCGTGTTGGTAACTAATTGGTACCGTCTGTTGTTGTGAAAACGCTAGCCTACATTGTGCTTATAAAATGTCGATATAATAGAAATTACGGGATAAAAATGGTTCTATCCTTCCAACGATATACACCATCATATCGTCAGATTCCAAAGCCAGAACTAGTAGCACTCTCCACTCACATGGGCCTGTCAGTGCTGTGAGCGTACCAGTCTGACACCAACAGTAACAGACACATTGTGCTAGAATGAGAAATATTTTCTGTTCAAGCGATTAGAGAGTCTGCCTATCACATGTTTTATCGAGGATAGTTTGTCTTTATACAACAGCCATGGGCACACAAGTGTGTTACACATGCTTATAAATAATGAAGAACTAACATTTTTGTGACGTGCATGGATATTTTTCAATATACTCGACTCACTATCGAGTTTTGGTCTCATTCTCTTCAGTTCACACGTGACACTTTTGGCTAAAAAAACTGATATTCAATATAAAACAAATATTTGAATTAGGGAAATACACAACTGCTGCAGCAACACCGCTGGTGTTTAAAATTCTGCCGTTAATGCTTGAATTGTTGATGGAGGCTGCAGCACTGACTGCAATATCTAACTCTCTTAGTGATGATGCAACTGCAGATGGTGAAAGTTTTTCGTTTGAAAAAAGATACTTGTGGAAAATCTGACCAAGAGTATTGCTATTCCTCATTAGTTAGCTTAAGTCCTTTGTTTTAAATCATAGAAACAAGCCTTTTAAGCAAAGTTATCCCTTGTGATCTTTTCCTGCTCATCAACCACATGCAAACACCAATATTCAGACAGCTTTATATCAAATTCATTCACTCATCACATTCTAAATACATTCATAAAAACTGTGAACTTGGATATAAATGTTTCATACCTTGCTGCACGGTGGATGGAAGGACATTCTCTCCGGCTGACAGCGACACAAAAAAGGAGAAGGGAATGACCCAAAGGCAGATGGTGAAATACGCCAGAACCTGAATTCAGTCAGATATGTCAATTTAGATACCATGTATAGATGAATGTCGTCAGTGATGACATCTGTAATAAAGATTGACGAACCTCTGAAAATGGATAATATTCCTGTGCAAAGTACTGAAAGGCCATGTAGTGGTTCACTACTACTAACACTGCGGATGAAAAGAAAAACAATTTATCATTTTTCGGTTCAATACATTGCCTTTTAAACCATTTTAGAAGTAATCTCAGTTTCTTGTCAAAATACTTGGTGGTAAAAAAAAAAACATTGAGGTGCATTTTAAAATACAGAAATTAAAAAAATAGCATAGCTGAATGTTTAAACCAATTTAAACCAAAAAGCATCACAATTAGACTCTTGTTTGAAAGAAGATACAGTTGATTCTAAAACTGGGATTCTGAAAAATATTAAAACGCACAAGCCTCAGACATAAACATTCAACCAATTCAATAACAGAGAGAAAGATCAACACTACTCACCACACGATAGGATAAAGTTAGGCGAACTCAGCAGGATGTATGGGAACGTTTGCAGGAGGCCAAAATAAACCAGGTTGGTGAAGAGGCCGACTCCTACCATAAATACTGGGAACCCTTCAAAAAGGTACAGACCTGCCAACACTGCTGTGGAGAACTAACAAGGAGCATAAAAAAGCACACCAGGGTCAGTCAGACAAACAAAACAAGCCAATCTGATAAGACTCAACAATCTTACCAAAATCATGTATTTTATTATTCGACTGGTCGCCACTGTATATTCTTCTATAAGCTCGGCCAAATAATAAAGACCTGCAGCTGCATGGGGAGAAAAAAAAACAAGAAATTAAAATCTCGATTGGCAAATGACACAGAAAGCAGTGTTATAAACACACAACAATAACTTTATTTAACTTTAGACACTGTAAGCTTGAACACTAAAGGGTTTCAATCTAGTGGTAGATATCTTTCCAAGACGATATTCGTTTAAGAGTGTCTAATAAAGACAATATCTCAGGCCACAGTAAGTTAACAGCCACACCTTCGTCGTGGCGAGGAATCTGTGGACGTGGATTTACCGCTAACAACACACGTGACGTGTTCAGGTGACAGGAGACCAAAAGTTTGACAAACTTGTTCTGGTCAAAACAAATACATTTCTCTGTTCCATAATCCCTTAGCATGTTTAGAAAGTTATTTGGAGGAGTATGTCAAAATTACTTTTATCCCGCCTTGACTGAGAAGTGTTTATGGCTACTTTTGAAGTCAAAGTCAACAAAGAGCAACACTTGGACACATTATCCGTCCTGGTTATTAAATGTATTTCACTTGAACGACAGAGTTTACATCCATCTTAAGTTTCAGTAGCGACAGCTCACTAGCTAGCTTAGCCGCTAGCTATCACCTGTAGTTACAGCTCAGCGTTTGGCGCATATCCTTGATCGATTATTTACGAAATATACTCTTTAAACGTAACAGTCCAATATTGCCCCCTTTTAAATTATTTATTTAGGATAAAAACAGGGTGCAACGCTCAAAGCTAGGCAAATGTTAGCATGCTAAAGCTAGCTAGCTAGCCAGTGTTTACGTACCTATTGCAAGCGTCACGAAGGAGACTTGGATCAGCAGCGACAACCAGCTCAGTAAATAAATAAACCACATCTCGCTGCATGTAAACAAACACTCAACAATTTAAAAATGTCTATTATAAAACGGGGATCCAGCCGCTACGTGGGGATGTAGCACGGTCAAAGGTCTGACCCAGTGCTGAGGAGAGCATGAGAAGGATCCAGAGAGAAGCTGCTGAGCTCCGGCTGCAGAGACATCTGTGGCCGGAGGACAGGAACGACAGGAACGACAGTTTTAAATATGGAACATGGAAAGAAACAAATAATCACCGCTGAGAAGAGGAGATTTTGATGAATAATAATAATAGTTTTCTGATTAATAATACACATATATTATCAAAAAATGTATTTTATCTTAAATGTAATCTGTGGTTTTGTGAATACTGAAATAACAAAAATCTTTAATCCATTGAAAGAGGACATTTCCGAGTGAATAATAATAGAAAACAAAAAGTCAATCAATCACACTGTTAGAGAGTGCAGACTTCAGCCAAGCAGCTCAACCCACAACTGTGAGGATTTCATGTTTGAACCATAAGATTGAGTCCATCATCCACGGTGAGCATTGAGATGAGCTGAACAAAAAAGTACCTTTGGAAAAAAACAAGGACAAGATCTGTGTAATTCATGTGATAAGCTGAGGAGAATAGAAATATAGAAATTATTGAATTACATTATTTAATAATTTTAAAATTAACCCTTCAATATAGAAATTACTGAATTAATTTATCCAAAACATTGTTAAATGGTAAAGGAAATACCATGTTTAAAAATAAAAAAAATGTATAAGTTTTTAATTGTTCAAATAAAGCATTCAATATTCTGATGGCAATAACATGCTTCCATAAACTGGTCCCGAGGAGCCATTTTGAGAAAGTCCAGTGAGAATAGTGGTTGCGTTTATAGGCAAGCGCTAGAAGTCGCAAGGAAACATGGGCTCCCCCTGCAGGGCATTGACGTGTATCTTGATTTCGGACTAAAAGACCGTTGTGCACGTCTAGCCGAGAAAGTTTGTTCAACACAGTCGTCCCTGTCCTCCTCCAGGACAAACTCTCTCAGCTAGACGTGCACAACTGTCCGAACAATTGGAAAGCAGCAAGTCAAGCTGGGGAGACATCTCACGGCCTCTCGGACCATCAGTACAGGTACCCCTCAAGGCTTTGTTTTCTCACCCCTGCTGTTCTCCCTGTACATCAACAGCTGCACCTCAAGTCACCGTCAAACTCTTAAGTTTGCGGACGGCACCACTCCGATTTATCTCAGACGAAGACAAGTCCATCTACAGATCAGAGCTGGATCGACTGGTGTACCATCTTAACCTAAGTAACTTGAACTTGAAGTAGGAGATGAACATCGGTCTCATTATGAAGAAGTCCTAGAGGTGGATGGACTTCCTGCATCAGTTGAGGGAATTCCAACTCTCCACTGCCATTGTAAAGTCCAGTATCACCTCCTCCATCACCGTGTGGTACTCTGCTGCATCAGCTTCATACAAGAACAGACTCACTGTCAAGGTCACTTCTTCTTGGTGGTTTAGATATTCAGCAGGGTTCCTCCAGGTCCTCCGATTGACACCATTGTATGACGCTAACAAAATGTTCATGAACCATCAAATTCACCCCTTTTTTAGAACTATACTCAATGCAGCTGGATACACTGTTAGAATTCAGCTTATTGTGGGTCAATGATCATGTTTTACCTGACATTTACATATTCCACTAAACCAGCATTTTCTGTTTACATGTTCCTGTGTGTATCCTTGTTACCAGCCTCCTTGTTTCCAGCCCCAATGCCAACCATACTGAATACTGAAGAATTTCCTCATCAAAGACCAGTGCTGTGTCTCAAATTGCATAGTTCTCTTAGTGCACTGCCGGTTAGTATGCATCAAGATAGTGTACGTACTAACTAGTATGCACCGGTAATGATGCGACAGCTTCTTCTTCTACTACTATTTAACGATGATTGCAACCAGCTGTAGGAACGCTATCGCCGACACCTGCTCGGAGCACATTTTGCAAGTTTGGATCAAGAATATGAGAAACTAAATATTCACGAGACATTTACGCCGGTATCAGCACCAAAGACGTGTCATCTCCTACTGCTGGCTGAAAATGCACCTGTATATATATATATATATATATGTATATATAAGTATATGCATATATTTAAATATATATATATACAGTATATGCCTTCACACCTCCACACCACATATATGTATATATATATATATATATATACAGTATATGCCTTCACACCTCCACACCACATATATATATATATATATATATGACGTAACTTTTGTTTATAACGTCAACGTAACTAAAATGGCGGCCGTTTAGGGTATAAAGTGTCCATCGATCCTTTCTCAGTTTTGTGGCAGTTTTAGTACGCCAATTTAGTATGTATGGCGCACTACATTTCGCATTCTAATTGAGATGCACTTATGCACTAAAAATACTACGTTTAAGTATTCAAGTATGCAATTTGAGACACAACTCAATACCCAACTTTCCTGTGTCTCTTAAAGAACAATCTTTCAAAGACCTCATATCATCATGATCATCAACATTTCACAAAAATACATTCTTCAACGTCAATCACCAATGATTCTGGGAGAAGTACAGGAAAACAATAATGTACATAATCACATCATCAACTGTGGCATGGAAGGAACATCTCAGCTGTTCTATATAGTGAAATCATTATGTAAAATTCCATGCACTGTTAATTCAACATATAAAAATTGAATGAAAATAAATCAAATGCATAAAAAAAAAATCAGAAATTCATATTCAAAGTCCGTTGGCACACATTTATTACTTCAATATTAAGGCCACTTAAGTTAAAACTCACGAATAACTTATTATAAAAATGCTTTTGAGAATTTAAGAAATATATTTCTGTTTAAATAAGTTATGAATAAAACAACCAGAAGATGTCTTAGACTACACTCATTTCTCTCTTTGACCTCTTTCCTGCAGTTTGGACAATTTTCATTTTATTTTCCTACCTTTTTGGAGAATCAACCCTTCCAAACAAACTCGGTAGAATTGGGTCAAGATTGGGGATTGAAAGGATAAACGTTGCTGCCTCTCCACATCCTCATGGGTGTATCTTACACTCGACAGCACCGGTGATTTTATCCCTGCAGCCGACACCTTTTTGGAGCAAACAATAAAACATGTATGACGGAGAGGAGAGGCAGGGCAAAGGGATAAAGGACGCTAAATAAAGTAAATATATAATGTGAAACAGTGTGAGGACACTAAAAGGGTGTTAAGTCAAAGGTGTGGGTTACTCTGTACTGTCCTCTTTTCAAAGGCTTTCAACATAGAGGGCGACGATATCTTCCAGGGCGTGAGAGTTTACATATGCATGCATGCACACATATATACAGCAGAGGTGTGGAGGCGAGAAAACTAAAGGAGACCTGCTGCATTTAGATGATACTTTTGGTCGGTGCGCACACGTATCTGAGGCTTTCTTCGAAACAACACCTTTGAAATGAAGACGGTGAGAGTCCCCGAATAAATGGAGAATTCCAGACTAGCCTTTAAGTGACTGACACCTAGACTGGGCTGTGAGGATTCATATGGTCTTTTAATGGCCATTTTCATCTATTTTCTGTCCCCCTAAGCGAAGAACCCTTTATCTTGCACTTAGATCGGTTAAAGCTCGGCTCCAGAGAAACAATGGTACAGCAGATCAAACTCAACCGAATGGATTTCTGTTAATTTAGGATTCAACATGCAATGGCTTTTAGGAGAAAAAGCTTTTGAAATGAATTTCAAAATTGTCTCTTGACATACACTATTCATTTGAGGCATTTAATGTCTGTATCATTTTAGGTATTCTGAAGCAAACAACCGCTTTCACAGCAACCACTCTGATTTGAACACGGTCTCCACTGCACACTTCATTTCCACGCGGGACCACATGAAAAGCTTTTAATTGACATCTCGCTAACACAAGCAACTACACAGTACTTGTAGGAAACTTTTTTGACAGTTGATTAAAAAACACCATAGAAGTATTGAGTGGTTTATATCATGTTTTAATCTACACTGAGCCAACCGAGTCACCAACCGACTCTTTCTTTACATCAGATTTGAATATAGTGTATTTGTTTTATATTAAAAAATAGTTGTGAGTCAATGTTGTAGACAGACGATGCTAAACACAGATGAATATTTAAAGAAAGCTAATAAGGTGGATGATGAATTCACTTTTCTTGTTTAAACAATGATGGTTATCCTTCTTTTGTGTTAGACTGAGTCTGTGCTTGAAATTTTGGCTCCTTGAGTGAAACTAATTGGTCTGACATCCTGCAATAGAACTGAATGAGAGGCGAATGTCAATTATCTGTATTAAGACTTAAAGATAAATGTTGGTTTGCAATTTTCTCCCCCGGTGAGGTTGGCACAATGCCGGGTGCTTTCGAAGCCTCCGTCCATCCATTTTCTTTTCGCTTCTATTCAACGGCAACAACTGTCTGCGGAACAATGACCAAGTGTGTTAACTATAAGAAATTCCCTCAGCATGATCACAATTATTTATAAAAGTATTGATCACTCCTTTAGCTAGCTGCATGGTGCAAATTATCTGCTGACAATCGATGCCAAACAATCGCGATCATTTCATGTTTTACTAGATCTACTACGAGAAGAAAGTAAACATGCTGGTGTGTATTAAGAGTTGGATCATTTTGAGCTTCATCGCAAATGAATAAATGTTATGGAAAAAGCACATACTAAGTTATACTTTTAATGTGGCAAGAAATATTTTTACTATGAATAAGTGAGAGTACCTCTTATATTAAATAGTTTTAAGAACATTGTTTTGCTTTAGAATCAGAATCAGTAACGATTATTTAGGGTCATTACCGAATATAAGAATGAATTAAGATAACACACATTATAATAGATAGATAGATAAACTTTATTGATCCCTCTGGAGGTCTCCTTCGGGACATTGTTTAATACGTAATAGTAAGTAAGTAAGTAAAGGTTATTTGTAAAGATCTTTCTAGACCAGGGTCACAAAGCGCTTGAACAATCAAAAACA
This sequence comes from Callionymus lyra, assembly GCF_982586985.1. NCBI lineage: Eukaryota > Metazoa > Chordata > Actinopteri > Syngnathiformes > Callionymidae > Callionymus > Callionymus lyra. Next base: position 28,996,237 of record NC_141821.1, read on the forward strand.
ATACAGAGTTAAAATATATACTTTAAATCAAGACACATAAGACAAACACATGAGTCCCAGGAAGTCCTGGGAAAAGCCTGAACAAATAAGAATATCTTAAGATGTTTCTTGAAGGAGTCGGTAGATCCATCAAACACAGAGGGAGAGGAAGATCGTTCACAAGCTTAGGAAAATATAGAACATAGATGGAAAGCAATAGAAAAACAGAAGCAAGCCTGTTGGATCTTCCACACTTGTTATATGGTGTGACATAAGGGTTAACACCTTCTAAAGTAACACCATGCAGCAGCTATGCCTACAGAAAAAGCACATCTTCAAATCTTGTTTAAACTAACACCTGAAGAAGAGCATAACAGGCGCAGAGTACATTTCAATACTTCAAAGTTCAAACTACTACGAGGCAGATGAAAACAACAAAACGTGGAAAACCTTTCACTAACTAGTGTAATGAAAAACATAAGCAGCATAAAGGTCTTTAAATATTTTTTACATCAAAACCTTAAGGATTCAAATATCATGAATTTGGAACTATACATAACAGATGATATGCATTCACAGATTGGTCAAAAGGGAAAATGAGATAAGCTTTAGACTATATTTAGTAATAACATTGTTAAAATGAATGGAAGTAACCTGATACAAAAACGCATGACGCCCATAAGTGATCAAAGGACACACATAAAGACAGAATTCCGTAACGTCAATAATAAACATTTTATTTAAAAATTAAATAAATTGAAGTTATCAATTTGTTTGGTGAAATAAAACTGGGAAGAAGTAATATGTTCTTCTCTGTGCTGGTTTTCAATGTGAAAAATCATCTTGTTTGATCAGAGGAGAAATAGATTATAGTTGAAAATGTTTGGTTGTAGTTCAAAATTCTACTTATGAAATATATGCAAAGTGAAAATTTTGTATACATCGAAGTTTAGGATTGTATTAAACTACTAGAATAAATACACTGTAAACTGAAGATGCGGTCGAAGTGAATAAATTGAAGGTGTTGAGCTTCGCTCGGGCACAGATGATTAACCAGTCGCGCCTCAGCAGGACTACAGTGTGTCCGCGAACACAGAGGCCGAGATCGTGGCTAAAGTGACCCGACCTGTGTTTGCCGTCCACCCGTCAGCAAACAGCAATTTTCGCACACCTGTTATTTTATCAACAAACAAACACACTTGTGCAAAGGACACACAAAAAAAAAAGTCCAAATGAATTCCTCTTTGAGGTCCTGCATCATTATACCGCCCTGCATCACGGAGGGAAGGTGTGAATGGTTTGTGTTTTCTAAACACGAGGAAACAGACAAATAGCAGCGCACACAAGAGGCATTCAGCGCAGGGGGGTCTTTTACCATGAATTGAGAGTAAAGGGGCTGAAATGTGCGACCAGTCGGGGGTCCTTTTCACAGGTAAGGACCCCTGCGAGGCGGTCCATTGTGTGCCTGTCTGGTAAATGGAGGACGCTGCGCACAAAGGCGACAATTGCTATATACTCTGCACAACATAAAGGTGTCAGGCAAAGACAGGTTGTGCTTAAAGACCACCATTCTCCTGCGCCAGCAATGATGACCACTAATTACGGGCTGGGAATGGGCTAAAGAGGAAGAGGACAGAGAGATGTTTTTTAAAAAAGAAAAGACCTTCATTATAGGAGCAGCTGGGAATCACGGTGTGTGTGTGTTGGCGTTGTGGGTTAAGGTGACTTTGTGTTTTTCCTGCGTGTATACAAGTGTGTGTTGTTCCCTTTTTGTCTTGGTGTGTGTGAACCTCAGACAGAGCGATTGTATTTGGCCAAAATAAAGAGTCAGTGTGAACCAAGACTCTTTCTTCTCCACACACACACACACACCCCACACACACACACACACCCCAACATCATCTGCTCCTGCTAGTGGTGTGTGCGTGCCTGAAGGCCAGAGCTCACACTCCCGCTCTATGTCGGTGGCACTCGCTGTCACCCTGAGCACACACGGCTGTGAATACATGACAAAACACCGCTAACGTGCACACATAGTGACGGAGCGCTCTTACACCTGGTGGGCGAAGACTTTAGCACATATCCCCGAAATCTCCGACAGCTTGGAAGACGAAGTACGAAGGGCAGGGGTGTGTGTGTGGGGTGTGTGTGGGGTGTGTGTTGGGTGTGTGTGGGGGGGCTGGATGGAACGGAAGCAGCCGAGGCTCTGACTTAAGAAGAAGACGGACAGTCTGGCCTGTCAGCTTTGTTTAGAGAATCAACATTCTATTAAGAAAATAATAACCAAGAAGTTTCATGTCTTCAAATGCAACACACTTTTGTACAGCGTCGCGCTTTAATTTAAGGGCAAAGATCTTTAAGTTAAGGGCTTCATTCAATTCCAAAATATTTTGAAGTAATAAAGGAATTCAGAATTTTCACCCACACGCATGTTGACTAAGGTTTGGGAGAATTTTCAAGGCAATCCGTGTGTTTTTAGAGTTACAGGCAACAATGGATGTCCCTCTGTAGGTCGCAACCGGTACTCACCGCTACAAACAGCAGACACAATCTTGTATTGAAGCCCTGACGTGAGAAAATGGTCAGAAAATTATTTTTAAAAGTCTATTTTTAAACCTTTTTCGGTAGCGAGAAGCTCCCTGAGTCTGTATGTATCATGCACTAGATTTACACTGATAACCTGGATCTTCCACTAAAAACAAACTTATAATATAGACTTGTAAAAAATTTTCTGAACAATTGATCATGTTGGAGCTTCAATACAAGAGTAACCTTATAGACGAGCAGTATTTGGTTGTTTTTTGGTGTTTCTTTTTGGACGAAGAAAAGTGAGCTCTAGTCACAACTGTCATGTGGTCATACATTTCGGCCTTTAACTCCAAAAAGTGTGAGGTTGGGTAGAAAATGACTGTCTTTTTTAACCCTATTAAGTTTAAAATGAGCAGAAACAAACAACTATAATTATATTGTTATCTAATTAAGAAGTTTGTGTTTCAACCACCAACATAAAAATCATTTACTTCACACACAGACAGCATCTGATGGAAGTATTTAGGAATTACCAGCTGAAAGATGATTTACTTTTTTAATTTGAAAATTGTATTCTCAACCCAAAGTTGTAGGCCTTCAAACAACATTTGTAGGGTAATATGGTGTATGTTTTTCTACCACATTAGGAGAAGAAAATAGTGCATGATGAATTTTTGTGTTGAGAGAAAGTGCATAGCATTACTGTGTTGTGTTTCCAGTGTCAGGAGTTGTAAGAAAAACAAGCTTTTGTGCTTATGTGTGGTCTCTGAGGGACACCACTGTCTCACCGCAGCAAGTCCGACGTCACTCAAGCAGCCGATTCATGGAGTTCATGACCTTCAGAACCTCACCCGTTTCTGGGTGATTACTCAGAAGCTGATGGAAATGAAATATGGTGATGAAAGACCTTCCTTCGCTTGATGATGAAAAGATGATAAATAGATATTGTTGATGTCAGAGGAGAACGCGGATCCTGATTCAAGGTGATAGACCAGAAACAATAACTCTAATTACATGTCATTACAGAACCATTATCAAGAGGCCTTCTGTGAACACACAACACAACAAATAGATCATTTGTTATCTATAGATGCAGCAGACAAAGACAGAGCTCCACAAACTGTGAGGATTTTTCTGCCGAACATTCTACAAAACAGATTTCATTTGTTGTTTATTTGTTTATTCAAATTTCATACAATGTTTATTTTAAATTTGATTTATTTATAATCTTACACTTTTAATCATCTACACATATACATGTTTTCAACACATTTTCACAGCTTCAAAAAGAGCAGAGAGAATGATGACTTTTGACCTTTTTGGTATTTGTCTGTTTCACTGAAAGAGTTTTTACCTAATTCATAATCATATGTTTTTTATTTGTGATGCTACTCAGTGTCTGTGTCATGTGATCCCTCAAAGCCATCCATGTTTCTGGTTATTTTTTAATTACAAAGTATTCATTAGTGTGTTAATGTGAACTGTGTTCATCATGTGAATAACTTGATGACTCAGCTAATTCAAGCTCTACCAATGACCCATCTGAAAAGTTTATTGTCTTTTATGTAGTAACCAACCTACTGGTCCTTGTTGTTTTAACTTCTCCATTTTTGCAATTCAAAGGCCAAAAACTTTCAAGAGCATCACATTAATTGAATGTTTCATTTCAAAAAAGTTCAAATGAATGGTTTATGGCTGGTCGTTGTTTAAAGAAACTCTATTTCTGGTTCTACCTTATATATTACCATTAAAGCTCTTCTACTGTAGGAGAAGCAGCTGTTTTTGTATTAACCAATCCTTCCACACAATATTGTACAGTTATGTTGCCTGTTTGAATGATCCATACCCTTGTTTAAGACATGAATATCATTATGACGGACAAAATATTCTGATTCTAATCTTCAAAATATAAATCTTATAGGGTTCTAACCTCAGTATGACCACAGCTGGTACTGTTAGCTAAACTAGTATGTGTACCATTTATTTAGCATTACACAACATCTAGTACGTGCTACACAGTGGTCAATTATTTATCACCTTATCAATAGACTATTTCTACTAAATCTGGATTATATCAAATTATGAGAGAAAAAGCCTGCATGGGTTTAAGTCATGTGATCATCTGGTATCTTTAATGTCACAGAAACATTTAGTTGTTTAGGTTAAAAGTGTTATATGATGCATGTAAATCTTTGGAAGAGCTATGAATGAAGATTTTCTTTAAAAGAAAATATAAAATATATTAAATATATTTAGGCTTTGACGGTTGAGAGACTTCAGGTCCATCTTTTGAATGCATAACAAGCTGCTATTGATTCTCAGTGTTGAACTGGAGTGGCCACGGCTTCAGTGAAAATATGGTCTGTAAGATCTCAGTAATGTTCTGTAGCTCGTTGTGAATCAATGCAATGACAAATGAAGCTGTTAAAAGAGAAATGCTGCTGGAGTGAACACACTCGAGTGTCCAGTGTTGTAAATGATTAGTTACCTAGTTAAGAGAGGAGGTGGGTTTGTGTTTTAAGCATGGATTAAGTGACACATTATTCATCATTAATAAACTACCCACGTCCCACCGTTTACTTTGCTAGTTTTTAAATCATTCAAGCGCCTTTAAACAAATGTTGAACAGTAATAATCCATCTGTTTTACTCTCCAGTTTTTTTTTATTCAAGAGTTTTATCTAATCATGATCAATTGTTGCATTTATTAATTGCATTTTCTGAAATAATAGTGATAAAACAATAACAACAACAATAATCGTACTTTTAAATGAAAATGCAAACCTCAAACAACTACCAATGAACTCTTTGGGGGGCAGTTTTAGGTCTTAAATATTTATGTTCACACACAAAATGATTTCAGGCTATTCAAAATAACAATAGTAACCTTATACTATCTGCATATTAACAACATATTTTAAACATAATAAGACACATTTGACTTGGATATAAAACATGACTCATACATAATGCAGCAGCAACTTAGTAGTTTTGTAAAGCACTTGTCCTTTGCCTCGGCGAACAGTTTTTCAAAAATGACTTCTGAAACAAGATTCCTTTGTTAAGGCGAGCCTGTCTGCCGCGAAGGGCGAGGTGCTCAGATGGTGCTGGTAAATGCACATGGAAATAAGTAGATTCATTTAAAACACAGGGACATCCATGCCGTCACCGTCTCTCCTTGAATATGTTCAGACCAAATGTTTTTGTGAGTGATGCATTTCCAAGGCAGTTTCATTTCAGGATAGTGTGCAAAGACTAATGGGAATTTTATCAAGTATAAAAAAACCTGTCAGAAGTGGGATTCAAACCCACGCCTCCAGAAGGAGACTGCGACCCGAACGCAGCACCTTGGACGGCTCGGCCTTCTTGACACGTGTGACATCACTCCATCACATGAAATATCAGTTTATTTACATGAAATTTGTAGTAGTACGTCTGCTGGTTAACGCCGAGTGTTAGAGTTTGCTGTTAATTTTTATGGTGACGACACTCTGAAATACTCTAATAAGAATTTGGAAGAAAAAAACATATCTAATGTATGTTACATATATTTTGGCGTAATGATGATCCCCATTATTACGCTTAACGTGTTAGTTAAATGGGAGGAGTTCTTAACAGATTAGAAAACATACAATATATACTACATAGAAAAATAAGAGATTATTATGGAGATTTTATTTTGACACGTATATGTTCGCTGGCTATGAGACTATATGTCACGTTAAAATATAGTTTGAAGCTACCGTCGTTTCCATGGTAAAAACAAATAGAGAAGTTGTATTTTACTTTACTTGTGTCATAACTAAAATTTAATTAAAGTTGTTAAATTAAATAAAATAATTCTATTTTATTAGATATATTTTATAAATATAATAATATTATTAAGATGAAGAAGATGCACCTTGACCTTTACATCAGCAATGTTTTGAGTAACAGCAGAAATATTTGGCCATATTTATTGAATAGTTCTAGTGTCTCTCTGGTTGGCCAGTGGCTGCGAGCACATGACCTCTCCTCTGTGCCTGCAGCTCACCCAGCAGACTCTAATGATGAGCGCTGGGGCGATGCACTAAACAGCATCTGTCTAATACCATGAACTGGACGCCCAGATCTCCGGCTTCGATGCCACAGATCTGATGGGAACACGCTGATGATCGGTAAATCTGCTCGGTTTGAGTGTGGAAATCATGACTTGTGTGAGGGACGAGCGCACATTTTCAAAACACACTCACCTGCCCCGGCCCTGGCTCGCCCGGTACTAATGTGATTGGATTATCCCGGCTTTTAACAGCACCACAGTGGCAGCCGATGGAGAAGCTAACCTGCGGTGTAAAAGTCGGGGTCAACGAGAGGTCAAAGGGGTCTTGACCGCCTTGTAACTCAGGGCAGAGGACAAGATTTAAAGAGAGAACTGAAAATGCTTTTTAAAAAAAAATTCATGACAACCATTTTGGACAGGATAGTTGGATCTCAACACAGCAAATAACTCGACAGGATTGTCCAAAAAGAGGGGAATATCATTTTCTGTGACCTCAAACTAATGCCATCTGGCATGACCCGCCAGAGCTTTTCATAAGCATGTAATGGGATATATTTCAAGGCCAAGTTTGCCTCTTGATATCATATCACCATGAAGCCAAACATTTGCTGCACCAGATACCCTCCTTCATAACACCTTCATACATATATATTTAATGTAAAGTACATACATATACATTGTTCAAATTGTGGGCATCTTATACTGGATGAGCCCCAGCGTGGGATCTGTGTAACACAAGCTCCCCCATGACTACAATCCTGGGACCCCTGGGTTGCAGAGATTCACCACTGAACTAAATAACGGGGATTGAACTCCAGCTGAGAGCAGACGCAAACATAAACAAGTGCCATTGTTTGTTGTGATTATACCAAATGTCTCCTCGTTTTTTCCAACTCAAAATCAGATTGAATAAAATATATCTAAAAATAAAAGTGTAATATGCTGAGTAACAGTAATAACAATGTATTGAAAAAACGTCAATGTGGTTGGAATCTGACGTTCAAATAGATTTTTTTGTTTTTAAAATCGTTGTTTTTTTTTTCTCAATGAAAAGAAAAACTATTATTTATGTTAAGCCCAAAACGCCGGTGCAGCCAAGTCTTATTAAGCTCGTGCGACAGTGCACCCGTTTCAACAAATTATTAAGTAATCATTTGAAAAAATGCTTCATTTTCAGGAATATCACTTATTGTTCTCTAATTCAATGTTTTCTGATTAAGCATATAAAACCGTCAAACAGACGGATCCAAATAATTTAATTTAATTATTATTTTTAAAATGGAATTTAACGGATTGGAATCTGATAAATCATTGTAAAAATTCTCGGGCCATCGTCGCTTTTTTAAGATGGACATTTATGAGAAGGTTCCTATAAAAGTCTTAATTGTATTATAATTCAATTACAGCTCAGTAAAGACTACGTGAAGAGACTATTTCTTGCGGCCAATTGCTCTCATTGTCAACGTTAATGTACTTGGAAAACCCTCGTCCAGGAGGGTTCTAGGAGCCTGTAGGGGGCGCTCTAACTCTGCGTCCGCGCACCTGTTGCTCTACGTTCCGCTCTCACAGGTTCTTGTCAGCTTGAATGTTATGTTCATTTCATTATAAAAAATCATCTTCATATAAGCATTTAAATGACTGACAAGTGTAATTTCAAGACGATTTTTTATCTCACAAGTCTTGAATGAAAGTATGGATCAAACACGCGTGTTCGCTCGAGGCCCGGAGAAAAGGCCTCACAGTCAAGTTACTTTTCCTGATGAAACACGATCAGAAATAATAAATAAAGAAATTAAGTTGTTCTTAATAAGAGCTTTTCTATAAGACAGCATAGGAAAGTATAATATCGTATATTCAAATATCGTTAATATGTAATATAATATCATATATTATGTTGGATTTAATCAAATGTTAACATTGGCACACTACATTCTTTATTTTTTCTAAATATATAACCAGGAACTTCAGATACTATTATTATTATTCTTATTATACAGATATTATTGTTTATTCGTGCTGTGCATTTTATTAAAACAATTATTTGTTTCTATAAGCGAACCGAATTATTATGATTGTTGAAATAACCATTATTATTATTCTTGTTATAACTATTATTATTATTTTTATTAGAAGTGTTTTGTACATTGTAGTTGTAAGACTATGACGTCAGATACTGATGATGTCAGACGGGAAACGTCTGCTGAATCTGGGACTGAGTGACACAGACTCATGTCTCGTTCTCATAACAGGAGGAAGCAGAGTGTCTGGACAAGTGAGCACAGAGAAGCATTGTTTCTTACCATCGTCATAATAATAAGAATAAGAATAATAGTAACAATTATAATAATGATCATTATAATAATAATCATTATAATAATAACAACAACAATAATAAAAATAACAGTACCAATGATGATGATAATAATAATAATAATAATAATAATAATAATAATAATAATAATAATAATAATACAATATTACAATAATATTCCAATACACATAATATCACCCATATTACTATTATTATTATAACCATAATGAAGCCTGAATTGCATTATTATTATTCTTATTATTATTGTATTATTATTATTATTATTATTATTATTATTATTATTATTATTATTATTATTATTATTATTATTATTATTATTATTATTATTATTATTATTATTATTATTATAGTGTCCCCTACAACTACATGATGATGGATGCTTGACTTCCTCACCAACTCTTTCAAAAATAAATCATATCAGGTAATAAAAGCAGAAGACAAAGCTCACTTTTGGGAATATTGTAATTGATTTTCCATTAACTCATGCATGAACTCATGCACTTCACACTCCACAGTGTCACTGCTCAACTCGCTCATCTTACCAGACACAACAAGTTGAGGTGTTTATTCAGGCCAGTTTGTAAATTGATGTAAGTGTTTACATAGAAGCTAATGTAATCTGGAGCCTTTAATAATAATGTGGAAATATAATTCATTCAACAGTAAATAAAACAATAGAGAAGACTGAATCAAAAAACGATTGGAAATGTTATAGAACACAAACATGCATGATTGGAAAACTGGTATGGTAGAATATTGAGAAGGAAAAAAACATTTTTGATTAAGATTTTTTTTTTTTTTTTTAAAGGAATTCAGTATAATCATTAACAATAATTTGGAATAGAAGCAATACAAAGGTAGAACAAAAATGTGTACAATGGGCACAATATTACTATTACAAACAACTAGTTCTTTAAAAAAATAAAGCAAGCAAAACTAAATGAAAACTCAAATCTTGGATGAAAAACATCTTGGCAGAAAAAGGCCTGACACTAAACATAAAATGGTATTTATTTTGATTTATGAAAAGAAAGCACTAATGGTGAATAAAAAAGGGTAATAAATCCAGATGTACAAATTAAATTACAATCAACTGTATTAATAATTATTTGCTCATCATTCTCCAAATACGCTGCTTATTTCCCTCAATGGTACAAATACATTCTGCTACTTCTTTCTCTCCTTTCCCACTGACTCATCCTCTGTTTCCACCTTCACTCTAAACTCTTCATTTTCCTCTACATCCTCCTCCTCTCCTTCCTTCCTCCTCCTCTCTGTGCAGCTGGTGCGGTCGGTCCATTAGTCCCGACATGCCGAGTCCCCGGATTCTGTAAAGGTCATGACCTCTCGCAGTGGGTTTCGCCAGGGCTTAGTGTTGCACACTCACACATCTGCGCGCCCTCAGATGATCACCTTAACCATAACCTCTGCACACTTGTGCTCCTGAGCAACACACAAGCCCAAATATTAAAATGGACGCTGAGCATGAATTAAACACACACACACACACACACACACAGGCATGCACACACACACTATTAGACGTAACCCTCTCTTAAGAGCAGCGAATGAGTGCACAGCTGGTTTGTTTGTATGTGTGTAAATGTGAGTGTGTTAGTCAGATGTACAGCGGAAGAAATCCTGCTTAATTGGACTGCTGCAGGCTTGGGAAAGACCCAACCTCCCCCTCTCTCTCCTCCTCCCTCCCTCCTTCCCTCCCTCCGTCAACGTTGCTTTCATCCACCTGTCCTTGTACGAGCCTGTGATCAGCAGCCCGGCCAGTCGCCCTGAATACACTTGTGACCGTCAACAGAAACACGACGTAGAAACTCGGCGACAAATCATATATATATATATGCCATTATATATGCCATATATATGCCATTAAGCAATATTTCATCACATTATCAACATAATTACTACTATTATTACTCTTGTAGCTCCATAACCATTCATTTCTGTCCATTAATGTTGATGTCAATGCTTTAATGCTGAAGAAAGTGGGTTTGATTGTTGCTCTTTTTATTTTTATTTTTTTCAATAGATAAAGAGCTATCTTTTATTTATCCTATTAAAATACATTTTCACAATGAAGAATTGTTTCATCCCTTTCAGGACACAAGTGAAAGCGTAAAAATTAAAAACAATTGAAGTGTTATTTATTAAAAGAGAAACTATTTAACCACGATTTGATTCATTACTTATCAGTAGCTTCAGTACAAGTAGTTGTAGAAGCAGTATTTTACAAAGTGTTATGTATATTGCACAGCTTTATGGGTAAAAGTAATATAATAACTTGAAGTAATACATTATAAAAATATAGGGCGCTTGATGTTAACTGTAAACGATACATAGTAAAGTATACACTGTTTATATATTTGATTGAAATAGCATGTTAGCATGTCTATGCTAGTAGAAGAACACGCGTGTGGAACATAACTTGCTGACAGATATGGAGGTTCAGAGCGGCAACACCTGCAATAAGGTAAGGTTACGTGTATTTCCTTTGTTTTATTTATCTAAATCATGTTTTACACTAATACTTATGTTCTCCACTGCTTTGCTAATTTTAGCAATGATATAAGTTATGTTAGGCTAACGTTAGAGACCTTCATTAGCCCCCATTGTAATTAATTTCCTATAAAAAATGACAGAAAATTCCATAGAGATAATTACTAAATAAAGTGCTGTAAAAGTACTGAAATGAAACAAAAAATAGTAACAATAAACTGCACGTAAAACTACCATGCGTCGCTGTAATTTATATTCAGCAAAAACTAGAATAAAGTATCCAGCATTTTCTTTATTTGCAACCTTTTTCCTGGTGTTTTCTGTAAATTTGAAAGGGAATTCAATATAGCGTCGCTTACTGGACCTGTTTGGATCCCAGAGATGAAGCCAGTGTGGGTCTGTGCTGTCAAGAGTCATGTGAGCCTCACCTGTTGCAGTGCAATATGGGAGTCACCTGATGTTGAGCCTGATCTGATCTGATCTGGTTTATTTAAGGTTTCTCCTGACACACGGACTATGGCTTATTATACAAACATATTATTATAAGTTGTTCATTGTGTGTCACCGCAACACAATGGGCGCCATGTTTTTTTTTTGTTTTTTTTTTATTATTCTTTTTGTAAAAAAATTGAAATAAAAAATCAGACGTAAACTAGGAAATCTGAGTTTTGCTCTTCTCAGTATCTTTCTAATTAATATAAATAACCTTTTTTATTTTTTTTTAAGAGTCAAAAAATTGTCGTGAGTCATGTTGTATTATGGCAGTAATTATAAAATAAAAATTAAATAACATTTTGTTCTCATTTATGTTATGTTCTTTAATGTGATTCTGTCTTTCATCAACCTTTGAGATCAATTTAAATAAAGAAAATATTGAACGATAAAAATGAAAAAAAACAATTTGTGTTGTAATTGTTACAACAAGTTAATGTGTTTTGTAAAAGAAAATATACAAGTTGAAGGCAAATATAAAGTATAATACAGTATCCAGGACATCTGTAAATCTGACCAAAACTCCTTACTGAACAAAAAGTTTGGTAGATTTCTCTCCACCTATAGCGATTTCAACGTCCGGTTCAACTTTGACGTTCACACCAGCCTCTGGACTTCCTGGCTCGGTCTTCCCACCTTTTCTCGCCTCCCTCTGACTTCCTCCACCGTTCCCTCCCCACACTGTCACCCACCGCTGCTCTCTGTCACCGGCAACTTTGGCTCTCTAGCCTTTTGTGGCGTTGACAAAGGGGGCCAGTGCCCTCTCACAGGCTATGTTACAGGCTGTCACATGAGGCGGACACTCTGGGACAGACCAGCGTTATCTGCTGTGACAACTCAGATTACTTCCACGGCCTCCCATCTGATCAGCACATCCAATTCAATTAGTGGCAATTAGTCCTGGTGCCGCCCGCCCCCTCCCCGCCCGCCCTCCGTGGCACTCCAAAATAAGCAAAGCTGTGAAGCAACTCACTCAAACTGTTTAACTGCCCGGTGAACAACTTTGGAGCAACTTGAGATCACACACACACACTCACACACACACACACACACACACCCAATGAGTCATTCACACATTTGCACGGCCAGAGTGCAGATTCAAAGTGACAAGTTACAACCCCGGCTTTATACACTCCCACACATCAGTGTGTGGCTCTGTTGTAACTTTTCTACGAAACCATGATGATATATAGTCTGATGAGATGTTTACCATCAGTCAAATGATTTGTCTCAGAAAGAAATACATCATAATTTCATTAAGTCTCAAAGTTTATGTTAAATTGAACATTTCTGCTCCCTCTTTTCTGCTTTCTTTAAAACAGTAAAACCTTTAAATAATTTCAGAAAATATATTTCATCTATGTCTTCTCTAACATGAGTCTTGTATATCAACTAATTCTGTTTTGTTTAGGCTATTTTATGTATTATTTAGTTATCTATCACATTATTACAAAATTATATTGTATCTGTTTTTTTATTGCTAGATTAGGTCATTTTATATTAGGTGGGTTTTCTTCTTCGTTGTTATATTTAGTTGTTTGTTGTGTTTTTAACAGCCTTGCTTCAAATGATGTCCTTTTAACAGCGTTACTTGTCTTTTTTAAAATGTATTCACATAAATTCAATACAACAATCATTGAACCATCAGCATGTGGGATTGAAAATATTATTTCTGTCTCTTGAGACCTTCTTGAGAAAAGTGTAACTGTATAGTCTCTGGTTTTATCTTCCTGGTAAGTAGAAGTACTAACACTGGCTATTGAACAGTTGGGCGATGACACTCACAGACTCTTCGAACAAAGGAACGTAGTGGAAAATATTTTAAATATTAAAGATTAAATGTTAAAATTAAACTAACAATTACCGTAAATATGAAAAACAACTTTACAGAATACATATTTTTTATACATGTTGCTCCCTATTTCCCTAAAAATACATGTCAATTATTTGCTATATAACTTTTTTCTCATTAAGTGAAGATACTTGTCAACAAAATAACTTGGCTTCCACAATAAAGTGTATAAACACATAATATGTTACAGCAGAGAAAATACAAATAGAAAGGATCAATAAAAGGCCATACAAAAAAAGTGTTCTCAGCAGGACTTTATTATAATATAACGTATTATTTAATTGTGTTTATTATGAATTCAACATAATTGATATACATTTTAAAAAAAGATTGGTAATGTGTTAACTTGTATTCATACATTAGGTGTACAATAACAATAATGTGTTTTCTTCTTCAATTGGCCTCTTATGATCTTGTCTATCTAAACTTGTTTTTTAATTGATGCTTAATTTAATGAAATCCAATTATAGTGATGATTAGGGATGAAATATATAAAATTGGACGTATACACAGCACTTTGTAGAAACCCATTGTCTGCCAGCCCAGCGCTCCCCCTTCCTGTTGGTCCGCGCACACCTGGCCCTCACAAATTAGGGCCCTGGAAAAGCAGCAAAGAGAAAAGCGGGATGCCTGGTGGTGCGAGGGAGGAGGGAAGTCGGGGGCATTTGGTCGACAGGGTCTTTCAGCATTCCGATGGAGCAAAAAGTTAATGACGGCCCCATTGTGTTGTGGGAAAGCTGGCCGGAGGAAAAGTGTTACAGGGAATCACGGCCTGTGCCAGTGAGCAGCGACAAAAGGGGGCCAGCCATAAGCTGCGATGAGTTTTTAGCATATTTATATCGCTTACATGATCACTTTATGTGCTGCTGGAAAAGTGCACTCAGTCGCTTCTGATAACTTAACAAGGCAAACTTGTTAGCCGGGGGAATCTGGGCGGCGTCTAAACCCGAGGGCATTGTGGCACTGTTGGCAGCTCAGGGAGCCACGAAACAACATGGCCACGATTGTGCTAAAAGTACATTTTTAAAATCACATCCCACCACTTGATCTCCCTCCTTCGTCTTCCTCTTGAAAACAGCCACCCTCACACGCCCGCCTTCCCTGCAGGCCCTAATACATGCTGACAGCTTCCCTCCGTAATTGCCGATCACACCCAGATGGATGGTTACTTAATTTGGTGTTCCCAATAAAGCCGGCAGCTCAAGGGAAATTGGGGCACCAGGGCGAGTTGAGCCGTGGATATGTTGGTGGTGTGGGTTAGGGTTGATTGTTGGTTATAGATGCAAGAGCGCTGAACACCCTCGCTTAAGGTCCTGACAGTTTGCCAGGCTTTTGTTTGCACATCCACCACCCCCGCTCCCCCCCGCCCTCACCGAAGCCCACTCCCTTCCTTGTGTTTCCTGAATCCTCAGTCCTCTCTAGCTCCCTCTGGGTCGAGTTCAGCCCTAAAAGAAGAGCTCTGTGTGAGGATGTGTGCTCATGTGAGTGTGAAATAGTGTACGTGGGTATCCTGGGTTTGAGCCAAGGGCAGGACGAGGAAATGATCTTGTGTTCGTGTGTTTCTTTCCCCTTTTCAGTGACTAAACGGATTGTAGGAATCCGAATGAATGGAGCGTGAATGGAGGCAAAGAAGCAAGTGGAGCAGCTGAGGTTATAGGTTATGGTCCCAGTTAGAGTTTGTTTGCATGTGTGGTCGCTTTTGCTGTGAGGAAGACACAAGTGGGAAGATAGTTGGGGTCGAGGCTCAGACCCTGGCGACTAATGAGGGCAGCTCGCATTGACCCCGGAGGTCAAGCCCGGACAAATTGGACGCGCAAAGTATAAACGTGGAATAAGGATTTTTAATTGAGACTACTTGAGACATTTTCTACGGGTAAACACGCTCGGTATAACTTCTCTTAAAGGGTTTGTTCAGGCAAAATTCAAACTCATTTTTTTTTCACCCTCATGTCGAACTAAGAGTTGGGATTATATTCAGAGTAATCTGTTTCTATTAAGAGTTGCTCGTCTGTAACGTCCCTCTTGTATTGAAGCCTCGAGACGGACGTTCCAGGCGAGCAGTACAGAGGTATTTGGATGATTTTAAATATGTCTTTTTGGACGAAGGTGAAGACAAGACAACTGAGCATCAGCAGCTTCATTAAAATGAACATACATTTTTGCCTATTACTCTAAAAAGGAACAGATTACCCTGGAAATAATCCAAACCCTTAGTGGACATGTAAGTAGAAAATGAGTCAAGTTAGAATTTTGTGTGAACTATCACTTTAAACCTTTTTTTTAATGCACATCTGGGCTAGAATCTCTTGAACACTTCAAAATCTCATTATGGCATGAAAACATATTCACACACCTGTTACTTCCAAAATTCTCCCCAAAAAACGCATTTATTTGTCACTGTATCTTGTCCATGTCAAACTCAGGTTAAGTTCACTTCCAAGCGAGGAAGTTTAGGCCCAAGAAATAAATCTCAAATACTACTTAGAGACTCAGAAGTCAAAGTAGACAGTTCATGCAAGCAATGTTTGCTCTCTCTGAACGATGGTTTGATAATGTTAGAAAGGAGTCGGTTTCCTTAAATGGAATTGGCTTAACAGAATAAAAAGGAAGACTTGGAAAATAGATTCACGTGCTGAACCGTCAAGTGACTGGAAATGCAAAACATCTGACAGAACAAGAGCGATGATTAAATGACTCTGAATGTGATGAAGGTGAATAATGAGCTACTTTATTGTCAGCTAGAAGGTTAAGACAAATCTATAGAATCTTTTAAAAATGGGAAGAAGAAAATAAATAGCACCGCCACCAAAAGCCCATTACTTTTTAGAACCCGTCACAGAGATCCATCTTCTTCTCTGAATAAGAAAAATGAAGGCAACACGATGAAAACAAATACTTGGTCGATTATTTTATGGCCACATGCTTTTTTTTTGAAGAGAGCATCAGTTGTACTAACTACACACCAAGACAACACAAATATTTAGCAGGTCCACGATAAATGTCCTTAAAAGCTAATATTCAAAGAAGTCAAGAAGCTGAAAGAAGTCAAGAGCACTACCCTCGAGTGAAAAGAACACAAACAGCCTCAGAAATGTATTCACAAGTGTGTTCAATGAGACACTTAAGACTGAGACGGCTGACAATAACATTTACAAGGACGAGAAATACTCTTTTATAGTTTTATACGGATATTCGTGCATCTTGGATGATTTTTACACATTGCACTTCGATCGTCTTCACCCCAGCCTTTTTTTTCCAAATGCCCTCTTGTGCTGGTGATACTCTGAATACCATCTTCTCCTCACTCCCTGCAGATTACTCTGTAATTAGATATTGCCTTAGAATTTACCTTGAATGCTTTACCCATGAATCAAAAGAGAAACTTTCTGCACTTTTCCATCATTAGCAGAGGTTAGCACTCTCCGTCCATTAGCACTCTACTTTGAAGTTCTCGGAGATAAAAGCTGAACCAGTAGTTAAATTCAGAAAAGCTCAAGGTTGTCTGCTGTGGTTACTGAGGAGGAGCTGCTGACGCTTTTTGGTCCTGGAGAGAATGGACAGTGCCATCCCACGTCCTTGAGGTGCGTTCAGTATCTGAAAATCAAGCCATGTAATCAACGGAGGCGAGGAGGAAAGAGGTTTCTCCACAAAATCAGCTTTATATCCAAGGTCAGAATTTACCAAGTCATTGTGCTGCTCTCGGAGCAAACTACACCCACGGCCTATTTGAAAGAACATGACGCTAAGAACAAGAGGGGTGGTCGTAAATGTAGCCGAGGTTATGCAAATAAGTGGCGTTTGAGTGCGGATGAAATGCCTTTCAATGCGGCGAACGACAAATAGAACGACAAAAAGTAACGGACCAGAAAAACAGCGGTTAAACCGATTTAAACAGAATAATAGAAGTTGTGCTAGCTTAACACCTACTTGGGGGAAAGGTCATAGTACAACAATACATCGATCTTCACATAGAAAGCCCATTCATTGAGTTCCATCAAAGCTAGAAAATTGGGAACAGAAGCCAATGTGATGTTGTTTATGTTACAACAATAGCGCAACAATTATCTGAGGCTTATTCTTTTCTTTTGTCACCAGAGCACAGCCTTGACTCTGATGTTTGCAGACGAGCCACAAGGCTTGGAAAATGTTTTCATAGTCAGCAACAAACTCTTGGGACGAATAAAGCTTTACTATTTATTTTTTATTGAATCATTTCTCTATATAATGCTGCAAAATGGCAACTAAAATGATTGGGGGTTGTATAGTAGTATTTCCATTTTCCAATCCATGTATCTCAAGTCTATCAAGCCAGACATTATTGTGACGGATCATAAAGGACCATTTATTTATTTTTCCAAAATAACAACAGCTTGTATCCGTTTGTACAAATAAACAACCTTTTATTTATCTTATGCAATTGTATTCTCTGGATTCTCTTAAACTGCTTTTTTTCTTCCTGAGACCGAAAGTCTGTGTCGAATAATATTTGAAATGCATTTGAATACATTCTCAAATAACAAGTGACACAAAAAAGCCAAAAAAAATAATACATTTTTGTGTTGTCTCTGGGGCAAGCTGACCCAGAGGCCCGAGAACAAATGTGTTTGTGGAATCCCTTGTGTTGACTCTGGGTCAAGGTGAGAGAAAGGGTTTAATAATCAATTCCATTGGAACACAGACAATGGTGCAAACAAATGAAAGGCCAAGAATATAATTTAGCCACAGTGCTCAAATAAACGCATGCGGTTTCAACATATGTAGGATATGTTTTTCTTTTCAACGTGATATTCACAGCTGAGGGTCGACTCCAGCCTTTCATTAAAGGAGTATATTAGCAAATACATCGAGCCGACTTCCTAAGACTAAGATGCTGCTTTAGCACGGACGTGAGAAACACAGCTGGAAATCCTCTGATGGAGATTTATGTTTGATTCCTGAGTGAATCATGTCCAAACAAGCAGCCGTCACTTAGTCTTAAAGAGTTGTCACCTGACAATTAACCTCTGACCAGCGAGTGAAGCCCCTCCCTCTACATCAGAGGTCACTTCTCACTTTCCTTCCACCTATTTTCAAACCCAAACGTGTGTTTTCATTATTATACACATATGAACTTGAGCTGGATTAGCAGCAGGAACAAGAATCTATGCTAGAAATGAGAAATAAACTTGTCATACATTTGTTTTTTTGAGGTTCAACCGCTTTTAATTTTACTGCTTTTCTCCACCACCTCAGTCCACTAATCCAATTCACCCCCCACCAGTCCCCTCCCCTCCCGAGTACATGCCCTCTGACCCTGCGCACCTCTTTGGCTGTCACATGACCGTGCAGGTGTGGAGGGGTCTTTGCCCTGGCCAACCCCTAATTAGTGACCCTAATTAGTAAAGAGGCCCCCCTGATGGGCCGCTGAGCAGCTTTGGGGGGGGGGGAGTGGGGAGGGGGGCGCAGCGAGGAGGCGGGTGTGGTGGTGGCAGTGGACACAGAGAACGACACATTCCTAAAGTTAAGCGGCTACACACACACATGCACGCACACACATCTACACACACACACAGAAAGTTAAATTGTTGATTCTCCACAACAGTTTCAGAGTGTGCTGGTCTGGAATTGATCTTCTGTTTGATGTTGAGACCACAAATATTAAACCATTGTTAAGATTCAAGTGGCCAAAAAGGAACTGACTGCCCCAATTTTGAAATAAATTATTTCAATGAACCAGCATTTGTATTCCATTAAGTGGGCTATTGCAAATCATTTCAAGTATTTTTAATTGTGTTTCAATGTTTGACATACAACTTCGAATAACAAGTACAATTGTTGTAGCTTGACTGTAGTTTTTGATGCTGCCGTTTGTTCGTCTAAGATAAAGCTGGAAGACTTGCATCCCCCCATCAGGGTAAATGACAGGATCATCAGCATAATGACTTATTTTGTTATTAGGTTAACATGTACAATTAAAGCATGAATTAATTTGGCCTGATATAAGTTAGAGTGATACTTAATGTGTATGTAGGTATTTACTTTGTCCACAGAAAATTACATTTTTCCTATTCTTCCCAAGATTTTTGGCCATGCTATTTGCCAAAAAAGTAAAGTAAAATTGTTCCTTTCCCTGCAAATAGATTTCTTTGTGTGCAAACCACAGGAGAATGAATGTGGCAAAAAAAACTAGACGAGACTTTATTGTGGACCGTTGAACTGTTTTAATGGATAATACTTTGACATTAGAGCAGGAATCTCAAACTTGTGGCTTGAGACTCCCAGTGTCCAAATTTACCAGGATTGTGGCCCAAACCAGACATTCCTTTTTTGTCTTGGTTTGAAAATGGTGTATACTCAGTCACAATGGGTAAAAACCAAGCTATAACTTTGCAATCTGTATTTTAACTCAATATTAAGAAGTTTGTTATATAAAACTGCCACATGGAAACTGAACTGAATTTTATTTTTTATCTGGGACTGCAAAATTCATTCAAATAACATATAGAATCATCAAAATAAGATCCTTCCAAGGCTCAGTTTCACCATGATTTAGCACTTTTGGTAGTTGAGCTTTCCAGTCTGGATGAAATAAAAAGCTGCTCAAGCCTTTATTATATTAAAGGTGTGATGGATGCCTGATTTTATCCCAGCTTTTTAGGTAAGAGATGAGTCATAATCTTTTATGAAACTTTATGAAAAGACTTTCATGAAACGTTATTTAAACCTTTTCAACTTCAAAAATAACTCAACTTTAAACTTAATGACCTATACATTCATTGAAGTAAATATATTTTAGATTTTAAAGACGTGTTTCCATCGATGGCCTTTTTTAACATGGAAACCAAAACACTGATTAATAACTTCATGATGCTGGTCAGTCATTCTTGTCATCTTTTCTTCTCGCCGCTGCTCCAGACCCTGCCACTAAAAGTAAGGCCACCCATCTGGTCTCCTTTCTGTCGACCCTCTCGGCTCTTCCTCGCTCGAATAAAGGTGTCAATCACGGTAATTGGCACCCTGCAGATCAATTGTCCCAGCTTGCAGAAATGCCCCATGCTGAAGTCTGGGCCTTACTGGGGGAAACACCAGCTGCATTACCTTCACAGCGTTAGAAAACCCACACTGCCCACCACCCCTCTCTGGCCACGACACATTTATGAAAGCAGATCACGCATATATATCAAAAGCTGGGGATGGCATTGTCACTCAAATTACTTCTATATATTACAATTTTTCCCAGCCATTCCTGTAAAATAACAGAAAACTAACAAAATAACTAAGAATGTTACTTCACCTAATTATTTATCACACCAGGAATTCTATTTTGTTTTTAATCCACTCCAAATAAAGAGTAGCTTCAAAAAACAGGAGATCATTTAGGCTACATGTTAAATAAAAATACTAACTAAAGCCAAAATCTACCAATATAACCCTGTTACGCTGCTGACACGGACGTCAAGGCTTAGCCAGTCACTTATAGATAGATAGATACTTTATTCATCTCCTTAGAGAAATTCACTTATGGCCAATCATTTTCTGCCTCAAGCTCCTTTCCACCTTTTTACGTTTTCTTTTAACTCAGATTCTGGAGTTGGCCTTGAAAAAAGCACAGCCACCTAGCTGGCCACAATGTCAATGTCATTCGCTGCCATTTAAATCTCCCCCTCTTACTACTCTGTGGAAGATGCTGGTTAGACTCAGCCACATTGAACCAAACTGTGATTGGTCAATTTGCCCATAAATCTCAAAACGAAATACTTGACTTTACCACGAACAATATTCATGGAATCCTAATCATGTTTTAATGGACACAGATGATGATTCCGACATTTTAAATATGCAATCTTACATTAGAGAGGTTTTTATTTTATTTTAAATTTAGTTGTTTAATTACTATATTTAACAACTGAGTACTTCTTCTGAACTTCAAAGTTTGTTTTGGGCCACAATCTAACCGCTCTTAAATGTTCATTCAGAGTCCTTGCAGTTACAAGACATCAGATCGAGACAATAATTCATTAAACCCATCTTTCCTCTTTCAGTTTACACTTCAACACTTCTCTCTCAACCTTCCCAATGTTTTCAGAGCACAACTCTTCCGGTAATTGCAGATCCAAGGGCACGCCAGCTCGCTCCATGTTCAACTCTCTTAAATCCAGGCAGAATTTAATTTTATTGAAAAGCAACACCAAAATGAAGCACAAAGAGGAAAAATGCCTACCTTAATGTTTTGCAAAAATATTAATACAAGTCAAGGTTTTTAATAAAACTGTGAGCGAGCTCTGCACCTTGAATTGAGAAATCAGGATCAGCAAACATGTCTGCTAATGTTTCTGAAGACTGAGATTCTTATTCATATCGAAAAATACATTATTAATACAATATTATGAATTGTAATTAATTAGAATATGTGTACAAATAAACACTTGAACCTCATGCTCTTGTGAAAAACTACATTGCAAATATTGCCTTGAGGAAAAAAAACACTTGTACCCCTTAAGCATAAATAAACATCTTTCATTTTAAACTTTAATTAAATTCCCATCATCTTCTTCACTTTCTTTTCTTTTGAGATGTTTTCAGATTAATGTTTGACGTATTTAATTTTGCCTACTAGAAGGAAAAAAAACGTCAAATGTCAAATCTGACAATAATCTCTGTGAGCTACAATAATAACATGCATTGATAGCGATTTAGTTGTTTGTCCAGTTTAAGTTATTGTGAAATATAGTTTTCAGAGGATTTAAATGACCTGATGGTAAGAAAAGAACAGGAGAACGATCTCCTTCAGCTAATAGATGGAGGCTGGTTTCAGATCAGCAGATATCTCACAGTTTATACAGGCTCAGTGCTAAAAGATGGTCCAACAAGTCTTATTATACGCTTGCATTAAGCTTAACTCAATTTTTTTTAAGTATGCAATTGTCATTTTGAATATTTGATTCAAGGTTTAGTATTTATTAATTTGGAGATTTGGTCAAGGTTTTTAATAAAAAATATTGTAAAAAGCGGATTTATATATTGTAGTGTGTCAGAGCAATTATCCAAAACATTTATTCATTTTGTTTATCAGTCTTCAAACTTGTTTCTCAAAACAGATTTCACAACAGAAATTCAAGTAAAGAGGATCCCCCTCAAAGGCCAGTGAAATGTAAGTATATTAACTTATATACTGTATTCCTGGAAGAAATACAATCACTAGCCACGTGAATGTAATTTTGAAATATTTTTAATAATAAATGATGACAGAATATCAAACTAATTGCCTTTATTGCGCTTTTTTCTTGTTCTTAATGAATCTATCGTCTGTCTTGCTGTGTGCTGGAAAACAATTTCCCGAAGGAAAAATCCAGAGGGATTAATAAAGTTTATCTATCTATCTATCTATAAATCCATCCATCCACCCATCTATCTATCTATTTAAAGCTAAAGCTTTGAGAAACATTTGTGTAACATTGGAGATTTCTGAGGCTTTTTTAAACTTTGAATCCAGAAACGTAGAGCCAGAATCTTGATTTACAAAAGAAGATATATTTCAAGAATATGCAGTCACTACATTTATATATGTAAGGACAAGAAGCTGGATCTAAAAATATAGAAAATAAAATCACTATCATGTGTTTTTTTTAATGCAAACTGTGAGATTCACAAATTAAATGTAATCTTAAAAAGCCAACTCTCCTGGTGTGTTCTCTTCTCTTCATGGTATGGCTGCCAGAGAAGCAGTTTGTCAGCCTCCTGCTCTGACCGTTCACAAACACTTTGGTCTTTCATGTATTTATTTATTTTTTCCGTCATTCTTTGTTTCACTTTGTTTCTCCTCAGTTGATGTTGTCATCTTCTGGCATTGATCGTCTCCTTCACGTTGCCTTCGTTCCATTTCTACTTTTTATCTGTCAAGGTCACTTCTGTTTTTTAAGAATCAATTCATCAATGCTTCTTGGTCCGAACCTGGTTCCACATGAACAACAGCATAAGAAGAATAACTAACTTACAACTATCTAATCTATCTAATGTGTTTGTTCTACTGTTGGTTGAGACGGGAAGTTGCTGTTGTTGCAGGATTAAAGGAATCTTTATTTACCCATATGTAAGATTAAGTAACTGGAAATGATGTGTTCTTAAACAATAGCAGTGAAGAGATTGTGTTGATTTCCTGAATCGAAAAGTTATATTTACAACATGAATGGTATCATATACATCTTTAGGTAATTGAGGATGAAAAGTAACCTATAATACTGGTATAAAAAAGACAAGAGACAGGTTACATAGACATATTTATATGCATATGAATAAAAATACATATACATTTTGTACAATATCTTGGCCGAGCGTGAAAACAGCTCTGTCAGCCCAGACAGCAGAAGTAAGCCTCTTTAAATAAGTGCAAAATGTTAATGAGACAAGAAATCGTAAAGCATAGAGAAAGTATTTTTTTTGTCTTTTTTTCAAAAATGTTTTCTTTTGCCTTGTGTTTTTGTTTTTTTCCCCTGTAAAAATTACATGGAACGGACATGGAGATACTTGTGCAAAGACCCATTTATATATATTTATATATAAATTTATATTTATATACACGGTTTGTAGCTGGTGTGGTTGACTTGACGATAAAAGGCAAATCATTCATGCACTTGACTGCGCATGAATTTTTTACAAACTAAACAAGTGAGTGCAGAAGATTTGAGTGACCCATGCAAAGACGTGACGGAGGGGAAATGTTCAGCCACTGAAAAAAAAAAAACAAGCGTCGTGTGTGAGATGGGATTATAGAAAAAACAAAAATGTCATGATATTGTTCAACATGAGTGATTATATTTACCACCTCCTCCTCCTCGACAGAAACGCACACAATATCGAGGAGGGTTGAAAATGTTTGTGTGTGATAGATAACAATCAAAGCTTTTTAATTTAATACAAAGTTAGAAACCTTTTCAGTTTCTCAAGGTCTCTGTCCAGAGTGGATGAATGAGATGCTAACTAGCTTAGCGCTTCATTGCCGATGATGAAGCGATAATACAAACTTGAGGAAAGGTCTTGAAACCATACCAGGAAGCCATAGTTCCTTTGGTGGGTCCATTGAATTCTCCCGGTGCGCTTCTCTATACTTGCAGTGGAAAACCTTGGAGATATCATGAAACCTGTCCTGAAAAATTTAAATACTGCATCAAAAATAGAGTAAGACAGTTTTGGTGACAACACAGCAGGGAAGCTACTCCAACAGAAAACCTTTAAAGCGGGGTTTTGTGAGTCGTACACGAGAAAGCCCACCGCCTGACCTCTCAGCTCCATCTCCCCGCTCAATATTTCATGCTGCTGTCTGTGAATTATGGATGGTGCTTATAGAAAATAATAGTGTTCAACAACAGCAGCGCTACCGCCGAGCAAAGAGCAATGAGCGGACGACATCGGCTTCTCTGCCGCCAGCGTCGGCCAAACACGGCGAACAAAACACCTGATGCCGGATGGTGCAAAGAGGCCCTTGGACCTGACCACGTGTACGTCTGCGGTTCATGAACCTTTCATGGACCTCCGCTCGCAAACATCTGCGAAGACGGCAGCTTTGAATATCCACGTCCACCGCACGTGTCGCGTCGCTGATGTCCGGTTTAATTGGATTTTCTCAGGAGACGCGTCACGAATGCACCTCAGAGGGAAGGAAGGTTTAGAGGCGGCTGACATGTGCAGACGAGCGGACGTTTCTGGTTTGTATCAGAAAACGACAGCCCGGCTGGTCTCATTTCCTCTTTTCATCGTTTACTGACAACATAATTAAAACAGTGGAGGTGAAAGGTGTGTCAGCGTTTGCAGCCGGAATAAATAAAAGATGATGAATTCATTCAGCTGAAGAGGCTTTAGGGAGGGATGAGAGGGGAGTTTGAGAGACTTGAGTTCGTCCGTAACATGTTCGTCACCTTCATGTAAACATTAATTTACAAGCATCTTCATGGATATTTCTGCTTCTCACTTCATCCATCTATTATTTCTTTCAAGTTTTGGATTGTTTCTTATTCTAGTTTTTGAGTATCCCTGGCCATGTGTGACAGTCAGTGTACTAACCTCCTTAACATTAACAATCAGAATATAAAGATAAATATCTTTGCATCTGGTCTCACAATAGAAACTAATAACTATTATCAGATTTTCGACAGCTTTATTTTCTGATATGACTTTATTTTAAATCGACTCAGCCAGATTATAACCGAAACAAATATAATTTTTCAAGAGTTATTTGAGGGTCTAAATGGTCTTTGTTAAAGCGTCTCCACAGTCTCTACTACAGAAGCTGCGAAAGAAATTGTTCCAAATGACATTTTTATCTCAAGAGGGTATTTCTGAAATCTGGCGCCCGAGGGTCGTCAGGATCATGATTCTTTTGACGGAAGGGAAATTCACAACATTTCTGAAATTAAATCAATAATACTCTCACAATGGGTCATTAATATTTATCTGGAGCTACAATCTAAAAAATGTTAACCAACTGTGTGATTTTAAACGGGTTTCGTGTCATGGATGAAGCAACTCCCTGTGACACTGAAATACCTGGAATAAGCCACAGAAAATGAAGCCAAGTGACTCTAGATGGGTTTTAAATAACTGCAACTTTCAGAACAAACAAATGTAACGCACAAATAAAATAAAAAATGTCATTGCGCTAAAGCTGTAGCAACACTGAAGCTTCAGAACATTGTAGTTTGGATTTGTTCTTGTTCTTGCCAGAGCTTTTTAATTAGGTTTTATGTCGGTATATGTAGCTCATCATGTTATGATGCTTGATAAACGGAGCACACCTGGTTCTTTGAGCCCTGGTGTACATTCGGAGTGTGTGGAGTCAAGTACTCTAGCCTGACCCCACTTTAGATGCGTATGCGTTGAGCTCGGTTCATCATCGTTGAAGAAGCTGCCGTTCCTCCTCAAATAATAAATATCCAGTTTCACCCAATAACATTAGGAACGCTTCAGAAGCCGAAACGAAGAGAGAGAAGAGCTTACAGACGTAAAGTGCTTTCAATGAGCAGAGACGGGCGGCGGACTCACCAGACAACCGATCAAATATCAACAATGGAACCAACACAAATCTCAACAAAATTAGGAAAATGAAGAAAAAAAAAGAAAAAGCTTCAGTTCTGCATTCATGGATGTGTTGAAGAGTCGACCGGATCGATATACTGCACGAGGGCCACGTTCACAACGCAAGTGGTTTTCGATTCTAGTCTTGATGATTTTCTTTGAATTTTTTCTGGTGTCCTGCTGTGATCAACTAGTAAAGCATCAGAACTACCTGATCCTCTTGAACAAACATCTGAGCCACATATGGAAGACATGAAGGATGCATGTGAACCTAGCCTTGAAGACAACGATGAAAGGGCTGGAAAAAGTAATTAAAGTTATTCAAATATTAAGCACCCAATAGAAATCTGCGAACATTTTCAAGACAAAAAAAAAAAATGGCCAAAATCTCCTTCTGACATGTTTGTGAATCTGAGATGATTTTTCTTGGTCCCTACATGATTTGGCAGAATCTAAACAACTTCTCACGCAACTACTTCCAATATCAACTACTGGATCCAGATGATGTGTCCAGATATCACCACATATTTCACGAACACAACCAAATCAATAATTTACAGGAAAACTACTGCTGGACCACAAACAGACCGATAATAAAATGCTACGATTCTTTTTTTTTTTTTTCAGTGTTTCTTCCATCTTGTGAATCCACAAAAAGCTAAAGATGGAAAGATTTTTACAGAAACTTGCAGATTCAGCCGGATTTTTTTTCCCCTCTAGAAGGCCGGTATAGAAGAACCACACACAGAAACTCACTGGACGGAAATAAAAAAAATAAGTTTAGAACGACTGCAAAGAGGGAGCTGATAAAAAAAAATATCCGTCCCAGTTTGAAAGTTTCTTTATCTTTCTTTTCTTTTTTTTTTTTGAGAGGAAGCGTCTTCACACAGTTTGTTGGACACTAGAAAAGCACCGCTCCAGGTGCCCGAGCGAAGGTCCTGGAGATGAAGATAAGTTTCAGACTTAGGAGACCGTCTTCTTCCCACTCAGATCCGCCTCCTTTCTGTCCAGACGCATGTACGGCTCGAACGCTGAGGAGCCGCAGCCGTAGCTGGACGTGAGTTCGTGGTGAGCGCCCCCCAGCAGAGGCATGGAGAAGCACAGGGAGTGAGGCGGGGGGACCCCCAGGCGCGGTGAAGGCGGGGTCCCTCCCAGCGAGGGCAGCGACAGGCCGAACGTGGCCCCCGCCAGGGAGCAGGGAGGGGTGCCGCCGCCCATGCCGGGGGAGGCGGAGGAGCCGCTGAGCAAGGAGCCGTTGGAAGGGTGCGGCGGGGGCCCGAGCAGGGGGTTCGGGGGCGGCGCCGGCCCCGAGAGGAGGCGACCCTGCTCCAGCAGCCGCAGGATGTTGCAGGTCGCCAGCGACTCGGACGAAGAGGACGAACGTTTGTCGGAATCCTTCGTCGTGTCTTTCTTCTGTTTGGTGCGCCGGTTCTGGAACCAAACCTTCACCTGCAGACCAGAAGCAGAACAGTCAGTCACTTAGTAACCACACCCCTAAACTGAAGGAGAAGCTGGTGACCCCGAAGATCTACATCCTCTTATATTTTACCTGCATATACAGAAAACCTGTTTTCGGATTAAAAGACGTATTAAGTACGATGTGGCTTCAAAGTATACTTTGAGGGGTCCTGACTATTGCACCTAGTGGAGTAATAACATGATGATACCGGAGTCATAAAATAGCACCTTTAGGAGTAATACCACAGCACCTTGAGGAGTAATACAATAGCACCTTTAGGATTAATACAATAGCGCCTTGAGGAGTATTACGACAGCACCTTTAGGAGTAATACCACAGCACCTTGAGGAGTAATACAATAGCACCTTTAGGAGTAATACAATAGCGCCTTGAGGAGTATTACGACAGCACCTTTAGGAGTAATACCACAGCGCCTTGAGGAGTGCCAAGGCACCTTGAGTAGTAATACAATAGCACCTTTAGGAGTAATACAATAGCGCCTTGAGGAGTAATACAATAGCGCCTTGAGGAGTAATACCACTGAACCTTTCTGGGTAATAACACAGCATTTTGCAGAGTAATACCACAACGCCTAGCGGAGTAATAAAACAACGCCTAGCAGAGTAATACAATAGCACCTTTAGGAGTAATACCACGACGCCTAGTGGAGTAATACCACAACGCCTAGTGGAGTAATACTATGGTGTCTTTACAGCTCGCCAACATTATGTGTACCACAAAAAATGATTTTCAGGTCCCTAATTAAAACACTAATGAATATAAAAGGCACACGGTTGATTTTGGAGAAAATTAAAGGATACCAAGTCAGAGAGAATCTGGTACTTCAACAGGTACCATCCTACTCTTGACACCAATGACCACAGATCCATTGCTAATATGCTAAACTAGACTAATCCTGAACTCAAGCAAATAAAAGAAGAAATCAGAGAATGGGAATCAGGCTCCTGTAAGCAACTCATCTGTCGTCAGCATCATTCCTGGCTGTGATGTAGAAGGAAGATGCTCCTACTGTGCCGTGTCAAAATCTGTCTTGCTCAAGAGCATCTCTTTCCTGCAGCGTTCCAACTTCAGCAGCATATATTCTACTTCTCGTTGGATTCCCCGACTTGTCATTTAGTGTCCGAGCTCCGATCGTGTTCGGCGAGCTCACATGTGCAGGCTCAGCCTCGCAGGAACACTGGTCCACGCAGGAACACCAGCCGAGCTCCTTGTAATCCCTCAGCACCTGCTATTGGATCGGAGCTGCGATCATGGCCGCTCTTCGACGCACGCTCACACTTCAGCTGACACAGTGCTATCATGATGAAGCAGTGAAACATAGCTGCATATGATCGTGGGTTATATTAAAGAGCGCCGTCATCTGCTTCTCTCACGACCTGCGAGCGGAGACGGTCCAGGCACGCCAGCAGCAGCAGCAGCAGAAGATCTGAACTCTTTGTGTCCTCCTCCGACCATGTTTAATATATGAGCAACAGCAACTTTTAATGTATAGCGTGTGCGACTGTTGGGACTGTTGGGGCTGCTGGGATGTTCGTTGGAGGGCAGGGGGAGGTCAAAGGAGACGGCAGCACGGAGAGTCATCTCCGAGATGATACATGTTAATAATGTACACTCGCAGCAACTGTGAGGAGCTGCTGTGTTTCGCTGTTGACTCAAGACCACACGAGGGGAGACGTCACCTGCCGCCGTTGAATGTTTCATACATACATGGAAAAGTTCAATTATTTTCTTTTAAAGAGACGTTTAAGTTGGATTTTCCCCCAAAGACTTGTACTCTTGAACTCTGGTTTTGGCTGACAATCTAAATAAAAAAACGTTTCATTGGTGACAGAGTTTTAAACATAGATGTGTTGATACTGCTGGGTCCCTTGACACAGGCCACACATGAAGAAATGTTTTATATCATTTTTACTGTATTTTGTTGTATTTCTATTTTATTAAAGTTGTTTTTATATCTAAGGGCCCTTTAAAATGCAGATATAAAGTGGGTAGATGTGTCCAGGCTGTTCCTTTTATTCCCTTCCATCGTATTTCAAGCCTACAATTATGATAAAATGACATCAAACTCAAAACAAGTAATTTAAAGAGATACAATTATTATTGTTGTTGTTATTATTATACTTTTTTTTAAATTATTATTATTATTATTATCATTATAGAAGAAGGATATTGAATACAAATAAAAACGTTAAAGCCACAGAAATTGACATTTTACTGAAGTAAAGGAAAGTAAATAGTTGCGAAAAAGGGACATAATTCTAGAAAAACAATACAAATTTGAACAAAAAAAAGGTCTGAACATTTTACACATTTAGGAATATTAACCCGTTGAAAACGTATTTATTGATGTGAAAAATGTTTGTTTTTTATTTGTAGCATGCAAAGGATAAACACAAAACACACAAAATATTTGTCATAAAACAAGTGTAGTGCTGTCAAATCATTTTAAATCACAAAAATCACATCATTCTTGGAGTTTAGTTTTAATTCACCATCATTATATATTGTTTATTTATTTTATATATTTGCACAAACAGACTAAAGAAAGAAAGAGGTGTTTTTTTTACTTGGGCTGAACGCTTCTTTATGTTTTAATTTTTCTTTATCTTAGATTTTGTAATCTTGTTTGTGTGTTTGGTTGTGTTTTGTCAATTGGTCAAATTTGTGTTAAACTTTGTTGGAAGTAAAATGTAAAGAAAATGTAGGAAAATCTTGGTGTTGCATAAACAATGTATTTTTATTATTATTATTATTATTATTATTATTATTATTATTATTATTATTATTATTATTATATAAATATAGGACTGTGGTCATTTAAGAACAAAGTAGACGTGGTATGAACTTATTATTTGTGTTGTTTGGAGCCAGAGTGTTTGTTAAATTTGCAAAATGAATAAAACTTTAACGTTAACTACAAGAGTTGAACCCAGCCTGGGTCAGCGTCGTCTGTTCTCCCCGCAGGAGACACTTTTAAAGACCACTAACTGGTCCTGGCATCAGCTCATCAGCACTGAAGACAACTGAGATCACAGTTTTAGCTAATGACTACGGCACGAATAATGGGATCAGAGAGGATCCCAGAGCTCAGGGTGGAGGACTGACGCCAGCAGACTCGCAAGGAGGCAGCGAGGGGCGGGAAGCTGAAGATGGAGGACAACAACAGGAGGAGGGGGAGGAGCCTCAGACTCATCAGGTCACTCACTGTCTCAGTGTTTACTTCCCATGAAAGGGTTTTAACATGGATGATCGTCCAAACCACTCCCAGCATGTGGTCTGCAGTGGACAGATGAGAGGAGAAGAAAGCTCCGTATACATCTACACTATTGCATGTAAATCCTGGTTAATGGGATGGCAAGTTCAGAGCTGGGGCAGAGATTATTACCGCTGGAGATCTGGATCTACAGTGACCTGCATTTGCCCCGGCCTCGCCCTCAGTAAACCGGCCCCGGCCATGCAGGGACCAGAGAAGGCCTCACCAGGACAGCTGGGCCTGCTCTGATGAGTCGGAGCGACTGTGTACAAAAGTTCATCGGGTCATCACGCTCATGTTGAGCAATGTCGCCGTTGGATCCAGTGAAACACAACAATAATCATTTACACAATTAATCCCATTCTCCGCTTTCAATCTGCTCCCACACGCTCTTGGATTCCTTCATAGAATCTTTGGAATCTTTTTCTTCCACTGATAATATATTTATTTCTGTTAACCTTGTTTAAATACAATTTCTGCCGACACCTGCATTAAAAAACAATTCATTAATCATCCATGTCTTATTAATAAAGAGCATAATTTAGAAATAAATGAAATCATAAATGCTATTATGATTTAAGATAATTAACGCAAATTAAATAAATTTAAAAAAGAGCTTTATACCTATTAATTCATCATTCATTTATGGCTTTTTATTTAAATGATTTCACAATAGCTTTCTACATTCCCATTTCATTTTATTTTCTTTGCAAATTGTGTGAAATTAGTTCAGTTCAAAATATATTATAACAAAAATAATCGTTTTGTTACATCAAGAACAAATTTTGTTTTTTATTGTTTAAGAGTAAAACGCATTTGCAATTTTTTCGAAGGTGTAACAAACATTTGTATAGCTTTAATGTTTTTTTTAATATATAATTGTAAATAATTATAATCAATTTAACGTTATTTTTATTGCCGTTCTTGACACAGCAGGAATTATACAAATAAAAGTAGTAAAAGTATATCAATAAATTTAAATAAGGTCCATTTTCACAAAGGCATAATATAAAAAATAATCTGAGAAATTGTGCTTTAGCTAAATGTATTTATTAATGCATTTTGCTGGGTTTGTCAAATTTGTGTCTATTTTTTTATGTTTCTACTTTTGTTTATAATTTGTTTGTAATCAACAGCAGCAGAAATATCTAATAATAAATAGATGATTTTTCTCTCATTTTGTTCAAAGAGTTAGCGAATACATTATAATGATCATATACATTTTATAAACATGTGAACAAGTTTAAATTTGTCGACGTTTTTATGGTTTAAATGTGGATTTTTCTATTATTAAAAAGTTATTTTTATCTATATATTGAATTAATTATTATTTCTATGTTGACATCTAAAGGCCAGACCAGTGCAAAGTGGGGCCCGCGGTCCAATTGCTGCCTGGATTTCCCCGGCCTTCTGAAAAAATGTTCCTGTTGTGATAATAAAACAGTCCTGAAATATATATATATTTTTTTTAGTAAAATAGTTACATTTGATCAGACTAGTTAACATTATCTGTATCAATTTGCTGTTTAAACTCTTCGTAGTTATCCGTATAGAAAGCATTTAATTTGATTTTAATGTTTTTTTATTATGTGAATGAAATTAAATTTCACATCCAGGCCGATTCATACAAACTATTCTCAATCATATTAAGAATCACAACAAGAAAATGTTATTGCCAGTAGCAATATAATTTTTATGGCTTATTTTGTGTTATTTTATTACCTTTTTATTCTGTACGGACACTACAAACAATTCCATGTTGTTTTTACAACACTGTCAATACAAGTTTCTTATTGTGATATATATTAAAAAACTGAACATGAAAACAAAACTTAATAATTATTCGTCATGAGTATTATTATTAATATATTATGTGTTTATTAAATGTGTTTTGTTTTTTTTCTTAAAAGTTTTATATTTAATACCCAAAATATGTATTGTTTTCAATCAATGCTAGTTCAACTCTACATGAAATGTAAGTGCACGAATGTATCATTCGTATTTTAACACCATAATGAAGCAAATAATAATAACTAGTTGTACAGTTTCAAAAATAAAAGCCTTCTTAAGGGCCCGTCACAGCAGTGCCAAGAAACAGTCTTTATATCATCAACTTCTCTGACGGCTATAATAACTAGTTTTATTCCAAGTCGTTTCTCTTTTGCAGTTTACAGCCAGAGTCACATTGTGTTTCTTTCGTTCTGTCACAGAATCAAATAGAGCTGCGAGAAATAAAAGTGTGAAAGAAAGTCAGCGAAGAAAGGTGGTGATGTCGCTCCAATAAAAGGCAGGGGAATATTAAAAAACAAGGGCCAGGGGTGGCACGCATGACTACCCTTGGCATTGGGTCAAAGGTCAGCCAATCAGTACCTGTGCTGAGCTCGGATGCGGCCAAGAAACTCAGGAGGTGTAAAGGTTAAGCCAGATCAGTGGGCCTCCATATGTTTGCATCCAGAGGGGCGACCCAACAATAACAACCATCTTTGTCAACATGTTTAAAACGGCGGCAAACCTGGGAAATAAGCAAACCTTCGCCGTCGACTCGTTTGGTCCCGCGATGCAAAGTGCCAACAAGGGACTGTGACAATGAGGTCGACCCGGAGTCACCGGGTGACCGTCTTTTTTACACTTTCCGTGACCCCTCCAGCAGCCCGGTGCTCCCTCCGTGACCTCGGTCCGACTCCCTG
This sequence comes from Callionymus lyra, assembly GCF_982586985.1. Taxonomy (NCBI): domain Eukaryota; kingdom Metazoa; phylum Chordata; class Actinopteri; order Syngnathiformes; family Callionymidae; genus Callionymus; species Callionymus lyra. Next base: position 29,030,437 of record NC_141821.1, read on the forward strand.
ATCTCAGACATGTGATGAGCCACAGCACATGAGGAAACTGCACCGAGACTCCAGCGAGTGGACCGGCGGCCGCTGAACTGTGGGTGAGACCGCCCAGTGGACCCTCCAGTTCCCATAAACAAGCGACAGACCACTGACTAAACCTCTGACTCAACCAAGTGTTCACAAACTCAAACATGACTTCATAGTTCGTGCAAACATGTCGACTGTGGCCAAAATCCATCACATCAAATTAACGGTTTGTCCCCATGAAGCTTGTTTTTATTGCTTTTTTTGGTTTAAAATTGAAGTTTTTCGTCAGTAGAATCCAATAATAATTGTCATTAATAGTGGATCTATGTATAATCTAGTTAAGTATTTTTTTAATGTACGGTACCTTTATTTTGGAAGATACATTTTATTCACATTATGTTGCCACAGCAGTTTACAACAAAAACATAAAACACAATGTATTTAGATTTATACATATTAACATATCGATAATAATAGATTAAAAAACGTAAATACAAAATAATAAGACCCATTAATTAAAGTAATGAGTATAGAAAGGTAATTAAAGGTATATATTAAAGACATTATAACTAAAGAAACACCATAGATTTTTCTAACGTTCTATTGCAATCTCTCTCTAATAGTATTTCATAAAGTAAACAAGAGCAACCACATTACATAGAGTAACAGATCTTTTTGATCGTTGTCATGGCAACCAGACAGAAGAGTTGGGGGAGGAAGATAAAACACTAATTTTATTTTTTCACAATGTTCTAAAACGTTAAATAATTTACAATTATAAGAAATACTTTATTTGTAAGTCCTGACGCTCCAGATATCATACATAGAAAACTATGAAATTACACACAATAAATAAAGATAATTTCAGAATATTTTTTAACAGTTGATGGAATTCATACAAAGACCTTTAATATTGATATATTTAAAAAGAGTTTAATATTGCAGTTTTTAATAAGGGTTTTCTCTTATTTGTTAATTTTTTTAATGTATATATTTTAAATTGACAGCAGCTTGTTTACATCAGGAAACCCATCTTGACAGGAAGGTCAAGGTCCAAACATTCATCGTTCTTTTTCTTTCACGAGCACGAATGACATCATCATCCCTCGTCTCTTCCTCCCGGTGACACGCTCACCTCAACTATCTTCTGCGGTGAAAGCGCGGCGCTTCGACCAGCACATGTGCGTCCAGGTTCAGCCAGAGGTTAACCCCGTCTTACAGCATCGCTGGTAGATATGGCCGCCTAATCCTCCTTAGTGCAAAAGCACTTGGGACTGTTATGAGGCCCACCTTTTTTTTTTTTTTATTCGGCCACTCCCACACTTCGCCATCCATTCATCGGCCGAGGCCTTTTTCAGATGAGCTTCCTGAGCTGGCTTTACATGGCGCCCCATTGTACGAGCCGACAACAAGGGGTGGAAAAACATCATTTGAAATTGTGACCTTCGTCAGTTAGCTAAACCCAACCATGTGTTCGGAAGAAAAGTTGAATAAATATAACCCAATATTCATCCTCTGTGGTACTGTTTGTGTATTTATGGTTTTATCTACTATACCTGCTGACACACACACACACACACACACACACACACCTCAATCAGTCGGACCTATAACTGCCGTCATTACCTCATCAGCCGCTCGTCAAATCACTGGAAATCATCAGAACTTCCACTCAGAACCTGACGGCGCTTCTGCAGCGTCTCGTTGTCACACAGAGGGAAGAGTTGTCGCCTTTTCTATTGTGTGGAGAAAACAGTCCACAGTGTCTCCTTTTTTCCTGTCTCTGGACAATCCCGGTTCTGTGTGACCCGGCTCTCCGCGGATCTCCACGGATCCACGTCACCGGACCAGTCCAGACACCATCTGTCTGGGCCGCCACCAGTGACCCGACACACAAGCAGGACATTGACTGTACGCAGACACACCACCATCATCATGTCTGATGCGCAGAGACACAGATGGACTGTTGAGGAGGCAGAACTCAGGTGAAGATTCACAACATTTCTACATGTTACTAATAAAACCTTGAATAAACCCCATATAAAGAGTTATTAAAAATGTATTTTTATGAACATAAATACATTAAAGCAAGAGTTGACGCAGGCAAAAATGATCTGCTGGACTAAAATACCGACATATAGGATCATACTATTGTACTGTACTATTTATATGATATATTTCATATATATACTTCCTGATAAATGACCTACTTAACAAGTTATTTGGTTTAAATAAAAGAAATCTAAATGACAAAAAATAAATCACAAACTAATAAAAAGTCATAAATGTTTCACAGTTTGATTGAACAAAAACGATCGAATTAATATTTAACATTATATCTATATTAATTAATCGTATTATGCAAGTGTTTAACAGATCGTCAATGAACTAGACTTGTTAGTTTCACTTAAAAACAAGAATATTTAAACCTTTAGAGATAAAAAGAAATTAAATATTTCAGCTAGAGCTGACATGTTGTTTTGCATATAATAATATAAAACATATTTTCAAATAATTTCACCATTTGAACCTGCTGGTCTAGTAAGGGAATGTAATAAAGCTAAAGGCTGAAGAGGTCACTTAACTTATATAATACATTCTTATATTGCATGTTTGATTTATTTTATATCCCTATCTTTTAAAACAGTTTAAATACTAGTTAGTGCAAAGGTTAGCTAGGCTAATTAATCTTTTTACTTCTATTCAAAAGTATTTGTTTAGTTTAACATTATTCTAATGACCGTGACCTTCCCCTGACTTTTGCAGTTAGAAGGATCCACTGAAATGTTGCTACTTTGCTAACCAGGCTAAGACTTCAGGGGATTGGACACTTTTCTGTAACACCGATAGAATGGACGACTCGTGAGCGTCACGTCTCAGCCGACCCAAGAGACTCCAAACTACTGCAAAGCTGGTCTTTACAGCAGATGGTACCAAGTTAAGTGCTTATGCCTGAGGGCCCTGGAGCTAATGTCAAGGGACGTGAGTTTGTTTTGCGGTGATCAGATCAGCAACACGACTGCACTCGTCAATATCAGTCAGCGTTCGTCAATATCCACATCTTTATCGAAGTAACTCTCATGTGTTGTTCTTCTTCTGGTCGTACTTCTCATCAGCCATGATGATCCTATTTTTGGAGTGAAGGAGAGACATGTACTCGCTCGGTCTGGAGGAAGTTTTTCAAATCGATTTAAAATATTCTTTTTGCTTCAGGACATTCTCAGACTGATTTTACTGCATATCTTCTAAAGTGCATTCCAGTTGCACACCGTGTGGTATTCCATAGTGTTTCCTGAAGGAATTTAAACTTAACAAGGTACTTTAATGAAAAAAAAACAAAAGAAAAACTGCAGTCCATGCACAATAGTTACCCACTGATATATGTCACAGGTGAGTTGAACATTTACGGCAATACTATGAGATAATTTCATGTATTATCGATCATATATACTGTATATATATACTGTATGTATATATATATATATATATATATATATATATATATATATATATATATATATATATATATATATATATAAAGAGAAAGAGTGAGAAATGTTGGCATCCTTTTGTTTGCTGTTTTTATTTTTCGAGTAAGCTAGTTTTTTTTTTTATTAAAAAGAAAAACTAGCTTAAATACTTTGTGGCCTTCAGGAGGAAACCACCGGCCCATTTGTAGCCACAGCTCCAGCTGTTGACCATCTCTTTCTTCCACTGACTTCCTTATAGTTGTTGTTTTTTTTAAACAAATACATTGTATGGATTATATACTAAAAAGAAAGGGGGTTCACAATTCAACGAGATTTTCTACAATATCTCCGTTGAATAATTATACATTTAAATATACATGTTGAATTACCTTTTGTACACTTTTGTGTCTGATTTGGAAAGAGTCTGTATTTTATTGTTTATTTTATCTAGTTATTATTTATGAGAATTGATTTTTTACAAGGTGGAAATACTTTTGCCAGAGTGTATCCATTTATCTCTTAATAAATACAGATTTTAATATAAAGAAAAGTAAATGAATTATTGAATAAACGTTGGATTTAGGAATGTTTTTAGGATTTCAAATCAATGAATCTGCTTCCATGTGGCTCGTTGTTTTAATGTTGCTACAGAAGATTTCCAGAGGCTTTTGCCACAAAAAATCTCATTGGAGACCAACGGCCTATCAGACATTAGCTTGTAGGACAATAACAATGAAAACCATGGACTGATAAAAGCTACTTAGGCGTTTGTACTAGTGAGATTTTCTAGTCTAATTATATTTTAACCTTCCTTTTTCTACATTAAATGTTTTTTTAAGTGATGTATAGAAAACTGTGCATCAAAGAAAAGCTTTGATAACCTCTAAAAGCAAACAATCTTGTGTGAACCGTCTTTTCCAAAAACAACAGTAGAAAAGCTCATTTTAGCAGCGACATTAGCGTCGATAATCATTGGACGTCTATGCAACTTTACATTAAAGATTAAAAACCAGCTGCCATTATCAGACTGCTGCCCCTGCAGCTGGATTAAAGCAGTTTAACGTACTCTTAAATCTATAGGACGAGACAATGACTGACAATTGCTCCGGGAGGATCAGAAAATGCATTTGGCAGTAAAATTAACAATTGTTTTCTCTTTTTATATTTAACTGTCCAAATAATTACTGATATGAATAATCATCGTGTTCATTTTAAATATAAACACGTAGTTTAATAGTTTTATCTTGCACATGATGACAGGAACATACATGTACTTTAGCCTTCATTTAGCTTTAAAAACATCCCAACAGCCACCATTCTGTGGAACACATGTAGAAAACATAGTGTCTGTGTGCATGTTCAATATCTGCCTCATTGCACGATCAAATACCTAACGTTATACTATTGGTCACTCACTAAATCTCCAACATTTTTATTTAAAAAAAATAGAAACATGAAAAGTCCAGGCCAAACAAAGGACTATTATTGCTGTTTATCCTTCTCACACACATGTAACTACAATCACTTTTTAGATTTTTAGAATTGATATGTTTCATATAATTATCTTCTATTTAATGTTTTCACTTGACTTTAAAATCACATTTACATTGAGAGGGTTTGCAAGATAGAAGTTCAAGCGTGTTAATAGTGTATTATAAAGTATTTATTGAATCATTTTCCTGGATCTTTATTAATTTACCTCAGGGATTTTTTTAAAGGTTACTTTAAAATGAATTTAAAGACAGATATTTTAAGCTGCACACTATTTGTTCAGGGGCCTGTGCTGGCCCCTAGACCCGACTAGGTACTTGATGTAAAGAAGTGCACTTCTATTGAGGAATCAAATAATTTTCTGTGGTCACGACAGTTATGAATCTTCTCCATTTGCCTTTTTCTTGTACAAGCATATAAGGTTGTTGTACAATTTGTTTTTGTCACACCACCGACATTAATTGACAAAGTGTTTTAAGCATATTTAGGGTGTGTGTGTGCGTGTGTGTGCGTGTGTGTGTGTGTGTGATTGTGTGTGTGCCCCACCTGAGTCTCGGACAGGTTGAGTTGTCTCGCGAGCTCGGTGCGCTCTCGCCCCACCACGTACTGACAGCGTTGGAACTCCAGCTCCAGACGGTACAGTTGTTCGGCGGTGAAGGAGGTTCGAGTCCTCTTGGGCCGGTCCAGGTCCAGGCCTTTCGGGAGGACGATCTCTCGAATGGTGCCTTTAGCATCTGTACGGCGGGGGGGGGGGCAAATAAAAAAAGAAACTCCATGAACTCCTGCTGGAGACTGTTTAAAAATCTCTCTAAATGGATCAACTGGGAGTTTAAAATAAAAAATTCCGATGTCACTTAAACGCAACTCATCACGTGATAGAAAATAGCCAAACTAGTGACGCATGCGCTGAGTTTAGAAGATCGCGTTCTATCAACGATCAAATGTAGTAATAGATAATACATGCTTTGTTACAGTTACATACTCGAACTGCGATCAAAATGAATGAATACTACGAATCTAGTGTGTACTATTGAATGTAATTTATGTAAACTGACAAGATTATACTGAGATAAACACATGCTATTTTTAAAACGTGTTCCTGTGAATATTGTAGGTTAATAAATGTAAAAAATGATTATAAACGAGAGTGATGGAAATGAACATTTTTGTTACAATAAGTAAATGGAAAAATGATTATTACACGACAATTTTACTCGATTAACACAAGTCGAACAATTGAAAAATTGGAAGTTGCGTTAGCTGCTTGACAAAAAAATCGGCAAAAAAAACCACAACAGGCACTTCAGTAAAATCTCACTTTAAATAAATAAAACTAAATATATTTTGCGTTACAATACCGTTTAAATACTGAAAGAAAAACAAGAATGATATATTGTATATTTAAGTAAATTAATAATAACGGATTATTTTATTTAAACTTATAACATAGAATATAATAATAATATAATATTTCTGTGTGTTTGTGGACAGTATTTACCCAGACGGACATTACATCCAGTCAGATTTATATAGTTTATAATTGGTTGCCTTTTTGAAAATGCTACTGTAATAAAGTTCAGTAGGACCGTGGCCACTTTAAATGAAATATGTGAAGTAATTCCGTTTTCACTCATTCGATCATTCAGATAACAAACAAAGATATGCTATATATATAAATTGATTTCAAATTAAGAACCGTTTAACTTGTATGCATGTTAACAAAAAACTGATAGTGATAGTTCGCATGTGCGTCTCTAAGATAAACAATCATTTCAAGACGAACGCGGTTCATTTGTAGAGAGCGCTTACTGTTGTTTTTAAAAGTCAAAAGGAATATTACTTTGAGTAAACCGGACAAAAAAAGGCGAATTTATTCGAACAATGGTACATCTGTCAATCATAATAAAAATAACAATAATAATAATAATAATTTATAATACATCGTATTATTCGCATGGCATTTAAAATGGCGCCAATATTTGTTGGCATTTATCACATACAAAAATCCTCTTTGTCCGATTTTTTTTCCACTCATGAAATATGTACTCTGGTGGAAAATGAATTAAAGATGAAACAAACAGGTGGAACGTCCACATTTCTAAAATGGTTCACAGAAATTGCAAAGGATTTAATGATTAAATATTTGCAAAACAAAAACACTGAAATTCAATAACGCGTTTCTGTCCCTCGACCTCGTCTGTCTTTGAATCGGGGTTATTCTGGGATGTCTGCTTTACCCGTAGGCCTTCTTCTACCTCACACACAGATACACACACACACACACACACACACAAATTTCTTATATGTTGCAATGTAAATGAAGAAATCTAAGTATAAAGCAATGTAGCCAATCTAAATATAAATATATATGAAGATATTCTCGATGAATAATGGAGGAGATTTGCTGTGGTGTTCACGAACACAGACGCAAACAACATGAGCTTATGCACGCAGACCTGCTGACCTCTGGGTGACCCCGACCACTGTGTTGTGAAACATCCACACTCGTAAACACTTTGAAGAGATGAAAATAAAAATAAATAATATGTAAAATTGTCAAGCTAATTTAAAACGTTTAAATATAAAAATTTTTAGTTTTTATTTAAAAAAAATATTCTCCAAATGAACTGGCGTATGATGTCCTTCTATCAATATTAATTTTATCGACTAAATTAAATTACACTCGAAACAGTGAACAAAATCATTATGCATGATCGAGGCTTTTGTGCAATTTAGATTCTTTCGAACGTAACGGTTTAAACTCCCATCCGATCTAATTCTGGACCTCATGTTGGTGTATCAAAAAGCTGGTGTATCAAAAAGGCGAGTTAAGGTTTTATGCTTTAGTTTTACGCCAAGTATCTTAAATGTAAAATATAAAAATCATATAAGGTTTGTTTTACGCATTAATGGTAATGGCGGTGTTACTACATTTACTCGTTTCGTTCAATGTATTTATATATTACATGTACATTATTTATAAAAGATCTTTCTTGAATTTTAAATCATAATAATGGCACAATAAATGAATCGAGATGAAAGACATTCAATTTTAGTTAGTCATTTATATATCTCAATATGTATTAGTGTTAGAGGCTAATATAAATATATATAATATATATATAATATATATAAAATAAATAGTGAGGAGGGTGTGGACACAAAAAAAACGATAAATTAATGATGAAGAAGAGGACCAGTGGTGCAAAGACCATCAGCTCATGACATTCAAGCAGAGATGATATAATCTACATAAATGTTGCTGGGGTTTCAAATATTGCAACTACTATTGTTTAGAATATTCGTATTTCTAACTTGAATATAGAGAGAGAGTGTTGTGATTTATTGGTACTAGTATAAAGTGAAAGTGGTCCAGAGACTCTGCTTTGTCATCTGCCCTCATCTTAATTCAATATATTATTTCCTATAATAATAATATATATTTTGGAGCTTATGGTGTGTTTTTTGTGGCGGAGTGTAGTCACGGTACCTCTCACGAGAATCCTCCTGCAGTAGTCCGGGTCAACCCCCAGAAGTTTGTCGTGTCCCTCCTCGCTGGAGGAGGTCGGTGTGGAGGCGGAGGTGCCCGGGGTGTCCGAGGAGCTCTGCACCGGGGACCGGCTGCCTATGTCGGGGCGACACTTCCCCTCCATCCGGTCCGGACACAGCGGGTTGGATCCACACCGGTGGTTCCCATCGCCCATAGTCGTGTTCTGGTCGAACATCTACAAACTACTCGTGGCTGGATCTCTGGGCTCCTCTGCTCTTCACGACTGTTGCTGTGTCGTCCAGGAACCAGGAGCGCATGCCCCCCTTTTTTTTCACCCTCCGAAAAAAAAAAAATGAAGATCCCGTTACAATGGCAGGTCCTGGATCTGGACCGGGATCAGGTGTCCGTGCATCACGATCTGTCCGTCAGAGGAAGCGACGAGAGGAGAGTCCCGGCTCCGGGTCTAGGCGAGAAAAGAGGAGTCCATGGTGTTTCTGAAAAGGTACAAGGAGGGCAACTGGATCAATGTGGGGAGGTGCCACACACACACACACACACACACACACACACACACACACACTGCTCACCCACGTAAACACAAATGAGGTTCAACAGCGAGCAGGAAACTTTCTCCCGCTGCAGCCTGTGACTTGTGGGGTCTCTGCTGCAGGTGTGGCCCCTCAGGCAGACCCTCTGGTCCTGGAATAACACGTCGCTTCTCACAACATCACTGTTTTTAAGGGGCTTTTTTTTCGGAACCGCCGCGCCTGAGCAGAGCGATCGGCGTGTGTGTGTCGGGAGAACACTTGCACTTCGTCGGCAGGGAGACTGATTTACAGCAAGTACGTCACTTCCTGTCCCCGCCAGGACGCGCTGTGATTGGTCAGCGAGCGCGCAGACGCTTGACCAGTGGAGCCGCGAGAGAGAGACGCTTCTGGACCTGGGCTTCCCTCGCGTTGAGTTCTGGTTCGATTTACTCTCACCGAGTCTTACTTGGACAACAAATAATAACTCAAAGTTGCTCAAGGTTCGTGAAATGAGTTTTTAGATGCGCAATGTACGGCTGCGCATCATATATATTTTTTATTTACTCTTGCAGTGTCGTGTCGAAGAGTTAGACACTAATTTATGTTAATGTATAGAATCATTTTTAATTATTAATTATTGTATTTAAAAAAATAATAATAATAACGTAAGTAGCATACTGTAGACGTTCATTCATGGTTAAACACACAAACAAATCGTTTGGCGTTTGAACGTGGATTCATTGGATAAATATCACAAGAATACTGTTTTTCTTTTTAAAAACTGAAACCTTTTGAAATAATAAATATAAGATCATCTCCAGTGGTCAATATAAATTCAAGCAACAGCATAACTTCTTTACTACAAAATTATTTACTACTACAAGCAGAACAGGCGTAAAATGTTAACTTATTTTTATTGATTAAAATATATATATTTTTAACATTTTACATATACAATGTTAATAATAATAATAATTGTCAACAATTATTTAGTTATTGCTATATCCTTGTTGTTTTTCTTTTATTAAAAAAAATAAGGATTTTATTTAATTCGATTTGTGTTGCTTGTTATAACCCATGGCTTAATTAATAGAGCCAAATAATAAAAATAATAGAGCCAAAATGCTGCTTCTAAAATTTAAATAGTGGGCAAATAGTTGAATTAATGATTCTTACTATTATTTTTATTATGCATTTATTTTCACTGATCAGCAATAAATACATGCAAGAATACATATTCTCACCGAAATAAGTCCGTCAAGTAAAAGAAGCAGCTCGTTATTAAATAAATAAATTGACTTTCATGAATTCCAATACATTGATTTGCTTTTAAAATCAATTTATTACAAAGTGAGACCCCTCGCCACGTGTCTAATGATAAATCAAGTTTAATTAGAATGAAATGTGATTCGTTTTCTATCTTTTGATACAAGTACAATAAACAGTGCAGAAGAGGCATCTGTGTTGATGTGGTATTTCTGAAGATTTTGAGCTGATTCCAGGTGCAGCTGCACTCACACTGACTGGAATCTACAGGTGAAGGATCCCTGGAGACAAAAATCCAAGGCCATCATTACCACACACACACACATACACGCGCACGCGCACCCACGCACACAAGGCTCGTTACTTTTTTAGCTTCTTTATCTTCCCTCCATGAATGGTGACTGTCAATCAAGACCTACTTAGAAGCTGGACAAGAAGAGACTGATTGCACACACACACACACACACACACACACACACACACACACACACACACACACACACACACACACAATCTCACACACACACACACACCATTCAGTTACTTTACCTTTGATTTAATAATAAATCAAAATATAAATACATTGAACAAACAAACACAAGTACAGCATGTACCCAACACGAGCTTGTATTTCCTACCAGAGGTGAACATCATTTATCTTTGACGCCCAGTAGAGAGAGAGACAGGTTTTGTCGAGAGACAGGTTTATTCTTCACCCTGCGACAGGTTTCAGTTGTGCTTTGACTTGTTGTCATATTTGGAAACGGACCTGTTTGAGATTTATTTTTTTTGATGTTGTTACAAACGAATCTATTTGTGTGTGTTTGTGGACAGTATTTACCAAATCCTGTCAGATTTATATATCTTATAATTTTTCGCCTTTTTGAAAATGCTAGTGTAATAAAATTAGATCATTAATTTAATATATTTTCTATGTTGAAAGCACCAACATATATGCAACATTTCATTCACAATAATAATTATGACCCTTTAATGAACGTACAAACGCTTCAAACTTGCACATGTAAAATGTTTTCATCCATTTTATTATCTCTTAATTAATGTCATCACTTTGCAATGACATCCAACCGATTCATTTAACGCGGAACACACGAATAACAACAGCATGAATATTAACTTTGCATCAATATAATCCACAAACACTCATTAAATGTCATTAGAGTTCGGGCTCATGCACGAGTGTCACGAGGGCCACAGCGCGGAAATAAAGTGTATCTCGTCTCCTCGTGTGTGTGTTGGTCTGGATTGCGCCCTGGTGCAGATGAATCTGATCAATCAGATCAATCAACAGGGATTACGGTAATCCCGCGGGTCAGCGCGGGGCCACAGGGCCACGCAGAGTTCACGCTGCCCGCAGCAGCATCAGTGGATGCGTGTGCGCAGGAGCGACACGCATGACGCTCGTCTTTTCTCCGTTTCAGGAGAAAGATTACAGAAGCAACCAATCAAGATGCTGCGTTCAATGTCCGCGTCGAAAATCCGCTTTCAGGCGGTATCGGTTCAGAAAATGTTCAAAGTGGAAGTTCGCAGGCGGGATTTGTTGCGCAAATTTAAACTGCTAAGAATGAGAAAAGTTATGATGATCGGAATGTATAAAAGCTGAAGTTTGCGTCACAACGTGCACATTTTATGCGTATTTTTGACCGCTAAGATTTAATAAGAAACCAGACACACTTTTGTCATATATATTCTACATACCTATTTTAATGTGACGTATAACAAAATAATTGTATTCTCATAATTTCATTAACTTTTTTTTAAGATTAAAATAAATACAGTCACCTTCTAATTTACATATAGGCTCCACTGGGTTTTTAAAAACATTTTCAACTTCCCACGGATTTAAAAATATAAATATTTCTTTGTCGCGTTCGTTATTTAAAGCATTTACTCTGATAACTGACGTGCGTTTAAACTACATGTAAACTACAGGATAAGAATGATAAAACTTTAAAACAAGCCTTTAAAAATCGGTCCTTCGGAATTACTTGTACATCCGTCGTTGCCATAGCAACGCGTATGCCGGCCACAGTAGACAAAAATGAATTGAATTGCATTTTTCTCATTTTTTTTTCTTTACAGTAACGGTTGCCCAAACAGAACATCGCCGATGACAAACACTTGTTGCAGCTTTTTGTACTAATCGTTGTATTCATTATAGAAAACTTAATTAAAAGTATTTTTGGGGTCACATGCACATTTAATAACCCACATATTAGGGAGAGTTAGGGTTCATAGTTTGCAGAGAAAAATGCCAAAAGATTTTCGGCAGAAAAAAAAAATAGTGATTATGAAACAGTTTCAATTATACACTTGAAATAATACACTCATAAAGCAGCAGCTGTCACAGTTAAAACTCATGTTTATTCATTTTGGACATCAAAAATACACAAAGAACAAACACACAAATACCTGCTACATTCTCAACAACCTTTAGTTTCACACAGAGAAGGGAAAAAAAACACACTTGAGCAAATATAAAGTACACTAAACAACAGATCACACTCGGCAGAGAACAGGGTTCCACCATCACACACGTGGCAGTGCAAACCTATCCTGGCACTTAATCACCTTCAGTAATGTTGGTGAGGAGACTGATGGGAGCGTGAAGGACTGACCACTGGAGATGATCCAGAGCTTGTTTGGCAGGAACGTTGCATGACAGGAGGACTGAAGGCACTTTAGTTATGATCTCAAGGCAGCGCGTCATCAAGAGCGAAAATCTCGCTGCTTAAAAAAAACCTTTCACCTTAAACAATGAAAATCAAAGATGCAGATTAACAGCAAGGATGTCAAAGTCATCAACACTTTACACGTTTATTTCGGAAACTCCTTGCCTTAGATGGGGAACTGAAATAAACAAGATTCTGTTTACTGATTGAAAAGTTAGGTTTGAACCAAAAGACAAATGTCCCTAAAGCAAATGTTCTGCGATCTTTTATACATGTGTGTTCATGTTTTTAATAATATCAAAGTGCAACAACTACAGAAAAAAAAAGTATTTACAAAATGTCTAATTAAACTTATTTTGAATTTATTAAATTTACCATCAAACAGCAGGTGCATATTTTGGTGTGCAGCTCCCCCAACCGGACAAATGAGGATACTGCTGATCCAGAGCGTCGCTCACCATTAAATACTATTGTTGCATCGATTTACATTATTCAAAATGTCTTACTATTTGGCTCTATTTTGTTGAGATTTTATACATTATAGCATCAATTGGAGAAACTTATTTAAAGACAACGACATGTCTATTGCTCTGTAGTCACATCTGTCCTGATTCAGAAAATAACGCTACCATAGAGGTATTGTTAGAGAAAGATTAAGTTTTCATATGAAGTCTGTCTGTTTCAAAGTACCTATAAATGTTCATCTTGGCTCCAGACGTAACATGAGTGTGGTAAAATGTGTCGCCTACAGTATATGAAGATGCTGCCCTCAAGTGGACAAGCAAAGGATGTGCAAGTCAACTGAAGAAAAACTGATGGCAACGACCTCAGAAGAACTTGTAAAGAACGCATCTTAACTCTAGGATACTTGGAGGAGCGCCTTTGTGGCAACAAGTTGAATATGTGTAGATGAAGAACATGCCGATGTGTTTGTCTGTGTTTGTGTAACATTTGGCAGATGTCTAGTCGAAGCCTTGCCAGTCACTCTGCTCGGAGTCGTACTCCAGCTCCACTCCGATGCAGCGAACTCCCTCCAGCAGCATGGGTGTGCCTTGATGACGATCTGCGCAAAGATTTGACAAAACAACATTTATGAACCGTACAACTAACAAACACATTTATTTGACAGTGATATTGTTCACCCTGGAATGACCTTTCAATATTCAAATGACGTTAAGTTGAAACATTTATCTATCATCAATGTTCATGATCCAAAAACATCAGCCAGAACAGTGGTGCATTCTTTTCTCCCGACACAGCATTATCTTACAGTATATGCATCTCATCCAACAGCAGCTGGAGGTCAGGACGAGGTCAGAGGTGAAATTTAATCTTCTTATCTCATCCAGGCCTCAATTACATGCTCATCTGAACAGATGTTCTGGTGCTGTGTGTTTTAAAATAAGCACACTGCAAAACACAACTCCTTTATGCTATACAGGTTCCCCCTTCCATCCTCCACAGTACAACAGTCTTCTCCCCACACAAACGTAACTCGTTTAAAATCTGTACTTCTCCTTCACTACCAGCAGGGGACATCAGCACATAAAACAAAGAACTTCACAGTTCGGAATACATCGTTTCATTCCTTACATTTAATCTTTATTCCTTTTTAAGAGTCCAACATCAATCCCAGCTACTCTGGGTAAGAGGTAGGGAACTACTGACAATTTGAAGAAACCAACATAATATTTTAAAATAAAAAAACAACAATAACATTTTCGACAATAGTATTCAGACATTATTCCTTTTTTAAATTTTATGAAATGTTGATTTCATACTGGTCATGAATTGCACGTTTAAACTCTCACCATGATCTTTACTTTGTTACTTTTCATGGACGACTTCACCCACAGAGCCTGTCAGTGTCCACATGACCGACATGAGCACAGAACTGAGTCAGAGACAGTTGACTCAGAGGCTTTTTCAACTCAACAGGAAGATTAAAACAAGAGACATTCATCCGGAACATACGTTTTACAACGCTGCAGTTACAGAGTAATGACACACAGGGGAGCCAGAGACCATATTTAGGACTAACGTATTATTGCTTAATAATTAAAACATGTGATCAATGTTTTTTTTATTCCTCACCCATGACTCTGGCATGAACTTTGACCCTGACACACACGTCACCGTTGGTCTCGCTGACAAGTTGCACTTCTTCACTCAGCACCCCCTCCTCCTGGGCCATGTACTCGCATGTTATCTTGAGGCCCCCTTGAGGACAGAGAGAGGTACAACTGTATCAATGATCACAAGTTCTTCTTGTCCCAACACTTGGACCAAACTCTTGTAACAGAAACATTGTCAACTAGTTTAGAACAAGAGTCACACAGTAACAAGGACACGTTGACATAGAAGCCATATAAACATTTTATTGTTTTATTCTGTACTGACACAAAATCCTATTTTTCTTTTTAAAACACTATTGTGTAATTTTCAAATAAAACAACCACCCTTTCTTATACGTTTACATATTGTACACAAACGCACATGCAGTATTTGGCAATAGTTACCCGCATCTTTGTCATGTGGGGTTTTTCAAGCTTGTTAATTGTCGTTTTAAAAGGGGGTTGTCACTATTAAAACAGGCAAATACTTGACTGTAAGTTTGATTGTTATATTTATAAAAAAACATGTATATTTGAGCATAAAGTCATATTAACTCCACAAGTATTACTAGGAGCAAATGGGTCACACTTTGTGACCCTGGTCTCGAAAAGCGCTATATAAATAAATATTACTTACTTACTTACTCAAGTAAAGTTATTTCAGATATATAGAGTTCCAAGCCTCTTTTCAGAGCTCAAAGGTTATTCTTAAAAGAAAAGATTTGCATACTTTAGTTGTTCAACAGATCTTGATCCGATCCATTCACGCAGCTCCACAAAATAATTAGTAGACGAAGTACAACCTTGCAGCTCAAGGTACTGGAAAACACCTTCAAACATTGGATTTATTACTATATTAACTGTTCTATTCCATTTGTATTCTGTTGATTTTAATTTGAGGTCAGTTTCTAAGATTATCTTCCACAGAAAAACAGCGGAATCACGCTGTTCTAACTAAAAAGACGGTTACAAAATAGAGAGAATTAGGTGGAGACAGCTCAAGGGAAGTGAAAGTCGACAGTCATCAGATCATTATCTTGAAAGTGTCTCAGCAAAACAGAATCTTTTCTTCACCAAAGTCGTTTACGCCTGTTCTCCACAGTCCATTATACAAACCTCACACTCCGGTTCTTTGTTTCGTCTCATGAATGCCACGTGGTGCGTCAGCAAGTGAACGTTACCTTCAGGCGCAGGCGTGATGTCGGTGATACGCAAGTGTGGACTCGGTATCGGAGCTGGACACACGTCCTTGCCCAGGCCCGGGACCTCAGGCAGCGTGAAGGTGATCTCATAGCGGTGCTGCGCCTTTAGGAAGCCCACCTGTGCGAGAGGAACAGGGGTTTAGTGATTAGCCAGCAGACATTGTGGATTTTGAAAAAGGCTATACTATACTCTGATTTATTCCAAGTTTGGATTATAGTTTTGTTTTACGGTTAGAGTTTTGTTTACAGGTTATTTGCTGGCAGACAAATAGGCTGCAGAGAAAACCAAAATCTAAAGCCAGTGACTTTGACCTTGTTGACTTTCACATTTCAACAGACAAAAAAAGAGTAAGAGTTTGATCGACAAGTAAATATATTTAAAACTGAAATAATGCAATCATAAAATACATGTAGGTGTGAAATAAAAGCAATAAAAAAAAGGAACATTTGAGCTACAAGAAAATCTTTTTCAAACTCTAACACAAAGCTTGGAACCACGACGTCATAATGACTGAGCATGTGGTGCAACATGAGAAACCACAGAAAGAAGAAGCAAAGTTGCTGAAAACCAAAAATCAATGACGGGAACATCCATCCACTGCAAACACACTCTTTGACTTTTGTGTCATAGAACTGCACGGGAAACGTTTGAATCAACAGCTCGGTTGTAGCAGAAGAGAGCTAGTACTAGTAGAGAGAGGATGAAGAACAAACATGAAGAGAGGAAGAAGAGAACCGCGAGATCTGTAGCCTCAGATGACCTGAGCTGGTGCTTCTGAGCAGCAGAAAAGTGAGTGAGCGATAAGAGGGAAGATTGATAATCATGAATAAATCAGATGACTGCATGAAGGTTGCTTCACGCATTTATCCGACTGACATCCGCAGTTCATGTTATGAAACGACTGTATGAAGCGCGAGCATCGAGGGCGCGATGATTTCATCACTCTGACATGAAATTCAGTCAGAGACGACACAGTGTTCATCTGCAACAATGCAGCCATTCATCAGAAGACAACGTCAAATGCCACGCATTCTCCGAAATCAGCTCACCACATTTGAAATTTGTTTCATTTGGACCATGGATTCCACCACTGAGAGTCCGGTGGTGACTAGTTCAAGATCAATCTACAAAGTTTCGTGTGAAATGACTGAATGTCCATGAAGGTGATGGTAGAGTTGGAAGAAAAAGAAGGAATAGTGGAAGAAAAAATGTATTTCCCTTTAATATTACAATATTAAATGAAAATAAAAAAGGGAATGTTTGGATTAATGACTCATAAAATGATAAAATTGTATCTTACTAAACACCAAAACAATATTCATGTTGTAACATCAATTTCGATCATTATTCCTAAGAATCCTCCCACTAGAGAACGAAGCGAGTGCGACCCCTTTGAAGAGTTTCATACAGTGAGGAACACTGTCGTGTGCACCTTCCTACTCACTCCCACTTCATATGTGAGGAACGCTATGGAACTGCCCCCCTCCTCACGTTACCATGGTGACAACATCCCACATGAGCTCAGAGATGATCCAGAGAGCAGGGATGGAGGTAGTTTGAGTCCCTCTCAAAGAGACTGACATGTGCTCATGCAGATCAACGGCAAAGGTAAAAAAACAACACACAATCAAATCAATACAACAATATTACAGTGACCTAAATGAATACTGTGTTTTATCAAGTTTCACGTTGTGTTGCAAATGTGCTGCAGTGGTTAGAGGCCATACGAGTGGATGATGATGAATGCCAACCATTCCCAGATGAAACAAAACCCCCCAGAAAGTTCCTTTTAAATCTACTTTTCTTTTTCTGTAAAATATACATCATAATGTGGTTGTATTTTTTAACCATAGGTTTACTGACACATCCCTTAAAACAGAAAACACGAGAAAAGGTTGGAATTTCTAGTTTCATTGTGATACAACAGGTTTATCAGATCCTGTCCTGAGACTCTGAGTATTTATCATATAAAAGGGGAACACAACATATTATAGATGGATTATTGAAGCTTCACATCCCTGAGCTGCTTGAAGTGAAATTAAGTTTGGATTACGTAATGGCTTAAATTGAAATAGAAAGACTGCTGTGCACCGTTGAACAGATGCGGCTGTTTTAATAACATAATAATTGCATTTTCAATTTCCTGTTTGCATCGATATCACACTAGATTTTTAAGAACTGGATAAAAAAATATATATACTGTATATGCGAGCGTGTGATTACAACAATATCTACCTTAACACTAAAGATATTTTGGGAGAAAAACACATGGGTATAAAGAACATTTTGTTAAGCATTTAAAGGTTTAAAAGAGGAATTGGTAAATAAAATACTAAATAAAAATGATTAAAGAAATTAATAAGGTTTGGACTAAAGGGATGTGAATCAGAAAAGTTATTAAAGGCTAATATGTGCTTTCTTATGTATGTAGCTACAAGCAGAACGTCAAACCATTTCACCTCCATCTCACACAAGAACACGGAAAAAACATTTTGTTTTTAAACATATTTTAAGACACTGCACTTTCCTTTGTCTATGAAATCAGCAGTGTGAGGGAGTTTATGTCAAAATGATTAATGCATTTATTCACGATTATGTTATTATTATTATATTAGATACAATGAACATGAAGTGCTAAACTGACCAGTTTCCAGGTAACTTCAGCTTCACTAACAAACTACACTCTTTTTACCGCACACCCAAATACTGAGTCAGAGGTGAACAAAATCTACTTGAAACATTGAAACTCTGGTGAAGAACCACTTGAATCGCAGGCAAACAAATATAATTTATTTAGAGTACAAATAACGCAATGACCCACAGATAACAGTTCAAAAGGTTTTATGCTAATAAAGTGACATTAAAAGGTTCAACAAAATGAAAATGTAGGACATTCCCTGCAGCAGAAAAACTCTTGGCAGGCAAATTATCAAAAGCAACACTTGATTTGTGTCCCAGACACGGGAAGAGAAGCAACATGACTTGTTAGATAGATGCTGTGGAACTCAGTGTTCCCGAGTCTTCTCCCAGAAATCTTAGCACTGAATAGGAATGAATGTCCTTTTCAGACATGTTTGATTCTCTTGTGCAAAAGCAACTTGACAGAAGACAAAATATATTTTAGGAAAGCACTCGAGCTAAACCAGAAGACAGACGATAAATAACACGTACAAACATAAATTAGTTTAAAATGCACGTCTGCTGTCAAATCACTATTAAATCGTTTTTTCCTCCACATTGAGTTTGAAGAAATTTGAAAATATGTTTAGTGGATGACCTTAAGACCTACCGCACAGTTGACCAAGGTCATGGGCAGCAAGGTATCAGCTAAACTAACACAAACAAATAGAACCAACCTTGACTTTGAAGTTGCCGTCTTCCTCGGGAATCACCATGACAACCGAGTCATGGAGCTTCTCGTCAAAATGAACGTGAGATGAGGCGCTGGCGGCGGGGGGCTTTTCCGAGAAGCGTACACCGCCCACCTTTACTCCACCTGGTGGTCAAAGGTCAACATTAAAATCTGACATTCAACACTTGTCCAAGTTTTTAAACACCATGAACACACTCGATAGAAACAGTTACTGGCCAATGTTTACACAGGAAAAACATGAAGAAGCCTCAGAATCATTGAGGCAGGACCAAGACCTTTTTTTTTTTTTAATAAAGTAATTAAATTTGAAATTCAGTAGAAACAATCTTTAAGGGAAAGAACAAGGAAACCAAGCCTTAGGTTTGTAGTATTAGCTAGCTGAACAACAGCCATGATATGTTGAATATAGCTTGTGCTGCATTCAACAAGAAGACAATCTAAAAAGGTATTTCAGACCAAAACCATCGACTCATTTATACCCAGATTTAATCAAACTGTACTATAATTTAATCACTAACTTTGTACAGGTTCATACAAAGTGTAGTTCAAACGTACACAAATAGGCCCATCTTGCATTTTCCTGAACAGTCTCATGTGCAAACATACGTGTGACTGGCGGTGAGACTTTCACTTTAGAAATTTACTTTATGATGCGCCAAGACATTATCGAGATACAAGTGTACCGATACAAGACCAAGACATTAGGATGTTGAGACAAGACCAAGACTGTATATGTAAACATCCGAGACCAAAACTAGTTCATTCTTCAAAACATTCAAAAACAAGAGCTTGTCTCTTCAAATGTTGCTTTAGAATAGATGGGATTAAAACGAGGTTAAAGAAAAGCATGGTTGCACTTCAGAAAAATGAGACGGAAGCATTTTCTGCCAGAGTAAAATGCAATTGTTACAGGGACCCTAAAAAAAGACATCTCGAGACAAAGCTACATTGGTTTGTCCTAAAAGACTTCACTGCATTCAACTTTCTTTTGTACTCCACCACCTTCAGGAACTGAATATGGAATGATGAAAAGAAACCTGTTATTACAACTCTTTCACGCTTTCATTACTGGCTGTAATTATGCTCCCTGTGATCACACGGCGCTGGATAATAGCTGTCTCCATGTCAAATCAAATCCATTTAAGGGGGTGTATATTATACTCTCAGGTGCCTTGGAACTCATGTTCAGAACATTTAGATCAAGCTTCAGTGTCATGAACCCTGCGTCTGAAAGATAGAATGTAATAATAATGAAGCAGACTTTCACTGACGTAAGAGCATTTTGCCAGGGAAACACTCGTCAATCAGACACACTGACAGCTTTGACAAATATGATGAAACATTAGTGAAATATCGTGAGTTGTGACTTCAAAGTACACTTTTCACAAACCACTAACTGAAGTGCACTTTTCTTACTGCATTGCAGAGTCAGAAGAAAGTGTTTCTTTTTGTATTAAAGTCCAAATAAAATGTGACATTTCAAAATGTTCACCTTCAGCTGTAAATGATGCAGAGGATCCAGCTCTGCTCATCACATGAAAACAGCTCCAAACTCATTTAACAAGCCAGTCCAATTTGCCAAACACAGATGATGTCGGCTTACGTTCTGGACGAGAAGGACGAATGAAAATTGTTCATAAGAAACTGGACATGACCTGCTCGATATCCAATTTCAACAACTGAATAGGCTCAAAGTCCCGACGAAGATGTGGGGACAAAGCCACGCAGCAATTCAGCCTTCATTTCAAATCATTGTCAGCTCCAAAGGCTACAAGGACTGTAATGGTCGTCCATGAAGGACAGAAGAAGTACATACAGTTGAGCTTTAAATCAGACGGCAAGGCAGAGGGAAGGTCTCAAGCAATTATCCGTCTGTTTCCAGATCACAGGGGATAAAAGAAGAATGTATCAGGGATGATGCAGTCCAGCGGGTGGACAAGTTAGACAGTGGGATGATAAGCAAACAATGTTTTCTACTAGCATCAATTTTTTTGATTTTCTTGCCAGTTTTAAAACGTTTTAACGTTGTAAAACTCTGATGTGTGGTGCAAATGGTTCACCCTCCACACCTGTACAATAACACCAAAAACTACACGCATATTTCTGTGAATGTAATTATGAGAGGTAAGATATTAATAAGAAAACGAAATTACCCATGAGGCTTGAGGGTTTCAATGCTTGGATCAAACCTGAGATCTTTAATTGGGAGCTGGATAATCCCAGACGAATTGGCAACCAACGATACTCTGACACGTGACCCAAAGTTATAGCAACGGAGCCAAAGCCACACAAGCACGCCTTGCTGAACTGGCTTATTTCAGATTACTCTCTTCTCCTGTCGCTCCACTAATCTCTCCATCAGTGGATTTGCTTCTGCTTTATTTCCCCATTCTCTGCGAGCCTCTGACATTCTGCCGGCTTCCTCTGGCGACCAGACGGTTAAGCGAACGGCTGTCAATTAAACAATGGAATCACAGGATGGTAGACAGGCCTCTTTCTTCTGGCTTTCTTCTTGATGGGATGTGACAGAGGAGTAGTAGCTCGACTGAAAGGGGAAGAAGTCAGAAGTCCTTTTTATAGTAAAGTAAAATGAGGGATAAGTAGGTCATCCAAGAAATTGTTTGTCTTCGGTCCCGGGACAAACAACCCTGCACTAGTCCCTGAAATTAATCATAAATAGGTTTGCCACGATAAGAAAGTTCATTCGCACATTTGTAATGTTTCCTGAATGACGGTGGGCTATATCACCAGCGAGGGACTGCATATACTTACACTAAATACCATGATAATCATAGAAGCACACTGGCTAATGCACACTAATGCTTAATAAATACCTGATGATCAAGCACAAGTGTTGCAGGAGCAGAATGGGTTGGGTTTATCGTTTTTTCCACTGTTGGATGAGAGTCACGATAGACAACCATTGAGGGGACACTATATAGCTCATTATACACTAAATGGTTGTTGCAGGAGTTAAAAAGTGTCTTAACTTCTAGACATAGTGTGACAGGAACCTGACTCTACTGGTGCTATCATTTTAATAGAATCAATTGAATCAACCTTTTTTTATACAATATCTATATTAAAAACTTGATATCGATTATCGCCCGTCATCGGCAGCAGTGGTGCTGTATGCCAATTTTTTTTTTACAGGTGGGACTGTAGTGAGCAGTGATTAAAGGTCTGGACTTCCTGAAGGATTGTGGGAGTGAGTTCCAGAGACTGGTGCAACGAAAACAACTAGACAGTCACAGCGCGGATGAACGTGTAAAAAAAAAAACAGTCAGTAGAGGGAGTCGTTGCTACCGTTACCTGTCACATATTGACATCACTTTCACTTTCACGAGTGAGAATAAAGTCACTGGAGTTAAATAAAGTTTTTTGTTTATGTTGGATAATTACAATACTATTGTTGTTGCACTTCAAGCACACTTTGAGACTGTTGTTTTTTGGGGTTGGGTAACGGCTGGTGAGGTAAACCATTGCCCTGTAGAGGGCAGAGCACACATGAGGTAGAACTTTGTAAAATGATGATAAAAAAAAGGAAGTACTTTGGAATATAGTTGAGCAAAATTAATAAATTCAGAAATTGTTACAAAGGTTGTTTGGCTTAATTTCTAGTTGCAACAAATAGGTGCTACATTTCTAATTGTATTTTTCTAGTACATCTAGCACTAGACATAGTGTAAAGATGTTCAAGCAGAAACTTCCACATTTTTTGGATAAATTGAATTATAAAGTGACTATAAAATATGAGAAGGAACATTTTTTATATAAAAATGCTGTTATCATTGCAATGTCTGTTCATTAAAATTGTAATTACTTAATTAAAATTATGGTTTGAACGACACAGCAAATGACCTTGAAACTTTAAGAACACATTTCATATTTTGAGATGAGCGCACAAATATTGATTTACTGAATAATGAAACTTACTTTTCTTTGCAGCAGCCATGGTCACAGGGTGTTGTCCGACAAAGTCACGGTCTTATCATCGTGCACAGTGACGTCAAATCCACCCTGAACATGAGATCAAGACAAACGCACAACAAATGGGTGAGATGCTGAGAAACAACAATGATCTAATCAGAGCGGAGATTAGGTGCGAGACAAAGGTTGGGCTTGAGGGTAAAAAGACTAAAAACAGGAGAACGTGTTGCCATGGAGATTTCTACTTGCTTAAATGTTAGACAAGAGAGCCTCTAAGGTTGAGCGACACCGGTCTGGCAAAGTCCCTGAAGAGACTTAAATGGAAATAAAACAACAAAACAGTCTAAGAGGATAAGCTTGGACTTTAAGCTGTAGTTTGTGATTTGCACAGATGGAGAAAATGTATTGAACTAAGCAGAGAGGATTTGTATAATATAAAGAGGATATTTAGATTCTGTTACACAGTAAATACAACTGAAATAGGATTCCCCAGACTACGGACTATGGCTGCGCGATATATTTGAAAAAATACCGATATTGGCAGGTGCGATATGCATATCGAAAACATGTGCAATCATTTTTCATTTTTTCTTGTATAAATCAAGCATTTATTAAATGCGCACTTCGAACAATCAGTGTCACGTTCTGTAAAGTTGTCAATTTGTACTTCTATGTCTCGTTGTCGTTTACCTTTTTGTCTCTCTGTGAACTGTGCAGCGCTGCTTGCTAGACTCGGTTGCTATGGCAACGCGTCTTGACTTGGCTCAGTATATACTCTGTAGTAAGACTAATTTATGAGCTACTCAAACACTAGTAATCCAGTCACTCATCTCGTTCAACCAGCTTTGCTAAAGCAACATATTGTAGGAACCCGTCTCAGTTGTTTTCTTATAAGATCACAGAACTTCTTACCAAGTGTAAACATGTCCTTCTTCTTAAGTTGTTAGTCAGGTCATTAATAAATTGTTATCTGTGCGTGCACAAGGAGGTGGGATTTATTATTGATTTGGTGATACCGCGACGCGCCGGTGGCTCCTTTCTGATGTCCCTCAGTTTCGTGGGAAACCGATGCAAGTCCTGCGAAACTGAGCGTTATAAGTGATATTGTGGTGAAAGAAAAAAGTATCGCATTAATATCGATATCGCAAGTCAAGACACCAATAGCGAATATCGCACATATTTCCAATATCGTGCAGCCCTACTACAGATTTAGCTTTAGAATATTTACTTTCACGTGGAAAAGGTTGAGATTTCTTCCAGGGGGTCACTTACGTTCCGTCAAAGATAGAACCTCTATTCACTTTGGTCTAAGGACAGGATTTTGAGGACCTTTTGTGGACCTCTCAGAACAACTACATTTAACATTGAAGGTCAATTTAACATTCAGATTCAAAGACAAGATGAACACACACAGAATTGGAAATGTTTCGCACGGGAACAATTCAAACCAAAATCTGATGTAGTCCATTTCAATCTTTTCTACACCTCTTTACTAATCCTTCTTATATAAAGTGAAAAGAAAAGTGAACGTATTCCTTATTTCAAATAATTTCTTAAAATAAAAATACTTGCATTTTCTTCCGACCAGCTTATGTGATGGACACCATTTAAGAAATTGAACTTAAACAATCAAACGATGTTAGAATACAATACTCAGGAAAATCAAACTACACTCAATGTAGGTGGATTGAATCTACTTCCCAACATACCACTTTTCCTATATTTTCGTCTCTTTTTCCCACAATGACTAATTCTACACCTACCCAAGACGAGCAGTTCAAACGACCACGACCCATTATGAGTAAGCATCGCATGAACACTGTGCAGCAGTGACTCTGCAGAGCACCAGATGAGCTGTGTGATTCCTCACACTGAATTAAACACAACTTCTGCTCTATATCCTGTAGAGCCATTAGCATGTGCTGGGACACAACCTTGAGTTATCATCACTGTGCGACAGTGTGCAGTATATATATAAGGTGTTTCGTAATAATGCAGATCACGTTTCACAAATTTAATTAACTGAAGAAAGAGCAGGTGTATGTTTGATCTTCTTTAGAGCGATGTTGTCGAGTCAACAATCGTGCTGGGGTTATCTTACCAGTTATGTCATCAGCTTCGTTCATTTCATTGTCGTCCTTTCAATGTGCACAAGAATAACCATCAGTTATCATTACTTGTCTCATGCGTTCAAAATCCTTTTAAGGGATGGTTCTGACTCAATGACTTGACGATTACCTCAGTCAAATGCTAGTAGAATGAATTTGGTGATTCTCCATCGATTTACGCTTCATAAAGGAGTGTCATTACCTGACAAATATTTGGACATTAGTACCTAGAAGAAATCAAAGTTAAAACTTAAGGCGAATCTGGCCAAGAAGATCTATAAAGATGGCCGATAAGGAAGAGAAAATATATAGATGTCAACAGTTATTGACTTCCAATAGAATGAAAACTGATGTTAAAGGACTTTGATTTTTGTTGGATTGATTGAGTCTCTAAGAATGAAGAGACAATACCTAGACTCATACTTGGAAAAGAAAGTTTGTTTAGCCTGCAACCTCAAATGTTTTTTTAGATTTAGGCCCCTTGAGTTATTGAGTTTGACACCTCGATCTAACAAATTACATTAGTTTAGAAGCAATTGATTTAAACTAAACATGATTTCAGTTCTTAACTGGTCAACTTTGTATGTTTTTTAAAGAGAAACTAATGTGTCTCTTGTACAGTATTGATAGAATGTAAAGTTGTGCCTCATATGGCTGACTTGGTGGTTGGTTCCATTTTTCTTGCCACCACAACAGATTGTTGTGTTCTGTTCACAACCCTGGAAATAAATATGATCTGATTCTGATCTTGGACTCTATTGTACTCATTATTATGCGTCTGTTTGTACAAAACTCTCCTTTCATTTAAAAATGTACATTAGAAAATGTGCTTAAGCCCCGCCCACTGAAAACACTGGAGATTAAATCTTGTTTACCATAACCACGCCCACTCACTGTATGTGGTAAATCCTGCAACACACCACCTTCAAGCGAATTGTTGTATAAAAAAAAGCGGTTATAAGTACCATTTCGGTCCGCTCTTCGAGCACCTTCTACATGATGATCACATGCTGCAAACAGGTTTTTAAAGCTTTTTGTATGAGTGAACAGAACTTGGATTGATCGATTGACACTTTGTACCACACATTAAACATGTATATCAACAAAAGTCGGTATGTCACTTCCTGGTCTGGTGTGACTCTCACCGGAAAACATGTTTTGATTTTTGCTCAGTTTAAAAGTATCGTGGCACACAGTTTAGCCAATCAGCGACGTTGTTACATTTAGCCTGAACACATTCCGTTAGGGTGGAATTCACAGTTTCTTTAGCTCATTATTTTTCAACCTTTTTTAGAGGTACACTTTTTCCATTGAAAAAAATCATGAGGCACACTACCACCCAAAATGTTAAAAAAAGAAAACGGTACTATGTAGATCTCTTTTTACGACTGGACATCAACCAATCGGTCCAATAACCATTTGATTGACATACAGAGCAGCCAATCTCAGCTCTCTTCTCTTTTATTTGCAGATAAATAATGTTTTTTGACTTATTAGGACAAATTTGATATTTTCCCACGGCACATCTGACTATCTTCACACTAGTGTGCCACGGAACAGTAAGTAAGTAAGTAAGTAATATTTATTTATATAGCGCTTTTCGAGACCAGGGTCACAAAGCGCTTAAACAATCAAAACAATACTCAAAAAAGTACATACTTTAAAGATCAAGATAATACTGAGAACAACACAGGAGTTCGAGAAATTCAAGGAAAAGCCTGAACAAATAGAAACGTCTTAAGATGTTTCTTAAAGGAGTCAGTGTGGTTGAAAAACACTGCTTTAGCTTATATAAAAGTTTCATTAACTCATGAAAAATATTTTAATAAGATGTTGATGTCATCACGTAGGAAGGGCCTGGACTAAAAATAGTACTTATTATTAATAGTACACAGGTTGCAATTACAGCTCGCTGGAGTATGGTTAAGTAAATCATTGACATCAGAATATTGAATGATTCAATATTTTTTATATTTGAATTTCAATGATTCAATATTTGTTATATTTTAATTTCAATTATTCAATATTTTTTAATTTGT
Source organism: Callionymus lyra (assembly GCF_982586985.1). NCBI lineage: Eukaryota > Metazoa > Chordata > Actinopteri > Syngnathiformes > Callionymidae > Callionymus > Callionymus lyra. Next base: position 29,058,153 of record NC_141821.1, read on the forward strand.
GGCGTTTTAAGTTCAATATAAATTCAAGGTATATGAGTCATTCAACTAGTTTTAAGTTGACATTTCATCACAAGTTATATTAGAACTAAAATATAAAAGGTACCCAAAACTACCTAGAGCTGCTTTAACAGAGACGATCAGCGGCTGGTTTGAAACCTCTTGAGAGGAAGTTTAACAAAAATAAAACTGCAAATCACCTTCGAACACGTTGGAAAGTTCACACATGTGGATAGACCATGTGACCATGATATTAAAACATCATTTCCGTACGCAAGTATGATCTGGTTACTCGGTACTTGTTTGGTTTTGGCTGGTGTTTTTCTTTTTATTGAATTTAAAATGCTTCGAATTTTTTAATATTGAATTTAATAGGCTACAAATTAAAAAATATTGAATATTTTAAATTAAAATATAACAAATATTGAATAATTGAAACTAAACTATAACAAATATTGAATATTTTAAATTATTCCAACATATAAATATAAAAATAAAAAAAATAATTCCAACATTCAATATTCTGATGGCACTGATGTACTTCCATACTGGAGGAGTGAAGCCATTATGACGTCATACTGGACTTTGCTCTCTTAACCTCTCATTCGTTGGGGTTTCAGACGCGGAGAAGTAATACATTCAAAACATGGTCATGATGAGAGACTTACTGCATCTTGGAGAGGAAGATTCAACATTTTAAAAACATGTGAGTGAGTTAAGAGAGCAGGAGTTTAAACATTTATTGGACTTTAAATATTTCAGTCATTTCAAGAAGTACTAGAACTTTATCTGAGCCATATCGACTTACATCTGACAATATTTACTGCCCGTGAAAGGAACTACATTTAAACTGAAGTGCGGGTTGTATTTTATTTTAAAGTGTTTTATTTTAGTGTTCTCCAAATGTTATTTATTAATTGGTTTATTCACGAGCCAAACGCACGCACACTGGCTACTAGACAGTTGCAACAACAGTGCAGCGAACAATATTCTGTTCATAAAACTGCGAGGAAATGACTAAAGTATGTATAAATTGTTGAATTAAAATTGTACTTCTTACCTGACTTCTTCCACCGCTGCTGGAGGCTGGTTTTGGGAGCTGGTCTGTGGGTCAGCAGCGAGTCAGAGCGCGAGCAGCTCTGCTCAGTGCAGTGAGAGGCTCGCGGCAAGTTCCGCGTTTGGTCACGTGACTCCAACAGCCGTTGAGTGACATCTAGCGGCAGGTAAGGGTAGCTCAAATTAAATCTTATTTAAAACTATATTCGGTATATCTTAATATGATTATTATCTCAACACAAATTAATAATATGACATTACTGATGGCAAAGGTAAAATTCGCCTGTTCTATTCTTTTATTTTGTACAGTTACAATAAGCACTTTTTGATGAAATGGAAGAAGTTTGAATACAAATCAACAATGTAAGTAAGAAATGGTTATTTCTAAAGCGCCTTTCTAGACGTATGTCATACATTTATGGGAAATTCTTAAGCAGATTTGTAAATAACTTACTAAAGAATTATAGTGTAGAAAGAATGCAGCAAGCGTGCAAAGTCTGAAAAACATTTAGGTCTATATATTCATTGTTCATTTATATTATGATTATTTTCATAGAGCAACAAGACATTAAGCTGAATACAAACGATTGTTTCGGAGTTCTCAATATGTATGATGTATGAGTTGAGTCCCATCTAGTGGTCAACAAGAGGTTCAATTTACAGTTGACCCCACTCTTTTCTTGATTCTGAAGCTTCACGTGACATTGTGGAAAGTTTTTCCAGCCGGGTTTTGGTGCCTTTAGGATCATTATCATTTTACCCAAAAAACAATAGATTAAAAATAAATATATACAGTATATGATAAATGAATTCATTAGAACAAAGAGTTGTCAAATGTTAAATAAATTCTTACACACATCAATGATTCATGGACTGGACTTAAGCTGTTGCAATATTACATTAGAGAGAAAATACTTTTTATATATACAGTATATCACCTTAATTTAATCCGTTGCTTATTCAATTTCATATCGATCAGATGTTGTCTCTCTGGTCTTGTGGTGTTTTTCTTCCAGGCGAATTCAGACTCTTTTCAAACTAAAAACAACAGACTCTATAAACATGTGCAGCTTATCATTTCATATATTTAATCTATCTTTGTTTCTGATAAATATGTGATGATTACATTATAATCAACATGTTATATTGAAGTTCTCAACATGGTTCATATATTATATATATATATAATATAACACATTGTTATCAGCTGAAATGTATTCATCTTCAATCAACATGTTAAGTGTTGTGATTGTGAACATTCATCTTTTTGATATGTGGAAACTTGTTGTACCATCAGTATGTTGTACAGATGATCTGAATCACATGCTGCTGATTATATGAAAAAATGCCTGAAAAGCTTTGAACTTGTTTTGAACTGTAAAGCAGAGTAAACGTCTTTCAGCATTTCTTTCTGCCTGAAATGAACAGTTTCTCTTGTGTTGATGAAGGTGTTGAGTCGATCAACCAGAGACCCTATTTGGGCCCCTGCTTACATACATCCCAGTTTCCAAAACTTTTATTTTATCTCCATTTTTCCTCATCGATTTAATCACAATATTGGGACTTTCATCAAGGTTCTACCCAGTTGTCGGGTGTATTGGATTTTTTTTTATTTGATCACAAATTTTAGTGAAGTAGGTTTAGCTTCATCTTCTTCGGGAAAAGGGTGATTTTTTTTTAACCTGTTGAGGAATTTCAGATTGCCTGCTGGCTTAAACTGCTTTGATAAATTGTGTTAAAAGTGTATTAAATTTTCTTTAAAAGAATCCAACAAAAATGATTGATTGCGACATTTTCACCAATGTCAATGAGAAACCTGGGTGTTGTATTTGATAAAGACATGTCTCTTGTTCGACATTGCAGAAAACTGACCAGAAACTGTTTCCTTCAACTGAGAAAAATCTCTAAACTTAGGAAAATGTTGTCGGAACATGATCTGGAGCTTGTAATCCATGCGTTTGTTTCTTCTCTTCTGGACTATTGTAACAGTTTGTTTTCATGTCTTAACAAGAAGGAGCTGTCTCGCCTGCAGTTGATTCAGAACTCTGCAGCGAGAATTCTGACCCGCTCAAGTAGAAGAACTCACATTTCTCCGGTCCTTAAAACTGTTCACTGGCTTCCAGTTTCTTTCAGGATCAACTTTAAAATTCTGGTTCTTACTTTCAGATCTATTCATGGTCAGGCTCCTCCTTACATCACTGATCTGATCCAGCCTTACACCCCAGCTCGGGCTCTGAGGTCTGTGGATCAGAATCTACTTATGGTTCCACGCACACGGCTCAGGACCAGAGGAGAGAAATCTTTTCAGGCTGTTGCTCCTAAGCTTTGGAACGATCTTCCTCTCTCTTTGCGCTTGATGGATCTACTGACTCCTTTAAGAAACATCTTAAGACGTTTCTATTTGTTCAGGCTTTTCCTTGAATTTCTCGAACTCCTGTGTTGTTCTCAGTATTATCTTGATCTTTAAAGTATGTACTTTTTTTTGAGTATTGTTTTGATTGTCTAAGCGCTTTGTGACCCTGGTCTCGAAAAGCGCTATATGAATAAATATTACTTACTTACTTACTTACTAATGTTTTGAGTATTACTTATTATTCTAGGTTTGTTATTCACTAGGCTTTTGGGTCTTAGATTTGATGATCTTAATTGATGAAAAGAAAAAATGTTCCCCACTTTTACATGTTATGTTATGGTTTTCAATTCAATAAAATGTGTTTAAAATAATATATATATATTTTTTTTAAACAATTAACAAGCAAATATTCAGAACTTGGGGAAATTGTCCATAGGTGTGAGTGTGTGTGAATGGTTGTCTGACTTTGTGTGCCCTGCGACAGATTCCTGTCCAGGGTGTCCCCTGACTCTCTCCCAATGGAACTGGGATAAGCTCCAGTCTCCCCGCAACCCCCATAAGGGATAAAGCGGTAGAAAATGAATGAATGAATTTATATTCACTGAGTTTTTTTATTTTTGTGTTGGAATTCAACTTCTGGCCCCTAGATGGCAGCAGCCATTACGTCTTCTGCAGCCAAAGAAACAAAGTCCAGTGAGCTCCTGAATTTGACTGAGGAAAAGAGGATGCAGTCAACTCTGACAGCATTTAAAGCTGATGTTTGAACAGATATAGGTTCCGAAACAAATGAAAGCAGTTACAACTTCATCAAAAGTCATGTTGTCTGTAAATTCTGTAACTCCAGAGCCAAGTACTTGTGCAGTACAACAAATATACCCTTGTTCGTACAGTACCGCAATATATGGTATCGTTGCCTCTGTATAGTGCTACGTATTGCATCACCAAGTCCTTGCTAATATTACAATAAACAACATTTCTAAATATCAACACCAAAATAAGTCTAAGTTGATAAGTTGAGATATAGAGTCAGGAGTCGTGCTTTGCGTTGTGTGATTTATTGATGATTGTCATGATTTGTGGGAATAGAAAAGTGTCAATAATGAAAACACTATAGGACGATACAGTAATTAGAGGTCAGCATGCAACAAGGCACAATTCTATTTTATTTATATAAAAACACATTCTTAACTGGATTTTAAAAATTACGACACAGACTCGGACAAGATTATTGACAGCAAACACAACGACTGATATTCATTCAAGTCAATATTTCTGGCTCAACAAGTGATTGTATCTGACTATTGTTGCTTCACATAGCCTCAGGAATCTGCACATGATGGAGTAAACAATTTTTTTTAAAGAGTGTAAATGTCTGCAAACTAAGTGGATTTCATGAGGATATTCTTTAAGGAAATACTGGTTGAAATGATTTGCATATTCCGTAGAGAGTAAACAAAACAAAATATGATTACCGTGTTCAAGTTCATACTGACTTTGAGAGACACAACATTGACTACTGATTGCTGAGGACTAACTATAAAGTCTGGAGCAAACTATTGGAGCGAAATAAAGTGGTCGACTAAGGACTGTTTGGTGAAACCGCTCCTGCCTGATGGTCGCCTTCAGTCACGGGTTTAGAGGTGCTCAGAGCCAGTTGCATGGCCCAGACACTGAGCGGCCTCATGTAGGCCAGGGAGCGATAAATGCCCTTTTCACAGTAGGCCTCTGGAGTCTGGAAGGCCATGCCGAGTCTCTCCCACACTGTCCTGTAACAACCCTCCGCCGTCCGCATCCCCTCCTCACGCATCCCCTGCACAGCAGAATTGAATGAAAGTGATTGTTGAAAGTGATTGACCCACGCTTGCCAAGACGCTCACCTCGTGGATCATGGTGGCAGCCAGTCCGTACACCACTCCGATCCACACCTCGTCGGACTGCACGCTGGAGCGGTCGGGGACTCCCTCGGGCCTCATCCCGTTGACCGCTCCCATCTGACCTCCAGCAAACTTCATTACATTCAGATCAAAAACAGCCTTCAGCGCACTCTGGATCTTCTCTTTGGGGAACGCCTGCAGAGACGCAAACAAGACAAATAAGGTCAGTTAGGTTTGCAGAGCGTCATGTGAAGAGATATTTTTAGTGATTTGAGGCCGTCTTTGTTTGAGTGATGAACGGCTATTAAGGTTTTCCAGCCCGCTGGGTCTTGTGATGCTGCAGTACACAGAGGTGAAGTTATACGTATGGCATCACTTTGTTTACCAGCCTAGCTGCTCACGACCTTTGGGTGTATTTTTATTTATTTTTGCTGAATGGCAAAGGAGATGGATAATTGGGGGGTTCAAAAATACTGATACACCAATATATCCCGATATTTCTTTTTAATAAAAGACTGTAACGATTTTCAACATCACTGAATCAAATCTTCTTATTTTTGGCCTTCAAATCATATTTTCTTTTTATCATAGTTCTTTCATGGTTAATATTTCAATAAAGTCCATATAATAAAACGTCTAATTATTATATTTTACAATTAAAATGCCATCAACACAAAAATAAAATCTATGTAGTGTTTACAACACTGGCAATAATAGTTTCTGATTCCAATTCAAATTATTACGACGGTTGTTCGGTTTGAGTTGCAATCAATCTTTCAGCCGCTAGATGGCGGCAATCATCACATTCTCTGAGGGAACAGTTGAATCCGTCAAGATCATTGATAGGACTAAGGATGAGAGGATACAGTCGACTTTCACATTTTTTAAAGCTGATTTTGGGACATATTTCGTTTAAAACAAATGAAAGCAGTTCGGAAAATGTATTTAAGAGTCTCATATAATCATAAATATATCTTGTCGTTACCCCTGTATCATGATACGTATCATATCACCAGACTCTTGCCCCCTAGTGGAGACCATTTAACACAGGACCAAAAAGATGCTAGCTTAAGCCCGTTATTGCTCACTGATCACCGTCTTACCTGATATTCTCCTTCACCTAACCCAGAGGCTCTCAAGAACCAGTGTCCAGCACACTGGTCAGACATGACACTGTTGGACAGATCCCGACCACTGCTGTCATAATTGTAGTACTGACCTACATGTACGACAAGGAGACGCTTTAGTCACTCGAACATTTTCTACACTGTGCGATCTCACCATTCCACAGCAGCTTATCAAAAGCTTGGCTGCCTCTGTCCAGGATGTCTTTGTACTTCTGGTACGACTCTTCCTTGTCCAGCAATCTAGCCATTTTACACATGACACAGAGCGACGCCAACCACAGCCCACCACAGTACGCACTGCAACCACACGTCACATCTTTAGCTGCGTCTGTGTTCATCAAGCACTGGCACATCGAAATATTCTCACCTTGGTCCAGTCACTGTCCAGCCGTCGTATGTTTGGTCGGCATATCCCGAATTCTCTATCAGGCCATCTCCGTCCGTGTCAAACTTCATCTCAGACTCCATCACCATCTGATCAAAGGAAGTGTAATAAGTTAAGCTGACCAGGTACAGTGTTGACAAACACAATGGTTTGAAACACTTAAATCGTATTGAGAGAACAGTCCCCATTGTTTTCTACAGTAGCCGATCGCATACACGATTAAAATCCATTTTAATTATGGTAAGAAACAATTCGAAAACAATTAAAACAATTCAGAAACATGATATTTCAATTACATACAGAGCAGAGGTGAAAAGAACTAGCTAAGAAGGACTTGCTAAACAAATTGAGACCAAAATTCATACTGGAAAATCAACTTAATATTGTCCCAAATTAATTCCATATCAAAGTGACTAAATGGTAAAGAAAATATTACACTTGATCAGATTTGAAAGCTTTAATAAATACATAATGACTTTGTTCGTGTCATGTGAGAATTGGGTTCAATAAACATAGTTATTAAAGTATTTATTTTATTGGGTATCTTTGGATTGTTTTAGCGTTTTGGTCTTGAAAAGCGCTCTATAAATACTAATTACTTACTTATTTACTTATTTACTTATATTGGTTAAGTCAACTACAAGGTCAACAACCTTCCGTCTACTTCACTTTGTCAACAAATAAAAGCTTTTTTCTGCTAAACAGCGTCACAGGATTACGTTTGTGTCGCCACACTAGTTCTGTTTGGAGGCCTCTCGAGCTAAAATGGCGTCGATGCAGATCGAGTCAGTCAGTCGTACCTGGCAAATGGGCCACATGTCCTTCAGATATTGGTCATCTTTAGTGAGGTGAAAGTCTCTGTAAACCTGCAGGACAAATTTCAGATTCAAGTCCTTCCAGTCCGCCGTGTCATGGATGAGGTAGGCGTTGACTCTCGTCCAGGGCTCGTCATCTAGAGGATCATATTTCAGAATAGTCAACATCAACAGTGCATCCATCATTAAAGTATGATTTACTACCTGGGTCGCCGATGTCGTGAGGCACCACGTTTTTAGCTTTGAGGGGAGAAAGTCGCCCGCTCATGAGATGAAGCCTCTCGGTGGGATCGGTTTGCACCACACTGCCAGCTAACATAACAGGGAAAATGAAGGAGAAGAAGAAGAAGAATTTGCATTTTGTATTCATTTCTCTAGTTTAATAAGTCATTTTTGTTAAACACTTTGTTGTTTATGATCTTATACAAGTCATCCTCACCAATGTCGTACTGCAAACTCAACGCCAGTTTGGGCCACAGCATGATGAGTGCAAACGAAGCGTAGAAATGAACGTCGTACGTGTTGTACATCCTGTACTCTTGCCCTGTCCAACAACATGGAATCTTTAATAATGAATCCACTGTGGTCGCCACTCAAGACAAACTGCTGGGTCTGGACACAACAACGTACCTTCCAAGTAGGCGTAGCGGCCGTACTCCTTCACGACGTCGGGCTGAGCTGGGAGGCCTCCGCTTTCGCTGCGAATCCCCCCGCTCACGTCAGCGTCCTCCGGCAGCTCGGTCCACACCGTCCCCCCGTCGGCCACGAAGTACAGCTCGTTGAAGAGGGCAGACTTGTACCAGGAGGGGAGAGAGCTGCACATGTGTGAGGGGGAGCACGAGTTTCAGGGATCTCACGTGAAGACAGTTTTAGGTTGTCGTTCAAGTACCTGTCCTCCAGTATGGGTCGTTGCCATGCCTCAATTTTGCTCTCCCATTGTTTGTAGTGTGTCAAGGCGTAGTGGCAGAGTGAGGGACAAGCATCCCCTTTGTTCCCAAAGTAACGTGTATATCGTCTGAAACAGGAAAATCATGCATTTCTATTTGGAAATGGTTGTTTTTCGCTTTGTAGATATGTTAGAGTTATGGCATCAAACTGAAGGAATGCTATACTAACTATGTTAAAAGCACAGAGTCAGCATTTGTCTTATCGATTGTTCTGATCCCCATCATCAGAAAATCTTCAAAAAACAAGTCTCTTTTAGGACTATGTGATGGATTAAATCTTCAGTCTACTGTGGGCATAATCTTAAAAAACATTGTCATCCGTGACAGTTTCTTCAACAACAAGAAATCATGTTTTAACGGATTATCATCTTGTCGTGCATCACCTGACGTGCTCCCTCTCTCGAGAGCCAAATGTAATGTTGGGCATATCCCATCCTATGCAGAACTCAAGCGTGTTTCTGCTCTGAGCAGAGACAGAGCATTTGGCTGCCAAAGCTGCAGCCACCTTCTCCCCTTTAGACGTCGGTGGGCTGGAACCTGGAGAAACAAAATAGGCCAAACATTAGAGTTTAATACATCATGCTTTATTACCAAGAGGAAATGAGTACCTAAGAGTTAAGTTAGGGTTTATTTTGTAATAGTTTATTTTTGTGTCTAAACAAGAAGGAGGTGTCTCGCCTGCAGTTAATACAAAACTTTGCAGCAAGAATTCTGACCCGCTCTAGTAGAAGAACTCACATTTCTCCGGTCCTTAAAACTCTTCACTGGCTGCCAGTTTGTTTCAGGATCAACTTTAAAATTCTGGTTCTTACTTTCAGATCTATTCATGGTCAGGCTCCTCCTTACATCAGTGATCTGATCCAGCCTTACACCCCAGCTCGGGCTCTTAGGTCTGTGGATCAGAATCTACTGATGGTTCCTCGCACTCAGTTCAGGAAATCCTTCCAGGCTGTTGCTCCTAAGCTTTGGAACGATCTCCCTCGGTGTTTGATGATCTACTGACTCCTTCAAGAAACATCTTAAGACATTTTTATTTGTTTAGGCTTTTCCCTGATTTTCTGGGACTCCTGTGTTTGTCTCTATGTCTTCTAGGCCTTTTAAAGTATATATTTTAACTGTGTATTGTTTTTGATTGTTATTACTTACTTATTTTATGAACCATTATTGCTTTTGTTGTTCATTTATTAATGTCAAGCTAAATCAAAAAATCATTTCTAATATGTAAATACCAAATTTAAGTATTTTCTGTATGAACAAATGCTCTTGATTACCATATAGTACTGCACTTGATTTAAAGAGGTTAAATTATTTGATTTTGTATTTAAAAAAGAACTCCATAATGAAACTTGTGTCAGATTACTTCAGTATATTAATCAAAAACAAACCTTAAACCTTATATTTTTTAATATCCATTTCCTTCTCTTGGTTTTCAACATAGTAAAGGCTTTAGAAACCAATAAAGATTAGACTATCTCAGTGAATGCATCAGGGTGTGTCTCATATGTCCCATGAGGAAATATCAGGTGTGCCGTGGAAAACTGTCATATTTCACCCGCTACATGCTCCAAGAGACCATTTGAAAAGACCTCAAAAAAACTTGAAGTGGCAAATTAAACACTGGAAAGTCTGAGAATCTTTATGTACACCTTTAAATGAAAATAATAATAAATATAAAATATATATTTTCGTTAAGTTTTTGGTAGTTAATTTTTGTGATTATTGTGTACTTGCAGCTTGTTAGAATAAACCTTAACGCTAAAACTGAAATAATCAGAAGACAGACACTTGAATACAACAACAACATTTTCATGATATAATTTGTTGTGACATTCTTGTTCGATGTTCCGTGAGGTTCATCAGCAGCAGACACACAATGCACACGAGAGCCTTGGAATTCCAAAAAATAACTTTTTCTATCAAAAGATGAAAGAAAATAAATTGTATGTCCGACCTGTGGGGGAGTCCAGTCGTCCATCTGTGATGAGGTCACTCCACAAACTGCTGCAGGTTCCCCCGGGACTGAACGCTGTCTGATGACTCAGCTCTCTGTCAGGCTGAAGGACACATATCAAAAACCACAATTTAATTTGCTTTCTCCCAGTGTTTCCACTCGTCACCAACCTGCTCCCGCGCTGCGATGCTCAGGGTGTAGGGGTTAACTGCTGTGGGGTGATGCAGCAGGACCCCAGAAATGACCTCCCCCTCCTTCTCCAGATGGAACGGCTCATTCCAGTGTCCTCCGCTCTTGTCGTCCTTCAGTCCAGACCCGTTGACCAGCGTGAACATGATGGACACGTCCAGAGCGTAATCGTTCTTGTTTTCTATGTCCCACACGAACAGAGCCACGGGCAGACTGGAGTCCTTAGAGGGAAGAAGGATTCATTATGAACAGTATTACAGAAATACTTTCTCAAGTAATCTATCCATCATGTCTACTAAATTGAAATAGAAGAACACATTTCTCTTAATTATTTTAACATCTATTCCGACGTTGATTTCCCTGGTGTTGGCAATCCTGTGAATCCATCACATTTGTCTGATGCGTGTTTGTGGATCATGTTAAACGCCTTTGAATTTTTGTCAGATTGTGAGCTACATGGGATATAATGTGTCTTAGTTAGTGGAATAGCTTTTTATTAACTGTATTTTACCTTAATACTGATTTGAAAAAAAAAGAAAATAGCATTTTATTTGATCAGAATCAGAAAACGTTTATTGCCAGTGACTTTTTGAATAACATATAAATAATGAAAAAATAAATAAATAAAAATAAAACAAAATAAATTCAATTTAATAATATATTAATCATGATCCGTGAAAGCAGACGGGTAGAAAGAATTCTTGAACCGTGATGTTTAGGTCTGATCAGCACTAACATAACAGAACTATAGTGAAATGTTTGCCATTTGCGGCTGTAAAAAAAGAACGCAAACACAACCTCCGACAAACAGAGGGGAATGTTCCATATTATCTGTGAACAATAAAACATTTGAGCAGAACAAGTTACTAACCTGACTGAGTTATGGCCCTTTCCATAAAAAATATGGTTATTATTAAAATGTAATGAACAATAAAATTGATAGATAATTGTTCATTATTCATCTGCATGGTGGGATAATAACACGATACATTACACACATTAGCTTCTATTGATGTCCTGTAGCAACTTAACAGATAAAAAAAAGCTTTTGAAGGAAGAAAGGATGCATCAAGGTTTGTACTTTTTTCTAAGCTATTCAGGAAACATTTCTCATCAAACTAGAAGGTCATGATAAACAGTAACTTTTCAGTCTGTATAAAACTTGTTCATCCAAGTTCTGCTTAATCATTGAAAAGGTTGGTGCAATGCTCAGTAGACTAGTTATACATATACCTGGTAGTCATGAGGGATGATGGGGGACACCTGTCGGCAGGTGAGGGTCACATTCTGCCCGGGAAGGTGGTACACGGTCCAGGCCCGTGGGTACAAGGCATGGTAGAAGGCGTACTCTCCGCAGAAGCCCCAGTTCCAGCCTTGTAACGTGGGAGGTCGTTCAACCGACAACACTTGCTGATAGACCGTCTGTCCTCCTCGACGTATGCACACCGTGAACTACGAGCACAGGGTAGAGTGAGCGACTCCATCTTGACATCTTCACATGAGCTGCAGAGCGGCTCGTTTAAATTGCTCTAGCATCTCTCGCAGAAACACTCAGGCAGATCTGAGCGAGGGGAAGTCAGTCACACTCTAGAACAATAGGTCAGACAACAATCGGAGGAAAATGGGGAAACAGCAGCAACAGTCTTTGTGTTTATAGTCGACTAACAATACATGCAGCCTCTCAATGATCACAATCCTGTGCAGCACGTTTGTGACATCATCAATTGAAGACGTTCAGAAGTCTGAACTGCGTTCAAACCTGATTGGCTGTGACAGTTTTGTAGTGGTACATGCCCGGCGTCAGCTGCCAACGGCAGAATTCCCCCCGCCAGCCCCTCGTGATGGTGCCTCCGCCGATGCCGCCGAGAGGAGCTCCTGTCCACAAACATGAGGCGAACATAAAGAAGTGCTCACGAGTCCAGAGAGTTCAGCGACACACCATAGATCTGACGCAAGGGTTGAGCTCGAAACATGTCGATGAACGGCGCCTTCCTCTCCACCTGGGTCTTCTTGTACCACCATTTAAGATACCTGTAAACACCACGAGCGACATGTGATAAATACACTTAACTCTTAAGATAAGATCAACTAAAAGTAATGATATTTACTTAGATTAATTCGCAGTACCCTCATTGTTATTCTGATTCGAATCTGAAGTGAATATATTTTTAGTTATTTGCACAGTTTCGTTTTTATATATTAAGATGTATTAAATAAGTTGTAATAAAACTAAACAAATTTACAAAAATTGTACATTTTAAAGGAATAAAGTTTACTTAAAAATGTTCAATTTATACAATCAAAAACATCGCTTATGATGTTGTTCGATTAAGCTTTAAATGAAGAGGTTATCTTGGAAGTCATTGGCAGTTCAAGTTATTCTACTTCTTAAAATAACATTTCCATCATTTCCAAGTGTTATAAGATCACACCCACTAATGCAACTCAGTCAAACAAAACAGTTACGTTTGGACAAGAATCCTGAATCCACCTCAGTCATGATATGAGGAAATCTAGATCCAGGTTTGTGGGTCTCACTGCGCAGCCTTTACTTTGATTCATCAAACATCAATAACAAGCAACTAATGGTTTAAAACAAAAAGCCTAGTTTGAACTTTTGCACTAATAAAGATAATTGAGAAGACATTTTTATTCATTGAAAATACATTTTTTTTAAATGTCACACAAGCTTTAAATAAAATCCAGGCATTAAATCATTAATACTTATTCCCAAATATTGGAAATGTTTTTCCTGTCTGTGAAGAAGTTACATTTTGGGTTGTTATAGTAAGTATATTAAAGTGTTATTTAAAAACAATAATAAAAAATATAGATGAATACCTCCATTATTCTAACAAATATATTTTTAAGAAAATATAAAACAGCAACATTCATACACATCAAGTGCATTCTGTTTAACTATCCACATATCTAGGTTAAAAAGATCAAGACCCTGATGACAGAGAATATGTTGCTCTGCAGCTCGGCTGGATTTTCACCCTCATAACTGTCATGCTTGATCACATAACAAGAATGACAATTCTTACAGGGCTTGAGAGGGTTAGACACATGGTCGTGTACCATTTATAACATCTTTATCAACAAATGTGTTTTTGAAAAGTAGTTTAAAAGAAGGCATGGACTAAGTTTAAAGTCAGAATTGTATGTATATGTAGGAGACGTCGTTGTTATGGGTAAAGTGATAAAGTAACGTGTGATTAAACCTATTGTGAAAATATGATCTAAATATGGAACTGCTTAAGGTGTGACTCCAACATTCTGACCCTTTTGTTAATATGAACAACACCTTCCTCACCTGTGCAATGATTAACTGCAGTTACCACGGTGACAGAGACACACCTTAGTCATATAGTGAAGTGAGAATTTGGTTTGGCAGTGAAAACGTTACCACCTGCCCAGAAGGTTGCGGTTGATTAAATTACCATCCAGGTTCTGTGCTCCCACTGGACAGGTCGCCCCACCATTTCTCTTCTGATTGTAATGTTTCAACTTGAGATGTGTTCAAAACAAACATGCATGTGTGTGTGTGTAACACCGATCCTGACACCTTAGCAGGTCATGAATAATTGAGCCATTCATCCACTGTATAAAAAGGGGTGAAAGAAGGGGCACAACAGATCAAGATTCATTCAGTTGACTGAATGTCAATAGGAAACTTCACCATTTACAAAAAAATAAGTCATTGGAAGTATCTTGTTACTTTTCTGGAAAAAAAAACACTACAGATATGTTGCCTTACAAAAGAATCACAAAGTCTGAAGTCAGTTCTAAAGTTCTTAAAGTCCATTTCACACGTGCACCCAAGTGTAAGCTGAGAAGCCACAAGTGTAAGAAAACGCTTCCAGTGTAAGAACATACACAAAACACTTTGGAGCGCCAAAAATGTGTGGGCGTGTAGGAAAGGCTTCCAGAAAATCATTGGTGCTAATGATACGACTGCTTTGTAAATTATTAGCGAATTATCTGATCCGATTGCCAATGACTTTAGAAAACATTTGTTATGTTTTAATTTCAAAAGTAATACGGCGACATAAATGGTTTGAAATCCACAATCTATTCCATTGTCACTCTTCTATGTCGAACAACCCTGCTCTTCAATCATGTGCTGCTATGAATGGCATGAAAATGTGTTGAGTCTGTTGAAATAAAAACAACTATTTCCACTCTAAAGACTTTAAAAGCAACCGGACCAGAGTTTCCAATTGCCCAAACAGCAAGCAGACCTCAACAGGAAAAAACTTTTTTTCATTTTACACCAAACATGCAAACATCTGTGTTCAACCCTGTTGTCGTCTTGCACCGCAGACCAACCACAAGAGCCTTAATGCTGCAAAATTGACATGTTTTAAAGGTTTATTTCTAGTAGTTATTCAACTTCTATCTCCCTCTGTCACTTCAAGAAACAATGAACATTTTTTCTTTACACAAATGATGATCACTCTTATATCAATATGAACAAGTCATTGACCTTTGTTGTTGAAGTCAAGAATACAACCAACCCTTACGATCTATTGCTCTTCTGCTCACCTGACTCCCAGGCCGAGGTGCTCCATGACGTTGGACAGCGAGACATCTTTAGCTTGAAATGGTTTCCTCTTTTCCTTGAATTCGTGCGCCAGACAGATACGCCAGCCTTCTTGGGGAACTCCAAAACCCATTTCCTTAGAGACATACTTGCTCATGAGCTCTGCGGCAGATTTCTCTCCCCAATCCTCGCTCATTTTGTTGCCGTTTATCTCAACTGGTTTAAGAGAAATCACTTTTTTTCTGATACACTTTGACGTTTGTCTGAGAAAGGGAATCCAGTGAGACCTGAAAAGGGTTGTGAAGGTGCAGTTATTGCTCTTGGTGGGTTGGTTTGGACCTGGCAGTCACGTGGTCCATGAGCTAGAAGGTGACAATCGATCCCTTAGATAAGGGGCTCCATTTCAGATGCAACTGAGTCAACATCAGACTGCTGACAAGCTTCTCCCACAGCACTGGGTTAACAAATGGATGACAGAGATGCAGTCATTCACCTGCAACAAGAGCACAAACATGAGAGTCAACAGGCCGGTGTCACACAAGCATCACTGGATCAAGCTGCACAACTAACCTATCATATATCCCCTGAAACACTGTAGCATTGACATCGACACAGGCGTTTAATAGGAAGTGTCAAAAATAACTGATGACTTACCACAATTTACACGTTTGTCTTAATAGAAAATAACATCACATCAAGAGCCCATCCGGACCTGAACTGCTGTCAAGTCTGACTGTAGCTTCGGCTAGCAGCTCGAACCCACTCGCTCAAAACAGGAACTCTTCAGGGTATTCCTATCGTTTTGTCTTGTAGGCACGCGTTTTAAACTAAAGATACGCGTGTGCTCTGTTTATAGTTAATTTACACGTGTGACTACAAGTGTGGCAACTTAAACGGCGTAAGGAAATCTTACAAATTCGAAAAATACATTTATTTTCGTTTGCCTAATAAAAAAACCTTGCAAACTCAGAATAGGGCACACACTACTTGGTCTGAACCATTTTTTGACACAATGGGGTATGCCTTTGTGACAAACCCATCCGTTGTAAGTCAATTATATCAGACACTATATAAATATACATATTCGTATGTTTCTAGGTCGATTAAATCTTTTTTTGTCGTTGCACTCTTTGTAATATCCAAAATACTCGCTACGTTTCTATAGCAACAATATACCCCTGTCGCTGCAGTTATG
Source organism: Callionymus lyra (assembly GCF_982586985.1). Lineage (NCBI taxonomy): Eukaryota > Metazoa > Chordata > Actinopteri > Syngnathiformes > Callionymidae > Callionymus > Callionymus lyra. The sequence continues at coordinate 29,074,588 of NC_141821.1, forward strand.
GACCAGTCTGAAAATGGCCGACAAAAACAATCCCGTAATTAAACTAAGGTGTTTCTTTCGTTATTAAAACCCTATCAACACTTCGATAATTAGCTACAGCATAGAAATATACATTTTATAAAATATAGTTCATAAAATACTTGAATAGTGTACCCACATTAACGCTCAATGTGTTTGGTTATTTCAGGGATAGTGATTAGTCGTCCAACATACCCCTGAGTGTGTCCACATATACACTTTTGTTTACCTGGGATGGAGAACAACTCTCTCTTCCACTGGGCTGGAAATCATCTCGTTTTTTGAAGAAGAGCGTGTTTGGGCAAAAGACGAAGGTTTGTAAGGAATATACAGTTCACCAGTTTTCATTAGCATGATTGTAGCATACGTAGGTGGTTTTCTTTATTATTTAACGATGTTTTTTTTCAAGGGAGAACTTTTCTCGACGATGCACTTCTGTGGTTAAACTCTACGTTCTTCTGGTCCAGATGATCGAGGTCGTGGCCTCCATGGCCCGAGGGTCCGTGTTCCTGGCCGGGGAGCTCATGGAGTGTCTCATTACGTTCAGGAATCCAATGTCGCATCTTTCCACCTCCGCCAGCAGGTCTGGACGACACACGTGTTAAATCTGGATGTTATGTTGTTATATTTCCACTGATCAGACAGACGACTCTAAACTGATCACGTGTATCATTGTTTAAATACCGTTATTATGAAGACTGGACTTTCTGTATTGATGCCAATGTGTTGTCAGTCCAGGTCCGTTCATGAGATAAGATAATAGTCACCAGTCTGTCAGTGACATTTGTTTTCATGGTCACCTTTTCCTTTCCTTGCAGTGAGATGCTGGCCTGGGCCAGTGCCCAGATTCACTGCCAGTTCCACGCCAGCGAGAACAGAGTGGCTCTTCCCACCAAAGGCAACAAGCAGGACGTCCAGGCTGAAAGTGACACGGTACTCATCCCAAGTAGAGGTCAGTAAACAGAAAAACATCTTATTACTAAATGTCATGTTCTTTCTTTTAAAGGACAGAATGAAATGAAACCTGGTATTTCCAGTTCAGCCAAGAATGTTGTCTTTTTTTTAAATAATTTAAATTCCATGAAGCAAATTTGTGAAACGCTGTGATGGAAAGAATATCACAAAGTGCCTTTAGGATGCACCAAGTTGAATGTCAGGTTTCGATCAGTTTTAAGGTCAAAATATAAATAAATAGTCAGGGGCAGCAGTCCTTTAGATGTCACTGTATCTTTCACGTTTTTCTTGTTTGTTTTTTCTTAGGAGAAAGAGGACAATGTATGCTGGACACTCCACCTAAGATTCTTTTCTGTGATCTGTGTTTGGATCCTGGAGAGAGTAAAACATGTATGTTTTTTCAATACCAGTTTCGAGGCCCTTGCCATTTAAAGGAGGAAAGAATTATGCTTGCTATTCTTCTGTCTTCGCAGATTCATACAGTGAAGTTGTGCCTGTGGATGGTCCTCCGAGTTTCCGCGGTCAGTCGGTGAAGTATGTCTACAAGCTGACCATTGGCTGTCAGAGAGTCAACTGTCCCATCAAACTGCTCAGAGTCCCGTTCAGAGTGCTGGTCCTGCAAGGTGAGTCGAACCAAAATGTTTGTCTTGCAGGATAATGGCATTTTGTCTTGTACTAAAGTAATGTGTAACAACCACCTCAGATAAATGAGCTAGTTAACTAACAATCCTTTTTATAGAATGTTAATACACATTTACCAAACAGAAATGTTGAATCATCAGTGTCTTGATTATGAATGAATGATCTGCTTGTTTATCAATTGTTATTCTTTATTTCTCATCAGGCATGGCAGAAACCCCCTTTACGCCAGATGAGGAAGTTTCCCCTTCAAATCCATTTCTGGAGGAAGAAGAGGCCAGTCGCAGAGATGCTCGACCTCTGGAGCGAGCACTGGACATGCTGATGGTCACCACGTCAAGACGGTGCCCACGTGCGTCTCGATCAGTCCTTCTATCAATTTCCATTTTAACGGTCTACAAGGCTAAAAATATAATTTTTGTAAATATTTAAAGAAGTTAAACCCTTCGTTGAAAGAGCTTCGATCAAAATCACTCAAAAACACTGCCTTCATGACGGATGCTCTCTTTTAATTTTTCCATGTTTGTGGTTCACCTGTTTCCTCCAGACATGTTCAACATCACTAATGTTCGAGGGAAGGTGGCTAAGCTCTGTATCTTCAAGACGGTGTACAGACTTGGGGAAGACATCATCGGCACCTTCAACTTCTCAGAGGGAGACATACCTTGCCTGCAGGTATTAACACTCCATCTGTTGACCTCATTTAAGTGGCTCTTTAGTGTAGGAAATTAAAATGCATTTAAATATGTATTATTCTTGTTGGTGTTATGTATTTGTCAGCATCTAAGAAGACAGTTGAAAATATATATTCTAGTAAACATTGTTGCATGCGTCCAGTACTCGGTGAGCCTCCAGAGTGAGGAGGAGATCCAGCAGCAGTACCAGCGGCGACCAGGCCAGGCGCTCAGCGTTACCGGACATGGACGTCACCTAGAGTCGTGCCTCCACACGGCCTCCAGCCACTTCTCCCTCCCCATCCCTCTGAACGTCACTCCAGGCTTCAGCACAGACATTGGTCAGCTGCCACTCATTCTAACATGCTCAAGATGTTTATATTTAATCAGCCATTCCTGCACATAGAGTCGTGAAACAGATTTTTATTTATTTATTTTTGACTCAGAATGTGCAGACTTGTGGAGAGCAGATGAACTGAGACCCATATCTGTCTCACTCTTCTTTCTGCAGTGTCTCTGAGGTGGCGGCTGCACTTCGAGTTCGTCACGGCGAGGGATCCGATGGAGCCGCCGACAGTCCTGCCCAACCAGTCCGAGGTGACCATCTGGACCGGAGCTGAACAAGTGGACGTGGACACCTTCAGCTGGGACCTGCCCATCAAAGTGCTGCCCACTAACCCTGCCCTGGCGTCCTACGTGTCCCAGTTCTCCGGGACCAACAGTATTAATATTTGACACTGAAGCAGAACACAAGGAGAACAAGAACTCTTGATATTATTTAATTTTGTTTGCAAACTAAGCAATTTTTCAGCTGGTTTTTAATGTTCAGTTCAGTCCAGGTTATTCCCAGTGAGATAAGCAACTTTGCCGTACATTTCTGTATTTATTTTATTTTTCTACCTTCATCCTTTGCCATTTAAGGGTTTCTTAACATACTTTTACCACATACTTTATTTTTCTTCATCAACTGTAATGAGTTGTTATGCTATTTTAATCAAAGTAAAGCAGAAATAATGAAACATGTTATTTTCATTGTCTTTTTATTTTAAAAAAAGAAGCACAAAACCACACATTTATATTTATTTAGATATAGATATGTTAGAAAAGAAACAGGATAAAAACGTTATAATGTGCACATCAAGGCTTGTGATGTTTTTGATTTAGTGCTGACGTTACAATGAATTACAAAATCTAAATGAGGAAATGTAATAGTAAAATATAATGTTCCCGATGGTTATGTACTTATAAGCGTGTTATTAACATGTTTGACATTAAGTAAAGAGTCATGCATAGTTTATTTAAGATAAATTATAGCTGTAAGCATTAGCTAAATGTTATTTCACGTGTTGTTTTATAGGATAAATGCTCATATAAAAGTTATAACGAAGGGCAAAGGTTGCGTATTAGCCGGCGAGATGATTCTGCTGCTGCACCGAGCCATGGCTGGGGTCTCTGATGCCTTCTCCAGGGATGCAGGGCTGGCGGGGGTCTGCTGTCTGAACCAAGGTCACTTTGCAGGTAACGGGTTCCACTCGAACCTCACACCAGGCGGGAAAGTCTACGGGCCGATGAACTCTTAAGAAGAAAGGGCAGCCGTTATCGTACTGGAGGTTGATTTCACACCAAATATGCTTTTTAAATTAACAACGCTGATGACCTCTACGTGTTGTGCAAGTATGTTCTCCACTTCTCTGAGTTTACTCTAGGAACTCCGATTGCCTCCCACAGTCCAAAAACAGAGATTGATTGAGCAGTCTATGTCTTTTCAGGGTGTCCCCCCCCACCCTTTAACCCTCATAGACTCTGGACCAGACATGGGCCGAGTCAGAGGGACCACATGCGGCCCCTTTGACTGTATTTATGTTGCCCTCCTGAGGCCAAAAGAAAAATCCTCAGACAGATCATGTATAAACTATTAAATTACATTTTTATTATTTTATTATTATTTATTACTAGTTAAACTCTAAATATGACTATGGGGATTGGACTTTTTGTAGTCATTTTTTTCATTAGTATTTATTGCCTATCAATAAGGTTTAAGTTAATTTAAAAATAAAGGGTCAAAGTGTTTCTACATCAGATACAGAAAAATAATAAACGTGACATAAAATACAATAAAATTATATTTATTGACCATGTATCATGTTTTTTTTAACTTAGATTTTAGTTTGTTTTTTTTTTCTTCATGGCTCTTCACAACAATCAAGGATTAAAATGTGAAAATCAAGAAATTCAATTAGAACAAGAATTAAACACTGCGCTAAAGATTAATGAATTAATTCTACAGTTCAGCAGAATTGTTTTAATGGTTTTCAAATATTGTTATTACATGTCTTATATACACAATATATTGCATACTTTATTAGTGCAGATACAAATGTAAATTCACAAAAATTGAATTTGAATGAGATAATAAAAATGTTATAGGAATTTGTAACAACTTTTCATTATGTATTATGTTTGTTCTGTACTAACTCCTTTTTATAACAAATGAATACTTTCTGAAATCTAAATGAAAGTGTAACATGACTAATAAAAACCTGGTCATACACAGAGAGATGACGTCTACTCACGTTCCACAGCAGCCAACGCCGACCGGGTGCAGACAGGTGCACTGCATGCAGGTGTTGTCCATCCAAGTGTCCCCAATAGAGAAGTTTCTCCCCTCAAACACACACAGAGCTGTAAGGAAGAAAAAAATAATTAAAATCACACTTGAGATGTCTTTTGTTGAAATCACCTTTAGAGCTGAAGTGACACTCCATGGGAGCTGCAGACCCTCCACCAATCCAGAGAAGAACTCCTGCGGCCGCGAGCATCCTGTTGACCTCCATCTTTCCCTCTCACTGTCGCTGCTCCTCAGTGCGACGCTTTATATACACAGAGAGCGTCAGCGCCGGCGTGGAGGTGTGGTCGTCGGGCTTTGCTGGTCAGCGCCGGCGTGAACGTGGGGATGGAGAGAAGTCTGGGTGGTGGCACCATCAGGGAACTGCAAAGATCTTGGTGATGCGCTTCAATGGGCATGAAAACTCTTGATAGAAGGAATGACACATCGCTGCGGTGACTAAGAGAGGGAAGGGAGAGATGAGGTGGAGATGGAGGTACTGATAGTTCTACAATAGAAGAAGAAAACTTTAAAAAAGATACTTTCTACTCTTGTTTTTCTATCTTCATCGCTCTAAATTCTGAGCTGTGCATGCCAGTCTTGAGTCTTGATCTTTTAAGGATTCTGCCTCACATTAGTTTAGTATCAGCTTTGCTGGGCGCCTCTGTGCGCTTCAGTTTCCTCCCATAGTTAATACACACTATATCGTCTAAATTGCCTGCAAGCGTTATTGTGTGTAAATATGTTATATTTGATGGTGTCCTTCGCCAAGAGCCTCTGTTTCCTGACGGAACAAACTTAATAAAAACAAACCCATAAATCTGCAGAAGGAATGAATCACAGCATGAACAATCCAAACTAGTTTGTTTTATAGTAAATGTATTCATTTAAACCAAAACAGTTTGTGATGTTGCTTTGAACTTCCAAAAGTATTGAATGTCATTAATTAATTAAATGTATTTTTTTTTAATTGTAATCAATGATCATTCAATTGTATTTGCCTCGCCAATGTAATTTCTCTTATTCTGTTGTATTCTTTTTTTTGCCTAATTTTATTTACTCTTTTTATTCTGTATTTCACCACAGCTATGGTTATCAAGGTTTTCTAAATTCAATCATAAGCAGAAGTGAAAGTGAAAACATTTAAGCACCAGAGAACAAAATGGGGGAAAACAAGGTAGAAGGAAGTGTAGTAAGAGATAATTAGCATAAAAGTAAGATCTTCTTCAACATCCGAGCATGTAAATCTAAGTTAATGGATTATTTTGTACTGTGGGTTACCAGTGATGTAGAGCCGTTAAATTGTATGTCAGCACTGTTGTAGATGTTATGAATTTTATTTGAAGATATTCTATTTTAAATAACATCAAGAGTTCATGTATTACTCTTAAAACTCACTGAAAAACATCATTGACCAATTGTTATTGTATCCAACTCAAAATATTTAGAGCCATGTTATGCACGTGTTTTTTTGCGTTGGAGGAAAAAAGGAATGATTTGACCTCCTAAACATCCAGGATTCTTCCAGGTCAATCATCGGAGGCCTCTGGGTTTGGTGACTCATGTTTTATGCCTGCTTTGTCCTTCAGCTATTGGAAAGTGTTATTGAGCCATCATTGGGGATTCTTGGCCATTCTTCTGGATCTGAGTGACTCACAGTTGCCCCTCCTCGACACCTGAGAGTTTCTGGAGATCCAGATGTCCATATGTTTATAACATGTCGTCCCCATGTTTACTTTAAACGCTCAACCCCGGTGGTGTGAACTGCAGTCGATCGGTTCTATTCAGGGAATATATAGGTCCCACACATGATGACGACTCAATTCCTGATAGCACTGATGAAAAGGGAGGATCTTGTCCAAACAGAAAATGAAGACTTTCCTGTCAAACACCTGCTGCTGGTCACGGATATAAAACTTAATTGGAAATCAGTGCAACAAAATGAAAGCCTGAAGGGAGGAGGTGCATTAATCTATTCCATATTTATTGACAATGTGAATTTCACATTTTAAATGACTTTTTCATTCACTTTTTTTTTTACATTAAATACAATGTAACACAACAATAATATAATAATATATAACTGAACGGATAAAAGAATAGTAGAAGATAGAATCAAATATGACAAAAAGTTCAGAATATATTTCAATCACCAAAACAAAAAGAAAAAACATCTGGTTAATGGTCGGTAAAGTTACAGAAAAATAGGACTTAGACAATTGATGAAAGACAAAATTAACAATATATATATTTTCTAAAAGTAAGTTAACAGTGAGGGAAAGGGTTTTTCTATTATAAGATGCATGTGTAACATTTGGATATTTAACTAATAAACGCCATTAACAAGAAAGCATCCATCTGATGTACTGTATAAAAAGAAATACCAACAATAATAAGCTTCTTCATGGTCGTCATTGCTCTTGGGTTTGACTATGTAATGCATTAATGTGACATTTTTTCATCGTATAGTTTACAGTAAAACTTGCTTGTTGTTGCTTTTAAATCGATTGAATTATTTTAAATAGTATATATTTTATGTGTTAAAACATGGTTTTAGAACATTAGGTTAAAATAAAAGCCAATACCATAAGAATTCTAAATAACTCATGCTCTGTTTGTGTCGTTTATGTGCATGTGCGCTAAATTGTTCCTCATCAAATGTATTAATAAAAGATCTATTTAACATTTATTTACACTTTGGAAATATGTACATTAAACGAAAACAAAATTGATTCACGTGGTCTCGTTTATAAATAAAAAAAATGCCTTCGGCTTCAACCGTTCAGTTTCCCGTTTAAAGCCTATTATGCAAACTCCGCCTATTTCCTGCTTCCGCTTTCTATGTAATCAGGTACGATCAGTCAATCCCCGAGGCATCGATCCTCGCAGCCCTCTCCGCGCTGTGCCATAGTCGATGATCTACATGTTTGGTCTGTAAACAGATCTTGGCTTCGGCAGTGTTATTTTGCAGTCACCATAAACACACAATCATGTCCGGTGACAGCTGCTAAAATCATGTATTTTGATCAATTATAGAAACTACTTGTTCATTTTTTTTATTAAGTGTTTACCCAGATTCTTCCTCTCTCCCCGGGGTACGGGTGTCTGACTAAGAGGGTTTGTACGGTTCTACTACGAGGCCTCGTCGCGAACACTACCGCTCACAAAGTATTACTGAACCGTCTGGGATTTCATGTTGAGGTCGGCAGGGTTGGGAAGCAAGTGTGTACCCGTCGGAAGATGGAAACGGACAAGTTTAACTATGTCTACAGCTGTGATTTGGACATCAACGTTCAACTTAAGATGTAAGTTTCAAACTGGAAGGTTTTATCTTCGGTCACCACGAGCAGTGCAGTGAAGCCTTGTGACTGGAAGGATGTGGTCTTTGTTGGACTCATGACCATCACATGATATTGTCATGATGAACATTATTACAGAATATAAACACTTCACTTCCTATTAAACACCCACCACAGTTGCATAACAGCGTCCAAACAACAGTAACCGTGTAATAGACATGATTGTTGTTCAGTTAATCCTGCTACCAAAATTCAAAGTTTAACGTTGTATTTACTGACCTTTGAATTAACCAAATGTAAAGTTAATATTATGATTAGGAACCCAATTATTTTGAGCAGACATATAAATAATGACAGCGTCCTGCATAGATGTAATTTCAGACTGGTGAAAAAAAGATATTTATATTTATAAATTAGTCATCGTATAAAGCTTGCATTGCAGTCCTTTGGCCCGGGGCCATTCATAGGATTAATACCTTGTTGAATGTTTGTTTAAAAAATATATATAGTTATCATAGTGAATTGCTCTGAATAAGTTACAAGTCTGTTGCACTCAAAGTATGAGTGTCATTGTTTATATTCATTTTCTCACAAATGGCACAGATTTTAAGCCACTCCTCTTATTCCCCTGATTTAAAAACTATACATTTAAAAACACTGGATTCAGGTGATAGATGACAAATATTAATTGCACAGTTATACGATGCAACAGCACAATTACTTTGAAAAAATGGTGCATTAATTCTCACACTTTCTATGTGTCCCTTTCTTTCTTTAGAGGGAGTTTGGAAGGAAAACGGGAGCAAAAGAGCTACAAAGCTTTGCTCGAAGACCCTATGCTGCGCTTTTCTGGACTCTACCAGGAGAACTGCTCTGACCTCTATGTCACCTGTCAGGTGTTTGCTGAAGGGAAACCTCTTGCTCTTCCTGTTCGTACTTCATACAAGGCATTCAGCACACGATGGAAGTGAGTTCTAATATTCTTTAACTTTGTGATCTTTTTTTAATCTTTATTTACTGGTGTTCAATGTGACACTGATGGCTGCGACTTACCTAATCTTCTTAGGACAAGAGGCAGAGATAAACTAGAAACAAATAAAGTGTGAAATACTTTTTCACCTTTTAAACAATTTATGTTTCTATACTCTTTTTCTTTGCTCTTATGCACAGTTGGAATGAGTGGCTGAGGCTGCCAGTCAAATATCCAGATCTTCCTCAGAGTGCACAGGTTGCTCTCACAGTGTGGGACATCTATGGACCTGGCAAAGCTGTCCCCGTCGGAGGTACTACTGTTACACTTTTTGGAAAATATGGGTAAGTCTTACCTTCCTTAAACATTGTGAAAATGTATGTTGAAGTAAATCTAATAGCATATATGTTCCTAGTATGTTCAGGCAAGGCATGCATGACCTGAAGGTTTGGCCCGGTGTAGAGGGAGATGGGGGTGAACCTACAACAACACCAGGGCGCACAAGTAGCAGTCTGACGGAGGACCAAATGGGAAGACTGGCAAAGGTATATCGTTTAAGCAAAACTTTAGTTAAGGTTGTGATTATGATCATGAAATGTAGAGACCAGTGTAGGAGGTACAGAGTCAGATTTGCATTAAAAGGGCAGAAGCTTGTTGGTTAAAAGGTTAAAGAGGAGCTGTCTCGTCTGCAGTTAATACAAAACTCTGCAGCGAGAATTCTGACCCGCTCAAGTAGAAGAACTCACATCTTTCCGGTCCTTAAAACTCTTCACTGGCTTCCAGTTTCTTTCAGGATCAACTTTAAAATTCTGGTTCTTACTTTCAGAGCTATTCATGGTCAGGCTCCTCCTTACATCACTGATCTGATCCAGCCTTACACCCCAGCTCGGGTTCTGAGGTCTGTGGATCAGAATCTACTTATGGTTCCACGCACACGGTTCAGGACCAGAGGAGAGAAATCTTTTCAGGCTGTTGCTCCTAAGCGTTGGAACAATCTTCCTCTCTCTTTGCGCTTGATGGAGTCTACTGACTCCTTTAAGAAACATCTTAAGACGTTTCTATTTGTTCAGGCTTTTCCTTGAATTTTCTGGAACTCCTGTGTTGTTCTCAGTATTATCTTGATCTTTAAAGTATGTACTTTTTTGAGTATTGTTTTGATTGTTTAAGCGCTTTGTGACCCTGGTCTCGAAAAGCGCTATATAAATAAATATTACTTACTTACTTAAAAATTGTACTTCTATATTCAAACCTGTTCCAGGGCCCTGACCTAGAGATACTCAGTGATGTAGGAAGTTAGCTCTAGATATTTGTGTATGTGTGCGGAGGAAAGCTTGACCACAATCTCTTTTAAATCTATCTACATTTGGATGCTTTTTTTTAACTGTACATCTGATAAATCCTGACTGCCCCATGTTCAGAAAACTGGACTGTTTACATTGTTCCATGTTGGACCATTTATATTAGGAATTTAAAGTCATGGTTGAAAGCACACATTTCCAGCAGATATTACTTGATGTTTTCCCTGTGCATGAATCATTTATTTGCACAAAAACACTTTCAAGAACAAGAACACTTTCTTCCCCTCCTCCATCTCACTCTTGAACAGTTAATTCCCACCATGCCATTTTTTTATACTTCATTTATCTTTGACGTTTTTTGCACTATGTTTACTATCTCTTGTATTTTTGTATATATTGCATATACTGTATATGTATCTATTTAAGTTCCTCATATAATTTTTATTAAACCAATTCCGTAATGTCCACAGCCACAAAAAAGTCCATGTATGTATACATTCCATGTATGTGTACTGGCAAATAAAGCTGCTCTTGAATCTCAAATATGACAGACAGCTGAAATGTTAAATATATGACTTGAGTGTGTTTGTCTCACTGTCCATAAGTGTCTGGCGGCTGCTAAAAGAATGATTTTTGCAGCACAAACGATGCTTCGGCTGCATGATCCACCAGGCCGTGTACACGTATCACAATGACAACTCTGTTTGTCTCCCTATTATTCTCTTTTTTTTTCTCCTTTCAGCTGACAAAGGCCCATCGGCAGGGTCACATGGTAAAGGTTGACTGGCTGGACCGTCTTACCTTCAGAGAGATTGAGATGATTAATGAGGTGAGGTTTACAACAACACAACCAGTCAGCTATTTAAAAAAAAAAAATTGTGACCATAAACTGCAATATAGTGAAGACCTACTGTACCTGTACACATAAAAGATATTGCTAATTTAGTTCCATCAGTCAGTGACGGTCACATGCTGACAAGAGTGTATGCTCTTTGCAGCAAAAAGAACAATGTTACATTCTGACCTTGTTATTTATTTATTTAAGACATTATATTTTGGTCTCTGCAGAGCGAGAAGCGCAGCTCTAACTTCATGTACCTGATGGTGGAGTTTCCTCGGGTCAAAACAAATGACAAAGAGCACAGCATCGTGTATTATGAGAAGGTATTTGAGAAGCTCTTTTATATTGGCTTTAAACTCCAGTTTAATGTTCCAACCCTCAGGACGGAGACGACTCTTCGTCAGTCCTCACAAGCTGTGACATTGTCAAAGTTCCTGACCCGCAGATGGGGATGGTGAGAGCATGACGAACACGGGCAACATCCAGGAACAGCTGAATCACCAGCTGCTGATGTCTTCTCTTACAGGAGAACTTGGTGGAGAGCAAGCATCACAAACTCGCTCGTAGCCTTCGCAGTGGCCCGTCAGATCATGACCTGAAGCCCAACGCCGCCACGCGTGATCAGCTGAATGTGAGTCACTTGTTTTTGTCGACGTAAAGGAATGTTGTTGATTAAAAATGTGACCAATGCAATTTCCGTGGTGCTTCCACTGCCGCCCTGATAGGTCAAGAATCCTGGGTTGTCTTGAGAGAATCAAGTGAATTGTTGGTGACTTTAGTTGTTGTTGTTGAGCAGATTCTGGGGCTTTTAAGATGCGAGGTGAACAAAGTACAGTAAAATGTTAGAGTAACGTAAGATTTAACCACAAAAAAACTCTAGTATAAGTTCCACTTTATCTACATTAAATCCATTAAATCTGAAATGCTTTTTAATATTTTTATTTTATTTTTTATTTTTTCCCCACATATTTTTGAGGGTTTTTGTTTCCTTTTCGATGGCAGTCGAAATCTTATATATTGTTTCACTATTTAAATACACATTGAGGCCCGATAATCCCCACTTATACTCTTTCAAAACCTTTCCCAAACAGTCAATAAATATTTTCACATTATCACACAGTTTATACACTCTCAAATCTACATACTTTTACCAACATTAAAGGATTAATACATAGTAGTAGCTAGATAGATAGACATCTAGTAGAACGTTCAAACTCAACAGTGCATATGTGGTGCCATACCTCTCAACGTCTTTCTCAGTGGCTGTGAACTGATATCAACTAATGCTTTGCCGCCCAGCTGACCAATCCCAGATTTTGGTCAATTTGACTTGGAAACATAGAAGTCAATTTGAAAAACTGCAATGCAGTAACCAATCCGCTGTCACTAAAAAGATCTGTGTGTAGAAAGGCATCATGGGAGTTCACTGTTGGAAGTAATGTGCGGGCGGTTGTTAGTGCCTCCAACTCAGCTCAATGGTTATGTTTAATTGTATGTGTTGTCAATTAAATCACTTGTTTGTAACAGTGTGAACAAAGACAAGCAGCTTTGCAGCTCCTGCAGATTACTAAAATATACATAAAAACTAAAAGGTGATAAGTTAAGTACAGATAATACCTCTGGTCACGGGACCAATAAAACAATAGAGATTGCATCATGAATGCAAAGGTGATTTAAAAGTACTTTTCATGCACTTCTGCGAATGTTGCAGTTATTTTTTAATGGAATGATATTATGCACACACAGATCATAGTGAGCTACCCGCCAACCAAGCAGCTGAGCTCTGAAGAACAGGACCTTGTGTGGAAGTTTCGATATTACCTCACTACGCAGGAAAAGGTTGGTGCCCTGATGGACGTGGAAAATGATGTTTTAAAAAAAAAACTAAACATTCAAAATGATGATTCATTAACCCTCGCCAACGGCCTCCTCGCTGTGTTGCAGGCGCTGACTAAGTTCCTCAAGTGTGTCAACTGGGATCTTCCCCAGGAGGCCAAGCAAGCCCTAGAGCTGCTGGGCAAATGGAGGCCCATGGATGTGGAGGATTCTCTGGAGCTGCTCTCCTCTCAGTTCACCAACCCCACAGTGAGACGCTACGCTGTCACACGGCTGCAGCAGGCAGACGATGAGGTAAGAAACATTGATCAGATGGTGATGATAAAATATAAATGTTTTGTTTTTATCGATTTTTTTCCTTTAAGCAGTGAGTTATACTTTTAAATAATTTAATTCAATCATTCTATATTCTAAGGTTGAACTTGTTTTTTTTTTAATAATTGGGAAAAATAGTTGGAATGTTTTCAAAGTTGTTGTTTTTTTACACATATTTTGATATTCTAATATCAATAATTCAAAAATAAATGTTCTCGATTCAATGTTTTTAAATTGGTAGCCTTTGAAATTCAATATAAAAATGTTGGTAGATGCCACCAGACAATACAAGTATCAAGCTACTTGATTGACTGGCTGAAAGTTGGTCAAGTATTTCAGTAGTTTTTGGTTTTGGTGGTTTTGGTATTAGATTTAAAAGGCGATCAAACTCTACGTAAAAATATTGCATTCATTTAGAAAATACTCATTCATTTGCTTCTTAATCCCTAACGGGGATTGTGAGGGACAACCTCAAACATTTAATTGTTTAACTTTTTTGTGACCAAATCTCAAGGGAAACTATTGTTTTACTTACTCAGGAGCTACTGATTATTGTTCAACTTGTTTCAATATCAACTCTTCCTCCGGAGCATCCAAGCTAGTGACATCTTATTGATCTCTTCTTCTCCTGCAGGACCTGCTGATGTATCTCCTCCAGCTGGTGCAGGCGCTCAAGTACGAGTGTCATAATTTCAGCGACCTCCAGAGTGACACGGAGACGGGCAGCAAGAAAGAAGGCCAGGGACTTTCAGATGACTCTGGGCTGGACAGGTCAGCGGTTTGTTGAGCTCCTCCAGTGGCGGATCATCAAATACGTTGACGCTACCAGAAACTGATGAGCTGTGGCGCGTTTTGTGCCATAACATTTCTTCTACCACCAGTGATTTGTATATTTTCTCGCACAAGGTTCTAAATTTAACTAAGAAACACTGCTTAGTCGACTATTGTTCGTTCAGGAAGATTCATGAACTCTTTGGTTTATTATCATTCCCCCCAAAATTACTCCGAACCCCACACGTGGCCAGAACATTTGATGCTAGACACGGACCCCTGCGGCTCATCATAGTGCTGACTCAGACTAAACTGACTCATGTCATCATTTTCTTCTCTGCTTGTAGCTCACAGATCTTGAGCGCCGCACCAACTGCCGCTCCATCCAAAAGCAAAGATGGAGCTGACAGCGAGAATATGGAGGTAAAAGTTGATTCTCACTTAAGTGTGGGTTCATAAAAACATATCTTCCTTCAATGTAGCAGGACCTGTGCAACTTTCTCATCTCACGAGCTTGCAAGAACTCCACGCTCGCCAACTACCTGTACTGGTGAGTTTATCTCGGAGAGGAAGTGATCATGTGGAAGATCACATGTTAACATAGTGGAACATCATCATCATCATCAGGTATGTGATCGTGGAGTGTGAGGATCAAGACACGCAGCAAAGAGACCCCAAAACCCATGAGATGTACCTGAATGTGATGAGGAGGTTCAGCCAGGCGTTGCTCAAGGTCAGGACGTCCAGATTTGCTGAGTCACTGAAACTAAGTCACTTGTGTTTTTGACGCTGGTTGTTCGACTCTTTCAGGGGGATAAGAGTGTGAGGGTGATGCGCTCACTGTTGGCCGCCCAGCAGACCTTCGTGAATACACTCGTGCAGCTGATGAAAGCTGTTCGCTACGAGAGCGGAAATCGCAAGAAAAAGGTAACAAATGACCCTAAAATATGAAAGTATATCAGTGTTACCAGGATATGAGACGGTTAACACATTGAAACATTGTTTCTCTTAAGTATAATCGATATGTTTTCCCTCTAAGTATTGAATTACATTTTTGAAAAATTCTATATTGAAATGTTACATTTAATTGAAGTTTATCATTCAATAAAAAACAATTTAAACTTTTAATATGAACATTTTTTTCAATTATTCAGATAAATAATCCAAGGTTTAAAAACCTACACATTTTAAAGCAAGAAAAATCAAATTTTCAACTTCGTGTTACATTCATTTAATATCCTGATGGCACTGATATACTTCTGTACTGAAAGAGGAAACGTTCTTCATTACTTTTTTCATGTGTGTATCTGTTCCAGACGGAGCGGCTGCAGGCTCTACTGGCTGATGTTGAAAAGGGGAATCTGTCTGAAATCGAGCCGATTCCTTTCCCACTGGAGCCTCAGATCCGGATCAGAGGCATCGTTCCAGAGACGGCAACGCTCTTCAAGGTAACAGACTCTTTCATCGTGGTTCCACCAAAGACTCTACGAGACACTCTTGATGAAACAAGTGAATATATCTCTGGTGCGTTGCTGCTCTCATCTAAGTGATCAAATGTGTTCACAGAGTGCACAGATGCCTGCTAAATTGTTCTTCAAAGCGGAGGATGGAGCCACGTACCCGGTCATATTCAAGCATGGAGACGACCTGAGACAAGACCAGCTGATCCTGCAGATCATCTCACTCATGGACAAGGTAGGAAAGGAGGAATTATATTTTTCTGCTGGAGGTGAAATTATTAACGGCAGGATGTGTGTGTCCACAGCTGCTACGCAAAGAAAACCTGGACTTAAAACTGATGCCTTACAAAGTTCTGGCCACAAGCACCAGACACGGTAGTACACGTTCAATTCATCAGTCCAAGTGTGGAAGTCTCGTGGTACCAATTCAATTTCACATTAAAACGTTGTCCAGGTTTCATGCAGTTTGTTCAGTCCGTGCCCGTCGCTGAGGTTCTGGCTACTGAGGGCAACATCCAGGTCAGCTGAGCCCGAAACACACTTGCTAGACGGAAACGTATTTTAATTCTGCTTTTCCTCCTCGCAGAGCTTCTTCCGCAAACATGCACCGAGCGAAAAGGCTCCGTACGGCATCAGCTCCGAGGTCATGGACACGTATGTCAAGAGCTGTGGTGAGTCCAACACATGTGCTGAAGATGACGCATGACGTGATGAGCCATACAATGTTCCTATGAGCACCTCGGAGCCATTTTATTTTTTCATGGACAATCTTTTCATACGTTAAATATCTCACCTTTTAGTAAGACGATCAAACTATAGTCACAAGTTTTATCAAACTTCATCTGGTCGGTGTAGAAGTTAAGTGCGTCTCTACTGGTCTTCAAATGTACAAATGTAACGATGAGCCCAAACAGTGAAGACGTGAATTCATCTCCATGTTCAAAAACAAAACTTCTTGACCCCCCCTGCAGCCGGCTACTGTGTCATCACCTACATCCTGGGAGTGGGAGATCGCCATCTTGACAATCTGCTGCTGACCAAGACCGGTGAGTCCAAATCCATCGAAAACTCCTGTTATTAGTTTCTAGTCTCTAATCCAGTCTTCACAGGGATTCTCTTCCACATCGACTTTGGATACATCCTGGGTCGGGACCCGAAGCCACTTCCGCCCCCCATGAAGCTGAGCAAGGAAATGGTGGAGGGCATGGGAGGCATGCAGAGCGAGCAGTACCAGGAGTTCAGGAAGCAGTGCTACACCGCCTTCCTGCACCTCCGCAGGTGAGACCACACACTCACAAAACATTCAAAGGATCTCCTGTCTTGACCTCCACCTGTCATCACATTCTAGCTCACACCAGTTCTGGTGGGTTTATTGTTTGAATGTTGTGTTGTCCACTTGTGCAACTGCTTATAAAGTTTTATCAATAACATTTTTATTTTTTTAACATTTTTTTACTGTTTTATTTTAACACAAAACCAAACAACAACACACCAACACTACAGGAAAACGGTAAACACTTGCTGTAAAAACAAAGTCAATTTTCTTTATGCTTTCTTGAATTTTCTCCTTGATTTATGAGTTAGCAATTTAATTTCAATTTTTTCTTCCTTGCATACGATTCATAGTATTAAGGCAGAATTCTAATGTGGAATATTCCACCACCAGATATCAGCATTGACAGCAGAACCATTCCTTCAATACGGTTGATCTGATGACTTTTAGTTGTTGCTTATCAAGAATCTAATGATATATTTTCAACAATTGATTTCAACCCATTTTCTTTTCCTTCTTCAGATACTCCAACTTGATCTTGAATCTCTTCTCTCTCATGGTGGATGCCAACATCCCTGACATCGCTCTTGAGCCGGACAAGACGGTCAAAAAGGTACACGTGTTTGCTGATGGCGGTCCTCAGGGTTAGATGGTTGGTTGTTGTTCTGAAAAGCCTGATTGTTGGTTGCTGTGATTCCAGGTTCAGGACAAGTTCAGGTTGGATCTCTCTGATGAGGAGGCGGTCCACTACATGCAGGGTCTGATTGACGAGAGTGTCGGCGCCTTGTTCGCTGCCGTGGTCGAGCAGATACACAAGTTCGCTCAGGTAAATAAAATAAAATACATTGGAAGTTGGATTTAAAAGTGTCACTTATACCAGGAATGTATAAATCATTTTACCTAGAAGTACACTGTAAAGTCAATTCATCTTTAGATGATGTTCTTGTGCAATTGTTGACCTTGACGTATTAAGACATCGTATCAAGTTTAGACTTAAGGATTTGCTCACAAGATGGGAGAATTTATGTTTCTCAAGTAGGTCTGAACTGTAATTAATGTTTTATTTTTGGTAAACATCTAAATAAAATAACAATACACATCATTTGAATCCATAGAAAATAGGAAATTCATTTTTGTACTTCATTTAAAATGTTTTTACATTTGTATTGTCAAAGTTAAACCTGGTCTGATGTCTGAGCGACTAACTGTAACTAAACACTTCAGTCAGACAGACTCACTCGTGATGTTTTAATTTATTTTCAGTGAAGTATTTCACAATAATAGAGGATGATTAAGTAATCTTAGTTTAGTCGTTTAAACACTACGCCACTGGAGACTTTAGCTCTGCAGTGCTCTAGAGTCGTTATGTATGGAAAATTATTTCAGTGGTTGTAGTGAATGTATGTCATTTACATGTTAATAAATACTTGGGCGAATAAGCAGCAGCTGTGAGAAACCATACAAGCTAATGTTAACCCCAAACCTTCCTATATCCTGATGGAAATGCATAATATCACCAATATGTATCCAGTTTTTACCAATGTGTATAAATAAATGAACATGTCGTGTTGTTTACAAATAACTAAAAAGCGGTTAGAAGGTTCAAAGCATATGGACAAGAGTCAGTTGATGTAACAACCAAAGCTGTAACTCAGTTGCGTCTCTGGTTCAAGCTTGTTGAAGTGAAACTGTTCCCCGTGTGTCCTCAGTACTGGCGCAGATGAGCAGACCAGTCCAATGAGACGAGGCTGAACCTGTACCGGGGAACATGGTGTACTCCTGGAGGAAGGTTGCGATCCGAGAGGCTTGTATGCGTGTGTGTTAGACGACAGAAATTTGACGACACCGTTCAAATGGGCCAAGAGTGCACTGCCAATCTTAACTGCAAGTCAGCGAAACCGGGACGCCACGTCTTTGTTTGCTCGTGTATATATCATGTAAACTAATTATTGAATGAATGGGATGTTTGACCAAATAAAAGACTGTTGATACAAAGACGACTCGAGGCCACATTTATCTGTTTGGCTCCCAAACGTGCTGCCGTGCTGTCGATGGCACCGGAGACGTTTCTTAATTGAGCGTCGCCGCCCGTGTTTGTTGGGTTTTTATGCTGAGTCCTGCGGAAGAGCGTCGAGTGAGTCATGGAGCCAATGACTAAGAGTTTCCTACTCAATACATGGAGACGTGTGCTTATACATTCTTAGAAACACTTCTGAAAGCTCCACCATGACTAGTGAAACAGTAGATAAGTCATTCAAATGAAACATTAGCGGGCGTAGAGCGGAGAATGTGAGTAGCTTCCACTAATTTAATAACTCCCTATGAGATGACAGGAGCAGATAAACCCGGGAAATTCAATGATTCTTGTGGAACATTGGCCTTAAGTTATAGCAAACATAAGTCAAGAAAAGGACTTGCCAAGAAGCATTGTCAGATTAAATTACTTTAAGGCAGTATTCAGAATTTCGTTTCTGGCTCCCCTGGTGTCAACACAGTGTAACTGCAATGTCGTGGAACCTCCTTTTCGGTACAAATTGTATGTACATTTGTTTACAAAACAAGATAGAATCCCTATTTGTACCAGTTTCTGATTTCAAAAAGTCTCTCAAATGACGCTCGCACTCTGCAAGCGTGTCCCCAGTCAAAGTTAAATTGTGAAGAACGTTGTTAAAATGATGGATAATTAAAAAGTTCTATGAGTAATGACTGTATATTGTGTGACAATCAAACTGTTCTATACTGAAATTTCATTATAAAAAATACAAAATACTACAATCAAGACGCCTTAAAACTTTTGCCAAAAACAGTTTGCAATTACATTTCCTCAGGGGCCACATTTCATACAGTGGCTGTTGGAAGGGGCCGTCGAGCCAAATAAAAAAGAAGGGAAAGTATAAATAAAGTTATAAAATAAAGTTAAATATGCTAAAATTATAATAGTATACCATTTTTAAATGTTTAAATCTCACATAAAAGGCACTTTTTACAGAAAAATATATAATATACGCTTTTTGAGCAGCAATACATTTACAACAGAATGACAAAGATAAAAAACAGTCATAAGACGAGTAATAAAAATAGAAATACAAGATAAATTGTTAATTTTCTACATGATCTTTGACCTCACGGGGGCCTCATTAATCGTTGATGTGGGGGAATCATAGGTGTCCATTGACCACTTTTTATCACTTTACCACTTTTTAATTTGATTTGAGTCTGGAATTAAAGTTTTACTGTTACAGTGTATTATTGGATACCAATACTATGACCTCCTACTTTCGGTCAATGACTTCATCAGTTCTCATGTTTTTTTTAATGAAAAAAACTTTTGTTTGTCATCAACGTAAAGGTTCATTGTCTAAATGTGCCTTCATAGCCTAAAAGAACCGTTTTACTTCTTCGCGACAGTATTAACACTTATTTGTATTGTTATTTTTAGCAAATATTTCCATAATGAAGCGACCATTGAAGATCCTAACTTGCACTCTATAGATGATCCAGCGCATCAGACTGTCAGGTGCTCTGAAGATTGCTCCACATTGCAACCATCTGCTTCCTCATGAAAGCTCCACTGACTCTCCAGAGCTCTGGATGACCCCCGTTGGGCTCTGGAAGAGCCAGTTGAGGAAACAAACAAGGCCCCTCAATGTTGCGTAAAGAATGCAGCAACGGTGACGAGATGTTTCTCCCTGCAGGAGTCAGTAGGAGGTTCCAGTCACAGCCAAGAGGCAGCCAACCTCCAGAGGAGCAAGCGTGAGTCATATACGAGGAGATGCTGGTGTTATCACTTTGGAAAGAAGCAGCTGTCAGCAGCATGTGGGGGGTCATTCACGGTTTGACCCGGCCAGTAGCACTGGACCTTGGAACCACACATCTGAACCCCCCTAGCACAGGACCCGTCAGATAAACTCATCATTGGCTAAATCTCACTCTCCAAATTCCTCCTGAATGACTTCCAACTCAGCCTGATGTGTGACGTCCTCCGAGGACGAAGGGTCAACCAGTGGCCACAATATGTTTGTGCATCAAATCCTGATTCTGATGAGCTCTCACTTTTTTATGTCCATTTTTCTTCTGCGAATTGTATTTTGTAGTCTGAACAAGTACTAGAAAATATGAAGGGACCAAGAATCAATCTTCCATTTTTGATACGAAAATAATTCTGACATATTAATACTAACAGCAACTATGTGAATGTTTAAACATAATTATAATTGAATCATAATAAAATGTTTTTTTGTATTGTTTGGCACCCCCTTAGAGAGTCGGTGGGTGTCACATGACAACCAAACTGCTTTACAGCTGTGGATAAGAGTGTTTTCAGAAGAAAAACCGAGAGACTTTTCAACTGAGCGAGAAGAGAAAACCAGAAAGAAGAGAAACCAGAGACTTTATGCTGCTGCCCTTTCACCATTGTGATACTAGGGGGCGCCAGAAACACAATAATAATTTCCACAGATTGAGCTTCTCTAAGTGACAGACAGCAGATTACGTTTCTCAAACATTTGCAGGAGCCAAGACCTCAAGTGGTTCAGCTCCCACACAATTAAGACCTTACATGAAGTAGGTTAAATTAAACTTAATATTAACCCCCCGGTGTGTAACTAATATAGTTAGCCGCTAACATTGACAATTGCATTGACTTGAAATTTACCGACCTGTTCCTTTTTTAATATGTTTAAAACAGTAATAAAAAAAATTCTAAACCATCAATTAAGTAACAAACCTATCATTTGTAGAATAAATTGTGGATATTTCTTTGAAATAGAGCGTTGTTTTGAAATAAATATGTTATTTGCAAATATGGGTGGAGCTTGTCTGTTATGTGGCGTTAAAGATTCTTTCATCAGCTCTATAAAAAGAACACTTCGCTCAGAAAAAAGAAAAAATGTCATGTTTTGAAAGGGTTTGTCCTTGTTGATATTTTCAAAGTGCAAAGTGGAATGAATTTTCACTTTATACATTTTATACAACACAAAACAATTGTAAGTCATAAAGCATTCTGTACACACCTGTTGAGAACTCCATCAACAAATATGTTCATCTCTTTCTTACCAGAGGCCATTAGGTGGCGCTGTCTGTTCAATAATAGCTCAAAATCATTTCTAAACATGGCGCCTTCTGTTATATATGAAGCACAGAGCTTCATATGTTTAAACTGTCCTGATGAGCTTCAACTTTTCCTTGGTCCTCTCAGGGCCGGGCCTGCTGTCAGGGCGGGTCAGCTGTACTCCAAGTCTCTCGTAAATGAAAAAGCTCATTCTCACGCTACTTATATGTTTTCTTTTATCCAGGTCGCGGTTTTTGGTCGCCATGGAACCCCCGATAAGAATCAACCAAGAGGCTTGAGTTGCCTTGATTCTGTTGAGTCCTGCTGCATCTCCTGGTCTGGTCCGGCTCGGACCCGATGAGGACGTCCTCCACTGGTGTGTTCTGGTCCTGACGCGAGGAGATCTAGCCATCAATGAGCTCGAGGTGGACGTCAGAAGGGTCCACAGGACAGAGAGAAACGGCGGGCACAGAGACCGGGTCAGGTGCCTTGAGAGGACCGAGACACGTTTACAGAACTTTGACAGAAACAGTTGTTCGACGGGTCTTACTTGGGTCTTTGGCTCGGAGGGACTTTGTCTCTGCTTATGTTGGAACATGGTGACCAGAGGAGCCAAGACCACTGAGCAGATCCCAACACCCAGAATCAAGGCAGGAAGCAGACCTGCTCACGACATGACACATCACTAATGAATGAACTCCATCCGACTGCAGGGGGCAGTAGTGTTTTATCATTTTCACCTGTTATTTTGCCAACATTGAGCTTTAAATAGTGCCAGTTTAAATTTAACCTAATATGTTGATTTAAGTGTGTCTTAAATTGATGTTGGACTCTATTGTATCATCAGTATAAACTCTCTTTTCATTTAAATATTGAAATTTGAAAATGTGTTTAAGCTCCGCCCACTGAAAACACTGTGTTTTCCGGGAGATTAAATCTTGTTTATCATAACCACGCCCACTCTGATGTGATTGGTCCTGCATCACGACTTGCCCTCCGCAAGAATCAATCCTGGAAGTCTTGTGATTACAGCTGGAGGAGGAGTCAAGCCCATTATTACATCATAATGGACTCCGCTCTCGTAACCTCTCGTTCGCAGAGATTGCAGATGGAGGAGAACTTTATAAAGTAATAAGTTCAAAACATCATTATAATGAGGGACTTACTGCGTCTTGGAGAGGAAGGTAGTGTTGGAGTTTTAACATTAGTTGACCTTTAAATTGTCATTGAAAATGAAAAGAATGGTTGAAAAAACTATATTGGAATAAAAAATATAAAGTTATAGCCAATATATATTTTTTCAATGCCAATCTAAGCCGACACTATTCTAGGCCCATATGACACCAGATCGTTCCTAAAAGGGTCGTCTCTCATCACTGTAATGATGTGTGACATGTGCGGACGACTGACAGTCTTACCAGCTTCAGAGAGAGTCTGCACACACTCGGGAGCAGATCTGGGAGAAGCTGCCATGGAGAAGGTGGGAAAGGAGAAGTTGGCCACAGCACAGTAGTTCTGACCCGGACTCAAACCCCCAAACTCTACTTGGGAAAGAACCTCCTGCGACCAGACGGTCCGGCTCTGCAGGATGAAAAGAGAAAGTGAAGTGAATGTCATGGAAAGATGTCGTTCATGTGATGCAGGCACGACCGGAGGGACCTGAGACTCGGACCGGTTGAGGTTGTTGTACACGGTAACCGTGGTCCACGGGTCGATCAGCTCGGAGATGTGACAGCACCCTCTCTGAGAGCACCTCCTGCTCGAAGCGCAGGGGAATTGCACCTTCACCAGCAGAAGGTCCTCGTTCAGGGAGACCGAGACAGAAGGAGCACTGAAGGCTGAGAGGACGGAGAGGACGGTGGCAGAGATGGATCCACGTCGACATACATTTGTTCAAAGAGTCACTCACTGAAGTCGCTGTAGTCGAACTTCAGAGGTTTGATCCAGACGGTGGCCGAGGGGCTGAGGTGGACCCCCAGACGGATCATGTTGTACAGCTCAAAGTTCACGAAGGTGGGAGAGACGTCACAGCTGCTGGAGGAGATCCACACACACCAGGACACGTCCTGCCAGGGGTCCCTGTGACCCCACAACCAGTTACTTAGAGACGAGTCACAATCACACACATGTAGTATACCTTAAATAATAAATGCCTTTGTACAATACTTTTTATCATTTACATTTTCATAAACAATACTCGTCCATCGTTTTCGCGGTTGATTATTGAAGAATATATTTAGGATAAAACGTTTTTCTTTTAATCATATTGTTTGACAAATGATTAAACCTTAAACATGTTAAGAATTGTAAAATGTATGTCTAAAAAAGATATATTATAATTAATAATAATTACTTTGTATTAAAAAGACTGTATTAAAATAAAACAAATAATTTATAACAATCGGAAATTATGTCCAATTATTTTGTTGCTACACACATTTCTCTGCTTCTTTTTCTTCTGTCCTATATTTCTATCTATTTTTAACAAATCCTTGAAACAACTTTAAAGGTCTTGCTTGCTTATGTAGATTCTGTTTTTTCAAGACACTTTTCTACAAACTGCTCTAGTGATGTCGCCTTAATGAGTCGACTACATGTAATCATATTTTAAATGTGTATTAATTTGTTTACAAATAATCTAGTCTCTTAATAAGTTAATGAAATGTTTTTACACAAATCACTCTAAAGATCAAAAACAGAAAGTTAGAAACCTTTATCTAGTGTTAATATACGTGTAAGACGGAGCAACACACACACACACACACACACACACACACACACAGACGGATTACCCTTGTGTCTTAGTCTGCACGGTATAGGTGGTATTAGGACTGGCGTGGGGACAATCCCACCGCAGGAGGCAGCCTAAATCCAGCGATTCTACCACAGTGTCGCAGACTAACCCAGCCGACCCTGAGGAGATCACACGAACAACCAGAACCACAAATAGCACAATCACACAGACGTGCAATGACCGCTTAAGTCCGACTGTCACAACACTTAGAGTCACGGCTGAAAGGCGGCCGTGCAGAAAAGTAACAAAAGTTTGTTAAAATGCAAGACTCACCGGTGACGAGCAGCAGCATCATCCACACCCACAGCAGTGAAGACCACCTGCAGACTGTTGCACCTGCGGTGACCATGACGACCGGAGGCAGGCGAGCTCTGCTCTGCACAGGACGGGTTGACGACTGCAGGGGGGATTGCGGGCGATGGTTCAAGGGGTGGAGAGAAGGATTTAATTGAAGTCTTGGTATTTTGTAAGAGAGAGGATCGAGTGTAATCTGATTAGAGTCTGGAAGGACGAGAACATGTAAAGGAGGAACATAAGGAATCACAATTAAAACGTTTCAACATCAAGTTTATATTTTGGGGCTGAACAAAAAGTTCTCAACTGTTAAACAGATAATCAGATTTTATTTTTTCTGTCAGTTTCTGTTATAGATCATCTTGAACTTTTGAATGTTGCGATTGACCCTCATGAGACAATTTTACTAATGATGCTATTGATTATAAGAATATCCTTTTATTCATATGATTATTATGTGAATGTAAACAAACAAAAGAGCCATTTAAATTATACTTCTACAAGTAATTAATTTTTCAAATATAGTTTATTCGTCATATAATTTTCTGCTTTTAAAACAGACGGACAACAATTGATTTTCTTTTTTTTTTTAAAGAAATGTTCTTTTTGCTTTGGTTTGAATTCAAGGATTAAAAGGAAAAAAAAGAAATTATTTATTGGGCTCATTACCTCAATATAATGGTATTTGTGTTAGCAAAATAAATATACATGTATATTTACTAATATAAAATAAATAAGGGGTAAAGGAAAACGTAATTAAAACGGTAATGATACATGGGCCTGTATGGATCCATGCATCATATGTAAATGTGTGTGTGTTTTGCAAGTGAGTTCCACCTGGCTTCACAGCACATTGGGATCAATGATACTTCATGTGCGTGTTGTGAAGTGCATGCTTTAACTAAGGCATCATTGTCAGGGAGCAGTCCTCAATGCTGTGCACATATTAACAGAAAATGTGAAATAAAAGGCTAACAATAAATACAGTTGAATTGCTGCACCCAAAATAACCGTCATCATTCTGGTCACATGCGACACATTGATACTCATGACACTGAACGACTTGATCTTGCATTCTATGTTTTTATTTAATTCCATATTTAAATAAGAATATCTCTTCAGCAGGTCTCTGACCATCCATTCTCAAACGTCATAATGATAAGAGTTGGTGTAATAACAGTAGTAATACAGTCAAAGTGCTTCACCAGGCAAATGAAACAGACCAACAGAAAGAAGGGAACGTGGTGAACACGCATGCACACGCGCACATATCAGTGCACCATCCAGCCCCGGATCAGTGCAAACAGCACCAAAGACATTTCAATTCATCGCAACATAAATACAAAGGTTCGACATTCCCCGAATCAGCACGGTCAACACTCAATGACCAGGTGTTTCCATGCTGGACAGTTTCCGGTCAAGCAAGCTTAACAGCTGCTGTGTCACCCTCAGCCCAGCAGAGGGCGCCACAGCACACAGCCTGAGTGCGAGGAAACATTTGCACAAAAACAAGAGGAACAAAAAAAAAGCAGGTATTGCTGCAGGACGGTTCTGTGCAAATATAACGAGAGGCCACTTAAAAAGTTTATGTCCTGGCCCCCATGAGGGCGAGACCCGGCTCCAGGCTGGCGGTGGTGTTGGTCGGGGTGGGAGAGGGGGGCGGACCCTTGGACGACTGGCACAGCAGCCGGCGGGAGGTGGGGTGCTCGCCGTTGAGGTTCTTGTAGGAGTTCATACTGGGCGGAGTTCTGAGACACACCGAGGGGAAGCGCAGGCCGGCCAGGCAGCAGCCGGAGCAGGAGATGACCTCCTCCTGGTCCAGAGACTGACCGCTGCCGGAGCCGAAGGGAGACGGGCCGGCGGGGTCCCGCGGCAGTGAGTGGAAACCGTTGTTGTTGATGGTGCTGGGAAGGGCGCCCAACCCCGGGGGGACGTTGACGATGACCTTGTTGTCGAGGGGAGCCAGGCGAGGGGGGGTGTCGGACCTCCAGCCGTTGGAGGAGGGGGACACCGAGTCCAACTCATCAGGGAAGAGTTTAAAGTAGCGGGATGAGCCGCCATTTTGAGTGTCTGGGGAGCTGGTGCAGTCCATGGGCTCCTCCTCCTCCTTCTCCTCCTCCTGGTCCTGCAGGTCCAGCGACAGGTGCTGGAAAGAAGCAGGAAGTCCAGAGTCGCCCTCCTGGCAGCTCCAGCTTTCCTCGCCCAACTGACTCTCCTCCATGCCGGAACTGTTCATCCTGACAGAGTCCACCTCGGACTGGGACCCCTCGTCCGAGAGGAGCGTCCGCCGCGTGGCGGTGAGGTGAGGCGGGGGCGTGCACGGCAGCGAGTGGCAGCGCCGGTGCCTCCTGGCCAGGCCGCCGCCGTCCACCTCGGAGGAGTCGTCGCAGGAGTCCGGGGGCGACGGCAGGGCGAAGGTCAGCGAGATGACCGACTTGCTGGGCGTGTCGAACAGCTTGATCTTCCCGCCCTTCAGGTCCTCGCGCCGGGAGAAGGGGTTCACCCTGGTGGGGTGCGCCAGGGTGCGCGAGGGGGACGCCTCCGGGGGGTGGACCAGGTCGGACTTGCTGCGGTTGATGCGCGGGTCTGCGTGGCTGGAGCGTCTCCGCAGGGGGCCGAGAACCGACGAGCGGGCTGCGGCGAAAAAGACTCGTCAGGTAAACGTAAGACTCAAAGTATTCTGGACTCAAAGTATTCTGGACTCACCTTTGACGGACGCCTCTGTGCGTTTTCTCTCCGTCTGCAGCTGCTCCACGTCCAGCACGATCTGGGAGAACGATGGGCGGAGCTTCGCCTCCATCTGTCAAGAGCAGAGCGACAAGTTTTCTTAACTTTCATTTTCACTTTTCCACTTATATACTGGATATTATTATTGACTTTAGTTTGACACACATGGTGTTGGAGAGAAATGCGTTTGTGTCTTACATTGCAACAGGAAACTGCCAGATCCAGGAAGTAGTTAGGACAGTCTCCCACCATCTGCTGAAAGTTCTCCACGTCGAGTCCAAAGTCCTGCAAAAAATTAATCCCATGATATGCAAGTTTTGAGGCGAGTCTGCAGTGCCCATAAACAACCACTAGGGTGAGCCATAACGTCTTTCAAATGCAGCTTTATAACCTTGTCTTAAATATATATACGTGTGTAAATTATTATTTTAGTATGTTAAAACAAACATAAACCCATTACTTCTTTTTTTTAAGCTTTCATTTATAATAGAACCTTCTCTCAGCTCTGACTAATAATTGTATCAAACCACAACCCAATAGTTGGTTTTCTATATTAAACTTGGTTTATATATTTAGATTTACAGCTGATAAAAGACCAGAAACAAAAGATGGCGTCACTAATGTAACTTTATTTAAATTAAATGTGGTATCAAATAGTATCCAAGACCAAAACTATTATCTGAAAAATATTTTAGAGGATTTTATTCTTTACCTCAGTACGCGGCAGGACGTCGGGGTCGGCCTGAATTCTTGCAATAATCTCACACAAAATAATCCCATATGCAAATACATCCACCTAAAAAGAATGGTTTAAAAAAATGGTTATACACAGTAATGGTTTATTAAAGATCATTTAATGTATGTAAGAGAGAACAAAAGTCAGGGAAATATTTGGAACGATTTTCTTACATTCAGAAGCAGGACTCAAATTGCAACCAAACATGTTGGTATAAAACCGAGATGAGTGGAAAAAAACTTGCCTTTTCATCGTAAAACTCTCCTCGGAGCGCCTCCGGGGCCATCCAGTAGGGGGAGCCAACCACAGCCAGACGCTCCACGTCTGTTCCACTGTTGCAGAAGAAAATTTAAAATATAATCAAACATTAGAAAATAAAAAAACCTTAATTCAAACCAAGTAAATGATAATTAAACACATTTTAATATCACTAAAATTCAGGGTAAGATATAAATATTAGGCTGAAAAATGCACCATTTACTGTTTGAAAAGCTCAGTTCTGCTTGAAAAGGGGAAACAGAAAAATTGTTTGAAAATAAAATAAACTAATGGCTTCAATCATGGTGACTATTCTTAAACCCATTTAGAGAGGACTCAAATTGCAGCAATACATGTCCTGAAGGTTCATGACAAATCAAGCAGAAGGTCAGATCATTTTGACCATATTAGGAAGTTTGCTCCTAAATCCTTCTTCACCTCCGTCGCTCCCTTCTTTACTCCCGTCTCTCATGCCACGGTGATGGCGTTCCAATAAAAACTATTGAGAAGGCCTGTCAACGCGGCCGACCTCTGAACAAGCTGCGACAGGATGCTTCACTGTTGCACTGAATCAAAAAACGCAAACACGACCTTGAGGGAAAGATTAAAAACACAAGCGAGCAGCTGCTAGTGACGGAGAGCAAACAGCAGCTTTTGAGCTCCGTTGCTGCCTGAATGCAAATAAACAAACACAATTATGGCCTGTGAAGGAAGAACTAAAAAAGTGTTAACAGATTTCACTTATGCGACGACTTTTAAAAGATGATGTGGAACATGTTCAGCTACTAAAACACATTTACAACAATGTCAGACCAGGAGCCAGTGGTTCATTCGTCGCCTTTTGTATACAATATATTGAATATTTACAATTTATTGAATATTGTTTTGATTGTTTAAGCGCTTTGTGACCCTGGTCTGGAAAAGTGCTATACAAATAAAAATTACTTACTTACTTACAAAAAAAAAAAAATAGTACATGATAAAAAAAAAAATGTCATTTGATAATGATCAACTAACATGAGAAAATGTATTGTTTATATAAAGAAAAAAAATAGTATTTATTTATAGAGAAAGAAAAGGAGCATTTCAAAAAATTGCTTTGAGCTAATGGCTACATCTTAAAAATCACTTGAACCCATTTTCAAGGTCTAGAGGATTAAAAAAAGCTCAGATCTTCCCAGTATAACAATCACATACAACATACCATGGGTTTGTCCTCCCAGAATAACAGATTATATATTTTAAATAGAACCAAAACATAAATTATAATTATCCATTTAGAACGTAATGCTTTTAATGTGAAGGTTCTTCAAATGAGGTCAGGGAAGAGATTGTAAACTGACTTAGACGCACATTAGACGAACAGCTACACATATTCTAATATTTTGCAACACAAATTCCCTCCAGTAGAAAAGTATGAAGGCATTAACCAGAGGAGAGCAGACAGACCTGAGTCGTCTCACAGAGAGAAGACGAGTGTGTGAGGACACGTCGCAGCTGGCCTGATGCGGAACGCCTGTTAATTTCTCTCATTAAGTGATTTGTCTTTAATGGAGTCAGCAGTGATGAAGGCTTTTATACAAACTGCTCATCAGACGGAACACAGCAGCTTTCAACCAACATGGAGCATTAAAAAAAAAACAACGTACAAATGTGTAATTAAACTTGAGTAAGCAACTGGTGTGTGAGCCGTGGAGCTGCTCGTCTTCAGAGACGGCCACAGGAATGTGGGTTAATCCGACAGTGGAATCCCATCATCAATATTTCCAGTTTCAGGGGGAATTCCACAGACGGTGGCACCAGGATCAGTGTGGGTCTCCCCCAGGCTGTGGTGCAGCTCCACTCTTCAAGGATTGTTGGCCAAATAACTCCAGAGTTTGATTGGAGACGACACCTTATTTACAAGGATGTCTGCCTGTCCTGTGGAAGAGCTGAGCCAGAAGGCAAAGCTCTGCATTTGAAAGTTTTCCAATTTCCTCCCCTCAGAAGAGTTTTGGCTAAACTGTTTCGCATCTTTTCTTCCGAATAACACTGATAAAATCAAAGAATATATTAAGGTTATATTATTTTTTATATGTAAATTGCATGTCCAAAACAGGTAACATAAAATTATTGATTTAAAACAAACATTTGATTTTCTTTCAGTTACTTTGATGAAGATAAAAAACTAGCCGAATTAAAAAAAAGAAGTTATATTTAGAATTTATTTATGAAAGAATGGTAGAATAAAAAAAAAAAAAAAAACATTTGCCGTCAGAAACATTTCTAAATGATCAGTTTTATGTTGATGAATACAGTCACGTGTGGTTCTGTGTTGCATCGATTCTTCTGCGACTCTGAACTTGATTATTAAAATCATTTTTGTTTGTTAACATGAACCACGACAGACCTGAACAGGTGAAGGAAAAGAGACGTAATGAATCAAGCTCCGTGACATTGACAAGCAGTGGTTCCGTCAACAGGTAAATCAAATATTTCACATAAACGACTTCACGGTAGAAAAAAAGAGGAAGAAACAAGACAGAGGAAGTGAATCACTGCAGCCAAGACTAAATATGCTTCTCATTCTCCCTCAATAATTCCACGGCGCAGGTTTAAAGAGGCGGCACAAACTTGTATTTTAACTTTATGACATGGCTCCGAGTGTTTGCGTCGTCAGTCTGAACTTTGCTTGTTGAAATAGAGCGTGAAGTTTACAGAGAGCAGCTGAGGAATGTATTTTATTGAGCGTGACTTATCTAATCAGCCGGCGCAGAGGGAGGTTTGAGCGAAACAAACTGACCTGTGATCTGGGATCTTCTCGGCCAGGCCGAAGTCTCCGACCACCACGGAGCACACGGAGCCCTCCCAGCGCACCAGGCAGTTCTGAGGAGTCACACAAACACGGGTTGCTATGCAGAACGGAACTCTAAGCTGACAAAAAACAGTCAACAAGGGCTCATTATTACACAAGTCAAATATTTTACAGCAAGTACGGTAAACACAGCACAGGTGGACGGTCATGAAGCATCGTTTTGTTGTGGTCGCCCATGATCCAAAGAGAGAAACAGATAGAATATACAATAATACTGTTATATTGTTTTAGACTAAAATAAAAAGTTATTTATACAAGGTTTCTTGTATTCATTTACTCATATTTTCACTTTTATTTATAAATAAACTTTGAGACGTTATCCTATTGAAACGTTTGTTTTGAAATTTTGTTTTAATAAATATGTATTTGCAGCCTCTGTCGTATTTTTCATGCATTTATTTATTTTAAGATAATCGTGCCAAAATCTCTACATTTAATTTTGTATTGTATTGTATTTGTATGTTCTATTCATAGAATGTCATTTTAAGAGTCGTGTCTGATGCCACAGCTGGACGATTAACAAGGATTTCTATTGCCTTCACGGTTCCGTGAAGAACATCTCGATGATTTAAAAAAAGAAAAGAAAAAAGGCTTTAACAGCAGGAACTTGTGAAGCGAGCGAGGTGGGGAAAGTGTACGAGTCAGTGACCATTGCTGCCGATGATGAGTCCGTTATTGTGCATCACCTTGGAGGTGAGGTCCCGATGGAAGACGGCCTTGCTGTGCAGGTACTGCAGCCCGCGGGCGATGTCGAGGGCCAGACTGAGGCGAACGCTCCACGACAAGTACACCTCGCTGTCCAACAGCTGCTCCAGGTTCCCTCCATTGATGTACTGGGCAGACCAGACAAATGTCAGAAACCTTTTCTTTTTTTTCATCCCCTCATCCTTTTCAACTCACCTCTGTGAGGGCGTGCAGCTGCCCTTCATGGACACACACGCCTATGAACCTGCACACACACATAACACCAGACACATTTTAAATTCCATACACAAGCTGTGAATGCAGTTTCTCATCTGCTACCTGAGGATGTTGGGATGCGAAAGTCGGTTCATGAGCTGGACCTCTTTCAGCATGTTGGCTCTGTTGGTGTCCAGGATGTTCATCTTCAGCGCCATCACCTGACCCGACACACGGTGCTGCACCTGCGAAACATCCATGGATGAGTTCATGAAGGACTCACACGACATTGTCCTGATCAGAGGCAGAGAAATCATTTGTAGGCCAACTGAAGTCTGCCTATAAAAACATTAGGCGGGTAACTGTGTGTTTGTGTTGGCAGCCTTTCTCGTCCAACCAGTCGCTGCTAAAGAGCGCCGTCTGGCACGGAGGTGAAGAGATGTTTCCCCTGCAGCTACGAGGTTTGCACACAACTGAAAACAGGAGCCATAAATCCTCAGTCACAATGGAGCTCAGAGGAGTGTGTGTACGAGTGTACAACTCACCAATGTGATACTTACAGTATGTGAACGACACAAAACAGAATATTGATGGAACAGAACGTGTCAAATGGGGCTTTTGGAGGTCGATGTGTAACAAATCAACTTTAGAATTCAGTTTTGTCACATTTTCCACTTAACACAAGATGATTTCTTAAGCTTATAAAAGGAAACGTTAATGATCGACAGCTCCTGAAAACAAATCCCTATTTGATAAGTCATTAATTAATCAGAGTTTATATTGATTAACTAGCGTTGACATGCTTTATCAGCTCACATTCAGTGAGGTTTTAGAAATCTTTTACAAAGTGATCAATACTGTGGACTTGACACAAGAGGGATCAAGTGATAATGTGAAGGAGAAAAGTGAACGTCTTCATCATGCATGGATAAAAAAAAAGATGAAATTGTCCAACAAAAAAAATGAGCATTTTTCATGTTTGTGTTAATGAGCATTTTAATGATTTAGCCATTTAATAAAACACCAGAGATTCAGAGGAACCATAATGTCTCAAATTAAATTCTCAAAGGACAAAACAATGACTGAACATATTTTATCAATTCAACAACAAACAGGAGAATTGAAGTAAAGTTTGGAAATAAGATCATGAGATGACAATGACTTGACCAGGAGAGAGAAAAGAGAAGGATGGATTGGAAGACGAGAACGGTTTGTCTCATCCATGAAAGGCTGGTGAAGTAGAAAATAAAGACAAGCCTGAATGAATGAATGAAGAATATGGTGAATACTTTGACTTTTCCCTGGTGATATTCTCAGCCATTTAGAAGATTCTTCACACCCAGATAAATCTGTAATGAAGATTTGATGAAGTCCATCCCTTTCCTCTTTGAAGGCTTGAAGATTTGCTCTGCTGCAGTGGAAGTCAGATAAACATCCATCATTTAAGAAGTGGGCCAGGAAGCTTCTTACTGCAACTGGAGAAATTAAAGAACGGTCTCTCCAATAGTCGAGAGAAATTTGATAAGACTTGGATTATATGCAGACCTGGACCTTTCATATGGACGGAGAATTTATTTAATTTAGTTTTGATTTATGGACCTACAGTGAATTAACAATTTTACAAGTATATGTTTAAAAATGGACGTCTGGATGGTGAGACGTTAGTGGAGGAAGTCCTGGGGCACACGGACGAGCTATGGTTCTGTGAACTCCTCATGGATGGATGGATGGATAGCAAGTTAATGAAAGACAAGGTTCTAGTATTTCAGGAAAGCTTTGGGAGGCCAATGTGTCGAGTCATAGCTGAGATGAACGGCACAGACCGGAGTGGAGAAGAGAAAGCCACAGAGTCTATTAGAGACCGGGCGAGAGTGCAGGGAGTCATCCCACCAGCACACACACACTTCCTTTAATAGGCGGTCAATAAGCATCAATCTGGGAATTCTGCAGGCCTGCACATGTAAATCCCACTGTACAGCAACAGCAACCATATCTCCCTCCAGATCTTGATCATTCGCTGCACGTTCTCTCCACTCGATGATGATTTACATGTTTGTTGCTCTGCATCTACGAGCCAGACACGCACCATTACTCAGCCGCACTACAGACGTGCTGATGCTGCAGCTTATACACACACACACGACAGAATCACTGCTTGACCAGACTGTTTGCCTTAACTGTTCTCAGGCTCCAAGACGCTCAACACCTGTCATTAGCTCAAAGCCAGACTCAATAAAGGGCTCAAGTGTAATTTCTTCACCGCGTGCGTTCGTTCAGTGCTTCGCCAACAGGCTCTCGAGCAAGAGGGTCATCTCCACAGCTGGAATGTCGACGCCGCGATAAAAGATTAGCACCTGATGCAGAAAGACAAAAAGCAGAAAATGCGTTTCAGGCGTGTCGGCGCATGCAGCAACACACCCTTCGTCGCCCTCCTTCAGGCGTGCTCTGCCTTGAAAAGTGCTGCTGTCGGCACAAGAAAAGGTCACGAGCTTCCTGCGGCGTCTGTCGATAGACGAAGGTCCGACCAGGTTGAGCGACACTTGGTAAGAAGCATGAGGAGGATCTGCAGGGTGAGAAAGTGAGCCCCACCTTTCACCGTCCAACATTTGGATGCTCAGAGACCTTAACAATGTGTGGTCCGAGGACCCCATGACTTTATTTTATCAGGTCCTTATGGAGGTGAGAATAATGATATATTACTAGTTTCTAACTGAACTCCAAATAACCTCTGTCCATGTTCTTTGATTTTTGTCCCTTTCCTTTATTTGAATATTTATTTTCCGTCAAAAATACATTTAAAGACAGTTTACAAACCAATTGCCGAAATATAAAGTGTCAATTTATATTGTCAACAGTTCCTTTAAGATTCCCATTGAGGATCTTTGAATAAACCGAATATTAAAGGAAATGTTTGATTAATAAACTACAACTATATCCTGGTTTTGTACATATATTTTTTGCCATATAAGTCGCCTCCCTTTCAACTCTCTTTCTCATACAAGGAGGAAGCCATTTGTGTCTTGCTTCATTTATTAATATTTATTAAGTGTGGTTCTCATGACATCTTGCTTTTAATTGTAGGAAAATTGTGTGCAGTATAGACATGATGGGTTATTTACTAGCTTCCATTAGCAGGCCTAAGGTCACCATCTGTTCATAAAATCTGACATTAAGGAGGCGTGTGCCTGTTATGTTATGCTAGAAAATGTCCTTTGACAGCTTGAAATAATCACACACAGAACACCATATTGAAAAGCATTTTCCCTTTCTAATCCATTTATACAGCACAGCAGAGGAAATTCCCTCCACGATTAATAATGCCTGGAATTATTAATAATAAAATAATCTTTTCCATGTGAAACTTGGCAACATAAGCCTCTGTAATTCTGAAATAATGAGTTTACATAATGCACTTATGATGGCGGAATCTCTGTTTGACTTTCAATAAGTAACACCAGGACGCTAAATCTGCTAAACCTGTTCGGCCCGATTCAAGCAGCCTTATCCACGACTGAAACTTAAGTTGCTGTAAATCCATTGTGTAGTATCAAAATTCCTCTCTAACACCACTGGAATGAGTGGAACGTTAATATTTTGCAGCATTTTGTCCGACATCAGGGGCAGATCGGACTAATACTCTTGTAATGGAACGGAAGCAAATCCCTGAAGCGGGGGGTCACAAATGTGGAACGCTTTCCAAGGAGAGCGAGGCGGCACAGATTATTGCCCACCGCTGTGGAAGACTTAGAATAATCACACAAGAGTGGGATATGTGGCTCAACGCACTCTCGGGCAATGAAGTGTCAATATTAACAAGCTCTGCAGAGCGAGTCACGTGACTGAGAGGTGGGATGCATTCTATTGCAACATACAAACACACAAACAACCTTAAGAGTATCACACAGTTGTGTGTTCAACTGCTCTTAATCTTTGATGAATAACACAGCAGAAGTGGACATCAGGGCTCAAGAAGTGCAAAACAGAAACTATGATGGAAGTATTTGCAATAGAAAATGAAAATCCACAATACATATTTACACTTCATTGACACGCTAGATTCTAGTGACTAAAACTCAATTCCAAAATGGAACCTGCTGCTGGTAAAGAATTCTGACTTCTTCGACGACGTGAATACACGATAGAACATAGTCTTGTTAATAAAATAATGAAAATGACAATGCAATATCAACCTGTGCTACTTCCTGTCCCAAATATATATATTCAAGTCAACTCGCTTCCTCCAAAGGAACTATTGAATCCTGTGAGATCCCGGCAATGACCGAGAACGAGAGGATACAGTAGAACTCAAAAGCTTTTTATAGAAACCATTTTACATATTTTGGTTTCAAAAAAAAATCGTAGCAGGTATGACTTCATCAAGAGTCATGTGGTCTGTAAATTCTTCAAAGACAAAGTCAAGTACTCAGACAATACTACAAATATATCCTTGCTCCTTCAGTTGCACAACAAATTGTATCGTTATCCCTTTATCGTGATGCGTATTGTATGGCCAGCTTCTTGCCAATGCACATCCCTAATACTATAAATGTTATAAACATGCAACATGAATGTCAAATTCATGACATTCAGCTCTTGACAGCTGCAAAAGGACATGTGGCCATTTAACATTTTCCCATTTGCAATTATCATTAAACTGCAAATTAGTTTCTCAGTGAATGACTCTTGTCAGCTTCACAATTATTGCAGCCTGAGATGACATGCAAGTGGATCAGGACGAAGCAGGGACTGCAAGAGTGGTTTCCTCAGTGGGGGTCGACCTTCAAATTACCCAAAACAGATCGACTCAAAGCGATAAGCCTTACAAGCTTCCCTCCAAGTCGGGTAACAAACGTCAGAAAGTGTGAATCACCAGGGTCTGATAGCGTGGCACAGAACCAAGACGGGAGGAGCAGTGAGTCATCACGGAGGTCCCACTCTGTGTGGTCCAGCTCCGTCAGTGAGGGAGCACGAGATGAGACGCAAGGGCGTGTGAAGCCATCTCCTAGGAGGTCAAACCAAGACTTGGTACCTGAGCCACTGAGGGAATCATTTGGTTAAAGGCAAAATCAAATGGTTGGTGCTGTTGCCTTGCTGGAAGAAAGTCACCCGTTTGATTTCTAGATGTGCTCTAGACACTCTGGTTTCCTCCCTCAGTCTAGAAAGATTCACTACAAATGTGCAATATATGCAAAACGCTCTGTTCCTTGGAGCTATTCATTCATTCATTTATATATATTCTCCCTTTAATTCACATTGAGGTGAATGAGCCGTCAAGGTTGTGCTTTAAACGTAACATCAGTGTCGATACAAATGCTAAAAAAAACCCTGCAGTGTCAAAAGCAAGACTGAGGAGATGCAGTTCAACACAAGGGAGCAATATCTGCCTATTCTAGAAGACACAGTAACACAATAATATATATTAACAGCGGCTCTATAGAGTCAAGAGAAAATACATTTTACTTAATGAATGACTAGTCTTTACTTTGATAAGTTTACTTACAGATACAGTTTAACATCAACAACACAAATAGAAAAAAGAAACAAAGAAAAAGATTAATCTCTTTCTTAACTATTTTTATGTTGTTCATATTATTTTAATCAAGGTCTAAAGAGTATTTTCAGGAATAAAGTAAATAGTTTTCATCCAACTACCTTTAACATACTTCTCAAATAATTAGATGAGTTTTACTTTTCACATTACAGAAGATAAAAATAACCTTATAATAATAATTCATATCTTTTCTGTTAAAAAAAAGGTGAAGTGGGTGAAGAAATCAAAGTATGGAATTATTTTGGGAACCAGTGAAAAACATGGTAAACACAGTGAAAACAAAAGCAACACACGATCGTTGCGCAACTCTTGCTCAACACTTCTATTTTGATCTGCGGTCCAGTTGGTGGCGATACAAGTCAACAAGCCTCGACACATGGTCTGCACTTTCTAATTCATATGCAGCAGAACCAAACATAAACAAAGGCTGAATACTAGCAAGCAGGTCAGGACTCGAGTAGTGAAGGAAGAGAGTCAAGTCGGCACAGGTCGATCCATTCCACCACCACACTAAAATGTCCACGAGCA
Source organism: Callionymus lyra (assembly GCF_982586985.1). Classification (NCBI taxonomy): domain Eukaryota; kingdom Metazoa; phylum Chordata; class Actinopteri; order Syngnathiformes; family Callionymidae; genus Callionymus; species Callionymus lyra. The sequence continues at coordinate 29,113,233 of NC_141821.1, forward strand.
CAAAGTGACTTTATTGACAGGAGTCTAAACTTGCACAGGTTACAAATGTTTGACTCATTTTTCTACACATTTTCTACCTCCTCAACATCAGTTCACACCAGTCCTCAGATTAGACCCAAGCATAACATCAATGGTGCTGCTGTCATGATTCCTTCAATGACTCATTTACGTTCATCTTCTTTATCCAGGAATTCCGAAGGTTAAAGGGCAGGAGCCTTTCCCCAGATACATGGGGGAAAGAGGCAGGACACCCTGAGCGGGTCACAGGAAACATCCGCACGGTCAACAAATTACACGTACCTACCAACCAATTAGTCAACAATTTATTGCTGTACGTTTTGCGAGCGGAAACAAGAATGCCTGATGGTAAACTTGTAGTTCACTTTTTTATTTCTAAAGTGCGGTAGAACGAAAATATTCATAAAGAAAATGTTTATATACACATTCTCTTTTAACAAATTACACAAAATATAAGTTTCTTAATAAAAAATGAATATAAAAAGACAACCGAATGCCATTTGCTTCATTTTAATGGACATACATTTTTGTCATCGACTCCATTGAATGGAACGAATTACTGAAAATAATCCCAACCCTTAGTCGACATGAGGGTGAGAAGAAAATAAGTGAAGTTTGAATCGCTTTAATCCTTTAATGTTCATTCTTGAACTTTATGATTCAATATTTTTAAAATAATTATGGATATTTTGATCAAGATTAATTAAAATGTATTAGAAAATAACGTGCTTAAAAAAAAATCCAACTTTTACCTTTATCATGTGAAGGTTAAGAAGACAACGGTGCAGAGACAAAAGTAGCAGCTGTCGACTGAACTCTTACTCCGTCATCTGCAGCTGATACTCATTTTTGTGGTTCAAGTTTGAACGGCTTTCGTTGGTTAGGGTTAGGTGGCAAACCATTTCAAATGTGCCAGTACAATAAAAGTCGGGGGAAAATGTGTACGTATGTAACGTCCTGCAGAGCAACCCAACTGTGCTCGGGTCTGTTCACAAACTTGTCAATAAGGACAAAATATGACTCCGGATGCTCCGTGATAACAAGGCCAATATTGACTCAAATTGAACGTCCATCTGAAAAAACACATTCTCTGTTAATTTGCCTTTAAGTGTCAAGTCAAGTTCTTTTATTGTCAAATATGCATGTATTAAGACATACAGCATAAATGAAATTTTGGTCTTGTCTGAGCCACGATGCAAAAGATTATGGATATTCAATTCATTTTTGGTAGAACATGCTGAGGAGCTTCTTGCAGATGTTAAATGATCGAAGCCTCCTCAGAAAGTACAGTCTCCTCTGAACCTTCTTATATACATGGTCTGTATTGCAGGACCAGTCCAGTTTACTGTCCATCCACACACCGAGGTACTTATAGCTGTCAACTATCTCCACCTCGTCACCTCTGATGAACACCAGACATGGGTTTGTCCTGGACCTCCCAAAGTCCAAGACCAGCTCCTTGGTCTTTGAGGTGTTCAGCTGCAAGTGGTTCCTCTCACTCCAGTCCACAAAGTCACTTATCAGACTCCTATACTCGTCTTCGCTGTTGTCCCTGATGCATCCAACAATGGCAGTGTCGTCAGCATACTTCTGGACGAGACTCAGCTCTGAGTTGTAGCAGAAGTCTGAAGTGTAGATGGTGAAGAGGAGAGGGGCCAGTACTATGCTGTGGTGTGTTGGGTTGGAAATGTGTCCAAGAGGAGTGTCAACAGGTTGATCAGGAGGGCTGGCTCTGTGGTTGGAATGAAGCTGGACTCACTGGTGACAGTTGCTGAGAGGAGATCATTGAACAAACTACTGTCCATCATGGATGACGACAGTCATCCTCTGAACACTGTCATCAGTGAGCAGAGAAGCAGAATGAGTGCACGAATGCTCCTACCCAGGTGCAAAACAAATAGACTCAGGGACTCATTCATTCCTCGGGCTATTAAATTGTACAATTCTGAGTTCGGGGGCAGGAGTGGAGTAAAAGTATCTGGATGTTCTGTTCTATGTTAGTCTTTGTATCCTTTGTCTTTGTTATTTTTCTTTGTCTTTATCTTTAGACTTAGATTGTGTCATCTTGTTCTTTCTCTTTATGTTCTTCTTCTTATTTTATTTTTTATGCATTATTTTTTATTGTTTATGAAAAATTGCTGGCTATTGGAAAAAAACAATTTTACTTACCTTATTTTTTCCAGAGAAGACATGAGTAATAGAGACTATAATATTTATTGTTGATAACCAATGGTGCCATTTCCAACTGCTACCATCATATTGAGTTTGAATTAAACATCAATATTTTTAGCATGTGCATCCACTGTCTTTGTCTACAACATTGCATGAAAAGCTGAAGTCGCTTCATTTATTGGCAAAAGGAGGCGCTGTGAGTAAAGCATACGTGCACTAGTACGTGCACTAGTCAAGTCAACGCTCGTCCATGCAAAAGGGCAACATCTCCGACAGCAATCATCATTAATGTGACAGCCATGGAAACTCAAAGAGGTCACTTTTAAATCAACAGCCAGCCTGTGACATTTGCATGCTCATAAGTTAGTCAAATGGCAAAGCGACAGGGCAGCTTGACCGGCCCTTTAAAACGACTCTTCAGTGAGAGAAGAAGTCAACGACAAGGACCTCAAAAGTGTACAATGCACTCCGAACATATCAAAGTCACTTATTCCTGCACTTGGATTTCATTTCATCATTATCTACGAGTAAAAAAGTATATTAATATGATTCATTATATTTTATTTTAAGTACGTTTCAGTGCAGAAAATAGAGAATTAGAGAGCAAAACTGAATCAGGAGACACTCGGATCAATTCAATCATCTCAAGTGACATCATCACAGGAGCACACACACACACACATGCATGCATTATCTGACAGTGAAGAGTGGATTAAACAAGGGTTAAGTCAGCAAGTGTAGCAAACTGTCAATCAGATACATGTTGTGTGTTATCATTGTGTTGAGTGTTACTATTGTGTGCACAAAGTGTTCACAAGTTTCACTTATTTGGAACCCGATTTCATCAAAGAATTCCTTTTTGAGTTGTGAGGTTTCAATGTTCCCTGGATCACGTTGGATCTCTGATGTGGTGCTAATGAGGCGTTCAGGAACTCTGACCATGCGAAGACACCAAACAGGAGAGGGTGACTGGTCACAGCAGACATGGGGGGTAATGTTACCTTCACATACGCCAGATCTACCCAGGCCTCTACAATTACACACCAAAACAAGAGTCCATCCCTCACAAAAATGTGGGTCAACAGCTCAACACTGGATGGATGTTGGAAAAATGTCAGCATCAACGGTTGCCATAGATACGCCTCGGTCTTGAAAATGAACGCACAAACCCAGGAGACTGAAGTCCTGTCAGGTGCACACACTTCTCCACTCACCTTGAACACCTCGGAGAAGAACCCGGCTCCGATCTTCTCGCGGGTGAAGTCATCCAGGCGAGCCAGGCTGGACACTGCACTCCGCAGGGCCCTGTAGGAGGAAGGTCTGACCCGGTTGGTTCCGTGGACGCCATGCAGGGCCGGCTCATCCTCCCCTTTCTGCGCCGACTCGACCTGCTCCATCTCGGACGGATGAAGACGAGGCAGTGGGTGGTTTTTATTTTAAAACCCAGCCCGGCTGTTTACATCTCCCATGTCCGGCAGGGCCACGGGGATGCACTGGGATGAGAAGGAAAAGTGTCGCAGTCGTTCTTGGGCCTGGCGTCGCCTGTCAAAACCTCCTCACAATCCTTTCCCAAAAAAAAACAAAAAAAAAACAGTTTCCTTCCTCAAACTACGCTGCAGCGATGCATCCTGCGGAGTCAGTGCGCAGTTCGCCCCTCATGCCGCCGCTGCTCCCGCACCGAGGGGCCGGTTCTCCCCCTCTCTGGCTCAGCCAATCAGAGCAGGGGACTCTCGCAACCTCACGGACGCGGCAGCCAATCACAACGAGACCTGGGCAGAGAGGAGGGAGGGAGGAGGGAGGGGGGGCACTTGAGTACAAAGTCACCAAATCGCCAAACGTGAGCCGCGACTAAAAAGTCAAATTCAGCCTAATAATAATTATAATGATAATAATAATAAAACCCTGCGATTCAAAATGGCAGCAGAAACTCGGGAGAAGGGGATTGGTTTGTGAAATTCCGCATCAGTGTCGCTGTGGAATTAAATCATCGTAAAACACTTATCTGGTGATAAGATATGCGGTGCTGTGTACCTGGGACTCTGACTCGATCACCTCAACTAGGGTCTATAAGGGGAATTATATTTGTTTCTCTCTCTCGGGTGTGTAAACACAAGGACGACCACAGACATGAATGGACGCGAATGAAAAGACTAAAACGCTGACTTACCTGTCGACCTCCTCCGGGATCAGCCGCGTGCTCGGGTTACTGGATTACTTATTTATCATCTTCACACACGCGCGCCCACGAACGCACGGATCACCTGGTGGTTTCGTTTTACCTCCCCGAGCCTCCAGTCCAGTCCAAGTCCAGAGGATCTGACTGACAGAACAGACCGCGTTGACTTTTGCTGCACTTTATGGGAGGCGTGGCTGCGCCGGATCACGTGATCGCCCACACCTGGTGGGCATTTTTTTATCCAACCCCATTTTTGGTGCACCTGAAATTAATTGTGCTTGTTTTTTTTAAAATTTGAAATTCATTTTATGAAGCATCATTCGGCTTTTTTAAATTTAATAAGCTCTAATGTGCCTGTATTTGTTGGTTAAATTAGCGTGTAGCTAACAGTGCTAACTGACCCTCTTGAGTTCAGAGTAGAGCACATAGAAAATGGTATTCCTTATTGTATAAAGTATAAATGCAACTTTATTTAGGACTTTTTCTTGTTTTTTTTAAACGTGTCCTTTTGTAAATATTTCTTCCTCCTCTAAATAATTCTAGTGAATATGGAGATCTTATTTAATAAAAAGAAAAATAAGATTATTTTGTATCATTATTAAATTATTAGTTTATGAATAGTTATTGGAAATATTCATTTTATTCCATCTTTTCTTTTAATCGTGTTGTTTGGAGATGATCTGAATTGTGTGAACCTCCAATTAAATAACAAATGAAGGATGTTTTTAAATGACATGGTAAAAAATAAAGACATAAATAAAATGTTTTTTTTAGATTTAGATTTTATGACAAAGACAAACCAAAAAATGATGACAGTCATCCTCTCAGCACTGTCATCAGTGAGCAGAGAAGCAGATGGAGTGCAAGAATGCTCCTTCCCAGGTGCAAAACAAATAGACTCAGGGACTCATTCATTCCTCGGACTATTAAATTGTACAATTCTGAGTTCGGGGGCAGGAGTGGAGTTAAAGTATCTGAATGTTCTGTTCTATGTTAGTCTTTGTATCCTTTGTCTTTGTTGTTTTTCTTTGATCTATGTTCTTTATCTTTATCTTTAGACTTAGATTGTATCATCGTGTTCTTTCTCTTTGTTCTTGTTCTTATTTTATTTTTTTATTTTTTTTATGAAAAATTGCTGTATTTTCTGTGGCTATTGGAAAAAAACAATTTCATCAATCAATAAAGTTCTACCTAACCTAAAACGTTTCTCTCCATATATAATTCTTAACTGTTATTTACAGTTCTCTGTCTATTTTGTACATATGACGAGTTGTGTGAGCCTTACATGGAGAGGCTGAAACTTTGTGTGATAGAAGGTATTTTCTGCTGCCCTGTCATTGAACCCATATATTATCCCGATGACATCATTCCCATGTCAACAACACTTAACCTACTTCAACACTAATCTGGACCATTGAGTAATCTAATCCTCAAGCGTGGTCACCAATAAATGTATGTTTTATAGGTTCACACAATTAAAACCGAGATAATTTATGACCCAAATCTCGAAGTCCTCATGAACAAGACGGCACAATGTGCCGGACTGTAGTAAGCCATAAAAAAGTGTGTCATACAGCGTGGAGACATCTCACGCTTAGACGCCACATTCTCGCAGTAATGACACACAGTACAGTTGACACATTCTGCTGCACGCGTGTGAGTTTGTGCACGAGGTGTGTTTCGGGACAGCTCAGTGGTCTCACACTGCATTATTTATCACATAGTTTAGCAGCTTTTGTCCCGAGGCAGAGCAAAAGCACTGGAGTCACACTAATGTCACCAATTCTAATATGGACTATTAATGATTTAGTGTCGCTCGTGAATTATTCATCACAGATGCAAAGTTTGGGAGCGAGTCCAGGGTGGGCTACATTGACCTTGTGTCGGTGTGCTTTTGTGTGTGTGCAAGGTGTGTGAAAGAGCAATGCCAGGCCAATTCTATCCTATTTCGATGTTTATCTTACATAATTTCGGCTAAAAAAAACAAAACAGTTGAACTCAAAATGTACAACTTGTCATTTTTGGATGAAAGCTATATATACTATATACACCAGACTTCAAGTCCAAACCAATGGTCTACAGCTCCAGTGAAAACTGATGCTTACTTCAGGACTCTTTCCATCCTGCAAGTTTTTGCTGATGTTTTGTTTGGTGTGTTTGATGCAATATTGATATCATTTTCAGACCTGAGAATTAATTTAGCTGTATTGTTATTGTATGGAATTACAATAAAAATCCTCAAATCCTTTAATATATCATTTAATCATCGTCAACACATCTGGAAACAGGCGGAACGTAAGGGGAACAAATGAATACAATTATTACTACAACATTGACCAATTATCTTAATTCAATTCCATCCACTGACTTAGAAACGTACCTACCTCTCATCTCGCCTACAGCCGACCTGGTGATCAATATTATGAACAATCTTCTTTTTTGTCTTTTTAAATTCCTATCAATGAGCCAGATCTAGTCAATGACTTCCACCTTTTATGCACATACTTCTCCTCATATCCTTGATTCTTAAATCTACCTCCATACTCGTCTTATTTTCAATGCTACCTTCATTTCTAGCCGTCACTCTGATCTCCAAGTTTTATTGAAGACTGTCCGTATAGACTACACGTCTCATTTCTTTCAGATCAGCTACATGTTGAACTATAAATTAGCCTAGTCTTATATAAGGACTGCATGTGACCTACCTGACTATATTCTTATCTGCCCACTGACCACTCACTCAGGGAAGTCCTGTTGATGTATCCTACATATGTACTATTCTTACCAACAGCAGACACAGAGCCTACAGTTATTCTCAACTGATTTACTGGGCCATTTTCTGAAAGGTGTTTTATTTACAAACAAAAGTACATCTTTTACATTTACATTTTTCCTAAGCTTTGGAACGATCTTCCTCTCTCTTCGTGCTTGATGGAGTCTACCGACTCCTTCCAGAAACATCTTAATTTTATTTGTGCAGGCGTTTCCTTGATTTTCTGTAACTCCTGTGTTGTTCTCAGTATTATCTTGTCCTTTAAAGTATATACTTTAGTGAGAATTGTTTAAGCGCTTTGTGACCCTGGTCTGGAAAAATGCTATATACGTAAATACAAATTACTTACTTACTTACTTACATTTTGTCCAATCTAGCACTTGTCTGTGGCTCTTGACACAAACAAGAAATAAGTCATGGAAATAAGTGGGGAAAAAAAACACATATCTAGAGGAAACTTCTTTGCAAAGGGGAAAAAGACACGAGGAGCCAGAAGAAACTCATTTGTAATCTGTCTCACCCTGGAGGCTGGTTCTTGAAAATTAAGGTTGCCGACACTTTGGTTGAAAATAAACATCTGTACTCACTCTACCTCAATAGCTACTCCCTCACCAATGAAATCATTCATCTAAAATAATTGATCACAGTTCTTTGTTTGGAGTGCTAGGTTAGTTCCAGATTGACTGACATTTGGAGGACCAGGTCCTTCATAAATAGTGATTCAAGTCGACCGACCACAAATCAATATGACATCATTTATAATGGCCTCTCCAGGAGTATAATGAGTGAGATGCTCTCCTGCTGAGAGTATATAATGGAGAAAACGGTGCAAGCTCAACTCACACCTGATCTATCACCGACTACACAGGACTGATCAATGCAAGGGGCCCTTCATTGACTCGTCCAGCCCTGGTAAGATATACTCCAGGCCTCAGCTGCTGGTACATTGCAGGAAGTAAATAAAACATCAAATGTGTCATCTGAAATTCCAATTCTCACTGAAAACCCAGGCTGGACACTACAAATCTGTATCTTCCATTGTGCTCATCACTGGAGAGGCCCCTGGGCCCCCGCTCCTCTGTGGGTGCTAACAAGCGTATTGAGGGGGAAGCGGGTTTTTATAATTGGCTTTCGGAGTACACCAGCTGTTTCATGTGCCCGCATGCTGGTCCCTGAAGGGGGGGGCTGAGAGTTGGTGATGAGGGGTGTCAGTGTGGCCACATGGTCCCCACAGCCAAGTATGATCCCCCACTCTGTGTGGATGTAGAACTGGAGTCAGCAAGTGATTCACTATTTGCATCTCACAACATCAAATATTTAAGAATGAAGAAGTCTTAAAATATGGTCAACATGTATTCCAGTTTTGTTTTTATAACCAATTAAGCAATTCTGTCTAACCAAGTCAGACACATCAACTAATAAGGCTGTGGATGAATTGTAGGGTTAACCAAACGTTCCATTTGTCTTTGGTAACAATTTGATAGAATAAAAGAATTCTTAATTTTGTTTGGTCTTTATATTCTAAAGAAAAAAATGCTTGGGATTTTAAGTAATGAAAATAGTCACAGACCAACGCACACCTCCACCCAGGGGACCGACTCATCGGAGCCCGTCGTGGTCTCCAGGGCAGGGGGCTGCTGAAAGTGGATCAGTCTGAAGTGAGGCTTCTTCCAAAGGGAACAGTAAACTTAATTACCTTCCACTCACTTATCCCAGATGGATCCTTTCATTACCATAATGAAATCTTTTGACAATTCTTCTTGTGGCTTTATTTATTACAGGAGAATTTGCCCAGAAATACCTGAACTCTTCTTTCCCTTCTACTCTATTAGTCGGATTGCATTGAGCTTCACACACATGGCATGTGATGTTTCTCACAACAGAGACAGGAAAGACAATGGAAATCAATACAGGGTTGCCCAAAGCCATCCTCTGTTGTTGAGTGAGTGCGAGAGTCTGCCCCGTATCGTTTTACCTCGCAGTCCTGCATGCACATACACAGTCACAGGAATGCAATATTATTAAACTATAACAGATCACGAGTTGAGTCATGTCACACCTTTACTCTGAGATAATCAGCCAACCGTGATGAGCGGATGTTGGCATTATATTAACTTGTATATGATAACACAGTGTTGTGTCTGTACTCGTCCAGAATAATTTTGTTAAGTCCGGGTGATCAGGTTTCACCTCACAGGTGAGGAAAGAACTGTTTTTTTCTGACTAGCAAGCACATCCATGGGGAGGGATTGGCCTTCTCTGAAGTCTTGATAATGTTGACTTCTCAAATGAAATGTTTTTGTGAAGCTCAACTGCTCTCATCCATTTTACTATTTCACAATTGAATGTATTGTTATATTAATCTTTATAGTATCCTGTTTTTTATTAGCAAGTATGTTTATTCAACAGGAATTTGGAATTCCATAACAGATTAAAAAAACCTTCTAAATGTGTCATATTTAATATGAAAAAGTCTTAATACAATTATTTCTAAACAGTCAATTAACTGAATTAAATGTGTTTTTAGCAGACATTTAGAAAGATACTAACAACGGTGGCTGTATTATTATCTGAGATTTGAAATCGAAACTATTCTGAAAGTCTAAAAATGTAGCCCCTCGACGACAGAACCTGCTTTAATTCTCGAGATCCACCACTAACCCACTGACCTGATTTCAGAGATTTTACTTCCAGAGTGACTGATGTAATGCTGCCCTCTCGTGTTACTTTTTAGCATTGCATCGTTTCCTTTATAAATCCCAGTAAATCATAATTCTCAAAGTAACTAATTTACTAATGTTCTATTTTCAAGTGACTCATTCCTCACAGGAGCGCTTTCTTGGGGAAGAAAAGTCTACTCTCAAGGGCCAATTTCTTTGTTACGAAATCAATTATAAATGTTCAACTTTTACACCTTGTGTTATCAGTTTTATCTTGATCTTTAAAATATATACTTTATTGAAGATTGTTTAAGCGCTTTGTGACCCTGGTCTGGAAAAGCGCTATACAAATAAAAATTACTTACTTACTTACTTACCTTAGAGTGTTTTGGTTCAATTCTTACTACCCTGTTAACCATTAAATGTAATATATGTGCACTTTGTTATTGTAAATTGTGAGTAAGAAGAACCCATTAAATGAACTGGAATGCCTCAGTATATGTGTTTCTCAGACTCATACTAACAAAAAACACATTAAAATATAAAAATATACAGTATTTACAGTAAAAAAAAATTTTAAATTAGACAAAGCCACAACTGCGCTTTTTCAGAAGACTTAACACTTCTCGAATTATTTTACTGACGTTTAAGCGACGTGTCGTTTGAACAGGAGGCAGAAGGTCCTTCATCCCAACTGGTGTCAGGATATTTAACTCTTTACCTTAAATATCCTGATGCTAATCCGTAGTGTGTTTTTCTTCTCGTGTGTTTTATTTTATTTTTTGTTTTTATTTTATTTTATTTTATTTTTATTTTATTCTATTTTATTTTGTTAAAAGTGTTAAATGTCTAATATTGTAAATGATCTGTATATTTTTAAGATCGTTTTATTTTTTATTTTTTTATTATCTCTTTTATTATTTCTTTTTTCCTTGCTCTTTATTTTTTTCAACTGCGCTGTTGTGAAAGTGTGTTTCCCCTCTGGGGATGAATAAAGATTTTCTATTCTATTCTATTCTATTCTATTCTAAGATCAGAAAATGTCCTTAAAAAAAGCATTGAGAAAACATTTGTTCATGATCATAAATAATAATAATAAAAATCAATTTTGTAACGTTTTGTCTTGTATCAATTAAACAACTGAAGCTTAAATAAGAAACGAAGATATAGTTAGTAGAATTAGTGTTTTTTTTTTTTTAAAACCTTTTTTGTTGAAGACAAAAAGATGTGAAGTATATATATTTAAAAAAAGAGACAGTTCTCTGTGATAAACTGGGGTCGAGTTAAGTTAATTTTTGCGTACTTAAGGACTCTTACTCAAGTTCACCTCCAGCTTGAACGCAGGCTCCTCAGCTGCAGCGCGTCATCATCAAGTTTGCGTAAACCAAAACGACCAACTTCCGGTTCTGTTTTTCAAAGCACGATTATACACTTATTTATGTCCTATTAAACTATATATCATTTTGATATATATTTTCATACATTTAAATATGTTTTAATCTTAACTAACTCCATCCTCGGTTTTGTACTTCAATACAATTAGTGAGTAAATTGGTCAAGTGGGTTTTATTGTGAAACAAACATATCCGGCCGTCTAGTCGTATATATATAAGCATTAACGCGGAACAAGGAGCACAGAGTTGAAGAGTGAGGAGGTTGAAGTACTTTCTCTCTCTCCGGCATCATGGCGCTCAGCACCATGGAGAGAATCCAGGCGTTGCTCCTGAGAGCATTCATGGGCTTCTTTTATGTCCTGTTTTCTCTACTTTCGCCTCCAAGACCGGCCTTAAAGAAGAAGCTGCCGCCGGTCAAGGAGCCGCTGCTGACCGTGTCCGCGACGCAGCTCGCGCAGAAGATCCGACAGAAAGAGGTGAAAGTAGTTCTTGGGGGTCCAGGGTCTAGCATCTGGGTCAGGAAGGAACTGTTGCCATCGAAGACGCGCAGTTAATGTTTAGACTGGCCGAGACACCGAAGAGTACAAAGTTCAAGTTGCAGAACTATTTTTTAAGGGGTTGACAAAAAGTTAAACCCCAAAATAGAATATAAACAGAAGTAAATGTTCCAGTTGAATCAGGAAAAACAGATAGTTATATTTGGATTTGTTGGGGGCGTGGTCCCTCGAGCACGTCTTATGGATTGATTTCTCTGCCTAAATATTTTTATATATACATATATTTAACCATATTTCAAACGTATCCATAGATTTTTTTTATGAAGAGGAGAGGTTAAAAAAAGTAGAATATTACAGTTAAATACAAGGGTACAGGATCATGTAAAAAAGATGCATCATCTAAAAACAAAACAAAGACGCTTTATAACTTTATATTTTGGTCTGCAGGTCTCGAGTGTGGAGGTGGTTCAGGCCTACATTGACAGAGTCCAGGAAGTCAACCCTCTTCTGAATGCTGTGATCAAAGACAGGCAAGGATTCATTTATACCCAAGAAAATATCTATGTCAAAACCTACACTTTTTTTACTGTTCCCCTTTTTAAATGGTTCCCACGCAGATTTGAATCGGCATTACGTGAAGCAGCTCAGGTCGATAAACTTATAGAAGAGGAAACGGGAGGAGAGGACGTGCTTGAAGACCGACTTCCATTACTGGGAGTCCCCCTCTCTGTCAAAATGTCCTTTTCCCTTCTGGGTAAATTTGACATTTTCTTCTCTAAAGTTTGCACAGCTTTGTCTGAATCAATCTAAAAATACGGTCTTGTTTCGCATCATCATACTTTTGTCAGGAACCTTTTTTCATTTGGTTGTGTGTTAGGTATGCCTCACACCACTGGTGTCATGAGCAGACAAGACGTTGTTGCCACGGTTGACTGTCCCCCTGTGGCCCAGCTGAAGAGGGCGGGCGCCATCCCTCTGGGGGTCACCAACACCAGCGAGCTCTGCATGTGGTCCGAGTCCCACAACCATCTGCATGGCCTCACGTGCAACCCGTATGACCTGGAGAGGACGCCGGGAGGAAGCTCAGGTGACACGAGGCCAGACTAAAATTCACACTTGATTGGTTACAACTTACAGTTTCTATTTCAACTCATGAATTATACTCGGAGCCTATGGAAGTATATCAGTGCCATCAGAGTATTGATTGGTTTGATTTCAAACATTTATTATTAAATGGTTTCTATACATAATTGGTTTTCATTTAATATTATTCGACAATTCTTTTTATTTTATTTTAATAATAATAATAATAGAATATTTTCCAAATTAATGAATTTCTTTACACATAGTTTGATAATCATATTCCAATAATTCCAATATACATTTTCTAAATTCAATATTTTAAAATTCTTATTATAAACATTTTGGTATAATAGTCCGACCAGTTTATACCAAGAGTATTAAGCTAGTTGAGCAAACTTTTAGCCACTCATTGTTGCAACATTATATCATGCATGTATTTTACACATTTATATATATATATATATATACTCTGAAGTTGGTTCAGAAAGTTTAATTCATTAAGACGATTATTAACATGCTTGTTTGTAGGGAGTTAAAGGCTCATCATTAGGCTAACTATTAGTTAATTTAATGTAGGCCTATATCAATATATATCTAGTTATTCTCTCGATTGTTGTTATTTATATTCAGTTACGAATATTTATGTTGTTTTATTCAAAGCCTGAACCAAAAAAAAAAACGGAACCACCATTTCTGTCTCCAGGTGGAGAGGGAAGTATACTGGGTGCGGCCGGAGCGGTCATTGGTGTGGGCTCGGACATTGGTGGGAGCATCCGCATGCCTTGTTTCTTCAATGGAATATTTGGCCATAAAACCACTCCTGGTAAATAAAAAACAAACAAACATGGGGGCGAGTAGTCATCGATGAATGCTTGTCAAGTTCACTTGTATCTGTCCTTGTTTGCAGGAGTGGTGTCCAACCAAAACCACTACCCCACAGCCAGTGGCAGACACCCCGAGTACCAGAGCTTAGGCCCGATGTGCCGCTACGCAGAGGATCTGCTGCCCATGCTCAAGATCATGGCGGGGCCCAACGCCGATCTGTGAGTCAAGTTGCTCTAATTCCATACATTTTTTTTTTTTGTGAGAGTTTGTATGTCAAACTAGGTGTTCTGCACAGGTTTTCTTTAAATCTTTTAGTGGATTCAAGAATGAAAGAATGGATCGGTTTCTGTGTGCTTTTGTTTTATTGTTTTTGTTTTTTTTTATACACAGAGAAAGTTATTAATTAAATGGGCTGGGAAACTGGAACTAATTTGAGGTGTATTGTATGAAGGAAAATATATATATTTAAAAAAATTAAACTTTTTATTTCATAAAAACTTCTATCCAACAACGTCTACGTCCAATAAAGTCAAAAGTTTGGCACCATGTAGACTCACAGTAACAGCATAACAAAGTCTGTCTGTAAAAGCCATTGTTACAAATGTATGTCTAATATCTCACTCTGTTGCAGGTTGTCTTTGAATGAAAAAGTAGATTTAAAAAAGCTGCGATTCTTTACCATCGTAAACACTGGAGATTCCCCGCTGACGTATCCTGTCAGTAGAGAGCTCATAGAAGTTCAGAAGAAGGTACTGATGAGTCGCTGATCCATGTTACAGCAGAAATGAACAAACTACTGTGTTTAAGGTCGCGGAGCGTCTGGAAGCAGATTTGGACGTGACTGTCCAAGAGGTTCACTTCCCTGAGCTCAAAGACAGCTTCAACATCTGGAACACCTACATGGGACTGGCTGATGACGATGGAAAGGTAGAAGCAATCCTAGTGGACACATCAGTCGCCTGCTTGTGGAGAAATGTTTGGATTAAAATAGAAAGTTTAATCGTGGCCAAGTGTGCCTGAACGTTCCCTGTGAAAGAACGCAGCAGCGGCTTTTGTCGTCTGCGTAGCAAAGTTCACTAATCTGACTCCGCGCCAACATTCCTCACACAACCGTTTGTCTCACTGCTTCACGGTAAGCCTGTGTTGGTCATATAAGGAAGCAGGTTAAAGATCCATTTAATTTAGACTGCTGGCGCACCAACACTCCTGGAAATATCAAATATGTTACAATACTCACCAATTTCCACTGTGATTTCCTTCATTTGCTCTTGTCCGTCGTTCCTACAGCCTCCGACTCCATTTGCAGAGATGATGGGAGAGCCTGGGAAGCCTGCTCGACCTATATGGGAGATACTGAAGTGGATATTTGGAAAGTCGGATCACACCATGGCAGCCATAGGTGAGAATCACGTTCTTCTTTAATATCTATGAACTCTATAGCTTCATTAGCGACGTAATTCAAGTGTTATTCTTCTAAATCAATAAGTTATGAATCATTTTCTCAAGTTATTCATCGTTGCCGTGTTTGTCCTCAGGCCTGTCGTTGGTGGAGATGACTCACACGACCACTCCGTCACCCTACCTCATCCAGCAGAAGGAGAAGCTGCAGAAGGACGTGGAGGAGTTGCTGGGCAAGGACGGAGTCCTTCTTTACCCCTCGCACGCCAGAGTGGCCCCCAAGCACCACCACCCACTCTTCAGACCCTTTGACTTTGCCTACACTGGTACGTGAGCCTCTTACTGCCTGTTCTAGTATTTTTTTAAAGTCCACTTTGGATTCATTTCTCAGGCATCCTCAACATCCTGGGACTGCCTGTCACTCAGTGCCCTGTGGGCTTGAATGAGGAGGGCCTTCCTATGGGTGTGCAGGTCGTCACGGGCAAGATGCAGGACCACCTCTCCATCGCAGTGGCTCTCTATTTAGAAAAGGCGTTCGGAGGCTGGAGGGAACCTGGAGCCAACTGAGCATGTGACTCGCAGTCCAGACCGTCAGTCTGTGGAAAGTTAACTATATTCTTTAAGATTCTTTCATAACACAGCTAAGATCAGAACTGTGCTGCTACACGACTCCAAGCTCTCTCTGTGATGCACTCATAATTCTTCAGCACTTCAGCTTGGTTCTAGAAATTAGACCATTTTTCTTGGATTAAGATGCCAAAAAACCACTTCACCTTTTCAGTGGCAGAATTCCTGACACTCCAACCAACAAAACTTGAACCCCGAAGCACATGAAGGGATCATTTTTGCCACTGTGAGGAAGATGATCTTGTCCTGTCATTTTGATTGTCTTCTGACCCATCGTTTCTTGAATAAAAAATGTGATTTACACAATGTTGCAGCGTTAAATGTTCAACATCCCTGTTATAGGACTGTGATTAAAAAAGACAATTGTGTAACCACAGCATATTAAATGGGAACAACAAATTTTATAATTGGTTTATCTGAGGAATTTAGAGACAGGTTTCTAATCAATGTTTTTTAGCACCAGTTAGCATTCAGGTTTATCAATATTGTAGAAGGACTTGAATCAGTAAACTGTAAAACTTTAATCTACTGGTTACACAGGGTCGGCCCATGGTGCATCATAATGATTTCCCGTTACCAGAAACCTTCTGGGACAACTGTGGCTGATCAAGTGTGTCCTGGCTCTGCATCAAGGTTTTCTAGTTGAACATGCCTTAAAGGCCTCAAGGAAACCTCCTGAAGAGCTGCCCGAGCCACATGAACCAGCTTTTTTGTCTTATTGACTGACCTACTCATCCATTTGAAAAGTGGACAATCCCTCTCCATGATTTCAGCAACACTACGGTTTATTAGTCAATTTATGAATCAAAAATGCTTGTTCTTTGATCAAACTTAATTAACTTCACAACATTGGTTCAAACCTGAGATGGTAGATCAAACAAATCTGTGTTGTTGTTTTTCTTCTTAAAGAAAATAACTAAGCCGGGTCTCTAGATTATTTACAACTTTGGTTTATTACAGCCACCAAGACTCATTTTGATTTACAACACACCATGATCAAATGTCGCTGCTGATAGAAAAACACTCACCAATATAACCCCCAACAAAACAATCAGACGCCTTGGGGAGTCCTGCATTTTAATTTCTTCTCGAGAAATTTAAAAAAAGAAATGTACAACTCCAGACATCGGACAGTTTTGACAACTTAACACTGCCCTCTTTTGGTCAGCTTCAGAACTACTGGAACTTTGTCCCATTAAGTCAGTTTTGAAAGGCGCAAGATTTCACATCACATTCATACAATATGGTACAAACGTTCTGCTGCTGACAAGTGTCTGATGCAGCAGCAGCTCCGCTACTGGGACAAACCATCACTGCCCCTGAGCAAGGCATGAGCTGGGGTTTTGAAGAAGAGAAGATGTGGGGAAACTATCAAAATGTCAGCCTTATGATTTGGCGGTGTAAAGAAAGGGAGGACCTTTCTCTCCTCTCTCACTCCTCTGGGCCCGGATTGGCCTGACTGCATGTTGAAATGTAAACATAATGTAAGAGAACAAATGTCAGGTGATCAGTCAGATGCTCCTCTGGCTCCTCACGAAGTGTTGGTGATGGGTTTGTACTTTTTGAGGCGGGTCCACTGGCCCGTGGAGTAGTTCATTTCAAAGACGGTGTCAACCAGCATGGTGGTGCTGCCGGTGCCATCTGCTTTGGGCAGAACTTCTGTGTGCTCGCTCAGTTTGATCTGGATGATGTCCCCCTGCTCCGGGCACGGGTTCTCTGCAAGAGAAAAATAAGGTCATTCACTCAAGTCTTTTGCTTCATGAGGTTTGTAAAAGGTATTAAACCCTTAAAAAAAAGATATTTAATGTTTAATTATATGCATTTCGAGACCCATGGAGGCCTTGCTATCGAGTATGTGATTAAATTTGCTCGACACCCGTAGAATTTTTGTGTTGATGCAGCTGTTGAAGGCGTCGTCTTACCTCTGGATCCAGCCATAAATCCGAGGATGAGAGCCTTCTCCGGTCTGGTGACCTTGTTGGCGGTCTTGAACATCTCCTGGGCAGCGTACATTTGTTCTCTCTGAAAGATGGAAGACACCAGATTATAAACCTCTAGTTATCCACTGATGGATTAACAGTCAACTTGTTATCCACTGATGGATTTACAGGAGATATAAATGTACATGTACATGTTAAATTTCATATTTAGTCAACTATGAAATATTGAAAATAATCCATGCAAGTTTAAAATGAAACACGGCAATCTAGTGGTGGGAGGCCGTCAATCACAAGTCAGAAAACCGAAAAAACATTTTAAGGGATTAGGTTTTATAAAAAGTTTAAAAATAATCTCTGGTGACTGTATGGTGGGCTAAAAAACAATGGCGAGGACCTTGATTTTGACAAATCTGGATTAGATCAAATATCTTGTTTGATGAATCGATTTTGGCTTGCTTTTCCAATTTCTAGAAAATATAGTTTGTACTTTTTGAATTTTTTCCCATAAAAAAAACGTGCATCATTAATTAACACTTGGCAGAGTTAAGTCAAAGGTTATCTTACCGTGAGAGAGAGATTCTTTTTGGGCTGAGGCTGCTGCGGTGTTGGGGTAGGTGTAGGCGTCTGCGTCTGAGGCGTGTTGGGAGGCTGTGTGGACGTCTCCGGCTGGCTCGCCGTCGCTGCAGCTGCGGGTCCGTTGTTGGCAGGGGTGGAGACGGGCGTGGTTGGGGACGTGGGGGCCGCAGGGTTTGCTGTGGTGCTGGCGTTGTACATCGGCGTTCTCTGTTTGAACTGGCTTGGTAACGTCGCGGCGGTGCCGGCTGTTGCCGACTCCTCCGGCTGGCGAGACGTTTGCAAAGCGTCACGACCTGTTCCGCCAGCATTGGCTTCAGAGGACGACAAGAGACGGTTACTAGACTGAACTGAAAAACTGTCCAGAGATTATGGTCGGAGGAGGTGCCTCGTATGTTCATAGAACAGATGAAAATGTGTGCCATGAGTTTATAAGTGATGTAGGTTCATACATTTAGCTTACATCTTCAAAACAGTGGCACATAAAGTAGAAATCTCAGCAAACTTTTCATTTATTCTCTCACCTGGTTGTGTCTCCGAGCTGGGAATGTAGGAGGAGGAAGGGACCATGCTGGGTGTGGCCGGCAGGTAACTTGTCGAGGGCAACGGATTCTCGTTTAGCGCCCCAAGTTTCTGCAACAAGAACGCCTCGTTCAATCGATTTGCTCAGCATGGAGAAAGGAAGGGTGATGAAGTGGACGTACCTGTGCGGACACCAGGCCGGCGGCGTAGTCTGGTGTGGTGTTCTCCACCACTGCTGCTGCTGCGGCTTCTTCTTTGGCTGCCTTCTCCCCTGCTTCAGTTTCTGTGTTAAAAAGTCATTTAATATCAATGCCAGAGGAATCGTCAGAGTCGTAACATCAGATGAAGAATGATCTGGAAAACACATACCCAAGGTCTTTCTTCTCCTCTTCGCCTCTCGCCCAGCACCAACCATGTCCAGCTCAGAAATATCTAATAGCTGGAGAAAGACAATACAAATCAAATGACCAGGCCAGGAGTTAAGAGTTATGGTGGAAGTAAATCTGATCATTACCTTAACACCTCGTTCTTTGCGCAGAGGTGTGCGTGCGGGTGGAAGAGGAGTGCGGTTACTTGGAGGGCTGAACATGCTGGGTGCTGTGGGGCTCCGAAATGGAGCCTTGGGGATCCCTTTGAGAGGCGCTGTGGAGAAGACACGCCAATAGAAACTCAGTGCTTACAATCATAGTTTCACCCAAAACAAACCAAATGTTCTAATTGGAATTATTGATCATTTTTACAGTCAGTGGGACCATCTACACAAGCAATTTATATCTGGATTTTATTTTTCATTCAACAAGAATAATCTGTCTCCCTATGAATTACTTACTTGTAGTGTCAATCTTTTTGACCAAACCCCTCCCTTTGGCATGGAAAGGCACTCCTGCCGTTTTCTTCAACTGTTGAGCAGTTTCAGTTGCTGAAATAGAGACAGCAGTATAAGTTACTCAACAATGCAACGGGGGTTTCAAGAGCGCATTTCCTGAACATACATTTCTGCAGCAGCTCGGCTCTCAGAGTCGCACTCTTGGGCTTCCTCTTCAGTTGGAAATGTTTAACCGGGGGCGTCAAGGCTCCGACCAGAGTGGTGAGAGCACTTTTATTCAGGTACTGACACTCCAGTGGAAGCATGGTGGAAGTCTCACATTCACTAACTGAAACAGAGTAAATACATTTGCATCACACTTTCGTTTAAAATTGAAATTCCTAATTTTGCTTGGAATGTTTGTGCTCCTGGTCATCCATGTATGCAAGTGCAATGTCCGCTTCATTTTCATATTAACAAGGTGAAATATCTAATAGCTGGAGAAAGACAATACAAATCAAATGACCAGGCCATTATAATAATAATAATAATAATAACAACCTCTATTTATATAGCGCCTTTCTAGACCAGGGTCACATTGATATTACATGATATTACACAGCATATGAATAAGAATAATTAAGATTGTGAAGATAAGAATACTTGCAAAGCCAGATAAGATATGTCTACCTTTCTCCCTGAGCTCTCCCAGAATGTCCTGCACATTGGGATTCTGCTCCTCCAGGTCAAGATTGAGAGAACCCGTCTCTGGGAAGGACTTAAGGATGTCTGCAACCATCAAAACCCAGGGCTCGGAATCCACAGTAGCCAGTTGGATGATTTCTGACAAAGCCTCTTTCATCTGTAAAGAAGGTACAATTGTTCAACACTAGATTAGCCAATTGTTGCGCATATACTATACATGTTGTGAATTTGGACTACATTAAAAATTGATTACTGGAAATATTTGTTTTTTGGGAATTAAGCACACTTTTCTGCTTGACAATCTTGAGAAAGATGGAGGTAGTAGAGTGCAAAAATTGTAAGTGGAGAACATTAATTCTAGTTATTTGAACTGCACTAAAAGCTGCATTTATTTCACCGTTTGTGACTGTATTTTCAGAAGTAAAAACATCAAGATGAATCCAAGGTTGTAGCGGACTCAAGACCAACAACAAGTGGTGTACATGTACTATTAACAGATTCAAGAAAGCAATTACTTTTAAAGCAAACCTACAATTGTTTTTGTTTTTTTATTAAATATGCACCAAAAAATAAAAAAACGTCAACAGTGTGGGTAGTTTGTTGAGTCGCATTTGTTAACTTTTTTTGTTATTCTTTCAATCTTAAATTTCCTGTAAATAAACAAGTGACGTAAAAAGGCTCTAGCTCCGCCCCTCCGGCGGACCCCGCCACTGAAGCCCCTGAGCCCCGCCCACCATAATGTCTGAACGATGACTGCTCGGTTAGCGCTATCCAAGCAGGCTGCTAAACCGCTGCTAGGAATTAGCCTCGATCTAGAAGAAAACCAACATATAGACGAACAACACTCTCTTAAACTAGTCTAGCGTCGACTGGGAACAGCAAGGAGAAGCTCAGAGTCTATTCGGACGCTGATATATCAATTGTTTTCCTCTTCGCGCAAACTTTAGCAACTGCAGTCACAGGGCGACAAGCTAATGCTAACACTGCACACATTCACAGCTGGAGCCAAAACTAGCACCGAAAGATGCGCCTTTTCGCTCAAAACACTCGCCAAAACTTATTTCCCCGTTGAATTCAAGTGAACGGCGGTCCAGTGCGACTGTAGCGAGAGCCGCTGCACCACAACACACCTCGTCCACGGTCCGCCGGGGAAGATGCAGCATCCCGAGCAGCAGCTTGAGCTTCACCGGCGGCGACAAACTGGAGAAGCACAGGCGAATGTTGTCGATTACCGACACGGTGAGGAGCGAAGCGATGCTCGGTGGCGTCCAAAGCTCGTCTGTGGATCCCAGTTTGTTGTAAAGCCACAGACCAGTGTCGGTGTCCTTCATCGACGCCATCTTGGAAAAAGAAGTGTTTTGAGTTCGGGCATTTTAACGGGCTAAAAGAGCGGCCGTAGCCCCGCCCACTTCTCCGTGATTGACACCTAGCACATCACTTTTTTCAAGCAGACACCTCCACCTTCATTGCAATAAACCTCAGATGGACAAACATAACGTTCTATATATCTGCTAGTATAAAATACTCCTATATACAAACAATATACATTGTCACAAAATGGTATATACTATATAATATTCATCATCTGGACTGACAGTCTTTGAACCACTTGGATCCACTGGCAATGCATTTTCTTAACATATTCAGCAAATGTTTCTGGCTCAGAATGAACAGTCATAGCCCCACTCCTGATGTTTACAGAATGATTATTCTTATCTTAGTATATCCTGACTTTAATACAATTTTATGTTGGTTTTCTTATTTATGTCTATTTTTGTACTGCCACCATCACAAATTCCCACGTTATGTTTACAACACTGGCAATAAAAGTTTCTGATTCTGATATCTTTATCTGTGTGTTATTATTACATTTTATGTTCATGTTAAACGTACACTTTATAAAAAATCTGTACTTACTTACTTAATGTAAGTAAGTAAGTAATAGTCAGTTAAAGCACATTTCTAGACCACAGTCACAAAGCGCTTGAACAATAAAAAGCAATTAAAAAATGTAAATAAATACAGATTTAAAAACTCTAAAAGGCTAATACATAAGACAAACACAGGAGTCCCAGAAAGCTAGGAAAAAGGCTTCATAAATAAAAAGGTCTCAAGATGTTTCTTGAATCAGTAGATCATCAAACACCGAGAGAGAGGAAGATCGTTCCAAGGCTAAGGAGCAACAGCCTGGAAGGATTTCTCTCCTCTGGTCCTGAACCGTGTGCGTGGAACCATCAGGAAATTCTGATCCACAGACCTAAGAACCAGAGCTATAAATCACCCAAGTACTGACTCAACCCTGAAATCAGATGCACTAACCAGAGTATCAGTTTTGTCCTTTCAATACTAATATCATGCTTTTATTTCCTTTGACAGATACATACTTGCCTAATGTACTGAATATGTGTGGATTTTATTTTAATGTGTTTCTTTATTGCGTGTATTAAGTATTAATACTAACTATTGTTGTCATTAATATTATTACAAGTAGAGAATTACACTAGTCTTTACAGTCTTGTTATTCGTGTATAAACATGTCATACCTTTCTGGTGCTTTTACTTTGAAAATCGGAAATGTTAATTCTTGACCTCGATAGCGAAATAAAAAAAAAAGATCCATGAGCTTTGCGCATGCGCTTTGCGTCAGCTGTAACAACAACCAAGGTAGGAATTTTTCGGTAACTAGAGGGCTTAAATCCTACATAAATCACGTGAGGGTATCACGTTATTAACCTGGATTTTTACGTAAACAGTAGGTAACGAAAATGTGTTTAAAGATGATTGTTTATCTTGCCATCCGGTCGTCATCCAACAAAGCCTTGTCTCCTTTCATTGACAATGGCGCATGTTCAACAATCGGTTGTTTGCACAGGTGCAAATCTACTCTTATGTCTTTTTTTTTCTCTTTGCATGAAAGGTGTGTGATCGTCATGGCATCCAGAGGATTCGTGCAAGCGGCGCTGTTCCTGCTGGCGGTCCAGCTCGTCTGCCTCGGTGCTGCTGATGCGGACCAGGAGACAGGGACGGTCATCCCTGCTGAGAGTAGGTGGTCAGAACACCATGATGTTTGGATGCTTGTTCTTATGCATTTACATCAGATGTGTGTACTTCCCATATATCTCTATGGGCGTTACCTTTGGTTTGAAGGGTGCACTTCATTTTCAAATTTACTACTCAAAGATATGAATTAAACACATTAGTATATTTAAAAAAAACAACCATTCTGACATTAAATCACTCATCTCTCATGGAGAAGCTTGGTTGTGGGTTAGCCAAGTTGGGTGGGGATTTTGATTGTTGAATAAAAATATATATACTTAAGAATAAACAAGACTGTTTTGATTAAAGAAGAAGTTAATCTGGATATCTGTCAGAACGTTAATGATTGTGTTATAGTGGTTTGAAACTGTGTCTTAAAGTTCACCCCTAGAAATGCAATTGTTTTGTTTTTGTGACTGTTGCTTCCAGGTCGCCCATGTGTCGACTGTCACGCCTTCGAGTTCATGCAGCGAGCACTGCAGGATCTTAAAAAGACGGCCTTCAACCTGGATGCAAGGGTGAGAATCCCTCTTTTTTTGCACACATTACAAAATATTGAAAATATAATTTATGGAAAAATAATGAATAAAAGACGTAAAGTAGACAAACAAATGAATACAAAATAATAAAAGAAACATGAAATAATAAAGGTTAAATAATGAAATACATTAATAATAAAATGAAGAGATATTATAAGTTATACACAGAAACAGCATAGTTCTTCGAAGAAGTTGGTATTACTCTCTTTATTTTTTTTGTATTCACAAATGTATTTATACATCTCTTTCTTCCTTTAAACCTGCCATTATGCAGGTTTAGAGACACAGAGATAAGAAAAAGAGTTACAAGAGTCGAGTTGAGCATGCGGCGAGCTAGTTTCACTTTCAGTTTATTTATTTGAAAGGACTAGTTAGCTCACTGGGTCACAACGATGAACTATAATATATATAAAATGACAAAGTTGCCTGTTAAAATCCAAGTGAGCTCAGTTGCTTTGGATAGAAATCCAAAAATTAAATGTAATATGATTTTATAAGCCAATTAGAGAAATTAAACAATAAATATATTCCTCTTTAATCTTTCCATTCGGTTTACTGATGTTTTTGTCCACAGAAAAGAGCCTCAACTCTTGTCTCATGAAGTAAAACAACTTGTTCATAATTAAACATGACACATGCCTTAATCCAGACTGACTAGTAAACACAATACTGTCATTTCCTGCTTGCAGACAGAGATGCTGGTGTTGAGGGCGGAGCAACGGGCTCTGTGCGACTGCATGCTCGGTGGCTCACTGCGCTAAACATCACGACCCAAGACACACACCTGCTGATCTACACACACTCTCCAGACCCTCCTAATAGGTCTGACACACCAGTTCACCACAAATGGCACTTTATTTTCTTCTTTCGTCTCTTAAATTGATGTAAATGATTTGTTGACGCAGATTTTTATGCATACTAACATGCCGTCACAGCGTTAAAATCTCAATTTTCACTCATGTTTCATTCAGCATTTTGTAACAGTGTATGTCCATGGAAGTAGACTGTATCCTTTAATGTGGTAAAGAAGTTTCATGTTTAAAAAAATAAAACTGTAGCAGCAGGGATACTTAAGCAAGTGATCCTCATTAGTTTTGTTAATTATAGTTTACTATTTTATATCAAACCTCACCATTCAGCAAGTGGTTTGTACCTGAGCTGAAGATGTAAGTTAGAGGTTAGAACCGCCTGATGTTATATAAAAGATGGTAAAGTAATTTGAGTAATACAATCAGAGAGGTGAGGTCAAAAACATAAACATTTAGGGATCTTTTCTTCAAATTGCATGATGTTGTTCTGACTTCTTACTTATTAAAAAATACTTAAATACACCTTGGCGAAGGGGGCTCCTATTTTAAAGTCCTCCTCAAAAAGATATATAATTTTCCTTCCACATCACACATTTCAGTCAGGAAAAACCTTTTTAAGTTAGCGCAGCACTGTAGCATGAATTGCAGCACTTTTTTGTCAACTGATTGTTCATCGTTTAGATTGTATGTCAAGAGCATTTATGTAAATGATAGAGCTGTTTATTTGTGTCACGGTTTATTACGCGTATGCAAAAGTAGAGTTGCACTGCAATATGATATGTGGAGGTGCTGGGGGTGGGACAAGGTAGAAATGAGATTTAATTTTAGTGTAACGAATCATTTCACTAATGTATTGCCACATTGTTGTAGTTTAAAAGCATCTTAATAAAAAAATTGTGGTATTTATTCCTGTTTGGTGTTGTTTTTTTTAACAGTTGCATTTAGAACATTTCAGTGTTCAACTGTTTTATGAACAAACCTTTATATTCAAAAGTGTATTGTGTAACTATGATTAATATACCACAAAGTGCCTGGATTCATTTATTGGTGTCAAATCTTGAATCGACTTGATGCAGAACAATCATTTTTGATCCCGTCATGTGTGCATGTGTTACATGTGCATAGCAATATGAACATAACATAAACTAAAGAAAAACAAACAAACATATCAATTGATTTTCTGAAGTAACTCTGACTTGACTGACAATCAACACAGTTTGATCAACAAAAATACACTTTGTGAACATTGCCACACCTGCTCCTATTGTCTAGTGTTGGGCGAGACCATAGAGCAAGAGGCGGGGACACCCTGGAAAGTTTACCTGCCAACCTCAAGGCACAATTAGCAAAAACAAACACTACTCCGACTTCTGAACAGCAAGTTATTCATTAACCTGTATGTTTTGAACCAAGGGCGTAAACATTGGTTAATTTTTTTTATTTACAATTGACAAATCCATTTGTATTAACAGTTTATGTAAAAAAAATACTTTCAGAATTTAAAATACATACTAGAAAGATGCAAAGTGCAGGCAAGAACTTATTTTGTCTTTAATCCAAAGTACAACCAAGTACAAGCTAAAATAATAAAAGCCACCTACAATATAAGTTTGTTTGCTCTCACTTCTTCATAAACAAGAAGTGGCTGTTTACATCTTTAGAAACGTGTTACTATTGAAATTATTAAAAGTACCGTATTTTTGCTTCATACATTATAAGATTAGTTGAACCTTAGATACTGAACGTCTCCATTCAAAAGAGATGATTTAAGAGTAAAGGATAATCAAAAACAAACAACTCAAAAAAGTCAGTGAATCATCATTTTCCAACATGTACAACGTTCCCAAGTGCTACTCCTGCAGAACAAGATTAGTCAGGTCAGTGATGTCGTTCACAGCCGGATGATTCTGCAACAGCAGCGTTAACATGTTTTCCTGACCAGGAAACACCTCACACAGCTGTGCTCTCAGGCTGGCAGTCTCGGACGCTGTCCTCTGCTTGGGCTTGTGGTGCTGGGGCTCGTCATGACTCCCTTCCACCCCTGTGTCCAAGGACCCCATAAGTGTTCTGTCTGGATGGTTTTGGATCTCTGTGTGAGCGTGGGATGGTGGGTAAGAAAGGGGAAATCTGGCCCCACCAGGGGAAGAGTGGATAGTAGGCCTGGAGGGTGAAAGGCATCCTTTATTATCAGCAATTCACAATTTAATTTATGAGACAATCTGATCTCTCTGTAGAAATAATATTAATTATTATTAATTATACAATACTAGCAAATGGGAAACAGTCAATATATTTGTGCAATATTTCTCTTTACTGTCTGTATTTTCAGTACACAAAAAAAGTAAAAAACAAACCGTTCATTGCTGTCATTTGATGTTCAAATGTGTTTCAAATAAAAAGACCATTTAAAAAACTGTAACTTAAATTATCATTGTAAACTCACTTGAGGAGGAATTCATCCAGGTGAGGACCATTTCTGCCCAGTGGGTCGTCCGGCACCATGAAGAGGTCGCCCACAAATGTGAACTGCAGAAGCCTGCATACACATCAGAATAAAAACATTTATCTGTTTATATCTGCGGAAAAATCATTGTTTCCATGTGATAGCAATGGCTTTTGTC
The DNA here is from genome assembly GCF_982586985.1 of Callionymus lyra. NCBI lineage: Eukaryota > Metazoa > Chordata > Actinopteri > Syngnathiformes > Callionymidae > Callionymus > Callionymus lyra. The sequence continues at coordinate 29,140,409 of NC_141821.1, forward strand.
CATTTTTGTCATTTAACTTAAGAACGGAAAGTAAGGTCACAGCTACACGCGTAATAATCACCTCTTTTTTATGATATCTTTCCACACATGAGACTCGTCCAGAAGGTCTCTCAGGTTGTCGTTGGTTACGATGATTCCATCTGTCTTCTCAGCCAGTTGGAGCATCAGTCTGGAGAGACAAGATCCACTTGTTAAAACCTGATTATTTATTATTGTTCTCACTGAAGATTGGGAAAAGAACAAATAAATATTCATCTTCCAGATTTTAAACTCAAGAGGTCAGTACAAGGCAACTAAAACTTATTTCAATTTATTATTTCACATGCTCAACCAAAAAAAAACACAACAAAGATTTTACCTACCTGTCATCATATGAGTTGATTCTCATGCCCTGGACCTCCCTGGAAGGAGTAAAGGAGACCAGCCCCAACTGCTGAAGCTCATTCAAATAGTGATTCTCTGCAAGTGGCCAAATAAAGACATTTACCAGCTATTTGTTGAATGTGCAATGTATACATTCCACATGTGAAGATAATATAAGAAAGGACCTTTAAACAATAAAAATACCAAAAAAAAAACAGCATCACTTGTTAAGTATTAGAATCTCACATCAGTTGTTTCACACCTGAGGCAAGGCATTACCTTTGATACGGGGGTCGTACTTCTGTCTCCACTGTGGAAGCAGGGCACTGATTTCACGGTGACCTCGGTCCCAGAAATGCTGGACAGCCAACGCAATTCCGCGGCAAGAGTAGAAATGTCCCAAACCGTGACTGTGAGAAGGAGTAAATCAATGAGTGAATCTATCATTGTTAGGCTGAATCTCAGAATGTGTCAAAGAACCACACTTCCCAGAGTGCACCAGCAGCAGCAAACCAGCTGCTTCATTCATTGGCACTAATGTGGAGCACCTGTGACCTGTGACCTCATGGAGGTTCTCAGTCAGTCAGAGAGAGAAGACGCTCCAAGTTCACAAGGGGTTCAGTCCAAAGACGCCAATGGTCAGTGAAATGTTTTACTTACTTTCATTGTGTTTGAAATGTTCACATTTATAGCTTGCGGTAAATATTAGTTAAGGAACATATTGCAGCATTTACTATATTGATTTTGTGATCGATGGGTTTGCTATAATAACATTTCATCTGAGTTTGGAAGATTAAAGGTAAAAGATTCAAAAGAATAGTACACAATTAAATATCAGAGCTTTACCAAAAAGTTTTGGAAAATTCATGAAATTAGATTTAGTGCTTATTAATTCATTAAAAATGTTTAAATTAATTTAAAATGTTTGAATGTTAAAATTCAGTTCAAAATTCATTACAAACGTTTAATTTAAATGGATGATTAAAATGTTTTTTGTTTGTCTGTCTTTAAAGGTTTACAACCTAAATACTGAGAAGCTGAATGCAGATGCTGGGATGTTTGTTTTTCCCATGAACCCACAAGCATAATGTGATGTAGAGGAAGCTGTCCTCTCATAGATATAGTTTATCTCCTACTCAGTCATGCCATGGTTTATTCCAAACGCTTTCACTCAGAACAACTAACAGACAAATTATTTGTGATATTTCACTACAAAATCTTCCTTTTAAATAAATCAATACATTTAAAATATTGATTTATAAAGGTACTATGGCAGACATGGGTAACGTTTGACGTGGGAATGACAGCCAGAGCTTAATAAACTGTAGAACTGAAATACTGTAAGACTTGGGTCATAAACCTCTTTACTTTTCATTTCCCCTCCCCCACCACTATTTATCATCTTTGCTTCATAAAAAGACAGACAGGAGGTACCAGCTTGTAATATTTGAATACATAAATGGAGATTCACGCTGGTCCAGACGTACCTCATGGCTACGTTGCTGCCGTCAATGATGATCATTCTTAGCGTTGGGTTGGCAGAGTGGTCCATCAAATGGAGCTTAAATGGCGTCTGCAGGCCCTCTAGGAAGCGCTGCTGTCCCGTCACCTCCAGGGACCCCCAGGGCTGACTTCTTCTGCTGGGAGATAAGCTGTCCCCAGAGTGCAGGGGGGGTTTCACTTCTGCCTGTGAGTTGCTAACTCGCACTGAAACGGGCTCATTAATCCATGTGGAAGAATGAGTTTCTGAGGGTGACTTTGACAGCGGCTCAGTCTTGCCTGAAAGCTCTGGAACTTCTTTGTCATTGAATCTTTGCTGTTCCACGAGCGGCTGATGAGTGGATTCAACAGGAAGTCTGTTGATCACACCAAAGTCACGCCCATGGCCAGATCCTGGTGAAGGAAAAGCTTCCGTCTTAACACGTGTGTTTTCCTCTTCTCTATGCTCAGTTTCACAGGGTTTGTTGTGATGAACACCCCGGTTTATAATGTCCTGCTCATGCTGGACCAGGTCCAGCATCAGGGAGGCTTCTCTGCTCCCTGTTCGGGACAGCACTCGTTCGACGGCTTCCTCGGAGTACCCCATGGCCGCGAAGGATTCTAACAAGAACTGCTGCTCATTTTTTTCACATGCTAAACCCCCCTCACTCTCCAGTGAAGCCTCCTGCTCTGAACGCTGGCTCCAACCTTTCAAGTGAGAATTTTGCTGTCTTGCCCCAGAAACGTTGGTTCTAAGAGGAGAAGCAGGACTTAAGTCGTTATTGGTCGTTGACAACTCCTTAGCAAACCAATCATTTTCATTTTGACCTAAAGACGGAGACGACAGAAGGCCATTGCCTTCACATGATCCTAGCCCAGGAGCTTCATCCATCGGCCTCACGAGTTCTGACTCGTGCACCAAATTGAGAAGAATTTCTTTAACCGATCCTGGCAGTACGAGAAGATCCAGAGTGTACCTGTCTTCACGCCTTTCCACCAGAGATTTAAAGGCTCGACGTGCTTCAAGAGTCTCCGCCAAGTCTTTGGAGTCTTTCTCTGTTTGTTTGGCTTGTGAGCTGTTCAACTTTTCAATCATGTTTGTAATCAAAGAGTAAGCCCGCACTACTGGTTTTGCAAGTCCGGATATTTGCAGGGAGCCAGATGATCGGATCTGAGTTTGGAAATGAAAGAGAAAGGATAAGAAACATTTTCTTCAGTACATTTTAGTACATTGGTACATTACTGTTCCTGTTGTGTGGGTCTCGATTGTTACCTGTAACTTCTTTACAGGTGAAGACATACCAGTGCTCTGTTATTCACCAACTTGGACAAACTTGGAACTCAATCACTCACCAGTATAAGTGCTGAAGTATTTCTGATCAGGCAGTCCATGAACAGCCCTCCAGCCCCACAGAAGACACATTTGAGAGACATGGGGTAAGAGACCTCCTGCTGCTCCTCCTGGTTCAACACTCCCTTAACAAATAGCTACAAGTGTAGAAATTGTTAAACATGTGGAAAATACAAGGGTACACAAAAGAAATCACCAATAATATTATATAGATTACTATTAATGATCTGAAAGGTTAAAAGCAAATACTTTCTTACTTTTGCAGCTTTTACATTTTCCAAAGATCCTTGAAGTTTTAGCCACAGCTGCTCATTGTTGAAATGTGGGAGGCTGTCGCCTTCAATCAGAAAACGAACCTGAAAAATCCTCTCCACAGAGTTGTGTATTGAGGTCAGCGATCCCCGCTGAATGCCCGAAAATGTAAACTCATCCTCTACTGGAGGGCTTCCTCCAACTTCTCCGATACTCTTACTGGCCATTTTTAAATCCATGCAAGACCGTTGATCATTTTGCTGGAACTAGAGGGAAAAAGATATGTTATGATTACTATTTAAAACAGTAATAACTGCAATAATGACGGATAAAAAGAAAAGTTGATCAATTTATTATTGTTAGGAATGTGTCAGTGAATAGACACGACACTCAATTCATAACCTTGCAGTCAAAAAAGACAATGTGATGTAAATGTCATCGACTCGTTTCAATTAAAGTGCCCAGACAAGATTTGGCTCTATATTAGCAGATAAGAACTTTGCAACTTAATACTTAAAAAAAAAAAAAAAAAATACTGTCCGACAAAATGTAACGTTGAAAAATATTCAGTGCGTTGAATTATATTTTACTTAACGTATATTTCGTGTTTATTGCTTTCCCCGGTAAACTATCCTCGTGCTTGCATTTTGTATGTTTACAGAAAAATAATATGCATTTGTTGTGAATTTGTAATTTCTTTTAAATTATTCTCCTGTCTCACTCACATATTTCAAATGTTGAAGTCAGCCTTTTCCAAGATACAATAAGTCTCTCGTCATGCCCATGTTTTGAAGTCATTACTTTATAAAGTTCCCCCCGTCCGAAATTTCGGCAAACGAGAGATGACAAACCTCAATTTTTGACCAATGAAAAGAGAGTTTTGTACAAACTAAAACATACTGATGAGTACAATAGAAGTCCAAGATATATTTAAGACATCTGTGTAGGTTTAAGGAGGGAGAACCACTCAATCAGATAAAGGGAAAAGGGCAGTCACATGAGAATTGATATACTTTCATTTTGATAGAAATTGAAACCATGTTAACTACCCATTATATAGGGAGTTGTGATCTATTACTGATGTGAATTTGGCGCCTATAAATCTTGTATTGAATAATTTTTTACACAATAATTCAGGCTCTCGCTGAAAGGGTTCACAACCGAGTGTGAAGCGGCAGGGAAGAGAATCAGCACCTCCAAATCGGAAACTGAAAACTAAACGATAGTAACAAAACTCTGCATTTAAATATTACTTAAAAAATTTCGAGAGGTAGATAGAATTCGTGTGTTAAGATGTTATTCATCACCACATATCTTACTTATGATTCAGTAGTTAGATATAAGTGATGAGCATCAGGTTTATATATATTTGTTTTATTCAAAAATTAGGCTATTCAAATAAATAATAATAAATGCGTGGTCTGAGATGTATTTAAGGAGTTTTTACAGAATATTTATTTAAATATAAATTGATGTAAAAATTCCTTTAATATTTCCCTAAAAAGGAAAACTTAAAAAAACTACCGAGTTTAGTACAAGCATTTGGATATTATTTATAAGTTACAGCAATTGATTCCCATAGGAGTTGTAGTAAAGTAGTTATAAAGGCGCATATCAAAAGGAGTCACTCCGTTTTGGTCTATTTGAGGATGGTCCCTAGAACGCTGTCTCACTTGCTGATAGAGATCTGTGTCTTTCCTCCAGAGAAAACGACGAAATGTTTGGTTCCAAAACGCTTGTAGTCCAAACAACGTTCAACTTTGACGAGAAAAGGTAAGATTTGTTTTCGTTTTACTTATATAAGCTCCATGGTCAGATCTGCCGACTTCGAGCCAACTTTAAGAAACAATAATAACTTTGTATTACAAAAAAAACGTCGACTTTATAACCTGGTTTTGTTGACTTACTTGAGTGAAGGTCTCCTTTTTGTTTCTAGTTTCCGCAATTCTGTAGCGAGCTCAAAGTGCGCGTCGATCTCTGCTCCACTGAGAAGGAAGTGAAGTTCCAAAAGCGAAACTAAATAACACATTGTTTTTTTGTTGATATAAAATTACCACAGTGAGCGAGTCAAATCATAATGTATGTGGACACTAATGAAATTGTACACCCATATTTTTTATATTTTATTTAAAAGCTATTGACTTTCGTGAAAGCATTTGGGGAATTCCTATGACGTCATACGCGTCGCTTGTTGATTCTGACATGACGATAGATCGATAAAACTTTATTGATCCCTCTGGAAGTCTCCTTCGGGAAATTGTTTAATTGTTTACGAGCAGTAAATAAAAACAAACTCATATTTCTTACCAGATACTGCAGTGTTGGATAAAATGTTTTAAGTGAACTTGCTATTTTTTGAGAGGATTTTTATTCGCTAATCTTTTTAATATCAAGGCAATCATTATACAATCTTCGAATATGTTCAGAGTTCTGGAGAATCTTTACTTGATGAGAAGGAAGTCAAGAGCCAGGGTAGACCTTCAAAAAATAAGTAAAAGTATAATTAAGGCTGTATTAAACTTTTTTTTTTTTCAAAACGTTTGTTTTATTTTCTACTTCAAACAAGACCCACTTGAAAAAACTAGGGACTCGAGAGCTGATTAGTTCTTTCAGGGAGTCTCGCAGATGACACCCCTACACTCTGGAAGCCTTCCAACTGGACTCGAGGGGAAAGATTTATTCAGTGTGGGACTGGTTTCCAATAAACCCATTACTATTACAGTGCAAATATAAGAAACAATGACGTATAAATGAATTCACCTCCACTTGACTAATATCGAAATGACAGATACAGGGTGGCTTTCCAAAACATTTCCTGAATAATGTGTGATGGGCGGCCCTCAACCGTACTTCCTACTTTTGTGACGCAACACTACGGAGCAGGAAGAAGCTTGGAGAGACCGCACATTCCAACAGAGAGTGCAGACGTAAGAGCGCTATGGAGGAACTGCTGTGAGTACTAATTCCTTTTTTGTTTGTGGGGAAAAAAAAACCCACCCACATTCTTTTGGTTATTTACGATACAAAAGCTTTACCCTGTGTGAAACTCATGGACTCGCCTAAGCAACTTAAGAAGTCTTTTAAGTTTGTTAAAATGAAACTGAAACTGATTCACAATCTGTTCTTGTTTCAAGTGTGAAACTAAATCTGGTAGTGACATTTAAAACCGAAATATTATATGCTGTTTTTGGCACATGACATGAAGTACAAGTTGGTTTTAAATGTCAAAAAAGTTGAGTTGAGATAGATGGTATCTGCTTCACGATTGTTGTTGTTTTCTCTCGGTTCTCTCATGACAGGAAGGAAAACGACTTGATTCCGTTCAGTGCTCTGACAGAGCGGACACATATTGGCGGTGGTGGGTTCGGGGATGTATTCAAAGCCAAGTTAAGTGTGGCTGTCAAGGTGCTTCACACTAATGACAGGTGAGTTGTGTGGTTGTTGGTGCCTTTACAAATCATAATGAATAACCAATCAAAGCACTTCTCTAGTGCATCTTTGCTAAAAGAGATCAGGATCATGCAAAAGTGCACAAGCCCGTACGTTGTCAAAGTTCTGGAAGTGTGTGCTGGAGAGAAGAAAGATCAGCTCGGTCTGGTCATGGAGTACATGGAGATGGGCTCCTTGGCAAACATGCTGGTTAGTCTTTTGTTCTTTAACTTGTATCAGTTCCTTCCGTGTTATGGCTTTTGTTTACTGCATGTGTACTTAAAAATGAGTCTGTTGTTTTCTTATCTTGTAGAAAGCAGGGGAGTTTTCATTACTCAGATAAGTAAAGATACTTCAGGATAGTCCGACGAATAATTACATTTTTTTTTTAATACATTTTACCCTATTAAATTCTTATTATTAAATTCTTCTAGCCATAAAGGCCAGTGCATGTAAAGGCCTATTTTGGCATCACCAACTTAATTACCGTTTAAAATGGTGATGGTAATTGAGTATTTATACTACAGAAAACGAATCAAGAACCTCCACCATGGGCTTTTGTAGTAAAGGTGGCCAACCAGGTGGCTCATGGAATACAGTTTCTTCACAATCGCACTCCTTGTGTCCTCCATCTGGACCTCAAACCAGATAATGTGTTGCTGGACAACAATTTCAACGCAAAGGTGAGTCGAAGACAGTTTTCTTGATTAGTGACGCATACCACACAGCCAATAATATCATAGTACTTAATGTATGTGTAATTACCCATAATAGGTGGTGTGAACCATATATATTTAAGCTTCAGGTCTCTCAGCTCTTGTTAAAAGTTTATCCTTATTCAAACACATTGCAAGTGTCGGTGCATATTTGCAAGATTTATGCTAATGATCTGAAAGCTTCCGCTACCAACAAACTTAAAATAAAAATAAATATTTCAGTTTTTTGGAACAATTCCTCATGTCAAGGCTTTAACACAAGATTGAAGTTGGAGACGAGCACCACAGAGGTATATGGAGGATTTTAAGTGCATCATGTTGGACTCAGATGAAGACGAAGATCACTGCGGTCCAGTTGCTACATTAAATTATATATAATGTTTTTGTCTATAACTTTAAAAAGGAATGGATTACTTTTAAAATAAACCCCAACCTTTAGTCGACATGAGGGTGAGTAGAAAATGAGTCAAGTTTGAATTTTGGTTGAACAAACTTGAGGATGCGAGAGAAAAAAACCTGCAGTCACACAACTGTTTGAGAAATATATAGAAGCGAACATTTTCTTTCTCCTGTCTTTTTTAAAACCATTTGATTTATCGCCACAGCTCACAGACTTCGGCCTGTCCCAAGAGGTACGCAGTCGGTCGTTCACTACAAAGTCCATTAAGAACGGAGGAACGATTGCTTATTTGCCACCTGAAGCCTTCAAAGAGAAGTACAGCGCCTCAAAAGCCACAGATATCTACAGGTAAACGCTGATCCTCCAAACCGTTAAACCATTTCATCAGCACAAACGGATTGACTCAAAGGTCTGACTGCTCAGTTACTATGTTCACTATGTCTGACCTTCAGTTATGCTATTATGTGTTGAATCCTTTAGTCATATGTAATCTTTGTCTTCCAGCTTTAGTATCCTCCTGTGGTCCCTCGTCACGGGTAAAAAGCCATATGAGGGTAAGAAAGTATTATATTTCTTTATGTAATATAAATCATAGATGGTCATGGTCTTTACTAAAAAAAGTGAGAAAACTCACAATTTTGAAACAAAACCCTTATATTTATCAGAAGAAAAAAGGGAAAATTAACAAATCAAGCACAGGCACATTGACATGATTGTTATTTTGTGGGTAGAATTGCTTTTTTTAGCACAATGTTGGCACAATTGAGTAGAGTCACAACAATAAAATACCAAAGATATAAAGTATAAAAGCCATTTACTGACTTTGCATAATGCTTTGTGTTTTATTCCATGCCGACCACATTTGCACCGTGACTAACATGTTAGTTGTGTGTGGATGCTGCTTCACTAGCAATGACAAAACTCCTAATGACTTTGCTTTTAAATGTGTTTTCGGTCTCACTCAAAACCATGTCTCTGTTGTCAGTATTTCACACTGAACTGTAAACTACATCAGGTTTCTTTTAATTCATCTCTCATGTTTACTAAATCTATTATTCCTCATGTCCACCTGGCTCTGCTCAAAGACGCCTAACCCCTCAGATGCTGACCATCATTGAGTGGTTTTATGAAGTGATGAACAATCTGTTCATCAGGTGCAGTTCACCAGTTTCAGGGCTAATAGCCTGACAGTGTCTGGTTGTGGGCATCAAGAACAAGAGTCTTCTCAAATACTTGTCCACAATGTTCTCTAAGTTGCCCTCATGTTCCCACACCTCATATTCTGTCACGTCTGTAAAATTGTGCTCTTGTCTCTCCATGCAAACCATAGATCAGTTTAAACAGGTATGTTACTTAATATACTTTCCACATGCTATCTTGGTAAATACCATGCAGGAGAAGAATCTATAATTCCAAAAAGTCTATTAATGTCATTTCCCCCCTTTCTTTGATAAAAGGTTGTTTGACAACAGTTTTGGAGTATCGTGTTGGGGAAGGGGATCGACCTCTTTTGGAAGACATCGATGCTCTTAAAGATGGACGCCCAGGCCTGGATGACCTCAAAGCACTAATGGAGTCATGCTGGCACGGAGAAATACCTGAGAGACCCTCAGCAGATGGTAAGAGAGACAGACGATACCAATACTGCAACTAATATTATAAACCAACCAAAAAAAATGGAAATCTACATCCTATACTATGTTCTACCCAAAACGACATTTTGTCTTCAGAGGATCCCACCAATATTGGGTAATATGGAGGAAAAAAAAGACATTTTAAAGATGCGTTGTAATGTACGCTAAATCATTGCCTAAAAATAATAATAATAATAAAAAAAAGATAATTGGATACATTGTGTTATATGAAGAAATGGTTATGGTGTGCATCTCCCCATATGCTCTATATTTAATTTATTTTTTCTTTTAGTTTGTGCAGAAAAAACTGAGGAACTGCATCAGAGCCACAAGGATCCTGACACTGTCGCACAACTTTTGGAAAAGCTGGTACGTTATTACTAGTTTTAAACTCCGAACTGCCTATGAATTATTCTCACTTAAATTCCATGAACCGAGGGATGCTTCAGCATCTTTAGTGAAAAGAGAATTAAACAACACGATTCTTGTCTCCTTGTAGAAACTTCTGGACAACCGTGATGCTATGCCGGCGACCTCAGGTCAGTTTGAGAAACATTTCTAGCATTTTTTTTCCTTCTAAATTCTGTTCAACTTGTGATCATGTTATAACTCTAATTATTTACTAATCAGGAGTTTTACCATCATATAAACACCATGGAGGTCCACCAGCACAGGTAATAGTTTGCTTTGAAGCTACACTTTAAGCAGCCAATATTTAAGGAATATTTAAAGAATATTATAACCTTTTTGCTTTTATTAGCTTCTGCAATATCTTGCTATTTGAAATGAAAACGCATTCGAGTTTTGTAACTGAGGAAGCCATTGATGTTGATCGCACCATCCTTTATGTTCAAGTCATTCTAATAGCGTATCACAGTTGGCAACATCTATTTTTAACATGTTGACGTCAATAAATGCAAGCCAGCGGGACTCCTTGGACTGAATGACGTATTTTTTTGAACACTTGTATATCGATAAGGAACTTTGACACTTGCAGATATGCAGTGCTAGGCAAGTTACCCATAAAAAGTAACTTAGTTAGTTAGTTCTTTCAAAAGTAACTCAGTTACTTTAAGTTACTCTGTAGTTTCGAAGAAACTTACTAGTGAAAGACTTTTTGTATGTGAGGGATGAAGTGGCAACTTTTCCAAGTTCCAGTGCAAGTTTGCATGCTGTGATTAAAAAAAATCAGAAAAAGGTAAGAACAATAGATTTATGAATCAAATAAAAAAAAAAAATCTAATAAATTAGGGGTCGATAAAGATTTTGAGAGCGCCGAGAAGTAAAAATGTTGAATAATACTGTTGACACATTCAAAAGTGCAAGGGGAAAAAAAATCTAAACTGGATCAAAATGTCATGTGTTGCAGGATGTCCCGGACGCAGAGACCAATAAGTCAGAAGCAAAACCAGTATCTACCTCAAACAGCAGAAATGTAAGTTTTAGCAGGTATACGACAACATTGAGTAAATTACAGAAAAACTCAGTCATTTTAAATACATTTGTACCTTTTAGTTCTCTTGGACACTTCAATATGAAATGTTTACACTTTTAAAAAGTGACTCGACCAAACAAACCTCTATCCACAGCCTAATCTTGGAGCCACAATCAATGTGAATCGGATCGTTGGAGGTCAGTTTGGGGACCACAACCAGATGCACCTCAACACTCAACCTGAAAATAGATGATTGTCTCTCGTCTTGTTGTTTGCCAAGTATAACTTGTCAGTGGCCCAGTGTATTTTACATATCGGCAATCATTATGTTGTTCATCATAAGAACATACAGTACGATTACCTAAGATTGTTTTTTTTAGTTTCCTGCATGTTGGCCATTGTGTGTCATATGAAACCAGAAGTGGGGAATTAAATTCAGGGAAAGCTATAAGAAATACGAATTTTTTTTTTTTTAACTTGAAACAAACCAATGAAATGCTGAATTTTAAATGTTTGAAACTGTTCTGTTTTTGTTTTTTTTTTACTTCATTGCACATGTATGTTATTCGACCTTAAATTAAATTTAAAAAATCTCTGAAGAAAAAAAGGTGCTTCATTTTTCAAATACAAAAGGTTTAATATATATAAAGATATGTTTTGTTACAAAATATATAATCGTATTAAGGACAAAGAATGTTATAGACGTTGAGTCCTAACGTCATGTTTGTTACATCCATATAGTTTATGGCTCCATGTGCTTTTATGGGATACACTTTGATCAACACGCCTCCAAACGCCCTTAACCATATTTTCTACAAATAACTAAAGGCGCTTTACAAATAACCTTTACTTACTTACTCTTAGCGAGTAAATGCCATTTCTAAATGCAAACGCTAGATGGCGACTGTAGCTAAATTATAACAAGTAAATTAGAAACGCACAAATTTACGTTTGGTTCTTGGCAATAATCCATTTGCTCATAATCTTCTATTTATTCATAACAGAGTCGAGGCTCATACAGAGATGAAAAGTTTGCCAGTGACAAAAAAACACGTGAAGAGAGCTGCGTTGTGTTATTTTTTGATTTATCTTAACTCAGGACAAATGTTTGGAAATACTTTTTAGTTTTGTGATGAATCAGAAGTTATTCCAGTGATCCAATATTGTTACAATCCTAGCAAAAAATAGCATGACCGTGTAATTTTTGTAGGCTTTAAATACCAGTTAAATTTGTTCTACAATTTGTCTCTCAACAAAATGTCTAGAAGATCATGAATTGCTGGTCCATCTATGCCCTTAAACTTTGGGTGGTGTCTGTAAGATCGGTTTTCTCTTCTGGGCGACTGGATCCTTGAGGAATGGGTGAGGAGTTCAGTCGTCCAATAGAGACTCTGAGTGGAACCACTGCTCCTACGCATCATAATATACAGTATATCAGATACAGTATATCGGCTCAATGAAGCTCGACGAGAAACTGTCACGAGGCTAAAGTAAAGGGATTTCTTGTCTTAAGAGCTAAAAAAATACAACAAACTGAAATTGTCTAATTCCATTACTAATTTATTACTCCAAGATGCACAGAATTGCACATGACACAATACATCCACTGAAAAATAGGCCAATTAAAGCAGACTCTGAAGATATTATCTGTGACTTGAGTAAAGATGTAATAAAAAAGGCAATTAAGATGAAATACAATTTAAATGGATGCAAAAAAAAGAATATGATGTGATTATGAAAAATTATCCTTATGGATGATATATTTATTCATAGCTTTACCTTTGCCTGTTAAATGACATATTTGATCTATTTAATATTTAAATACACTTGCAACACATCTTCACACACCTACTTAAAAAAACCTTTATTTTATATTTTGACCTCTTTCTTTTACTATTCATATTTTATATTGACATTTTAGTGTATTTTTTCTTAGAATAGTATGAACTTTGCCCCGTATTTTGCATTTTGAAAATCTATTTATATCTGATTGTTGCTTTTTGTCTTCTAACACATACATAAATACAAATCTTAATGATTTATTTCATTAGAGAAACCTTTTTTCATACTTTATTTATACTCAAGATTTGACAAAAGAAGCTGTTGCTACCCAAGTATCTAAGCAGGTGAGAGAGGAACAATAGCACTAATGTGAGCATTATTTTAATCCTCCATGTGTATTTTAATAATTATTCTATTCTTTTTACGTCCACTGTCTGTATGTAAACCACGTGACACCTGAGACAACACAGCAATCATTTTATTAACAACTTAATAAATGCACCTCACGTTCAAAATAAAAACAATATCCAATCTTCATTAGGCCAGGTTTTTCCAAAGCTGGAAATCTCTTCCTTGAGTAGTTCTATCCACGTGAGCGTCAATAAATGCTTGACCAAGAGCTCTTGCTCTTCTATTGTGATGCCTTGAATGTAGGGTGCAATAACAAAGGGTGCAGTTTTCGTTAAGAATGCATTTAACACACACCCTTTTTAGTGCTTTGTACTGTGTATCAGATGTTGGGTTTCCATTTGAAATACTATTTTTTTTTTTTTTTTAGTCTTCTTATTTTCTTTGTTTGTATTCCTCTATGTCTGAAATCTAAATTGTTTTATGACAGCTGGTGGTTTTGTGGATTCATTCTGAAAAAACACATTGTGTTGTAAATATTTCTTCATGAATTTATGAGTTAAATTGGTCTCTTTCTAATGAACTTGACTTATTCAAGGCTAAAGCATAGATCGTAGCACATGACTATTGTTCAAGACTGCTGGTTGTCTGATTAATATTCCGGGAAACACTTGGGTTCACATCAATGTCACTTCCTCCTCCAGAAACTTTGGGTGAATAAACGAATGTCGCAATATCATTGCCCCATTTAATAATGTCCTCATTTGTGGGTTCACACTCATACTCAGACACTCGTATGTTGTCATCCAAACAGGCTTTTATGTGTCACTGCCTGGAACTAGGTTAGTTTCGTGCCTCAAGCTTCTCATGACAAGCAGACAGGAATGGGCAAAAAAGTCACATCATATAAATGGATTCCTGTTTGTGGGTTGGGACTTTTAATGGAAGATTATAAGAATAATTGATCATAGAAAACAATATGACGCACATCAAAAACCAAGAACACGTCAGTATAAAAAAAAAAGAACATCATCAGTTAACAACTGCAAATACAGGAAGTATAACCACTAATGTCTTGTGCTATTTGACCTACCTGTCGTCATATCACATGACGCTCTTGTGAGTAGCGCACTACAACATCCTCCCTGTTCCAGAACAGTAAGCTCATGTCGCATTCTTGGCATGAAAAGTTCAGAACATCTAAGGTTGCAATGAGAACTGTTGACACCTTCCGGTCTCGAGGAATGCAGTCTGTCGCTTATCAAAACAAAAACAGTCGATACGATGATGGATCCTGTCAAGAGGTTGAGTTTCATTTTATAATAAACGAAGCAAATAATATTGTCTCTTTCCTTTGACCTCTATTGTATCATCAGTATGTGTTTGTTTGTATCTTTTTAATTGAAATATTAGTAAATGTGCATACACTTTTTCTGGAGATTAAATCTTGTTTACCATAACCTCACCCACTCTGCTGTGATTGGTCAATCATCAAAGTTTGACATCGCGTGTCATCAATCCGAGAAGTCTCCACCTCCAAGGGACTCATTGTATAAACAAAGCGTGATTACAGCTGGCTGGAGGAGTGAAAACCATTATAACATCATAATGGACTTTTTATGAATCTATCGTCTGTGTTTATCTATCTATCTATCTCTTGTAGCCTCTCATTCGCCCAGATTTGAGTTGAGGGAGAACTTTACAAAAATAATAAGTTGGACCAAAACATGGTCATGATGAGGGACTTACTGCATCTTGGAGAGGAAGACTTCAAGATGCCAGGAGAACTACAACCAAAAATCTCACCGTAATGACACCATTTAATAGATTTGTATATATTTCAGTATATATTCAGAAATCATAAAGATTCATAAAAAATGACATACAGAAAAATACATAATTTTTTACGATCACTTTTTTCCTGAAAGATCGCATGAAAATAGCGATTTAATTTTTCCTTAATTTCCATTTCGATGTTCTCCTCATTGTGATTGGGTTTGGATCAGAAGAATGTTGGAGCATAATAAAAATATTGAGGGTGGAGATGTGAAGCAATGAAGTCCATATAGAACATCGCTGAGAAAAGTCAGATCATCTTAGAAGAAAAATCGTTTAACTTGCCAGCAGAATTGTTGCTATTAATCAAGGAGGAAGATAGAAGGAGACGTGAAGCATTTCAGAGAGAGGTGAAGGAAGGAAATTATACGTTAATCTTTAGTATGCCTGATTAGCATTGACAATGTAATAATTAATTATAATTGTATATGTTATGACTAAACCCTGAGTTACAGGAATCCTTTAAATTTACCTCACATAGTTATTTCCTCAATAGTAACTGAACAATTATATATTAATAGTCACTTAGGAAGAAGGTTAGAATAACGTTTTAAAAAACTTGTTTAGCAGAAAATACTTCTTATGCTGTGCGTGTCACTGAGTACGAGTGTGTCTGTGATTGTTTGTGATGATGAGTAGTTTTCCGAAAGCCTTACATCCTTTTGTGACGTACAAGAACTGAAACTTTAGAACTAAATTGTTCAGTTTTAATTTTCCTCAATATTTTATTTGCAGAAGTAGCTTCAGGGCTTTTTATTTTCTCCATCAGACTTGACCTTCAATCTACATGAATTGTCTTCTGGCAGTAGCGTGAGATACTCTTGACATCTGGTACAAAATAATTGCTGTGTAATATACTTCTTCAAAATCACAGTTCTCGATAAAATGTCATCGGCTCTTAAGCTCTCTTCTTGACACTTTTTCTGATATGACAAATGAAAACTACAGTCACAAGAACTTGTGCAAGAACACGCTGAGCAACTCTTTACTGTAGGAGTGGAAAGGCGGAGACACTGAAATCCAAAACACTTGTTTTTTTCCACCTCATAAAGAGTTTCTAGAGAGCTGAGCAGTGGCGGTGCATTTCACACCTAGGTCTTCACTGGTGTCCTACATGAACTAATCCACCTCTTAATGCCATCATTATGACTCCACGGCTATAGAAACCATCAATATTACACAGAAATGCAGTATAATAATAATAATGTTTATTTATATAGCGCCTTTCTAGACCAGGGTCACAAAGCGCTTTGACAGCCATTCACACACACTGATGGGAGTAGGCTGCACATGCGCCAAGTCTGCCATCAGGAGCAATCAGGGTAAAGTGTCTTGCTCAGGTGTCTGGAGCTGGGATTAAACCTGCAACCTTTAAGACTGCAGGCAACCACTCTACCATCTGAGCTATTGCATCACATGTATCTCGTGTAGCAAGAAAGAATGTCATTACTACAGCAAGAAGCCCAATTAGGACAATTGAACAAGTCTATTTTCACTGTAGCCACTGCTGCCATACATACATCATCTCTAGCAGAAACATCAATATTAACCTCATTAAATGACAAACATTTTAAAATGTTTAAATAAAATGCATTACTCACCAAAACTACTGATTATTTGTAAGCAAAGTCCATCCTTTCTTTCCTCAAGAAGAGTTTGATTACTCTGTTGTACAGTTTATCTGTTTCAGTTCCAACAATAAGTCCCTTTTTTTATCGCCATGGAGGCTAATGCTGTAGGTCTAGTCTGTCTGGTCGGTTTCTGGAGGAAGTTTTGATTCGCTTCAGGCGGAGAATGTCCGACAGAAGCAGTGACACCGGGACGGTCATCGCTCTTGTTGCTGACTTGAAAGTGGCGACAAACCTCTTCCCTGCTGGGACAGACTTGCTAGCTTCGGAGTCTGCCGACCGTTCTTCACAATGTCCAGTTTTTCTGGAAAAGTCCGTCCTGAAAATGGTTTTGTGAGCATAAGTGCGACCAAATCAATGTCTTCTCCTCCGTCAGCCATTGTTAAAAAAGTTATGAAATCCACTCGCAAAATATTTGAGTTCGCGCCGCTAGCTATAGAGGCTTTGCTGGCTCTGACGAGTATTTCTCTGAACATCCAATCAAAGGACGTGAAAATGCTGACGTCACAGGACGCCTGCAAGAAGGCCTAGGTGTTGCCAACTAGAACTCTGATTGGTTAAAGCAACAGCGTCATTGCCACTTACTTACTTACTACAGACGCCAGCACTGTCGATTCTGAAGGCGTCGAGGCAGATTTTTGACCCTGGCAACAAATGATGGCTAAAATATGAAATGGAAAAAAAAATATTAAAACATAAGTCAGTGATTCTGTCTGATAGTGTTTAGGCCAGCAGAGAAGGCCTTGCTGGCCCTGACTGTCCACCACTGGAGCTGAGTAATACCAGGAATATGTGTGATTAACTAGTACCTTGTAGTAGTTTGCAAGTAGGAAACCAGGATTCCATTAGAAAATAAATTCACTTTATTTTGTACAAATTCTTCCGTAGCAAAAACAACACAAATGTTACATTTTTACATCAAATACACAGGATAGTGTCAGTACAATCCAAGTACAGTAAAGCTGGGTTTCAACAGAACGACATACTTAATGTCAGAGACTTGTTTCAACTGGACAGATCATCAGCGCAACAGAGTTTGTCTTGTTTTCGGACACACATGGATTGAAGTAGGGAAGGACCGCCTCAGTAAAGGAGCATCCACTGAGCGTGTAGATGTGAGTCCTGGTGCTTGCGTTGTAGAAGGAGACCAGCCCTTCTTCATAGTCCAGGAAGACCCCAACTTTCTTAGGGCTCTCCTGGAGCGGGATGGTGACTGACGGGGTAGTGCAAGAGCTGAGGGGACCGTTATTCCGCCGACAGATGGACCAGAAACCTTTTTCAGGACGAACTATGATATGTCCGGTTCTGTTGATGGACTTCCTGGCAACTCCAAGATCCCAATCTGACTTATTCCCGACCTAAAACATGCCCAAAGTACCAGAGTCAATAAAGAGTCCTGATGGAAAAAATGAGGGAAGGCTTGAAGCATCAAAATCTCACCTGCACCTCCCAGTAGTGTCGCCCTGACGGAAAACACTCTTTGGCCAGAACACAAACACAGGAGTCGAACCTCTGAGGGCCAGCAGGAGTTCTCTTCATCTCTTTTCTGGTGCTCACCTGCAGAGCGTCGTCACAATTAACATCATATCATTATTGATTATATACTTGAGCAGCAATGAATGACAATAAAGGTAAAAATAATGGTTGAAGATAAAACTGAAAAGTGCTAGTTTCTTACATTTTTCCCGTTGGAAGACACGTCCAGCCATCCTGAGGCAGTGGCAGGATCCAGTGTGACATCGACTATAAAAAACAACAGTAAACAGATTAACATTTTATATATTTTAACAACCAAAATAATAACCGTTTGTCCCATTTTTAACTTACCGGTGTACTGCCTCACCATGTCTGCCTCTGAGCGAGAAGAATAAACTCAGTCACTTCACATGTTCCCAACAATTTAGCGGTAAATATGCTGTCAGATCACTAACCTGCCACTGAGAGAGTATTTGCAAGCTGCTGATAGTCGTCCGCCAGCGTCTCCATGAATCTTCTGGCTGTTCCCATGCAGTTATCAGAGTGGACGATCACCTCAGTCCAGTCTCTCAGAGGAGGAGCGTCTACAGATGAGAGGCTCTGGAGATCCAACAAACAGTTGTTTAATATACAAGGTTTTTTGTCTTGGAGTACATTTTGAAGCGCGGAATTCTCACCTGCAGCAGGTGAAGCGAGTTCCTGCTCTGCTCCAGGTGATGGAGCTCACTGTGTTGCACAGCCAGGTCACTGATTTCCTGCTCCAGATCCAGCAGCAGCTGCTTGGCTCTCCTCTCTGCCTCGGCCTGCCTCGCCTGCAGCTCCTCCACCAGCTCCTCCTGCCTCCTCTCGATGGCTCCGATCATGGCCCGGCAGACCTCGGAGCTCCGTTCAATTTCTCTCTTAGTGACTTTCTGTCGAAAAAGAAACACAAATAAGTGAATTTTCAAAAAAGTAATTTCCTATTTTTAAGATTTAGAAATAAATGTATCCCACACTGCAATATATCAGTTAGTCAAAGAGAAATATTCACAACATAAAGACATAAATAATGCAATATTATTACAGTGTTTTTTTCATGTTAAATGTCTGTTGGTCAAATTGGAAAACTTTTTCAATTATTTAAGTATATTATCCCCATCATGATTTAATTATTTTCTTTATTCTCCTTCAAAAACTCAAAGAACATTGCAGTTTAATCAATAGAATTCTTGTAACACCTACTTTGCTCTGTTCCACCGTCTGTTTCACGTCCTCTGCCTTCTTGCGTCGACTCTGGATCAGCTTCTTCACATTTGACTTGGTCGCCTTCAAAGAAGCCTGGGGGAGTCGAGGAAAGAGTTAAACCTGAACATGAACACGGACACAAAGGTTTTGTGGTCTGGTCCTCACCCTCATTCTCTTGCTCTCCTCCCTCATGGGGACGATCTCATGGTTCCGGTGGTGGTTCTCCGAGCACTTCTCGCACACGGGTCGCAGGTCACGCTTGCAAAACCTGTCCAGAGGTTTATTGTGGTTCTGGCAGAGGTTGCTGTTCGGGAAGGTCGTAGGATCCGTAAGCCGGTGATCCTTTAAGGCAGGAATCCTCTGGTGGGACGCCAGGTGGACATTGCAGTAGGACATCTGACACGTGAGGCAGGATTTCTTTGCTGTTGACTTCGATCCAACGCAGACGTTACAAAGAACGGCGTCGCCATGGTTCGGGTCGTTTTCTCCCGCGGTCAGATCAGGGATTGGTTGTGGCCTGGAGGCAAAAAAGCAAATCATTACAACCAAATTACATCATGTTTCCTGCAACTCAATTGTTAGCTACACACCTAATAAAGAGTTTGATCATATCTTCAAATTCCTTGTTGATCATCAGCTCTGGTTGACTTATAAAATTCCTTTTGCACAGCGGACACATGCAACCGAGCTGGGAGTCCCAATAGCCCTTGATGCATTCGAGGCAGAAGTTGTGTGCACACGGGAGGGAGACCGGGTGAGAGTAGATGTCCAGACAGATGCAGCAATGGAAATGCTGCTCCAGTGAAGTGTTGGCCATGTTTGTTTCTAGATTAAGACATCAGGAATATCATTTTCATGTCCACATGTACTTACAATGCTGTAAGCCTTTGATAAAGTACATTTATTTGCTAATCCTGATTAATCACTACATAAAAAAAGTAAGAGCCGCACAGTTATTGTCATTTTTTCTCATCCTATTTGCTGTGAAATGAGTGAGAAATTCAACATTAAGGTGATAAAAAGAAAAAAATAAGTTCATTTAAAAATGTTGCTTATCAAAGAAATGACCAATCCAACAAATCCGTTACAGAGTCCACAAGAAAAGTTCTGATGGATAATCTCTTACCTCTGCTTGTCACCAAGTTGGACGAAACTACCGACAGCTGGGCAGGGATGTGTTAATATACATCATGGTGACTCCGCCTCCTTTACTGAGTTGACTTTCTAGTTGATCTACTTCTCTCACAAGATCTAGATCACAAAGCCTGCACCCGCAGGAGAGAAAAAAAATTGCATTGTTTTTTTGGCAGACGTTGATCACGTAGTGTAACTGATCTCTGTGTGAATGGTGTCTGAAGAAAACTGGAAATTCTTGCACAACCTTGTTCTAAGGCTGCATATATTGAAAAATATAAACTTTATTAAACGTTTTTCTTTTTTTTTTCATTCATTCTTTTCTATATACTAATATCTAAAATGCAACTTTTAATTTGCGCAGGCTTTTTCTTAAATATCTCAGCTGTTTGTCACTGTGTTATCTTGACCTTTTTTGTTCAAGTGCTTTGTGACCCTGGTCTGTGAAAAGGTACTTTACAAATAATAATTAAACTTACTTATTTGACAAAGTAGGATTCCTTTTTATATACTTTTAAAGTCAGTATTCTTACTTCAATCGCTTTCATTATGAACTTATAGTCAGAATTAACCCTTAAATCTTAAATATCAATATCATTCCTAACACATACATATTAATGTAAGTAAATGTAGTTTTCTGAAAAAGTGCCAAAATTAAGAATTAAACAAGAATTAACATTAGTTATTGATTTTACTTACAGATACTTCGACTTGTGAAGGAATAGTGAACAGATCATTTAAATGGTTTAACATTATGCCAAATTTTTCTGGAGAGAATGTACAATGTGACTAAATATATGAAGAAACGCAATGGGACCATCTCGTACAATTAGTCTCTTGTTTATGCCAAACAATAGATAACATAGATAGATCAAACTTTATTGATCCCTCTGGAGGTCTCCTTTGGGAAAATTGTTTTAGGAACCTCAACTTTGCTGCAGGTCAGAGCACATGTTAAGTAGGTCACTCCGCATCATGCCTCCGGGTGAAATCCCAAAGCTCTGATTGTCCACTGAAACGTGACCATTTTTTTAACGTCACGTTTCTGAATCATCCACTAACTAATAATTAATTTGGGTGAAGAAGTCTTTCATTAACACACGTGATGTCTGAGTAAACAACCTTGTCCAGTAAACAATTATTTCTTCTTTGTCCAAGTCGACCAAGAAGGAAGAGAAGAAAACAAAGCAAAAGCTCACATTTCTCCGATCCTTAAAACTCTTCACTGGCTTCCAGTTTCTTTCAGGATCAACTTTAAAATTCTGGTTCTTACTTTCAGATCTATTCATGGTCAGGCTCCTTCTTACATCACTGATCTGATCCAGCCTTACACCCCAGCTCGGGCTCTGAGGTCTGTGGATCAGAATCTACTGATGGTTCCTCGCACACGGTTCAGGACCAGAGGAGAGAAATCCTTCCAGGCTGTTGCTCCTAAGCTTTGGAACGATCTTCCTCTCTCTTTGAGCTTGATGGAGTCTACTGACTCCTTTAAGAAACATCTTAAGACGTTTTTATTTGTTCAGGCTTTTCCTTGATTTTCTGGAACTCCTGTTGTGTTATCAGTTTTATCTTGATCTTTCAAGAATATACTTTATTGAATATTGTTTTGATTGTTTAAGCGCTTTGTGACCCTGGTCTGGAAAACACTATACAAATAAAAATGACATACTTACTTACTTACTGAAACTGATCAGTGCTTGAAAAAAACAATTCAAGCCTTAACTGCCTTTAACATCCTTTTGTGACGTGAGTTACCAGCAAACCACCTGCAACAGACATGATGGAAATATGTTCAAGGCTAATTATGAATATTAATTTTCTAACATTAGAGGTCATCTGAATCAAATTCAAGATTTCAGAAAGACCACCGAATTCTCCAATTAGTTGACACAATATTTGAAGCACAAGAACTGAAACTTTAGAACTAAATTGTTCGGTTTTAATTGTCCTCAATATTTTATTTGCAGAAGTAGCTTCAGGGCTTTTTATTTTCTCCATCAGACTTGACCTTCAATCTACATGAATTGTCTTCTGGCAGTAGCGTGAGATACTCTTAACATCTGGTACAAAATAATTGCTGTGTAATATACTTCTTCAAAATCACGGTTCTCGATAAAATGTCATCGGCTCTTACGCTCTCTTCTTGACACTTTTTCTGATATGACAAATGAAAACTACAGTCACAAGAACTTGTGCAAGAACACGCTGAGCAAGTCTTTACTGTAGGAGTGGAAAGGCGGAGACACTGAAATCCAAAACACTTGTTTTTTTCCACCTCATAAAGAGTTTCTAGAGAGCTGAGTAATACCAGGAATATGTGTGATTAAGTAGTACCTTGTAGTAGTTTGCAAGTAGGAAACCAGGATTCCATTAGAAAATAAATTCACTTTATTTTGTACAAATTCTTCCGTAGCAAAAACAACACAAATGTTACATTTTTACATCAAATACACAGGATAGTGTCAGTACAATCCAAGTACAGTAAAGCTGAGTTTCAAAAGAACGACATACTTAATGTCAGAGACTTGTTTCAACTGGACAGATCATCAGCGCAACAGAGTTGGTCTCGTTTTCGGACACACATGGATTGAAGTAGGGAAGGACCGCCTCAGTAAAGGAGCATCCACTGAGCGTGTAGATGTGAGTCCTGGTGTTTGCGTTGTAGAAGGAGACCAGCCCTTCTTCATAGTCCAGGAAGACCCCAACTTTCTTAGGGCTCTCCTGGAGCGGGATGGTGACTGACGGGGTAGTGCAAGAGCTGAGGGGACCGTTATTCCGCCGACAGATGGACCAGAAACCTTTTTCAGGACGAACTATGATATGTCCGGTTCTGTTGATGGACTTCCTGGCAACTCCAAGATCCCAATCTGACTTATTCCCGACCTAAAACATGCCCAAAGTACCAGAGTCAATAAAGAGTCCTGATGGAAAAAATGAGGGAAGGCTTGAAGCATCAAAATCTCACCTGCACCTCCCAGTAGTGTCGCCCTGACGGAAAACTCTCTTTGGCCAGAACACAAACACAGGAGTCGAACCTCTGAGGGCCAGCAGGAGTTCTCTTCATCTCTTTTCTGGTGCTCACCTGCAGAGCGTCGTCACAATTAACATCATATCATTATTGATTATATACTTGAGCAGCAATGAATGACAATAAAGGTAAAAATAATGGTTGAAGATAAAACTGAAAAGTGCTAGTTTCTTACATTTTTCCCGTTGGAAGACACGTCCAGCCATCCTGAGGCAGTGGCAGGATCCAGTGTGACATCGACTATAAAAAAAAACAGTAAACAGATTAACATTTATATATTTTAACAACCAAAATAATAACCGTTTGTCCCATTTTTAACTTACCGGTGTACTGCCTCACCATGTCTGCCTCTGAGCGAGAAGAATAAACTCAGTCACTTCACATGTTCCCAACAATTTAGCGGTAAATATGCTGTCAGATCACTAACCTGCCACTGAGAGAGTATTTGCAAGCTGCTGATAGTCGTCCGCCAGCGTCTCCATGAATCTTCTGGCTGTTCCCATGCAGTTATCAGAGTGGACGATCACCTCAGTCCAGTCTCTCAGAGGAGGAGCGTCTACAGATGAGAGGCTCTGGAGATCCAACAAACAGTTGTTTAATATACAAGGTTTTTTGTCTTGGAGTACATTTTGAAGCGCGGAATTCTCACCTGCAGCAGGTGAAGCGAGTTCCTGCTCTGCTCCAGGTGATGGAGCTCACTGTGTTGCACAGCCAGGTCACTGATTTCCTGCTCCAGATCCAGCAGCAGCTGCTTGGCTCTCCTCTCTGCCTCGGCCTGCCTCGCCTGCAGCTCCTCCACCAGCTCCTCCTGCCTCCTCTCGATGGCTCCGATCATGGCCCGGCAGACCTCGGAGCTCCGTTCAATTTCTCTCTTAGTGACTTTCTGTCGAAAAAGAAACACAAATAAGTGAATTTTCAAAAATGTAATTTCCTATTTTTAAGATTTAGAAATAAATGTATCCCACACTGCAATATATCAGTTAGTCAAAGAGAAATATTCACAACATAAAGACATAAATAAGGCAATATTATTACAATATTTCCTCATGTTAAATGTCTGTTGGTCAAATTGGAAAACTTTTTCAATTATTTAAGTGTATTATCCCCATCATGATTTAATTATTTTCTTTATTCTCCTTCAAAAAATCAAAGAACATTGCAGTTTTATCAATAGAATTCTTGTAACACCTACTTTGCTCTGTTCCACCGTCTGTTTCACGTCCTCTGCCTTCTTGCGTCGACTCTGGATCAGCTTCTTCACATTTGACTTGGTCGCCTTCAAAGAAGCCTGGGGGAGTCGAGGAAAGAGTTAAACCTGAACATGAACACGGACACAAAGGTTTTGTGGTCTGGTCCTCACCCTCATTCTCTTGCTCTCCTCCCTCATGGGGACGATCTCATGGTTCCGGTGGTGGTTCTCCGAGCACTTCTCGCACACGGGTCGCAGGTCACGCTTGCAAAACCTGTCCAGAGGTTTATTGTGGTTCTGGCAGAGGTTGCTGTTCGGGAAGGTCGTAGGATCCGTAAGCCGGTGATCCTTTAAGGCAGGAATCCTCTGGTGGGACGCCAGGTGGACATTGCAGTAGGACATCTGACACGTGAGGCAGGATTTCTTTGCTGTTGACTTCGATCCAACGCAGACGTTACAAAGAACGGCGTCGCCATGGTTCGGGTCGTTTTCTCCCGCGGTCAGATCAGGGATTGGTTGTGGCCTGGAGGCAAAAAAGCAAATCATTACAACCAAATTACATCATGTTTCCTGCAACTCAATTGTTAGCTACACACCTAATAAAGAGTTTGATCATATCTTCAAATTCCTTGTTGATCGTCAGCTCTGGTTGACTTATAAAATTCCTTTTGCACAGCGGACACATGCAACCGAGCTGGGAGTCCCAATAGCCCTTGATGCATTCGAGGCAGAAGTTGTGTGCACACGGGAGGGAGACCGGGTGAGAGTAGATGTCCAGACAGATGCAGCAATGGAAATGCTGCTCCAGTGAAGTGTTGGCCATGTTTGTTTCTAGATTAAGACATCAGGATTATCATTTTCATGTCCAAATGTACTTACAATGCTGTAAGCCTTTGATAAAGTACATTTATTTGCTAATCCTGATTAATCACTACATTAAAAAAAGTAAGAGGCGCACAGTTATTGTCATTTTTTCTCATCCTATTTGCTGTGAAATGAGTGAGAAATTCAACATTAAGGTGATAAAAAGAAAAAAATAAGTTCATTTAAAAGTGTTGCTTATCAAAGAAATGACCAATCCAACAAATCCGTTACAGAGTCCACAAGAAAAGTGCTGATGGATAATCTCTTACCTCTGCTTGTCACCAAGTTGGACGAAACTACCGACAGCTGGGCAGGGATGTGTTAATATACATCATGGTGACTCCGCCTCCTTTACTGAGTTGACTTTCTAGTTGATCTACTTCTCTCACAAGATCTAGATCACAAAGCCTGCACCCGCAGGAGAGAAAAAAAATTGCATTGTTTTTTTGGCAGACGTTGATCACGTAGTGTAACTGATCTCTGTGTGAATGGTGTCTGAAGAAAACTGGAAATTCTTGCACAACCTTGTTCTAAGGCTGCATATATTGAAAAATATAAACTTTATTAAACGTTTTTCTTTTTTTTTTCATTCATTCTTTTCTATATACTAATATCTAAAATGCAACTTTTAATTTGCGCAGGCTTTTTCTTAAATATCTCAGCTGTTTGTCACTGTGTTATCTTGACCTTTTTTGTTCAAGTGCTTTGTGACCCTGGTCTGTGAAAAGGTACTTTACAAATAATAATTAAACTTACTTATTTGACAAAGTAGGATTCCTTTTTATATACTTTTAAAGTCAGTATTCTTACTTCAATCGCTTTCATTATGAACTTATAGTCAGAATTAACCCTTAAATCTTAAATATCAATATCATTCCTAACACATACATATTAATGTAAGTAAATGTAGTTTTCTGAAAAAGTGCCAAAATTAAGAATTAAACAAGAATTAACATTAGTTATTGATTTTACTTACAGATACTTCGACTTGTGAAGGAATAGTGAACAGATCATTTAAATGTTTAACATTATGCCAAATATTTCTGGAGAGAATGTACAATGTGACTAAATATATGAAGAAACGCAATGAGACCATCTCGTACAATTAATCTCTTGTTTATGCCAAACAATAGATAACATAGATAGATCAAACTTTATTGATCCCTCTGGAGGTCTCCTTTGGGAAAATTGTTTTAGGAACCTCAACTTTGCTGCAGGTCAGAGCACATGTTAAGTAGGTCACTCCGCATCATGCCTCCGGGTGAAATCCCAAAGCTCTGATTGTCCACTGAAACGTGACCATTTTTTTAACGTGACGTATCTGAATCATTCACTAACTAATAATTAATTTGGGTGAAGAAGTCTTTCATTAACACACGTGATGTCTGAGTAAACAACCTTGTCCAGTAAACAATTATTTCTTCTTTGTCCAAGTCGACCAAGAAGGAAGAGAAGAAAACAAAGCAAAAGCTCACATTTCTCCGATCCTTAAAACTCTTCACTGGCTTCCAGTTTCTTTCAGGATCAACTTTAAAATTCTGGTTCTTACTTTCAGATCTATTCATGGTCAGGCTCCTTCTTACATCACTGATCTGATCCAGCCTTACACCCCAGCTCGGGCTCTGAGGTCTGTGGATCAGAATCTACTGATGGTTCCTCGCACACGGTTCAGGACCAGAGGAGAGAAATCCTTCCAGGCTGTTGCTCCTAAGCTTTGGAACGATCTTCCTCTCTCTTTGAGCTTGATGGAGTCTACTGACTCCTTTAAGAAACATCTTAAGACGTTTTTATTTGTTCAGGCTTTTCCTTGATTTTCTGGAACTCCTGTTGTGTTATCAGTTTTATCTTGATCTTTCAAGAATATACTTTATTGAATATTGTTTTGATTGTTTAAGCGCTTTGTGACCCTGGTCTGGAAAACACTATACAAATAAAAATGACATACTTACTTACTTACTGAAACTGATCAGTGCTTGAAAAAAACAATTCAAGCCTTAACTGCCTTTAACATCCTTTTGTGACGTGAGTTACCAGCAAACCACCTGCAACAGACATGATGGAAATATGTTCAAGGCTAATTATGAATATTAATTTTCTAACATTAGAGGTCATCTGAATCAAATTCAAGATTTCAGAAAGACCACCGAATTCTCCAATTAGTTGACACAATATTTGAAGCACAAGAACTGAAACTTTAGAACTAAATTGTTCGGTTTTAATTGTCTTCAATATTTTATTTGCAGAAGTAGCTTCAGGGCTTTTTATTTTCTCCATCAGACTTGACCTTCAATCTACATGAATTGTCTTCTGGCAGTAGCGTGAGATACTCTTAACATCTGGTACAAAATAATTGCTGTGTAATATACTTCTTCAAAATCACGGTTCTCGATAAAATGTCATCGGCTCTTACGCTCTCTTCTTGACACTTTTTCTGATATGACAAATGAAAACTACAGTCACAAGAACTTGTGCAAGAACACGCTGAGCAAGTCTTTACTGTAGGAGTGGAAAGGCGGAGACACTAAAATCCAAAACACTTG
The DNA here is from genome assembly GCF_982586985.1 of Callionymus lyra. Lineage (NCBI taxonomy): Eukaryota > Metazoa > Chordata > Actinopteri > Syngnathiformes > Callionymidae > Callionymus > Callionymus lyra. The sequence continues at coordinate 29,168,517 of NC_141821.1, forward strand.
TTTTTTTCCACCTCATAAAGAGTTTCTAGAGAGCTGAGTAATACCAGGAATATGTGTGATTAACTAGTACCTTGTAGTAGTTTGCAAGTAGGAAACCAGGATTCCATTAGAAAATAAATTCACTTTATTTTGTACAAATTCTTCCGTAGCAAAAACAACACAAATGTTACATTTTTACATCAAATACACAGGATAGTGTCAGTACAATCCAAGTACAGTAAAGCTGAGTTTCAAAAGAACGACATACTTAATGTCAGAGACTTGTTTCAACTGGACAGATCATCAGCGCAACAGAGTTGGTCTCGTTTTCGGACACACATGGATTGAAGTAGGGAAGGACCGCCTCAGTAAAGGAGCATCCACTGAGCGTGTAGATGTGAGTCCTGGTGTTTGCGTTGTAGAAGGAGACCAGCCCTTCTTCATAGTCCAGGAAGACCCCAACTTTCTTAGGGCTCTCCTGGAGCGGGATGGTGACTGACGGGGTAGTGCAAGAGCTGAGGGGACCGTTATTCCGCCGACAGATGGACCAGAAACCTTTTTCAGGACGAATTGTGATCTTTCCGGTTCTGTTGATAGACTTCCTGGCAACTCCAAGATCCCAATCAGACTTATTCCCGACCTAAAACATGCCCAAAGTACCAGAGTCAATAAAGAGTCCTGATGGAAAAAATGAGGGAAGGCTTGAAGCATCAAAATCTCACCTGCACCTCCCAGTAGTGTCGCCCTGACGGAAAACACTCTTTGGCCAGAACACAAACACAGGAGTCGAACCTCTGAGGGCCAGCAGGAGTTCTCTTCATCTCTTTTCTGGTGCTCACCTGCAGAGCGTCGTCACAATTAACATCATATCATTATTGATTATATACTTGAGCAGCAATGAATGACAATAAAGGTAAAAATAATGGTTGAAGATAAAACTGAAAAGTGCTAGTTTCTTACATTTTTCCCGTTGGAAGACACGTCCAGCCATCCTGAGGCAGTGGCAGGATCCAGTGTGACATCGACTATAAAAAACAACAGTAAACAGATTAACATTTTATATATTTTAACAACCAAAATAATAACCGTTTGTCCCATTTTTAACTTACCGGTGTACTGCCTCACCATGTCTGCCTCTGAGCGAGAAGAATAAACTCAGTCACTTCACATGTTCCCAACAATTTAGCGGTAAATATGCTGTCAGATCACTAACCTGCCACTGAGAGAGTATTTGCAAGCTGCTGATAGTCGTCCGCCAGCGTCTCCATGAATCTTCTGGCTGTTCCCATGCAGTTATCAGAGTGGACGATCACCTCAGTCCAGTCTCTCAGAGGAGGAGCGTCTACAGATGAGAGGCTCTGGAGATCCAACAAACAGTTGTTTAATATACAAGGTTTTTTGTCTTGGAGTACATTTTGAAGCGCGGAATTCTCACCTGCAGCAGGTGAAGCGAGTTCCTGCTCTGCTCCAGGTGATGGAGCTCACTGTGTTGCACAGCCAGGTCACTGATTTCCTGCTCCAGATCCAGCAGCAGCTGCTTGGCTCTCCTCTCTGCCTCGGCCTGCCTCGCCTGCAGCTCCTCCACCAGCTCCTCCTGCCTCCTCTCGATGGCTCCGATCATGGCCCGGCAGACCTCGGAGCTCCGTTCAATTTCTCTCTTAGTGACTTTCTGTCGAAAAAGAAACACAAATAAGTGAATTTTCAAAAAAGTAATTTCCTATTTTTAAGATTTAGAAATAAATGTATCCCACACTGCAATATATCAGTTAGTCAAAGAGAAATATTCACAACATAAAGACATAAATAATGCAATATTATTACAGTGTTTTTTTCATGTTAAATGTCTGTTGGTCAAATTGGAAAACTTTTTCAATTATTTAAGTATATTATCCCCATCATGATTTAATTATTTTCTTTATTCTCCTTCAAAAACTCAAAGAACATTGCAGTTTAATCAATAGAATTCTTGTAACACCTACTTTGCTCTGTTCCACCGTCTGTTTCACGTCCTCTGCCTTCTTGCGTCGACTCTGGATCAGCTTCTTCACATTTGACTTGGTCGCCTTCAAAGAAGCCTGGGGGAGTCGAGGAAAGAGTTAAACCTGAACATGAACACGGACACAAAGGTTTTGTGGTCTGGTCCTCACCCTCATTCTCTTGCTCTCCTCCCTCATGGGGACGATCTCATGGTTCCGGTGGTGGTTCTCCGAGCACTTCTCGCACACGGGTCGCAGGTCACGCTTGCAAAACCTGTCCAGAGGTTTATTGTGGTTCCGGCAGAGGTTGCTGTTCGGGAAGGTCGTAGGATCCGTAAGCCGGTGATCCTTTAAGGCAGGAATCCTCTGGTGGGACGTCAGGTGGACATTGCAGTAGGACATCTGACACGTGAGGCAGGATTTCTTTGCTGTTGACTTTGATCCAACGCAGACGTTACAAAGAACGGCGTCGCCATGGTTCGGGTCGTTTTCTCCCGCGGTCAGATCAGGGATTGGTTGTGGCCTGGAGGCAAAAAAGCAAATCATTACAACCAAATTACATCATGTTTCCTGCAACTCAATTGTTAGCTACACACCTAATAAAGAGTTTGATCATATCTTCAAATTCCTTGTTGATCATCAGCTCTGGTTGACTTATAAAATTCCTTTTGCACAGCGGACACATGCAACCGAGCTGGGAGTCCCAATAGCCCTTGATGCATTCGAGGCAGAAGTTGTGTGCACACGGGAGGGAGACCGGGTGAGAGTAGATGTCCAGACAGATGCAGCAATGGAAATGCTGCTCCAGTGAAGTGTTGGCCATGTTTGTTTCTAGATTAAGACATCAGGAATATCATTTTCATGTCCAAATGTACTTACAATGCTGTAAGCCTTTGATAAAGTACATTTATTTGCTAATCCTGATTAATCACTACATAAAAAAAGTAAGAGGCGCACAGTTATTGTCATTTTTTCTCATCCTATTTGCTGTGAAATGAGTGAGAAATTCAACATTAAGATAATAAAAAGAAAAAAATAAGTTCATTTAAAAATGTTGCTTATCAAAGAAATGACCAATCCAACAAATCCGTTACAGAGTCCACAAGAAAAGTGCTGATGGATAATCTCTTACCTCTGCTTGTCACCAAGTTGGACGAAACTACCGACAGCTGGGCAGGGATGTGTTAATATACATCATGGTGACTCCGCCTCCTTTACTGAGTTGACTTTCTAGTTGATCTACTTCTCTCACAAGATCTAGATCACAAAGCCTGCACCCGCAGGAGAGAAAAAAAATTGCATTGTTTTTTTGGCAGACGTTGATCACGTAGTGTAACTGATCTCTGTGTGAATGGTGTCTGAAGAAAACTGGAAATTCTTGCACAACCTTGTTCTAAGGCTGCTTATATTGAAATATATAAACTTTATTAAACGTTTTTCTTTTGGTTTCATTCATTCTTTTCTATATACTAATATCTAACATGCAACTTTTAATTTGCGCAGGCTTTTTCTTAAATATCTCAGCTGTTTGTCACTGTGTTATCTTGACCTTTTTTGTTAAGTGACCCTGGTCTGTGAAAAGGTACTTTACAAATAATAATCAGACTTACTTATTTGACAAAGTAGGATTCGTTTTTATATACTTTTAAAGTCAGTATCCATACTTCAATCGCTTTCATTATGACTTTATAGTCAGAATTAACCCTTAAATCTTAGATATTAATATCATTCCTAACACACATTAATGTAATTAAATGTATTTTTCTGAAAAAAGTGCCAAAATTAAGAATTAAACAAGAATTAAGGTTAGTTATTGATTTTACTTACAGATACTTCGACTCGTGAAGGAATAGTGAACAGATCATTTAAATGGTTTAACATTATGTCAAATATTTCTGGAGAGAATGTACAATGTGACTAAATATATGAAGAAACGCAATGAGACCATCTTGTACAATTAGTCTCTTGTTTATGCCAAACAATAGATAAAATAGATAGATCAAACTTTATTGATCCCTCTGGAGGTCTCCTTTTTAGGAACCTCAACTTTGCTGCAGGTCAGAGCACATGTTAAGTAGGTCACTCCGCATCATGCCTCCGGGTGAAATCCCAAAGCTCTGATTGTCCACTGAAACGTGACCATTTTTTTAACGTCACGTTTCTGAATCATCCACTAACTAATAATTAATTTGGGTGAAGAAGTCTTTCATTAACACACGTGATGTCTGAGTAAACAACTTTGTCCAGTAAACAATTATTTCTTCTTTGTCCAAGTCGACCAAGAAGGAAGAGAAGAAAACAAAGCAAAAGCTCACATTTCTCCGGTCCTTAAAACTCTTCACTGGCTTCCAGTTTCTTTCAGGATCAACTTTAAAATTCTGGTTCTTACTTTCAGATCTATTCATGGTCAGGCTCCTTCTTACATCACTGATCTGATCCAGCCTTACACCCCAGCTCGGGCTCTGAGGTCTGTGGATCAGAATCTACTGATGGTTCCTCGCACATGGTTCAGGACCAGAGGAGAGAAATCCTTCCAGGCTGTTGCTCCTAAGCTTTGGAACGATCTTCCTCTCTCTTTGCGCTTGATGGAGTCTACTGACTCCTTTAAGAAACATCTTAAGACGTTTTTATTTGTTCAGGCTTTTCCTTGATTTTCTGGAACTCCTGTTGTGTTATCAGTTTTATCTTGATCTTTCAAGAATATACTTTATTGAATATTGTTTTGATTGTTTAAGCGCTTTGTGACCCTGGTCTGGAAAACACTATACAAATAAAAATGACATACTTACTTACTTACTGAAACTGATCAGTGCTTGAAAAAAACAATTCAAGGCTTAACTGCCTTTAACATCCTTTTGTGACGTGAGTTACCAGCAAACCACCTGCAACAGACATGATGGAAATATGTTCAAGGCTAATTATGAATATTAATTTTCTAACATTAGAGGTCATCTGAATCAAATTCAAGATTTCAGAAAGAGCACCGAATTCTCCAATTAGTTGACACAATATTTGAAGCACAAGAACTGAAACTTTAGAACTAAATTGTTCGGTTTTAATTGTCTTCAATATTTTATTTGCAGAAGTAGCTTCAGGGCTTTTTATTTTCTCCATCAGACTTGACCTTCAATCTACATGAATTGTCTTCTGGCTGTAGCGTGAGATACTCTTAAAATCTGGTACAAAATAATTGCTGTGTAATATACTTCTTCAAAATCACGGTTCTCGATAAAATGTCATCGGCTCTTAAGCTCTCTTCTTGACACTTTTTCTGATATGACAAATGAAAACTACAGTCACAAGAACTTGTGCAAGAACACGCTGAGCAAGTCTTTACTGTAGGAGTGGAAAGGCGGAGACACTGAAATCCAAAACACTTGTTTTTTTCCACCTCATAAAGAGTTTCTAGAGAGCTGAGTAATACCAGGAATATGTGTGATTAACTAGTACCTTGTAGTAGTTTGCAAGTAGGAAACCAGGATTCCATTAGAAAATAAATTCACTTTATTTTGTACAAATTCTTCCGTAGCAAAAACAACACAAATGTTACATTTTTACATCAAATACACAGGATAGTGTCAGTACAATCCAAGTACAGTAAAGCTGAGTTTCAAAAGAACGACATACTTAATGTCAGAGACTTGTTTCAACTGGACAGATCATCAGCGCAACAGAGTTGGTCTCGTTTTCGGACACACATGGATTGAAGTAGGGAAGGACCGCCTCAGTAAAGGAGCATCCACTGAGCGTGTAGATGTGAGTCCTGGTGTTTGCGTTGTAGAAGGAGACCAGCCCTTCTTCATAGTCCAGGAAGACCCCAACTTTCTTAGGGCTCTCCTGGAGCGGGATGGTGACTGACGGGGTAGTGCAAGAGCTGAGGGGACCGTTATTCCGCCGACAGATGGACCAGAAACCTTTTTCAGGACGAATTGTGATCTTTCCGGTTCTGTTGATAGACTTCCTGGCAACTCCAAGATCCCAATCAGACTTATTCCCGACCTAAAACATGCCCAAAGTACCAGAGTCAATAAAGAGTCCTGATGGAAAAAATGAGGGAAGGCTTGAAGCATCAAAATCTCACCTGCACCTCCCAGTAGTGTCGCCCTGACGGAAAACACTCTTTGGCCAGAACACAAACACAGGAGTCGAACCTCTGAGGGCCAGCAGGAGTTCTCTTCATCTCTTTTCTGGTGCTCACCTGCAGAGCGTCGTCACAATTAACATCATATCATTATTGATTATATACTTGAGCAGCAATGAATGACAATAAAGGTAAAAATAATGGTTGAAGATAAAACTGAAAAGTGCTAGTTTCTTACATTTTTCCCGTTGGAAGACACGTCCAGCCATCCTGAGGCAGTGGCAGGATCCAGTGTGACATCGACTATAAAAAACAACAGTAAACAGATTAACATTTTATATATTTTAACAACCAAAATAATAACCGTTTGTCCCATTTTTAACTTACCGGTGTACTGCCTCACCATGTCTGCCTCTGAGCGAGAAGAATAAACTCAGTCACTTCACATGTTCCCAACAATTTAGCGGTAAATATGCTGTCAGATCACTAACCTGCCACTGAGAGAGTATTTGCAAGCTGCTGATAGTCGTCCGCCAGCGTCTCCATGAATCTTCTGGCTGTTCCCATGCAGTTATCAGAGTGGACGATCACCTCAGTCCAGTCTCTCAGAGGAGGAGCGTCTACAGATGAGAGGCTCTGGAGATCCAACAAACAGTTGTTTAATATACAAGGTTTTTTGTCTTGGAGTACATTTTGAAGCGCGGAATTCTCACCTGCAGCAGGTGAAGCGAGTTCCTGCTCTGCTCCAGGTGATGGAGCTCACTGTGTTGCACAGCCAGGTCACTGATTTCCTGCTCCAGATCCAGCAGCAGCTGCTTGGCTCTCCTCTCTGCCTCGGCCTGCCTCGCCTGCAGCTCCTCCACCAGCTCCTCCTGCCTCCTCTCGATGGCTCCGATCATGGCCCGGCAGACCTCGGAGCTCCGTTCAATTTCTCTCTTAGTGACTTTCTGTCGAAAAAGAAACACAAATAAGTGAATTTTCAAAAAAGTAATTTCCTATTTTTAAGATTTAGAAATAAATGTATCCCACACTGCAATATATCAGTTAGTCAAAGAGAAATATTCACAACATAAAGACATAAATAAGGCAATATTATTACAATATTTCCTCATGTTAAATGTCTGTTGGTCAAATTGGAAAACTTTTTCAATTATTTAAGTGTATTATCCCCATCATGATTTAATTATTTTCTTTATTCTCCTTCAAAAAATCAAAGAACATTGCAGTTTTATCAATAGAATTCTTGTAACACCTACTTTGCTCTGTTCCACAGTCTGTTTCACGTCCTCTGCCTTCTTGCGTCGACTCTGGATCAGCTTCTTCACATTTGACTTGGTCGCCTTCAAAGAAGCCTGGGGGAGTCGAGGAAAGAGTTAAACCTGAACGTGAACACGGACACAAAGGTTTTGTGGTCTGGTCCTCACCCTCATTCTCTTGCTCTCCTCCCTCATGGGGACGATCTCATGGTTCCGGTGGTGGTTCTCCGAGCACTTCTCGCACACGGGTCGCAGGTCACGCTTGCAAAACCTGTCCAGAGGTTTATTGTGGTTCTGGCAGAGGTTGCTGTTCGGGAAGGTCGTAGGATCCGTAAGCCGGTGATCCTTTAAGGCAGGAATCCTCTGGTGGGACGCCAGGTGGACATTGCAGTAGGACATCTGACATGTGAGGCAGGATTTCTTTGCTGTTGACTTTGATCCAACGCAGACGTTACAAAGAACGGCGTCGCCATGGTTCGGGTCGTTTTCTCCCGCGGTCAGATCAGGGATTGGTTGTGGCCTGGAGGCAAAAAAGCAAATCATTACAACCAAATTACATCATGTTTCCTGCAACTCAATTGTTAGCTACACACCTAATAAAGAGTTTGATCATATCTTCAAATTCCTTGTTGATCGTCAGCTCTGGTTGACTTATAAAATTCCTTTTGCACAGCGGACACATGCAACCGAGCTGGGAGTCCCAATAGCCCTTGATGCATTCGAGGCAGAAGTTGTGTGCACACGGGAGGGAGACCGGGTGAGAGTAGATGTCCAGACAGATGCAGCAATGGAAATGCTGCTCCAGTGAAGTGTTGGCCATGTTTGTTTCTAGATTAAGACATCAGGAATATCATTTTCATGTCCAAATGTACTTACAATGCTGTAAGCCTTTGATAAAGTACATTTATTTGCTAATCCTGATTAATCACTACATAAAAAAAGTAAGAGGCGCACAGTTATTGTCATTTTTTCTCATCCTATTTGCTGTGAAATGAGTGAGAAATTCAACATTAAGGTAATAAAAAGAAAAAAATAAGTTCATTTAAAAATGTTGCTTATCAAAGAAATGACCAATCCAACAAATCCGTTACAGAGTCCACAAGAAAAGTGCTGATGGATAATCTCTTACCTCTGCTTGTCACCAAGTTGGACGAAACTACCGACAGCTGGGCAGGGATGTGTTAATATACATCATGGTGACTCCGCCTCCTTTACTGAGTTGACTTTCTAGTTGATCTACTTCTCTCACAAGATCTAGATCACAAAGCCTGCACCCGCAGGAGAGAAAAAATTGCATTGTTTTTTTGGCAGACGTTGATCACGTAGTGTAACTGATCTCTGTGTGAATGGTGTCTGAAGAAAACTGGAAATTCTTGCACAACCTTGTTCTAAGGCTGCTTATATTGAAATATATAAACTTTTTTAAACGTTTTTCTTTTGGTTTCATTCATTCTTTTCTATATACTAATATCTAACATGCGACTTTTAATTTGCGCAGGCTTTTTCTTAAATATCTCAGCTGTTTGTCACTGTGTTATCTTGACCTTTTTTGTTCAAGTGCTTTGTGACCCTGGTCTGTGAAAAGGTACTTTACAAATAATAATTAAACTTACTTATTTGACAAAGTAGGATTCGTTTTTATATACTTTTAAAGTCAGTATTCTTACTTCAATCACTTTCATTATGACTTTATAGTCAGAATTAACCCTTAAATCTTAGATATTAATATCATTCCTAACACATATTAATGTAATTAAATGTATTTTTCTGAAAAAAGTGCCAAAATTAAGAATTAAACAAGAATTAAGATTAGTTATTGATTTTACTTACAGATACTTCGACTCGTGAAGGAATAGTGAACAGATAATTTAAATGGTTTAACATTATGCCAAATATTTCTGGAGAGAATGTACAATGTGACTAAATATATGAAGAAACGCAATGAGACCATCTCGTACAATTAATCTCTTGTTTATGCCAAACAATAGATAAAATAGATAGATCAAACTTTATTGATCCCTCTGGAGGTCTCCTTTTTAGGAACCTCAACTTTGCTGCAGGTCAGAGCACATGTTAAGTAGGTCACTCCGCATCATGCCTCCGGCGAATTCCCAAAGCTCTGATTGTCCACTGAAACGTGACCATTTTTTTGACGTCACGTTTCTGAATCATTCACTAACTAATAATTAATTTGGGTGAAGAAGTCTTTCATTAACACACGTGATGTCTGAGTAAACAATCTTGTCCAGTAAACAATTATTTCTTCTTTGTCCAAGTCGACCAAGAAGGAAGAGAAGAAAACAAAGCAAAAGCTGGTCTGGTGGGTGCAAGATTAAATGCCCAGCGTGACAATACTAACATTCAATGACGTGGCTTATACATGAACTATATCTGCTATCACGTCTGCATTGTTGTCGGAACATGATCTGGAGCTTGTAAGGCGTTTGTGTCTTCTCGCCTGGACTACTGCAACAGTTTATTTTCATGTCTTAACAGAAGGATCTGTCTCGCCTGCAGTTGATACAGAACTCTGCAGCGAGAATTCTAACCCACTCAAGTAGAAGAACTCACATTTCTCCGATCCTTAAAACTCTTCACTGGCTTCCAGTTTCTTTCAGGATCAACTTTAAAATTCTGGTTCTTACTTTCAGATCTATTCATGGTCAGGCTCCTCCTTACATCACTGATCTGATCCAGACTTACACCCCAGCTCCGGCTCTGAGGTCTGTGGATCAGAATCTACTGATGGTTCCTGAACACGGTTCAGGACCAGAGGAGAGAAATCCTTCCAGGCTGTTGCTCCTAAGCTTTGGAACGATCTTCCTCTCCCTCTGTGTTTGATGGATCTACTGACTCCTTTAAGAAACATCTTAAGACGTTTTTATTTGTTCAGGCTTTTCCTTGATTTTTTGGAACTCCTGTTGTGTTATCAGTTTTATCTTGACCTTTAAAGTATATACTTTATTGAATATTGTTTTGATTGTTTAAGCACTTTGTGACCCTGGTCTGGAAAACACTATACAAATAAAAATGAAATACTTACTGAAACGTGACCATTTTTTTAACGTCACGTTTCTGAATCATTCACTAACTAATAATTAATTTGGGTGAACAAGTCTTTCATTACCACACGTGATGTGAGTAAACAACCTTGCCCAGTAAACAATTATTTCTTCTTTGTCCAAGTCGACCAAGAAGAAAGCAATGAAAACAAAGCAAAAGCTGGTTGTCTTTTGGTCTGGTGGGTGCAAGATTAAATGCCCAGCGTGACAATACTAACATTCAATGACGGGGCTTATACATGAACTGTATCTGCTATCACGTCTGCATGTGAAGCTTTTCTAGTCGTGATTTTATAACATGAATCCTAAGGTGATCATCCAAATATTACTGTTATTGAAGATTGTGTCTTTCTTGTTTTTCCATGCTGGCTTGGAAGTGCAAGTCTTGTGAAACAAATGGACAAACTCATTTATAAACTCTGAATCATATCTATACCGCCCCCTGACCATGTGGACTGTTTGTGTGAATTCAAGAATGCATCTAATTCAAGCCTCTCACGTTTGAAAATATTAATTTTAATGCATAATGCGCCATGTTATGCGGATTATAAGCAAATGCCTTTAGAATTGTAAGACATTTAAGATATATCAGGTTTTGTTTAATTATTTTAAAATCAGCTGTTGCAAAAATAAAATAAAACAATGAGAGTATAAGCTCAAAGTAGGCTCAAATAACAAAATGTGTACAAACAACAAGAGCTCATTTTATTATTTATCACCTGGCTTCATAAATATAAGTTATGCATTAGACCTTCACAACAAAATTTAGGTCTTGGGTATCATGTTAGATTCAAAATTATTATACACTATACGTATACGCCATACTTAAATTAACGCTAAAAGATAATCAAAATATAAAGTATAAATGACTAGCTTCATCTAAGAGCTTTAACATTTGAATACATATTAACAATCAACATTTCACTCAGAGTGATTCACTGTTTCAAGACAAGCTTGAAACAGAATTAGAGACATGACACCGGTTATTTAAAAAACTTCTGTTTGTCTGCCTTTTCACACCTTGGTTCATGGATCAAAGAACGAAGCGGGACACATCCAGGAGGGGGGGGGGCTGGAAGACAGAGGCCCCCACCGAGAACATTTGAATGATAGATTGCAAGAGGGCAAGTTAGGAAGTTTGCTCTGCGGGTGATCGAGACACAGGCAAGTTGAAAGAACCATTGGCTCTGGAAAGAACCATTGGCCCCGGAAGAGACGACCCCCGGGGTGGGAAATTTGCCTTAAATATTACGATGTTTCTACAGCTCGAGACCGTTTCTCCCCAGGGCTATTGAACTGTAGAGTTGCCGGAAGAAAGTGCGCCCGATCGATCGTAGAGCTTGTATTTTGTTTGACTAGAAGCGGCAATTAAACGACCCGTGACACTCCGTTGACCATTTCTCCACAAAGCGAAGTATAAGAACCGGAAGTGACGGCGTGTTAGAGCGACCGGAACGTACTCCTGTTTTGACCATTTTAATCATGCATCATGAACACATCTATTAAATATTATAATGAATTCATAAGGCTTTAATGTGGAAGTTATGGAAGTTTTTAGTCATGCATGTAAAATTATAATAAAATGGTAGATTTCCTGCACTTTAATTGTGACTGTCTTAAAATAACATTACAATTAGAAACATATTTTATAATACTCTTTATCTATATATGCTTTATTCAGTTAAATACAGTGTTATCTCCGATTACAATGTAATGATTGTACAAGTCATCTATAAGTCTGTATCAATGCATTATAATATCACTGTATTTGTAATACATTAACAAGACCTTCACAGAAAGTGTAATTGTAAAGACTTCCTTTTCTTTTTTGTCTTTCTTTACCCCAGATAAAAAACACTTTGAGGCTATTTGCCATTGTCCTCTGGTGACACGCAGGGCACACTGCAGGAGTGGCTGACTAAGGGTTCGGAATGGTGCCCGTCAGTGGAAATACTGACTCCATGAGTAATAATATTGAGGTTAACAGATTGTGAGATGGGATCGGCAGGCAACAAGCTGAGAACCTTGTGTATCCGATCAACACATTTGACTTATAGACATTGTCATTCTAAATCACAGTTGTACAAAATAAAATAAATGTGTTGTACAAAACAGTAAAAACCAAACGCCTTCTTTTTTAAAAAAAAATTGTTTTAAATTCTTACATTTATGTTGTTTGTTTTAATTAAGGTTCAAACTGTAACAGCTTTCACTTAAAAGGCCGAAAAAAACATTTGAGCTTCCAGGAATCTAGAAAGAAAACCTAAACGGTTGTACTAGTCCCTAGGTGAACACAATCATACATTATTAGTAAACATTCAATGAAAGACTTTATCACTGCTGGATTGAGACAAGATTAACGTTAATAGCATTAATGTGAACTTGTTACGTTAGCATGTTGTCAGCTAGTCAAGCAAACTGACAACAACACACTCTTAAAGTCTTCATCACTAATGGATTTAGAGAATATTGGCGTTTTAACGTTAGTAACGATCATGTGAACTTGTTCTTTTAGTATATGGTCGGCTAATAATCTTAAAATAAAAAATATGAAAAGGCACAGAGTGAATATATCAGAAACTTATAGCTGAAATGGTGGCCCTTGACATTGAGCAAGTACTGACTTCCACCCCAGTGTCAAAATACAAACATAGTTTATGATTTGTGTTGATCTTTCAAGCACTAGAAAAAAGGTTGCTAGCTTAAATATAACCAATGAAAGAGAACATTTTAAACTGTGTGTACTGATTCAATTAAACTGTTCAAAGTGAGTTATGTACTTGTATGAGGAACAAAATCTTCTCTTTTAACAGCAACTTGGCACAGTGTGTCATTCTTACATCTCATCTTAGCTCACCACAAAATGTTCCTGCTCTATCAATGGACGTCCTTAGACATGTTATGTAACAACGCTGGTTAAGCTTTTCAATTGTTTCCCAGATGCAAATGTTAATAAAGGTAATCTAGGAATACAGTGTTAATGTAGCATATGCTAATAAAGTTAAAGTAATGTCTAACATGAGCCATCTGTGTAAGTTCCCGTACTTGTATTTTATTTATTTATTATTTATTTTTGCGTCTTTCTACTTTAGGTCAATCAATCAAACCCCTCAGATTCAGCAACTCTCACGGATGTAAATTTCAGCTTGGTTTACTCGCTAATAAGCGGTTACCCAACCCCTTGTCACAATGTACACATAATTTAACTGCATATTTGAGTGAACTGTGGTCACAAAGTTATGTCACAAAGAAATGATAGTTTAAAAAAAATTGAGAGAATTTAGGCCAACCAGTAGAATGTTGATCGACAGCTGTTGATTATCGGTACATAATGTACACACCACATAGCTCAGCAGATTATAGGTCCTTATATAACTAGTGTGTACTCTCAACATTGGAGTGTTTCTACTCCACGTCACAAAAAAGGAACTTAAAGATCAACTAATGTGTTGATTTAAGTGTTTGTTAAATAGATGTTGGACTCTATTGTATCATCAGTATGTTTATGTTTGTACAAAACTCTCTTTTAAATTAAATATTTACAGTAGAAAATATGCTTAAACCCCGTTTACTGAAAACCCAATTTCGAGAGATGAAATGACCCTTAGCACCATTGTTGTGTTTGAACGACTTAATTAAACGCCATTCTTGGTGCACAGTCTTCAGAACAAAGAGTTGCATCATTTAAACATTTTATGAAAAGATTGAAGAGAAAACTGACCTTTATTTGCAGACTTGCCCGCTGACTTTCATAAAGATAACCCGCACACCAGGACCACGAACGCATCACTGCTACTGTGACTGATCTAAACCTGGTTCTTTAGAGTTCAAAATTAGATGTCCAGACTCTTCAGCTGTTTATTTCTTATATTCTCACTTTAATTTAAGAGGCATTTATCTTTCATTTCGTCTACATTTATTTAATTTATTCTATTCTTTACTGTTTTCCACAACAACACATACAATTCCTGTGTCGTTTTATAGCTGTTTACTTTTATTGTTTCTGATTTGACAATATATTTAATGTTAAAACAGATATAATAATGGCTGGCTTTGGTTATATATATTATTTTTTCAAAAGTAGAATTTGTAGTAACATACATATATAAAAAAAACTGTGAACTAGTTCATTCTTGGAGCGGTGAACATTTTAAATTAAGATGAACCGAACTAATTCATTTTAAAATTGGTGAACTACTATTTGAAATAGTTGGCATAGAAAGTTAACTTTCCGAACACTGATAACCACTGTGATTGGTCAAGAATCAAGATTCATGAAAACCATTATTACATCATAACGGCATTCAATCTCGTAACCTCTCGTTTGCTAGTATTTCAGATGGGGGAGAACTTTAGTATTAACTCGCAAATAGTAATTTGTAGACCAGGGTCACAAAGCACTTTAACAATCAAAAACAATACATGGTTAAAATATATACTTTAAAAGATCAAGACACATAAGACAAACGAAGGAGTCCCAGAAAATCAGGAAAAACCTGCACAAATAAAAAATGTCTTAAGATGTTTCTTGAAGGAGTCAGTAAATCCATGAAACACAGAGAGAGGAAGATCGTTCCAAAGCTTATGAGCAACAGCCTGGAAGGATTTCTCTCCTCTGGTCCTGATCCCTGTTCAGGGACCATCAGTAGATTCTGATCCACAGACCTCAGAGCCCGAGCTGGGGTGTAAGGCTGGATCAGATCACTGATGTAAGGAGGAGTCTGACCATGAATAGCTCTGAAAGTAAGAATTTTAAAATTGATCCTGAAAGAAACTGGCAGCCAGTGAAGACTTTTAAGGATTGGGGAAATGTGAGTTAAAATAGTCTCAACAACAAGACAGAAACGCATGGATTTAAAACTCCAGATAGTGTTGTGACAACATTTTCCTAAGTTTAGAGATTTTTCTCAGTTGAAGGAAAGTCGGACCAAAAGAGCAGTAGAGCTGGGTGTCATCAGCAAAGATGTGGAAAGAAATATCAGGAAATTTCTGAATGATTTTACCGAGGGGAATCAAGTACAGCAAAAATTATAAAGGACCGAAAACAGAACCTTGGGGGACTCTACACAACAGATGCGCTGATTCAGACCTCATTTGATTGGCAGATACACTAAAACTGCGCCCAGAAAGGTAAGATGAGAACCATTCTAACACAGACCCAGACAGTCCCACTTCATCCCTCAGTCTTCTCAGCAGGATCTGGTGATCAACTGTGTCAAATGCTGAGGACAGATCCAAGAGAACCAGAACGGCGTACTTTCCCGAGTCAGCCGACATCATGATGTCACTGGACACTTTCAGTAAGGCTGTCTCCGTAGAGTGAGGTTTGCGGAAGCCAGACTGAAACTCATGGATGTCACTCTGATCCAGGAACAAAGACAGCTGCTCAGACACCACCTTCTCTAAGATCTTGGACAAGAAAGAAAGCTTAGAAATAGGCCTGAAATTACTGAGGTCAGTCGGGTAAAGGCTCCACAATGGCATGTTTAAATGCATTAGGAAAACCCCTGTGGAAAGGAAGAGGTTTATGTTACGGTAACCCAGGGGCCAATTACATCAAACACTTTAATAAGGAGCCTACTCAGAAAGAGATAACTTGTTTTTCTATTTTTAATGTGCTGTCAGCAGTAAACTCTTAGGTGTCAAAGTCAATGTGCAGGACTCATTTCCAAGAAAACAAGTAGTCTTGACATGTCATGACATGGTTCTTTCAACGCTGTATGATCGAGTAAGTGTCACAGGAGTCATGCTTTTTCTTTTGACTGCATTAATCAGTCCGTGACTGTCAAGAAGATTATTGCGTTTTTTTAATTCAAGGACTGGATTGTTTAAGCAGGTCCTGTGACATAGCTGTGCATACATTTCAGTCTGAACACGAGCTAGAGCTAAAGTTATACCCTTGAAATAGAAATAGAATTAAAAAAAAGTAAAATAAGTAATAAACCCTGTGTGTTATTTTCTTTTATCATAATCATTAAAGAATGTGTATGGTCTTTATTATGTCAATTCTATCTACTTCTATAGTAAGAGATTCGGTGGATACAGCTGTTAAAAGTAAACAAGACTTGCTGTATGTGTCAGTCTCTATTCATTACATTCTCGTGTGGACGCTCTGTATAATCGTCAAAAGAGTTTGATTTTAGTGTTGTGATGTGCTCTCACAAGAAGAAAATTGGCCTTTTTCAACGTTGATTTTTAGCTCAAGACTATTGTCCTCACCTCAGTTCTAGCTATAGCAACATGAACCTGTCTTTTAACAATGTCATTTGACTAAAATATAACAAATAAATTGTTATTTTCCCTAAAATTCTACTTTAAAATGTAAAGATGTTTTAAGGATAGTGGTCAACATCCTCTGGAAGAGATCTGAGGTGGTAAATGATTGTTACTCAGGTATATTATTGATTTATTGCATCTAAAAATTGACATTTTAAATTACATTTAAAAATATGTATTTGGATATGTCACAAAATGCATCTTAGAAACTACGGAGGACCACTATAATGACGAAGGATTAAAAGGCGAACAGAGCCTTGATGCTTTTAATTTGAACGTGGAGTAGAAAACCACAAATCCTTACAAAGATAGTACAAAGTCATTATCTTTTGTGTTGCTAATCCCAACATGATCTAATATTTAAATGGGATATTTGAGTTGTGCTGTTGTGTCACAGTGAAAATGATGGACTTTTAGCAATTCAGAGAATCAGCTACACAGAACAGTTATATAATGATCATGTCATAAATCACACAACAGCACACAATAACAGGGATGTAGTTTCTTATTTGACTTAGATAACTGGCCAAGTTTAGTAGAATGATTCACACAACAAACTGGCTCTGACAAGATTTTTGTGGAAAACCACAATCTGACAGGTAAGTACAGATAATTGTTTCGAGAGTAGAATACTTTAACCAGTGTTCACACACAGAATATTATTATATATTATTACTGCCTATATTTAGAAAAATATAACTCATTTTCTCTGAAATAAGATTAGCATTGTCAATTTTATATGTAGTGTGAGGAGATGAGCAAGAAGGAGATAAAGGGTGGTTTCCCTTTACAGACAATAGTAGCAGTGAGAATGACGGATGGGGTTTAACTTAAAATGCTTCAAGTAGTCTTAACGTGCCAAATACTTTTTGTGGTTCTTTTGACGATGTATAATTAAGTCAGTTTACGACTGTCAAGACAACTATTGAGGTTATTTAATCCAAAGAAACCTCAGAACTTACATAAGCACTTTCCGTGACATAGATGTTCACATCTATGTCTGAACATTAGCTGAAGCTCAAATAGAGAAATTGAAATTAAAGTTCAGTTTGGCAATGTGAGTTTTTGACAAAAAAAAACACAATAATTGTAGTATGAGAAATAAAAAATGTGTCTGAACTTGGATGAATCTGCAAAACATCTTTCATTCTTGAAAAAAAGGGAATTAAATTCTCTTAAAAGAAAAATATTATATTTTATCATAAAAAAAACATTCAATGTTGAGGATCTTTATTTGAAAAATGAAAATGTTTTAATGTTTATTTTTGTACTTGTGTTGTATGTTGCAGGAGGTAATATACGTCAATTAGAAACACAGTGTCAATTAGCTCAAGCTATTACAGGTGAGAGTAAAACAGATATGCACATAAAGATCAGATCAGAGGCGGAACACTCTGATCTGATCGTGAACACGAGTGCGTTTGATCAATGCAAAGAACGAGAGCAGCTCAAGCTAATGAACAAGAATCTTTACTCGTGAATAGACAACAATAACCATATAAAGAGCTGTAGATGCTGCCGTCCACTTGTCAGACGCACTGATAGATAGATAGAGATAAAGAGAGAGAGAAACAAACTTTTCTGAAGTGAAGATCCTTATAATTTTGGGTTAAAGTCAAAAAACTCTTTTTTTCGTTACTAGTGGATTAAAGATATTTTTATTGTCTTCTGTTAGTAGTGGAGATAACAATATACATTTTCAGTGAGAATGACAATGGGTTTAACTTACAAGGGTATGATCGAATCATTTTAAAGGCATTGATGCCTTTGTTTTTGTTGACTGCATGGATCAATTCAAGACTGTCAACACAACTTTTGTGGTGATTCAATCCAAAGAATGTGTTGTGTAAACTTTCTGTGACATACATATGTAGGATCTCAGTCTGAACATTAGCTGTATAAAATTATCATGTCAGACACATAGTTCTTATCTGACTTGACTAGCTGGCCAACTGCAGTAGAATGATTCAAACAACAAACTGGCTCTGACTGGCAATCCGTTTTTCTTTGTTGTTTTTTTCGTAAACTAGGCCACGTAAAGTGGAAAACCACAACTCGTCACAAAGATAGAACTAAGTCATTACCTTTTGTGCTGCTAATCCAAACATGAGTTCATATTTCAATGGAATATTTGAGTTGTGCTGTTATGTCACAATGCAAATAATGGATATTTAAATTGGGGATTTAAGAGAAACCAGCTACACAGAACATTTATATAATTATTATGTCATACATCACACAACAGCACAGAGAATACAGTTTCTTGTTGGACGTGGTTAGCTGGCCAAGGTTAGGAGAATGATTCACACAACAAACTGGCTCCGACAAGATTTTTGTGGAAAACCACAATCTGACAGGTAAGGACAGATAATTGTTTCTAAAATAGGATACTTGTTACCAGTGTTAATAAATCAACGTGGGGCAGTGAATAGGAGAGAGTTCTGTACTGAGGTGCACATGATGGACCTGCATAACTCGAACACTTTGAGAGCAACACAAGAAAGAATCTTTCTCCTGAGCCACAGACAATCAAAGTTTATCCACAAAACAATAGAATAATGTATTGCTTCTAATCTGATCTTTAGAAAACTATTTTAAAATTGTAGTTATTAGAGAACTAGACATTAATCTAGAGTTGTTGTCTCCGCACTATCGAATCTTAACCGCTAGCAAGGCAGTCTCAGTGAGCCAGTGCCAGAGCGGGAGACATTGAATCAAATCTGAACTTCTCTCACAGCAGTCACGTCATCCTCAATACTTCCACTAGTATTGTGCAGGACAGGAGAATGAAGTGTGGAGTGTTGAATATCCAATCCCTGATCTCAAAAGCTGCACTTAATGAACTCATATCAGATAGAACCATCGACATTCTCACTACTACTATTGTCTGTAAAGGGAAACCACCCTTTATCTCCTTCTTGCTCATCTCCTCACACTACATATAAAATTGACAATTTAAAAGACTTTGCACTATCTTTGTGACAATTTGTGGTTTTCCACTTTACATGGCCTAGTTTACGAAAAAAAAAAAAAAAAGATTCTCAGAGCCAGTTTGTTGTGTGAATCAATCAGTTTCCAGCTAGTCAAGTCAGATAAGAACTATGTGTCTGACATGATAATTATATGACTGCCTCAGCTAATGTTCAGACTGAGATCCTACATATGTATGTCACAGAAAGTGCTTACGCAACACATTGTTGTAAAGTATATAAATACATTAACGTTTTGTTCATACATCACTCTTCTTCTTCTGGTGACAGCACATTCAAAATAGAAAGCGTTTTTTCAAGCTTAAGTCAATGCTCACAATTGCACGTACATGATTATGCAACGCAATCTTCTACAGAGTAAAAAGATGAACTGGCGGCGGTTAAGTTTGTTTGAAATTGAAAATTCACTCCGGAATCAGTCGAATCTTGGTCCACTACATCCCGGAGGTTAGTGACCGATCACGGTGGTTGAACTTCCCAAAGCTACAGCGGTTCGTCTGTTAGGAATCTGATTGGATCGTCTATACATCTATTGTCTGATACGACGGTTATGTTAGGATGGTTAACATCATCACATCCCTGCACTTTGACTGTCCTGTCATCACTCTACTACGAACCGAAGAAAATTAAATATACATTTTTAACTGCACAACTAACAGCAGAAAATGTATATTGTTATCTCCACTACTAACAGAAGACAATAAAAATATCTTTAATCCACTAGTAACGAAAAAAAGAGTTTTTTGACTTTATCTCTATCTATCTATCAGTGCGTCTGACAAGTGGACGGCAGCATCTACAGCTCTTTATATGGTTATTGTTGTCTATTCACGGGTGAAGATTCTTGTTCATTAGCTTGAGCTGCTCTCGTTCTTTGCATTGATCAAACGCACTCGTGTTCACGATCAGATCAGAGTGTTCCGCCTCTGATCTGATCTTTATGTGCATATCTGTTTTACTCTCACCTGTAATAGCTTGAGCTAATTGACACTGTGTTTCTAATTGACGTATATTACCTCCTGCAACATACAACACAAGTACAAAAATAAACATTAAAACATTTTCATTTTTCAAATAAAGATCCTCAACATTGAATGTTTTTAGGATGTATTTCTCGTTGTACAATTATTGTTTTTTTTTGTCAAAAACTTATGTTACAAAACTGAACTTTAATGTCAAGTTCTCTATTTGAGCTTCAGCTAATGTTCAGACTGAGATGCTTCACATCTATGTCACAGAAAGTGCTTATGTAAGTTCTGAGGTTTCTTTGGATTAAATAACCTCAATAGTTGTCTTGACAGCCGTAAACTGACTTAATTATACATCGTCAAAAGAACCACAAAAAGTATTTGGCACGTTAAGACTACTTGAAGCATCTTAATTTAAACCCCATCCGTCATTCTCACTGCTACTATTGTCTGTAAAGGGAAACCACCCTTTATCTCCCTCTTGCTCATCTCCTCACACTACATATAAAATTGACAATTTAAACTTGTTGGTCAGTGCTTAAGTAAGTTAGTAAGTTAGTTACAGTTATTTGTAAAGAGCCTTTCTAGACCAGGGTGACAAAGCGCTTTAACAATCAAAAGCAATACAAAGTTAAAAATACTTACACACTTAAAAACTTTAAAAGGCCAAGACATAAGACAAACACAGGAGACCCAGAAAGTCAAAGGAAAAGCCTGCACAAATGAAAAGGTCTTAAGGTGATTCTTGAAGGAGTCAGTAGATCCATCAAACACAGAGGGAGAGGAAGATCGTTCTGAAGCCTATTAGCAACAGCCTAGAAGGATTTCTCTCCTCTTGTCCTGAAGCGTGTTCAGGAACCATCAGTAGATTCTGATCCAAAGACCTCAGAGCCCGAGCTGGGGTGTAAGGCTGGATCAGATCACTGATCGGCAAGGACACAGAATTTCACTTCAATAAGGTAGCTCTTCTTAAAAGAAGAGTCATGAAGCTTATGTCTTATGATAAAGCTATTTATTTTAAAAGGCAAGTAATGTGTTGATTCGAGTGACTCTTAAAGTGATCTTGGACCTCTACTGCAGGGGTCCCCAACCTTTTTTTGTACATCAGACTAGTTAAATGTCTGCATTCAGACGTTCAGATAGAAAAAAGTGAAAATACAATAGAATGACCTGCAAAAAAACCTACAATTAAGTGCACGAAAAGAGCAAGAGCTGTTTTGGTATGGTTACAACAAGATGTTTGTATATGTCCATTTATCTTTATTTGATTTCAAGCTGATGATGGTTTTCTGTATGTGTGCGTCTCCTGGTCTTTAATGACTCTGAAATAGAACTTTGGGTTTAACTCATTTTTACTCGTCAAGAGTTAAATGCTAATGTTATTTCAGAGAAAATGATTTATATTTTTCTAAATATAGGCAGTAATAATATATAATAATATTCTGTGTGTGAACACTGGTTAAAGTATTCTACTCTCGAAACAATTATCTGTACTTACCTGTCAGATTGTCAGAGCCAGTTTGTTGTGTGAATCATTCTACTTCAGTTGGCGAAGCTAGTCAAGTCAAATAAGAACTATATGTGTGACATTATAATTATATAACTGCTTCAGCTAATGTTCAGACTGAGATCCTACATATGTATGTCACAGAAAGTGTTTACGCAACACATTCTTTGGATTAAATCACCACAAAAGTTGTGTTGACAGTCTTGAATTGATCCATGCAGTCAACAAAAACAAAGGCATCAATGCCTTGAAAATGAGTCGATCATAAGTCTTTTAAGTTAAACCCATTGTCATTCTCACTGCTACTACTGTCTGTAACGGGAATTGTATTACATTGTTGTAAAGTATATAAATACATTAACGTTTTTTTCATACATCACTCTTCTTCTTCTGGTGACAGCACATTCAAAATAAAAAGTGTTTATTCAAGCTTAAGTCAATGCTCACAATCGCACGTACATGATTATGCAACGCAATCTTCTACAGAGTAAAAAGATGAACTGGCGGCGATTAAGTTTGTTTGAAATTGAAAATTCACTCCGGAATCAGCCGAATCTTGGTCCACTACATCCCGGAGGTTAGTGACCGATCACGGTGGTTGAACTTCCCAAAGCTACAGCGGTTCGTCTGTTAGGAATCTGATTGGATCGTCTATACATCTATTGTCTGATACGACGGTTATGTTAGGATGGTTAACATCATCACATCCCTGCACTTTCACTGTCCTGTCATCACTCTACTACGAACCGAAGAAAATTAAATATACATTTTTAACTGCGCAACTAACAGCAGAAAATGTATATTGTTATCTCCACTACTAACAGAAGACAATAAAAATATCTTTAATCCACTAGTAACGAAAAAAAAAAAAATTGACTTTACCCAAAATTATAAGGATCTTAACTTCAGAAAAGTTTGTCTCTCTTTTTCAAATAAAGATCCTCAACATTGAATGTTTTTTAGGATAAAAAAAAATATTTTTCTTTTAACAGAATTTACTTAATGTTTTTTCAAGAATGAAATATGTTTTGCAGATTCATCCGAGTTCACACACATTTTTTACTTCACATTGTACAATTATTGTGTTTTTTTTGTCAAAAAATCATTTTGCCAAACTGAACTTTAATTTCAAGTTCTCTATTTGAGCTTCAGCTAATGTTCAGACATAGATGTGAACATCTATGTCACGGAAAGTGCTTATGTAAGTTCTGAGGTTTCTTTGGATTAAATAACCTCAATAGTTGTCTTGACAGTCGTAAACTGACTTAATTATACATCGTCAAAATAACAACAAAAAGTATTTTGAACTTTGGGTTTTACTCATTTTTACTCGTCAAGAGTTAAATGCTAATGTTATTTCAGAGAAAATGATTTATATTTTTCTAAATATAGGCAGTAATAATATATAATAATATTCTGTGTGTGAACACTGGTTAAAGTATTCTACTCTCGAAACAATTATCTGTACTTACCTGTCAGATTGTGGTTTTCCACAAAAATCTTGTCAGAGCCAGTTTGTTGTGTGAATCATTCTACTAAACTTGGCCAGTTATCTAAGTCAAATAAGAAACTACATCCCTGTTATTGTGTGCTGTTGTGTGATTTATGACATGATCATTATATAACTGTTCTGTGTAGCTGATTCTCTGAATTGCTAAAATTCCATCATTTTTCACTGTGACATAACAGCACAACTCAAATATCCCATTTAAATATTAGATCATGTTTGGATTGATAGAACCATCGAGTTCAAACCTGGCTGTCTATAGATGATTATGTATCTTGGAATGAATCAACACCACCCAGCCACATTCACTGTAATGCCCCTGGACGCTCCGATCGAGGAGGGGGGGTCGCAGCTACCCTCATCCTCTGCTACAGTCCTGTCAGAAACTGCTCTGGTAAAAGTTAGTGTTTTCACCAGGGAACTTGATCAGAAGACATTCTAAACATTCACTGTTATGCTGATGACACTCAACTGTATTTGTCAATAAAGGCAGATGAAAAAAATCAGCTAACACAACTACACTCCTGTATTACATGTATGTACATATGTATATACATATATGACCCAAAACTTCCTTTTACTGAACTCAGACAAAACTGATGTTCAACTATTTGGCCCACAACATCTCAGACAATCCTAATCTAATGATCTAGCTTTACATAATGGGCTTGTCCCTGCTGCTAGCAGAAATCTTGGTGTCTGCTTTGACGCATTTAACTCACACATATAAAGAAAATCTCACAGACGGCCTACTTTCACCTTCGTCAGACCCGGCGGCATGGGCGGGCATTAGGGGGCCGTGCCCGCCCTGGCAGGAAGGTAGTTGCACAACTGTACAATGCAATACAAACATTCGACTTCCGAAATAATTCGCTTATGTACATTTAATAATTGATTTAAATCGGGAAAAAGAAAGAAAAATAAATAATTAATGAGGTGTTTATGATCCGAACTACAGACAGCTATAATGAGTTATATAAAGGGGAATATTCTAACATTTTTGTTATTTGAAAAGCGAATTATTTCGTAACTGGAATGTTTGTATTGCATTGTACAGTTGTGTGTTATTATTAGTAAAACAGATTCAGCCAATCAGCGGCTTCGTCACATGTAGCGCCTGACCAGGAAATGAAAGAACGGAAAGTGATTATGTTGAAGTAAAAACTATCACGTAAACGTTCTGTTGACATTTCTTTAACCCATAAAAAATATTTTTAAGAAACGTTCGCATATGCCGCGTGTGACGTCATCACGTAGGAAGTGGGGGGACAGATATTGTACCTACACCAGTGCTGTGTCTCAAATCGCATACTACTCTTAGTATGCTAGAAGTTAGTATGTGATACTGATAGTATCAGTTTAGTGTACGTACTAACTAGTACGCAAATTCTCCACAGATAGTATGTCTCAAATCAAACACTGCTGCTACACACTAACCGGAGATCACATGACAGCTTCTTCTTCTACTTCTATTTAACGATGTTTCAACCAGCTGTTTGAACGCTATCGCCGACACCTGCTGGCAGCACGTATTGCAACTTTGGAAAAGGAAATAAAGAAAAAATATGAGAATCTAAATAATCGCGAGATATTTAAGCTGGTATCAGCAGCGAAGACGTGTTCATCCTCCTACTGCTGCGGAAAATGCACCTGTAAGTATATGCATATATATGCATTTATATATGACGTAACTTCCGTTTAAAACGTCACTAAGATGGCGGCTGTTTAGTGTGTTTAGTGTCCATCCAACCATGCTCAGTTTTGTGGGCGTGTTAGTACGCCAATTTAGTGTGCATGGCGCACTAAATTTCGCATACTAAGAATTGAGACGCACTAACGCACTAAAAATACTAACTTTTAGTACGCTAGTATGCGATTTGAGACACAGCACAGGGATTCAAAATATGTTGGTTTATTATCTTCTTCGATCTCTCAACACACAT
Organism: Callionymus lyra; assembly: GCF_982586985.1. Classification (NCBI taxonomy): domain Eukaryota; kingdom Metazoa; phylum Chordata; class Actinopteri; order Syngnathiformes; family Callionymidae; genus Callionymus; species Callionymus lyra. The sequence goes on from NC_141821.1 coordinate 29,194,062, forward strand.
CCATCAATGTCAAGAGAACAGCACACCCAAGTGGTCATTAGGTTCCACTACAGTTATTGTTATCATTTGACATTGATGGTTACAGTTGCTTATAGTCAGTCATTGGTTTTGGTTTTCAGTATGAACATCCGTAATACCCTGACAAGAAAAAGTAACAAGGAGAGCGAGCCGGAAGCATCGCCATCCATGTCTACTGAGAACACAAGCACTGAAGTCAACCTGAACCCTGGAGTGAACATTCAAACTGAGAGGCAGCTGCAGCTAAAGCCTTTTCTTGAACTCTCGGTGAAAGTTCAGTATTGTTTTTATTGTACCTTTTTTGATTTTGGGATCAACCGTCACTTTTTAGTAATTGGAGAATTATTTCTCTGTAATGTGCGAGTAGTTCCAGAGCCATTGTTCAACCTGAAGCCAATAGGTTTTTAGGTTGAAAAGTTTGCCCCCCTGAAAAAAAAGGTAATGCCCCCCCTTAAATATTTTTCTGCAGCCGGGTCTGACCTTCGTGAAATTTCCTTCCCAGTGCAGAGAAGCTCATCCATGCTTCTGTTACCTCCAGGCTGGACTACTGTCACTCTCTTCTGTCAAAGCTTCACATGGTCCAGCACCAACAAACATCACAGATCTAATCCAAACTTATCCATCTAGGATCTTACGATCCTTAGACGTAGATCTAATAGTTATACCACAAATCTCTAAATGTAGATATAAATGTAGACAAATAAAAAACACAAATAATTTTTGATGAACAGATATATCTTATCTCTTTGCGCTTGACTCCTTCAGGAAACATTTTAAGACGTTTTTATTTGTTCAGGCTTTTCCTTGACTTTCTGGAACTCCTGTTGTGTTATCAGTTGTTTTTTTTTTCTTGACCTTTAAAGTATATATTTTATTGAATATTGTTTTGATTGTTTAAGCGCTTTGTGACCCAGGTCTAGAAAAGCGTTATATAAATAAAAATGACTTACTTACTTACTTATAAGTCACCTTTATTGAAATTATACTCATTTAAATATGATAAATTATTGGTCAAAGTGTGTGTTTTTTGAATTCAATTCAAGAGGACAGAGTAACTAAGAAATGTGTAAAAAGGGTAATATTTGGTGATAAGAGGTGACGCTTTAAATCATGGTGCGAAAAATCAAAGACAAGTCTACCATCTAGTGGTTTAATAATGATATTGCAACTACTTGAAATAAAAGTTACTGAGTATATACGGTGTCCGAGTAAGATCATTTCAGTTTTCCATCAGAAAAGCGAAACGTCCACGGAAATAAATTGGTTATGCTGAAAAAAGGACATAAAAAGGCAGGAATCTTATTAAAATACAAGACATGAAAAATAACGAGTGAAGAAGGAAAAAATTCTAAAATCAGTAGCTGAAAGAGTAGCACCAGGAAAATATATATGAAGTTAAAAAATATTGGACCTTATTGGACCTGTCTATGTTTGAAACCTTTGGCTGGAGTAGGTAAGAGAATTAACTCTTCACATAGACCTTCTTCCACCTTGTCCTGATCTTGCAGATTGACAGGGGAAAAACACAAAAAGTTGTTAATATCTATGATCCTGTTGCACAAAGCGGGATAGAGGAACGTGGGATATGTTTTGACATCAGTTACCCTGGAGATTTATTCTTTGGTGCTAAGCCTGCCCCAGACCAGGCTAAGTTCCAGTATCTATATTATCTCATCCTTTATCTCAGTCAGAAGTCACCACAAATCAATCAATATTTATTACACTGCACAATACACACTTTAAAACATTCAACTAGACACTCTTTATTATTAAAATATGTGTGATCATTAGTTTACATTATTTTAGAAACTGATTATCTCAGATTATTTTGTCATTTACACTCTTCCACAGACTATACACAAACCATATAGATACGTGAAGTGTAACATGATGTTCCTTTATTGAATAAACCAAAGCAAAAAAAAAAAACACAGCTCATTTGTGACCAACAGTTTGTAAAAATGGGCTATACAAATAACATTTTATTCGTATTTCAAAGTCTGAAGTCTGAAGTCCCACAATGGCATAAGAAATGTACAGACAAGGATGCAGGAGCTTCCATGTAGGCCTTTATACAAAGAGAACTAACAACTCAATCAAATCAATGAAAAATAACATTTATTTACCATTGCAAGCCATATTTAACTTGAATTATCATGCATTTTAACAAAATTAATTCAAAACGTACTGTTTTTGACCAGCCAACCACTGTCATCATCAGGGAAGATGGCAGCATTGTCCCAGTCTATAAGTGATGGTACTGTAGGGGGCGCTCTTCTTCCTCATGCAGGCCACAATTATATCACATGTCAGGGCTAACACTCGCTGGTTCAGGCACTGAGAGCCTTTAGTAGCCAAATCTCTAGGCAGTGGAAGAGACTAACATTTCAAAAGTCTTCTAGGATTTGAACCCAGGACTTTACGCACCAAAAGCCAGGACATACCCCTAGCCCAGTAAGCCATGAAATAAAAATGCATTTTTTCCCCCTATAGCTTTAAAGTGACTTTAGAAGCATGAGACAAATGTGAACATGGTTTGAATCAGAATTATACTAAGCAATGTTTTCTTTTTTTTTTAAATTTTGTCTTTGAGTTCTTCATAGGCTTCTAAAAGGATGTCTTGTTGCCCTTTTTGCCATAGTTCATCAGTGAATCTGGGATCGATCGCGGGGTCTAGTTGAGGAAGCCGTGTTTTGCATTTAGCCAGGATTGGTTTCACCTGATGAATCCGTGTCTGCTCACCCTGGCTTGGCCATTGTGCAACCAAGTAAGCCTACTTACTTATCCTGGATGTCTCAATCCTTTTGAGACGTTTGTGCAACAGGCCTCTGGACATATCCTTACACTATTTATTTTTTGGGGTTAAAGGGCAACGAATGTAAAAGCCAACTCTCCTGACTTAATATGTTTCAAATGTTGAAGTCTTCCTCTCCAGACGTACACACCTTTCATTCATTCTACTCTCTAAGTAGGTGGATATATTTATCCCACACCAAACAGGAGGAACATGTTTTCTTCTACACCAGGTTCACTTCAGGTACACGTCAACGAGACATAAGCTCGTTTCCAAACGTAGAGGAGGTAAGATGAAAGCTACAGTATATACATCAGAGATTGTCGGAGCAAGACTGACTATTTTATAAAAGAGAACACAGAATAATGTACAGTATATACATTTAAAAATGTGATGTCAACACCAACAACAACAGTATGCTTGTGTTTGTGTGTGTGTTCTTTTGGGTGAGGCTAAAAGTGTAATAAAAACAGATTGTGAAAGAGGAGTTGTTTGCTCACCTCTTGCAATCCACTGAGAACGACTACAAAAGGTTGTATAATAAAACGTTTTTATTTAGATCATTATTGCGGCAAACAGATACAACAAGAAACAATCTGAGCCTTTAATTTTGGCCCCATAATCCTAACCAGATTTAGCTGAAACTAGCTGGAGACAGAATTCAAACCCAACGTCTAAAATAAAGACATAAATCTTCAAGAATCCAGATAAACTAACTGAATTAGCAAACTGGACGCTAACGTTTTTAAGCACTAAAGAAGGGCTCTTTATTGAGTACAACAATTTCCCAAGTGAAATTTCTCCAGTTATAAACGACCTTCACAAGCCAACCTTCACAGAAGAGTCACAGACACGAGTTAGACTTGATCTTACTATTAGTATAAATATGTATATAAACAAGTAGAGAGAGGTATAACGGCTGACAATCTTTGTGCTTACTTTAGGTGCTGAAACAACTGCAAATGTACTTAGCAATTGTTCAAGACAGCAAAATATTTGTCATCTTTCAAAGTGGCAAAATAGCATGTGAGTAAAAACAAATCTGTTTTACTTTGTTGGGTCTTGAAAAATACTTCAAAAACGGACAAAAGCTTACATTAAAGCAACTCAGTGCTTTGCATTGAATACATTTATAGTGTCAGATGCGCGAGACATATGAATCTTAGGAACAATTTCTTTGCAGAATAAATGTAATATCTATCACGATAGCAGAGGACTTCATAGTTTTCTATCACAAATCACAGAAAAACTCTCACAAAATCTCCACATCTGGCTTTACATTATTGTTTAAGCTTCTGCCCCGCCAGCACTGGAATCTGGTACCAGACGTTCATGGTTCAAAGACGTGTGAGTCATAAAATAACGATCTACATGCTTTTACTCAGGATAAACCTGCTGTTCAACCATAATTTCCTCGACATCACAGATGATCAATGGTGCTGTGTTCTTGCCGTTGTCATGGAGACAGGGATTCAAATACGGGTAGATGGCCTCAGCAAAGCCACACCCGGTGTAGGTATAGATGTGGGTCTTTGCCTCTGTGTTATAGAAGGAGACCATGTCTTCCTCAACATCCAGGAACACACCCACTTTCTGCGGCGTCTCCTGAAGCTGGAGGGGCACGGATGGTCCGGCACAAGCACTCAGGCTGCCCCCTTTTCTGCGACAGATCGCCCAATAACCGCAGTCAGGGCGGACGGTGATGGCTCCCTTCCTGTTGATGGACTCTTTGGCCACGCCCAGATCCCAATCCGTCTTATCCCCCACCTGCATGTATGACAGTGTCGGATGATTGATTTAGTTTGGAAGTGGCATACATGTTGAAATATCTCAGTATTAAACATTTGTCATTTTAAATTAAGTATTTGTTTTCTTTTATAAAAAATCAAATACATTTTTATTACATTCAACATTTAATAACTTTTTATTTTTAACATTTTTTTTTGATATATACTCAATTAAAAATATATTTTCTTTCATTTTACAAATTGTATTTTTCAATCATAAAATGTAATTTTAGACTTCAACTATTTAAAAAAAACTTTTTTTTGACGATAATTACTTTATTTGGCATTAAAAAATAATTGTATTTTCTCACTTTAAACCTTATTATTATTATGGTTCTGTTTCCTTTCTCAATCTATTCTGCTGAATTTTTTATTTTTTTTCCATAATAAGCTTTTATGATTTATCATAAAAAAGAAAACTCATATTAATCACAAACCTCAATGTTAAATCGTGATTCTTGTCACCATCATGTTGCTTTTCATGTCTTAACAAGAACAAGCTGTCTCGCCTGCAGTTGATTCAGAACTCTGCAGCGGGAATTCTGACCCGCTCTAGTAGAAGAACTCACATTTCTATGATCCTTAAAACTCTTCACTGGCTTCCAGTTTCTTTCAGGATCAATTTTAAAATTCTGGTTCTTACTTTCAGATCTATTCATGGTCAGACTCCTTCTTACATCACTGATCTAATCCAGCCTTACACCCCAGCTCGGGCTCTGAGGTCTGTGGATCAGAATCTACTGATGGTTCCTCGCACACGGTTCAGGACCAGAGGAGAGAAATATTTTCAGGCTGTTGCTCCTAAGCTTTGGAACGATCTTCCTCTCCCTCTGTGTTTGATGGATCTACTGACTCCTTTAAGAAACATCTTAAGACATTTTTATTTGTTCAGGCTTTTCCTTGTTTTTCTGGAACTCCTGTTGTGGTATCAGTTTTATTTTGCCCTTTAAAGTATATACTTTATTGAATATTGTTTTGATTGTTTAAGCGCTTAGTGACCCTGGTCTGGAAAAGCGCTATACAAATAAAAATTACTTACTTACTTACTTTTTTTTTTAGATTTCAACATCTTTGTCATCGTTTATAGCAATGATGAATTTTAATTTTGGTTTTGTTTATGTCAAAGGTGGATTGTATAGACCAGATCTCAATTGGGATGTCAGTTAAAGCCACAAAGTGATGTTGAGACAAAAGAGATTCCCATTTACCTGGATGACCCAGTAGTGTTTTCCTGACGTGAAACTTTGTTTCCCCAGCACTGACACGCACGAGTCAAACCTCTGTGGGTCGTCAGGTGTGCTTGTCCACTTCGTCTGCGAGCTGAGACTGACCTTTAACAATACTGATAATTATTCACAAAAAGTCGCATTTTTATTCCATCTTTACATTAACTGAACGATGGATTCTATACCTTTTTCCCATCCGCGGAGAGAACCAGCCATCCTGCAGCCGTGGCAGGATCCAGAGTCACATCCACTGTAGCCACAGAACATTCAGCTCATGTTTATTAGAATAGTGATTGCAGTTTAATAATATATATATAGATTATTCTTATCTATTAAATGGATTATTGTCAGAGCAACAAATATCTGTTCCCTCCAACTCATACTAGACAGTGCAGTTCCATACAAAAACAGATCATGAGAGTGTATTATTTAACGGATAAAAATATGTTTCTTGTCATTTTACACCATAAATTGACGGAAGTGTCAAATTTAACAAGTAATGAAATGCTGCAATTTTACATTTTTGACGAAATAAACAGAATGGACTCTGACTCATTGTTTAGAATCTAAAGTACACATCATGTTTTAATGCCACGAAGACAAGTCATAAGTATATATTTCACATTTCGTTTGAATTTTGCTTGAAGGGGTGAAGGGACAAGCCATTTATATTCCTCAGAGAAGGGCAACTAATGTATTTATGTATATGTATGTATATATTATGTATATATTTTTTAATGATTAATAATAATATTATTATAAAATAATATATTTAATGAGGATGCTTGATAAAAAAAACAAGTAGAATTTGATATTATAATTATTTTAATTATATTATTGTTGAATATTTTAATAAAGGAATCATATATTGTATAGTCCTTTTTATAGTTTCACTCTGCTATAAGGGCCAAATAGATTCAGCCACAAACTTGACTATAATGATTATAATTTAGCGAATGAAAACACGGAATGTACAATGTATGTGATGTTATTTACCAAGACGCTAAAATGTCTCTAAATTGATTTCTGGCTTGATTCATTTCTCTTTACATTGTGTTCTAGATGTGGTATGACGTATTTTCTGTTTGTCCAATATACTAAAAAACCTTATTGTATATGGTTACATTGTTTTTAAATCAAAGGAGAAGTGCACATACCTGCATAATGTTCGGTCTTGCTAATTTCTGTGAATGAATAAAAGACATGACATGAACCAGGACACCGTGAGCTCATTCAAGAAAGGTCCTGTCAGAAGGTTTGTTCAGACTGACCTATAGCAGACAGTTTCCTTTCCAGTTCCTGACAGACGTCCACCAGCTTGGAGAACGCTCTCCTCACAGCACCGATGTAGTTGTCAGAGTGAACATGGACGCCCGTCCAGTTATTAACCTGTGGTGGAGTGCTCAGGGAGGGGAAGCTCTGGAGGGAAACAGGGAAATAACCGACCATACATCATTCATACCATGACCCAGAGTGACGGGTAAACATGCGTCACGAGTGCGGTCGAACCTGCAACAGGTGGACGGGGTTGTTGATCTGTTCCAGCCGCTGCAGCTCATGCTGCCTCTTGTCCAGCTCGTTGATCTCCTGACCCAGCTTTTGAAGGAACCCGTCCGCGTTGGACTCAATGGCGTCTTGCTTCTGCTGGGTCTCTTCGATCAACAGCTTCTGGTTTTGTTCGATGTCACTTATCACCATTGTTATGGCCTCCACACCTGTTTGAACTTCCCGTTCTTTGTATAACTGCAATCAATACAAAAGTAATTCCTTTTAATTACAGTTGTTCTGTTTTAATGTAGCTCTTTTTGCAAATTGCCAGAAACATCACAGACAAAACCTGAACAACCTGATCTTAACTCCGACCACTCACAACATTGTCCGCATTCTGTGCAGCAATGATGCTCACAAACCTTCTATTGAGACCAGCAGTAGCTTCTGACTGAGTGAGTAGTTTGAACTAAAAGGAACCATACAGATCACTCAATAACGATCACTCAAATATGATGCTAATGTTCTCTAGCAAGTTATAGGATATAGAATTCCCAGCAGGCCTTCTTGTTCCTGATCGAGCCACGATCTAGTGTGTGTTGTACAGTGATGTATTTATATCCATGACCAAGTGATGAACACAAACCTTTCTTCGGCAATCATCTGTCTAAATTACAATTTTCAAACTATATATATATACTATTAAATAAAATAAAAAATTCACTTTGCTCTGATTCACAGCCTCGTGAATCTCCTCGATCTTTCTAAGCCTTGTTTGGATCATGTGATGAAACACAGCTTCCGCCTTCTTCACCTGGCTCTGTCAAGTTAGAATGCAAACAGATTAGCACCAGAGACCGAGACATGCGTGTAAAATGCGAAATCCTAAAGATTACCTTAATTTTTTTTGCTTCCTTGTCCAAAGGGATGATCTCGTGATGTCTGTGCTTGTTCTCGGTGCATTTCACGCACAGAGGAGTCCGGTCATTCTTGCAGAACGACTCCAGAGCTTTGTTGTGATGTCGGCAGAGTCGACTGTTGGTGAAGGAGGCCGGGTCGGTCAGCCAGTGTTTGGTCAGTGCTTTATCTCCTAGATGAGGCGCCAGGTGTTCTTCACAGTAGGACGACTCGCACTCCAGGCACGACTTGATCGCCGGTTGCTTGTTTTCTTTGCAGACATCGCAGCATACTTCAATGGATTGTTGCCCTGGAAGACGTCTTTTTGGAGCTGGTTTATCCCGCAGTGATCTTTGAACATTTGAATATCCTCGTTAGTTCAGACAATCACTAGGACTACTCATAAGTCATTAGTTTTACTATCAGTGCCATTGTTAGTATAACTATGATCTTTAAACGACTTTATACGGATTCAAAGAGACCTTTTGAATTGCTCCGTGATGTCTTTTAGTCCAACGTTGATCCGGAGGTCTGGACGGGTTCTGAAGGTCTCTTTGCACAGCGGACACCAAGGTTTGTTGTTATTGGTATCCCAGAAGCGTTTGATGCACTCCAGGCAGTAGTTGTGTCCACATGGGATAGACACTGGGTTGCTGAAGATGTCCAAACAGATGCTGCAGCGAAACTGTTCCTCTGTCAAGGTAGCTGCCATGTTCCTATTGGAAAGACAGCATTCTTATTAAACGTATGAACGAGGGGCCATAAAGCAAATGATTAATTATCCGAATGAGAATAAATGAACAACAGAGGGACGATACATTGTATGTATGTTAGTGGTATAGTACTATTTATGTCCTAAATACCTCTCATTCATTCAAACTATTCATTTGTTGTGTAGACCTGCATTTATACCCATTAAGAGCTTAACTATGGTTAACGTGTCAAAATCGAGGCCTGTTGCCATGTTATTGTATAGTTGCATCCAAATCAAACTGTTAATATTAAGAATTATAAAGATGCCAGTAACTAATATAGACTTCAAATATGACTACATCCCAAGTTGAAGTGAAGAAAATATGACAGACTAGGGACGGACAAACAGAAATAATAAAGATAGATGGACAGAATGAAAGGCAATATGAAAATAAGACCACCTGTGGAAGAAAGTTTCTTAAATATACTTTTTGCTCGGATTGTGACATGGTCTGTGAAAAGATTTTGGCCCGTTGTGTGATTGAGTTTAACATCCCTTGGTTAATGGAACGCAGCTAGACGAAGCTTGTAAAAATAAAATAAAATAAAAATAGTCATTTGTACTGAACTTCCTTCAGCTCAACTGGATCTGGGTTCAAAACCAAAAGCAGTTTTTTAATCCCATCAATGTTTAAAAAATGTTTTATTATGGAAAAAAAAAACTTGAACTAAAGAACTAAATGCATTTATGATTTTTAACCTCTCTTTTTTTTTTTTTTAAATATCAGCGAGAAATCCTCTTCACAGATTTACAACTGGAATCCCCCTAACATCAATCTGAAAAATTAAAGCTAGAATTGGTTTGATAAACAGCGATATTTGAGGAGAAGTCCAATTAAATTTTCCATCTGGATCTAACAGACAAATGGGAACATTCCAAGACAGGATGAACACATTTCAGGTTATCTGTGAGATCATGCATCTTTGAGCTAACCTGAAATCACTGGAGAACTGACAAGAAAGAAATGTTAACGTATAGTCGTAAATCTTCGAATATTCGTTTGAAGAAAATAAAAAGGTTTTCAAAATGTATTATGTTGTTGTTTGAGTCGAAATTTTGCAACAACTCATGACTACATCATCAGTAAGTTGTTGTCATTTAACCTGTCCATGTGCAAGACTGCTGTTGTTATTTATTGGCTCAGCCGAACAATAACGCTTAATTGAACTTGAAGGTTGATTCACCGCACGTGGCCTCATGATTGACAATTTAAGATGCCAGTGTGAGAAATGCTACTGACTCACTAAATGTAGAAATAAACATCAGAACAATTTGAACCCATCATTGTTGGACACAAACACCTGATAATCACACAGGTTGCATCGTGACATGTGACCAATGATTTCAAGAAAATAATACTTGGTAAAATAAATAATAATTGGTAAAAAATATTTTTTAAATCTCATACATTACTTTGCTCTGGTAAATCAGTTCAGAATAAAAGTTCAATGTATTCTTAGAATTTGAAACAAGAAGCTGTGGAGTTTGGTAACACAGATAACCAAGTATGTGCTTCAGCCAAGCATTAACTCAAATAATACATGTTGAGTTCAGATCAGGAAATGCATTTACACCCCAGACAGTTGAGACCACATTATATTTTGTCAACAACACATTGGAAGAAGAGAAAAAGTGACATTAAAGCGCCTTACCTGAGACGACTATGAGCGGGATGTGGCGGACTGACCTACAAAACAGTCCAAACACTTTGAAGATTCCTCCCACACTGACGTCTCAGAACTGGAAATTCAGGAACTTTTTTTGCAAGGACTTCCTCATTAGAGAAAATCATGCAAGTACAATTACTTGTCATTATCAATTCATGAAACTGAACACATAATTACAACATTGAAAGGATTTTCAGGTAGTTCTTCAACACTCCTATACATGACCAGATTTGTTTCTAAAGCATGCAAAGGCTGGTGATTCTGAATCATGTTCAATTCAAATCAATTGAATGTTCAATGGAAGCAAATAACAACCTTGAAATATTCTTCTTCAAAATTCCTTATTTTAGCGAAAAAGTTGAACCTGCTTATGAACTTGACAGGAGTTCAACCTTATGGCCAAATGGATATATTACAAGTTATTGTGGTCAGTCCAAACCAGGTAGGACGTTGTTGTTTTTCCTGATTTTCTGGTACTCCTGTCTTTGTCTTATGTGTCTTGGCCTTTTATAGTATATTTTTTAACTGTGTATTTTTTTGATAGTTAAAGCGCTTTGTGACCGTGATCTAGAAAGGTGTTTTACAAATATTTAGTTCTTACTTACTTACTAACTTACTAACTTACTTTATAAATAACCATTGCAATGTTGTTTTTTTACAATATCCTTTTTGTTAAACTCTTATTTACCAAATAGGTCTGTTAAAATCAATTTAATAATTGTATTGTCACCCACAATTATTTGTTTTTATTATTTGACAATTACTTGACCTAGTCCCAAATTATACCTGTTTCTGATATGCTTAAGTGATTAATTACAAGGCCAATAGTATTAGAACTAATTTACTTTTATTGGAGCTCACAGCGTTTCTATTTGGTTCTGAAATATTTTTAACTTTTCCATTTATTTTCTGCACAAATTTGTTGAATTTCTTCTGAGTACTGATGAAAGGTATTAGTGTTTTGACTTTCATTTATTTTGTTATACAAGCCAATTAAGAAATTAACTTGGCATAAGTACCTACTGTATAGTCAATCTTCATATTTTCTAATCAAAACATTTCAATGAAAAGAAAAGCTTGTACAAACAGACACCAACTGTACAGTAGAGGTCCAAGATCTATTTAAGAAACACTTAAATCAACACATTAGTTACTCTTTATTAAGTCTTAAAATGTTAGGTTTGTTTGACAAAGTCTCTTCAGACTCAGGACATCTTCATTTCTACAAGGGCACTGTTTTTTCTGATTTGTCAAGATCAATTTAAGCGGTTTGTTATTACAGAAAATATTGTTTAATTCCAAATGTAAGGAACTATACATGATGTAGAATCTACACTTAACTAAAATATTTTATTGTACGTTTATTTTATTGAAAAACTTAAAAAGTGTAAATATCAGCAATTGCATTTTCCCAAGAAAAATTGAGACAGCAGTGGAGCAAGTACAAGCAATCTGTGAAATAGGGTAATCGAATATTTTATTCATTCTTTTTTTTCTTTAAACAATTTAAACTCAGACAGGGGGGAAGTAAGACTAGCACAGACACAGAAGGGAGCTGATTTCACAATAAAACCGGAAACACAAGGAGGAACAAGTAGACTCATGACATCTTTAACAATTGATAATCTAAATATGCCAGATTATAGAAACAATGCAAGGCAAAGGAACACTAGACATTTGACAGAAATTAAAGCAAAGAAAACCGAAACAAAAACAACACTAACATTAGCAATGTAGCTCAAGTTTACCTAACTACAAAACCAATAGCATTTTACAGATTGAAACTATGCAAAAAAGCAACAACTGGGAATTTGTAGCATATCGATAGGGCACAAAAATGTAGCATTAGCGTGCACTACTAAGAAAAAACAGCTTTGCCAAAGCTAGGCTAGTGAAAGTGTTAAATCGTGGCAGATAAGGACACGCCCCTTCAGATTGACAACTGTTTAACCAGAAATTGGAGTCTTTTTTCTATTCCTGCACACAATAATCAAGTCGATTGCTCTTTTTACTTTGGACAGAAAAACATGTGAAGGACAAATAATTACTCGTGTCACAGTAAAACACTGAAATAAATGTTATCGATTATTAAGGAAGTTTTTTCCTAGTACTCAAAATATGTGAGTTGTTGAGCCTCCCACACACAAAAACAACCGCTGTGCACTTCAACTTGGAAGAGTTATGTGCTCTAAACATTTTTACTGCATTCTGCAACTAGGTTTCTGTATTTGCCTTTTTCCTCTCACACACAATATCGACAGCACAGACTATCCTTCCTTGGACCAAAGCACCATATCTGGCCCTAGTTTGGCTAGGTGGTCCTTCCTGGACAAAAACCAGTCGTATCGAGGACTCGTCAAGGACTTCGTAGACTGGTGCCAGAAAAAACACCTCAAGATCAACACCTGCAAAACCAAGGAGGTGGATTTATAAATTATAAATTATATTTATGTGATTTACTGAGTTGCTACATGATATGAACAGTGTTATGAACTGCTTTATGCATCATTAGTTTTCTTTAAATGTAAAACACATGTTTATTTGCTGTAATTTTGAAGTTTTCCTCCATTGAGTAGTTATTATTTACAATACTTTATCTGCCCAATTTCCAAACGTGTTGTCATTGATAGACGGTACTATTTCCATGTTACATTTGATCCTTTCATTGTCTATTATTTTGGGTCGTTTGGTTTAAAAGAGGAGAGTAACCTTTGTTACTCAGTTTTGTTCCATCAATACACAGTCATCTTCCGTTTATTGTGTGGCACTTTCTGTTTTGTGAGCAAGTAGGTGTCTGCATAAAGAAATTCTGCAATTAATAAGACGTATGAGGTACGAAGCCTGTGATATCGCGTACTTGACCCAGGTTTAACCTACATCTGTACATAGCTGTACTTGGTAGGTTGCCAGCTCGGAGAAATTACAAAGACAAAAAACATGTCCATTATTGTCAGATAAGCCTGTCAAAGTCAAGTGTTTGTGTATTCTTAGAACTGCAGGAACCATTGAGCATCTTTACAAGTTTCGTAATACATAGACATTTTTCTTAAAAATAATGCAATGCGTCATGAATAAGTGAAACAATAACATTTCGGGAGAGAGGAATCTTCTTAGTCTAGTTCACCTATTTAAGCCACATTAACCATTTAAAAATATGATTTGTGTTGGAAAAGTTACTGCAAGTCTACACCCCTGGTCTTTCAAATAAAACCATGAATGAATGAAAATACAGAAGTGAAGCAGTTATAGAGCTTTAATGAACCCAAGGATAGTAGCGAGACAGAAACATCTTGGTGTGTGTTGAAGCAAAGGTATGTCATAAATGAAACATACCTTTGGACCCTTCACACCACACCCCGCCCGAACAAATGAAGTTGAAACACAACATGTCAGCTGACAAAAGGTGAGCGGAAGAGTGACATTTCCTGGCCGGTCAAATATTCCCCCTGTACTGCTTTAGAAGGTTTTAAGTGGAGTCAACTCCGCTGGAGGACAATCGGAAATTAACATCTGTGAGTACAAGAATGGGTCGAGATAATCTTTTGTCTGACTGCAAGGTTGAGAGTCGTTTATGGATCTTTTGGCAGTTTACACATCCAGATAACATTCATTGTTAAAATTGATAGTATCTTTAAATCTTTAAGTCAAATGTTCATGTTTTCTCAAAATAATCTACCAACTATCAAAAACAAGTTCATGAGACGTTTCTTTCAATTGATTCTGGTGTTATTGGCTCCTGACAGTTAGTTGGCTCTTGTTAGCATTCAGGCTAAATATACATTTAATAACAACATTTAATAAACACATTATATTCTAGTACACCATTTGACATCTGACTGACAACCAAGAGGAGGAGAGAAAGTTTAATCGTTTGTTTTCCAAACTATAAATCAATCACTCATGTTCTGCAGTTCATTCTCTTTTCCGATATACCTGTATATAAAAATATATAACGTAGATTACAGAACTGACAATGAAAAACTGTGAATGATTGTGTCTTTGAAGCAATTTCTTATACAAAATTGAGATCAAAGGTGAAGGGTGAAAGTTATATAGGTTAAGATTAAGTTTTAATTCAGTTTAATTTCTATAAGAATGTTGTTGTTGTCTTTTCGGTGTTACAAGTAGAACATTAAAAATGTTAATTCTGAAAGAAGCTATTTTTTTTCAATGGCACCATTTTATAACAATGCACATTTACCTCCACACACAGAGTGCTTCCAGTTTTATCTTCAGTCGAAGTCTATGGAGGTGCTTAAACTTTAGGCAAGCATTAGGATCATTTATTCCATGTAGGCCCAGGTTAATCTGAGAGTAGCCCTCACACCAACTCATGACAGAATCAGTTGCTCTTGTGTAGAAGATAAAAGAAAGAAGTTGACTGTCCACCATAACCTCATTATTTAAGTACATGTATAAAACAATAACAAATAACAAGTCAACCACTGGATGCTGACATCTGTGCTCTGATAGAGATTTAAAATTGATCCAAAATGGTGCAGGTCTCAAGTAGGTTTGAACACTGTCGTCATAATACAGAGGTACAGGATTAGATTGCCTTGGGGGCCACATTATATGATGGGACTGTTAAGACAGAAGTCAGTTGGAATAATGGAAAAAATAATTCTGATTTGATGGGAATGCTTTGTTAAACACTTAAGTAAACTGTCAAAAAAAACAAAAAAACATTCAATTTAGAGACTGTCAATATAAATATGAAGATCTTTGAATGAATTTTAGGCAAAATATGTGAAGACAAAAAGACAATCCATCGAAAAAGTTGTTTTATTCTGTTATGAAGGCCACATATATACAGGCCCTCAGTGTTCACATGACAAGATCTTGACACAGATGCTCTCTATATCACATTTCGAACAAAACATAATGACTTGGCAACTATCAGATTGAACATTTATATAGGACATGTAAATGGACCGGTCTCTCCACATATAAAGTTTCTAGTGAGCAGAAGTTTGAAAGGTTGACTAAGGTTATCAAAAATTTGGATCTTCTCTAAAAAAAATCAAATGTAAAAAGAAATCAGTATGTTTATCCTGAACCTAAACAATCAGCAATGAGCAGTTAGCAAAGTTCAAATGATGTGTTCATGTAGTATAAATGTGGGTGTGGTCAATTTTCCTTAATGCTGCATTCCGAAACTATGAATTATGTACTTTGCATACTGACCGGTCCAGGGTGTGGTTCTCTACACACTTGTCTTAATGTTGTTGTTTGTGTTGCAAATATTTTAACTTTGTCACATTATAATATATATATTTTGGTTTCTCTTAATTCCTACAGCTCCTATAGCTCGACACTTCTCAGAGGAACATGTCTTCACCAACCTTGCTGCCAGAAAAGCAGTTCCACTGCTCCATCTGTCAGCAGGTGTTCACTGATCCAATCACTACATTGTGTGGTCACACCTTCTGCCAGGCCTGCATCCTTGGCGTATGGAGGACTACGGACATTTATGAATGTCCCACTTGTCAAAAGTCCTTCCCCAGCCTGCCGGAGACCAACGTCAATGTTGCCTTCAAAGAGCTGGCCGACGCCTTCAGGAGAATGAGCTTCACCGTGTCCACGTTGCCTCCAGCAGAAGGTGTCACGCTGTGTGACGTGTGTGCTGCTGCCTCTGTGCAGGTCAGCGCCCTCCAGTCCTGCCTGGTGTGTCTCACCTCGTACTGTGACGCCCACCTGGACTCTCACCGCAAAGTGGCCTCGTTGAAGATGCACAGGCTGCTGGGGCCGGTGAAGGACCTGCAGGACCGGATGTGTAAACAACACTCTCAACTGTTGGAGATGTTCTGTCAGGAGGAGCAAACGTGTGTTTGCAAGTTTTGCGCTGAAACTGATCACAAAGACCATCGTGTGGTTAAACTAGAGGAGGAGAGTGAAAACAGAAAGGTAGAGGGAGATTAGCTACTAAACTGTTCCAACCCCTTTAACACAAAAATACTTTTAAGCCCAATTTTGGCCACATGTTTGTTTTATATACGGTATATGTTAAAGTAAATGTTACTTCATGATAAAATCCTATTTGAAGCAACACATATTTAATTTAAATAATAAATCTGCTGAACAATTTACCCACATTTTATCAAAGAATCAGAGAAAAATAACATTTTTGTAATGGTAACACAGAGCATCTAAAGTAAAATGCACAAAATAATATGTGAAGTAATTATAGAATTTTCTCAAGCCAACATTTAGTGAGCAGACATCATGCCTATTTCTATTAAGTCATATTGAAGTGTGTGTATCATTATTTAATTAGAAAAATATTTAAATATTGTTGGTACCATTTTGTAGCCGATTATTATTGATTAGTCATATTATCCTTATTATTGGCCTTTGGTAAAGGTAAAAACAAAATCAAGCAAAAACAAAAGAAACACTAAAACATAACAAATGATAATCCAATTCCTTTATAATCATGAAACATAAAAAGAAAAAAGATTTGTTAAAAAAAGTAAAAGTTAATTTTCAGCAAATACACAGTGGCTTAATTTTCATTCCAAATTTGGTTCAATTCCTTATTCCATCAGGTGTAATCCCCAGAATATTACCAGCCCAGTACATGTTGCATAGAGCAAGTTTTTTGTTCTTCTTTATTATTTGTTTGGATTTGGTTTTGGTCAGATTTCTGCCCTGCCCATCTCCAGTGGTGACTTGTGCCACTTTTGGGATCACTGCAATAACAAAACCAACTAACCGTATGGTTTCCACTGCTAAAATGACATAAACAAAAAAGTGTAAAATGTAATGTAGATTTGGGGACCCTGGATATTAGAACATGCTTGAGTTTGGGGTTTGAAATATTTCAATGAAAATCTTAAAACCTTAAAAGACCTGTCTTAATGATTAAAAAGAGGTGGCTTATAGAGACACAACAGATAAAAGACAGGTTTATTGAGCCAGTATTGATGAGCTACACATGATGAACCATGTTCTTAATTTTTCATATTCAGGTGAAGATTGCAGAGGCAGTGTGTGAATATGAGCTGCTGATATTGGAAAGAGAGGAAAAAGTGGAAGAAATCCAAGGATATCTGAAGCTCAGTGATGTGAGTCCCTGACCCCAACTGACAGCATATAACTCAAACGTGTGCTTTAAGGTAAATGGTCTTGTCTCAACCAGGTGAGCGCGGAGCAGGAAGTTAAGAAGAGCGATGACATCTTTGCAGCAATAGCCCGCTCAGTGGAAGAGAAGAAGTGTGAAGTGGAGTTAGAGATCCGGGAGAAGCAGAGAGCGGCAGGGAGGAGAGCAGCCAAGCTCCAGGAGGAGCTGCAGAAGGAGCTAGAGGAGCTCCAGAGGATACACGCTGAGCTGGAAAAGATGAAGATCAGTGACGACCACTTTCACCTTATCCAGGTTTATTTTTAAACCATGAAATTCCAAGATGAATTAATCACTTTCAGGTCATGGATGGTCAATATGTTGCTGGCCAATCACTCCAACCGCAACCAAAATAACCAGTGTTGACAGTATTTACAATCCTTAAAGTGAGTTGTGTCTGTGACAGAGAGCGCCGTCTCTGGTGTCACCTCCAGCCACACAAGCCTGGACGGAGGTCTCGGTGAACCCGGAGCTTTGTGTCGGCACAGTGAGGAGAGGGCTGGCCGGCCTGGAAGACGTCTTGAAGCGTGAGCTGGACAGTTTGAAGACAGATGGTACACTGAGATGCTAAACTCATACACACCTGAAATATTTACTCTTACAGTTGTTTTTTATTTGCCCTGGCAGAGATGAAGAGGATGCAGATGTATGCAGGTACTATCAGAAACTAGTTGTACTGGATCAGTTTGGTATTCTTAGCTATAGATTTAATACACACACGTAGGTGATCAACAAGTAGATCTTTAAGGAAGTTCAGGTGGTTTACAAAACATATGTATGATGTTTAGTTTAGGTGTGAGCCATCATACAGCATCTGATGTGGTTTAGTTTTTTTAAGATCAATTAATGTGAAAACTCAACTCTGCTGACTCACTCACATGTTCCATATGATGAGGTTTTCCTATTTAAGATGCAGTAAATCCCTCATCATGACGAGGTTCTAAATTCATAACCTCGCAGAAAAGAAAGACAATAATGTGACATAAATTTCATAGACTAGTTTTACCTCCTGGATTGATGACGCTGCGTGAGAAACGTCAATGCTTGACCAATCAAAGCAGAGTGTTTTCAGAGGTCCAAGATCTATTTAAGACACAGTTAAATCAACAAATTATTTGCTCTTTAATAAAAGCTTTATAAATCGTTTTGGCATATTATATTATAATTTAAATGTATTTTGTGTACTACTTTATTTGGTATTAGGATCGTATTTTGGCTCTTAGCTCCTCTATTTTGGCCACAACACTCACATTATATAATGTAGGATATGTAATTGTTAACCTTTGCTCTGGAGGATAACTCATATTCAAGATCTCGTCAATTGTGCGCAATGCGAATTGACTTGTTTCTCAGTTGACGTGGTACTGGATCCGGACACGGCTCATCCAAACATCGTCCTGTCAGCTGATCGAAAGGAGGCGGGTCGTGGCGATCTGCTGCAGATTGTGCCTGACAAGCCTCAACGTTTTGATCCGGTCATCTGTGTTTTAGGAACCAAAGGCTTCTCTTCAGGGAGGTTCTACTTTCAGGTTAGAAGTGTGTCTCTATGTTGAGCGTATATAACCTTTGCTCTATTTTATGACCCTATTTCAGCGGCATTACAAGCATGAGATTAGACCTGGCTTTATAACCACTAGAATACTCCAACACCTTATAATAACCTTTACAATAATAAAGTCATAATTATACTTTATATTCACTACAGTTTTGTAATAATGTATTATTTGTTTTGCAGGTTGCAGTGGGGAAAAAAACATTCTGGGATCTTGGCGTGGTCAAAGAGTCTGTCAACAGGAAAGGAATGATCACTTCTACGCCTGAAAATGGCTTCTGGACAGTACGCCTGAGAAACAGCGACGAGTACCGAGCGCTGGACTCGCCATCAGTTCTTCTGTCTGTCAGGAGGAAACCAAAAACTATTGGGGTTTTTACCGACTACGAAAAAGGAACAGTGTCCTTTATGGATGTAGACGCTGAGACGCACATCCACACCTTCACCAAGTGTTTGTTCTCTGAGAGGGTTTTCCCATTCTTCAGCCCCGGGGTTTGTGACGAGGGCAAGAACACAAAACCACTGATCATTAGAGATATCAAGCTATAAAAGTCTAATAAATAATACACAAAACAATGAACCAAGCCGCTCAGGAAAAAACTAATCAATCGGCTCAAAGAATGTTTACTTAAAACGCTAGTTTGAATAAAATATATGTTTAAAGTGGACAGATTTATCAATGAGGTGCTGAGTCAGGACAGTGATTTTCATTCTACTTAGTTACTTATGGTTACTTAGGATAAGAAGATGGTCAGTTACAGTGTAAAAGAAACATGAAAACCCCCCAGAGATTAACATTTTGTAACCCATATGTAACACGTGTTACTGTCCCTTTTTTTGATGCCATCAAAGGTTTAATCAATAAAGTAATTATTATGTTAAAAACTATTGTTCTTGATCATTTTAATACACACCTCTTTAATCACAGTCATAAACAAATTAGAAAATTAAATGCCAAACAAAGATCCCTATTTTAATCATGCGTGCTTGTGTATATCAGCAGAACCTTGTGTGTATTATGCACTGAGGTAGTGAGGTACTTCAAAATAAAGCCTTTCAATACAGTAGATCTGTTTGTAACACATGAGCTTCTGCATTGTTTTTATCCCTTCTATTATCTCAGGGTCAAGGTGACCCAAAGGCCCCAAAACAAATGTGTTACTGGTATCCCTTGTGTTGTCTCTGAGTCAAGGTGAACGACCTCCACCACGGCATATGTATTTATGGGAAGCGGGGAGGTCGCAGAGACAATAACAAGTACATTTCATTTTACTTTTTTTAGTTGTCGCTCCATAGAAAAAAACCTTTATTAACATCAAACAAATCTTGTTTCAAAGTATATACTTTTAAGTAAAACAAAACCAAAAAATAAACTATTTATAAAATTGTTCCAACATTTAAATTCAAATACATGAGAAGTTCAAAATTCATTGGATATTATTAATAATTTCTTGCATGGTAATATCCTTTATTCATCAATATAACATGATGGATCAGGTGAAAATGACAAGCTTGATGACCAACACATGTAGGTCATGACTGTTATGTCCAGTGATGGTACAGCTAAAAATTAAATCAAAAAACAGATTGCTTCCGAGTTTACAAGCAAACTCTCAATCTTTGGTCATTGTCTCTCAAGTTCTGGTCACCTGATGGTACGGTACATCATGAAGTCCACCGTAGTGCATCGTGGGAACTTCCCGATGGAGCTCTCTTCCACTGGGGTGTAAACTTTAATCTGACGCATGTGTGTGTCTCTGCCATTCTGATGGTTGGCGAGAACAGCGATCTGGATCATGAAGGTGCTGATGGGTTGATTCGTCCGCTAAAAGACAATTATAAACACAGAGATCAGTTGAATGGGCTTTACAAGTTGTTAAATGTCATTAGGTAAGGTAAGGTAAGGTAAGGTAAAACTTTATTGATCCCTCAGGAGGTCTCCTTTGGGAAATTGTTTAGAGCACTCCTGGTCGGAGTGCTCTATACAGTATGTTACGTGAAGATGATATGTATACCTGGTTTACTAGAGAAATGTGAATCCATCCGCTGGGCTCCACCATCTCCAACTGCTGCAGGGAAAGAGATCCAAGACAAATGTTAAGAACCAAAAGATACATGTATGCTGTCAAATTTGGAATGGTCGATATTTACCCGAAGTTCTTGAAGATTGTGGAAGTTGTTTCCTACTCTGACCGATATCTTACTCGGCGTGTAACTTTCATCAGATTTATAATCGGCATAGATACACAGCATCTTGACTGTAGTTCTTCTCCTGTGAAACAAACATACTTCCAGGCAAACAAACACAAAGTGTATTCTTAACTAGACAAAAGATTGAACTGGTTACAAACGTATACAGTATATACTGCATATATACACAGAAAGAACACACGGTCAATGAATAAGTCCCACCTGAATTGTATGTTCACCAGGTGAGGCTGAGATCCGTCTGACTGCCAGTATGTATCCAGATTATCGTCCCTCAGCTGGTCCACACCAAAACCTTTGATAGAAGGAACCAGTGGCAGTTGATTCATGAACCAAAATCAGCTTAAAATAAAGTGAAACTCTTCCAGGATCTGACCTGGTTTGCAGGAGGATAGAGACCATACTGCCTGTGACCCGATCTCTCTGACCGTCCCTGTTCGTTCCAACTGCTTAGGATCAGCTCCGGGAGGCGTTTTGCTTGGCGTGGCCATTTCTGTGCATTGAATATAAGCCAAACATCTGTACGTGATCGGTAGTTCACGAAACACACACGATCAAATGTTTCGTCGACAAATCAGACCATAACCACAGAAACATATATACCAATCCAAGCCCATAGATGTATCAAGTTATGCTGGTCTATGTGTATTGTTTACATACCGTTGCAGTTTCACGAGACGATAAACAACAACTGGGACTAAATATATTTGGTTGACGTGCTTTATTTTACCTAAAATCTGGTTAATTGGAGAAGATAACAATGCGACTTACGATTAATCGGTGATCTTTAAAATAAAAAGCATGTATGTGGTTAACAGAGAATCCAGAAGTTGATGTTCACTTCAAATCCTTCAAATTTGCGCGAATGCGCCGCACTTTGTTGACGTCACATCCAAACGGTCGCGCCCTGTGACGCGCTGGCGCCGCCATCTTTCCAGCCGGCTACCAGTAACACGTTGTTACAGAGAAGAAGTTTTCCACCCTAGTATTTGTTCCCCATTTGTCTTCGTTTTTATTTCCCAAGTACCACCGGGTATCAGGATCGGAGGAGGGGTACGTCTGGAACATTAGTAGCCATTAGTTATTGTACATTTAGCTTCTGTGAAATAACAACATCTAAAATTAGCAGCTGTTAGTGCGCGGCCTTTTACTGCTAGCATGCTAGATGCTAAGAGTTAGCAGCCGTTACAAGATTTTATCTATTTTCTGATTATTTCTTGAAGTCATGGCTACATAACTCCTTTCAACGCAATGAGGAACTTTTTATACCGTTACCCGCGATGCCATTCAAATTAAAGTATTTTCCTAGGCAAACGAGGGTGACTGTCATTCGTATATATATATATTTGTAAAAGAGAAATTAAACTGTTCACCCTAGTCCTGATCATTTTAATAAACCCTTCATCAAACTTAATTGATCAAACGAAACCATATGTTGTAAATGCATTCGGAGAGTGATTTTGTGTTAATAATAATGTAGATAATGTACAAGATGATACCTAAGTTATATTACATTTGACAAGAAGTTCGTTTTTAACATTTAAAATCCCATGTCAAGCCTTAAAGATGAGCTTTGTGTGTTATACTGAAGCAGATGTTTTGTCTGCGTTTATTCAGTGACTCACCTGCAATATCTGAGGCTGGCAGGGTCATTGCTGACAAGGCCTCATATAAAACATCACATCAAGTTACAGTTTTCTTTCGCTCACAATAGCTTTGTTTCTGTGTGTGAGTCTTTTGTTGGATACGAAGGCTTTTGTCCCAGATTGAATGTGTTGCTTCAGCACTGTGAACCCATGAGTCTGTGTGCATTTACAGAGACTGTGTTTGGCCTATACACAGTATGAAATGGCAATAATAATAATAATTTACATTTTTACTCTGCAGCTCCTCAAGTCCTGCCGTCCCAGTCCTCTAACATGGCTGATAAGAACACAAGAATTGCCATTGTCAATCATGACAAGTGTAAGCCTAAAAAATGTCGCCAGGAGTGCAAAAAAAGCTGCCCTGTTGTCCGTATGGGTGAGTTTGGCATTGCCTTGACCAAATAGAACCATTGAAATTGATTGTTTATTATGATTAGCATTCAAACATTTTCTACAACACATGGATGCTTACATTCCTTCTCCTACAGGAAAGCTGTGTATTGAAGTGACACCACAGAGTAAGATTGTGTGGATCTCTGAATCGCTCTGTATAGGCTGTGGCATCTGCATCAAGGTAACGGGAACACATAGTTGCATCTTTATAACATTGACTGTCTCAAGGTATGCGACTACATAGATGGTCCCTGTTTTTTTACATTGTGTTGCCCTCCAGAAATGTCCATTTGGAGCTTTATCAATCGTCAACCTGCCCAGCAACCTGGAGAAGGAAACGACACACAGATATTGTGCCAACTCCTTCAAACTGCATCGGTATGTTTTGAGAGAATAATAGTAAATTCAATTCTACACACTTGAGCACTAATACACACGGACGTAATTATTTTTAAGGACTTGTCACGTTACCATTATTATTAGTATATTTGATTCTGCTGTTAATGGTTGTTGTTTGTGCACAGGCTGCCTATTCCTCGTCCAGGTGAGGTTCTAGGACTGGTGGGAACCAATGGTATCGGCAAGTCCACAGCTTTGAAGATTCTGGCTGGAAAACAGAAACCAAACCTCGGGAAGTTTGATGTGAGTTGTGTTTATCTTTTTGGACTTTATTTAAAAAAAGGACTACGCATGCTTTGGAGGTCTATTACACAGTCAATGTTCTATGGCTGACGTTTATAACTCGCATACTTCACTGAATATATTAGCCACAATAAATCATAAGGGAATTCATTTGACTCAAGTAGGAAGGTTTGATTTCATGAAATTTTACTTTATCATTATTTCACATTCCAATACACGATAGACAGCGAGCCACTAAGGATTCATTTAGGTTTTTAGTCATTATGTCCTCTGCAGCTTAAGAAACAATTGATTACAAAAGTGTCAAATCATGTGTGTTCCGATTACACTTCAAGCCACTTGATGGCAGCTATCATTACGTGCCTGCAGCTAAAGGAACGATACATTCTGGCGAGATCCTCGCAATGACTGAGGACGAGAGGATACTGTAGACGGCAGTTGTTTTTACAGCTGATGTTTGGACATATTTGTGAGGCCACCATAATAATATTAACAATATTCGTTTGGTGCAAAGAAACTGCACGGCTATTTTATTTCCCTGTAAAAGCCTCTGACTTCTGGTTAAACCAGGTTTTCTTTTTTCCTCCTAGAATCCCCCAGATTGGCAGGAGATCTTGACCTACTTTAGAGGATCTGAGTTGCAAAACTACTTCACAAAAATCCTGGAGGATGACCTGCGTGCCATCGTCAAGCCCCAGTATGTGGATCAGATCCCAAAAACCGTGAAGGTAGGGAAGTGAGCCTAATTGTGTTGTCATGCTGTAATGCTTTACCTGCACCGACAGGGGTCAGTAGGAGCCATTCTCACCAGGAAAGATGACACCGATTCTCAGACATTGGTCTGTAAACAGCTAGGTAACATACATGAATGCATATATACACACACATTCTAGATTTGGGAAGAGTCGTATCTTTTATTTTCTCTTCTAACTTGTGAGGATTTCAGAAATGAACTTTGTTTTCTGTGCTTTTCATTCATGCTTGTTGTTGGTGTTCAGACCTGAGTCACCTGCGAGAAAGAAATGTGCAAGACTTGTCCGGAGGAGAGCTCCAGCGGTTTGCCTGCGCAGTCGTCTGTATCCAAAGAGCTGACATGTGAGCAAAATATGGCTGATATATTTAATTTTCCTTTAATAACCTAAAACTTAAACTTGGCTTGTTTTCCACAACAGTTTTATGTTTGATGAGCCATCCAGTTACCTGGATGTCAAACAGAGGCTGAAGGCTGCCATCACCATCCGGTCACTTATCACACCTGACAGGTAACGTCAGATATATTTACGTGCACATTTTCAGTGAGAAATAAAAGAATTTGAGTGAGAGAAGTCTTTAAGTGAATCATAGGTTTGTCACTGAATGTGTGTTGTGTCACCAGAGAGACCTGCGCTGATGTTTTTGTGACTCTAATGTTGCAGATACATCATTGTGGTGGAACACGATCTGAGTGTGTTGGATTATTTGTCTGACTTCATCTGCTGTCTGTACGGAGTCCCCAGTGCGTATGGAGTCGTCACTATGCCCTTCAGTGTCAGAGAGGGTAAACTGCACTCACGCACATGTACACACGTGTGTACACATATTTATGTTTTATATGCAATTCTGTACTTTCAGGGATCAATATCTTCCTGGATGGTTACGTTCCCACTGAGAACCTCAGGTTTCGTGAGACGTCTCTGGTCTTTAAAGTAGCTGAAACGGCCAATGAGGAGGAAGTGAAGCGTCTCCGCCACTACCAGGTCTGGTCCCTGAACTTTGTCTCCACCGAGAGCAGATCTAACCTCGCATGTTCATGTAGTATCCCAATATGGCCAAGACGATGGGCGAGTTCAAGCTGGATATCAACGGAGGAGAATTCACCGACTCTGAGATCATGGTGATGCTGGGAGAGAACGGTGCGTTCAAAGACTCATGGACATGCTTTTATAGACTGGCTAACAAAGCGTGTGTTTATAGGCACGGGGAAGACGACCTTCATCAGGATGTTGGCTGGTGGACTCAAACCAGATGGCGGAGGTGAGTTGAACTTATTTTCCTGTATGAACGAACTACAAGTTCAATAAAAAGGAACAGAACTCTAAAGACAAATGTGTAGTCATGTCATTAAGAGTCAATCGTGAGGTTTTAGCTCTTTCTTCACCCCGTCATCCATGTTTTTGTCCTGCAGGTGACATTCCAATCCTCAACGTGAGCTACAAGCCTCAGACCATCAGCCCCAAGTTCAAGGTTTGTGTGTTCGTGACTCGGCCTGTGTGTCTGGTGTGGGAACGTTGTCCTGATGTTGTGCTCCGTGCAGGGCAGTGTCCGAGCGCTGTTGCACGAGAAGATCCGCGACGCCTACACTCACCCTCAGTTCATCACCGACGTCATGAAGCCTATGCAGATCGAGAGCATCATTGACCAGGACGTAAGGCTCCCTCGCATCACCTCGTCACGGTGCCTGCATTAAGCCCCTCCCCCTTCGTCCCCTCAGGTGCAGAACCTGTCTGGTGGTGAGCTGCAGAGAGTGGCGCTCACGCTCTGTCTGGGCAAACCAGCAGACGTCTATCTGATCGACGAACCGTCAGCTTACCTGGACTCAGAGCAGCGTCTGATGGCTGCCAGGGTCATCAAGAGGTCAATATTCGGAATTTAAAATCTGATTGTGAAGGTCGACAAAGCGGAAGCTTCAACCTCACGTTCACCTGCAGGTACATCCTTCATGCTAAGAAGACGGCGTTTGTAGTGGAGCACGACTTCATCATGGCCACGTACCTGGCTGACCGGGTCATCGTGTTCGACGGTATTCCATCCAGTCATACAGCTGCCAACACGTGAGCCTCTCCCCGCCTTCTGTTCATCCCTCCATCTCTCCATCCGTCTGACCAAACATGACTGTTTTTCTCTGCTCAGTCCTCAGAGTCTGCTGGCAGGAATGAACCGGTTTTTGGGTTTGTTGGAAATCACCTTCAGGAGAGACCCCAACAACTTCAGGCCCCGGATCAACAAACAAAACTCGATCAAGGTGAACACGCATGTGCCAGCAGGAGAATTTAAGCAGTAGAACATGTGTTCAACTCTCCTCAGAGTTGTTGAAAATATAAGCTAAGCACATAAGCTTTTCAACATGTGTCAATACATCCTACATGGTGTGCGTTTGTCGCTTCCCAGGACACAGAGCAGAAGAAGAGTGGCAACTATTTCTTCCTCGACGACTGATCACCCTTCAAGTCCAGCCGGGTGGAGAAATATCTATCGACGTCTGCGAGCGTTCAGGAGCCTTCGCCACAAATATGTGCTACAGCAGATGAGAAGAAATCACGTGAAAAGTCTGCCTTCATGTACCAGCAATGTTGTCGAACATTAAAGTGTCTGTGAGCTGTGATCATAACACAGTCACTTTGTGACTCATGCAGCATCATCGTGTTTTAACCTTCATGCATTTACAAGAGAAATAAATGGACTCCTGATCACACTTCTTGTACTGTGTTCAGATGGTTTTTTTTCTTAGACGTTTGATTAAATAAAAAGTTAACAGGGTGCTGACTAAAATTCTTCATGTAGGTAAATTAAAGAATCTGCCACAAAGTCAGGACAGATGCAGAACTTGTACTACTATCACTTAAAGTTGCACATCAATATAATGAATCTTGCGGATCCTGACAACTCAAAGACAAGGTCACAAACCAAACTTTATTTACTCAAGTTATAAACACTCTTTTGCAAAAGAAATAATATTGACAATAAGGTCTTCCCAGAAAAAAGAAGTACTAACTTGTAGAAGGCATCAAGTGTCACACAGTGTTATTACATTTTCCCAACACCGAAGCCCAACTGAGGAGTAAGATAAGAAGCCACATTAGCCTCCGGTAAGCAAAACAATACATCCTTCTTCATCTAATCAAACTTTAACTGATGACATCAGCGTGCTGCGCTGACGCCGAACACACCCGTCAGCAAAGCCCTTCACTCAACAAATCCTCTGTCCCGGCTCCGGTTGGAGTTATAGTGATTATAGCTGGACCCTACCTCACCTCTCCACTGGCCTTGCCTGCTTCTGCCTCTCTTGAAAGTCTGGTTGCTGAAGATCAAGCCTTGACCGCCGTCTGGATGAAACCTGTTGTCCTCCGGTGTCCGCTGGTTCAACCTGGGGCGTGACTGATGCGACTTTGTGTGGTTGTGGGTCTTGGGTTGGAAGTTGTCGGTGCCGTAGTAATGTGCAGGTAGGCCGGTAGTGTTGCTGGACCTGATGTGGGTCGTCATGGTGCCGTCAGCGTAAGGGGCCGGAGGAAGCTGTTGAAGGAGAGGAGCAGGGTTGGCAAACAGAAAACTTGAACCGAGATGAGTTTATCTCTCACCGTACGATGATGTTCAAACAGTGGGTCGACACGCAGAGATCTAAACTCACTCTGCTCCGTCTTTAGGCCTGAGGGAAGAAAATGTTTCATAAAAAACGTCCATCATCTGCAGCTTAAAATAAATTCAAATTTTTCTTTTTACAACCAACTTGAACCATTTCTTGATCTAATGTTTTAACTTATCCCTCATCTGTGAAGTTTTGCTCATCATTATTTTTTTGCTTGTATAAACATGTAGTTTTTTCTTCCTTCAGGGACAAACATGGTGAGAACTTCAAAACATCGACTCAAAACGAAGTTTAACACAACGTTTATAATCAAATCTAATAACTGTTATCTGGCTCCCTCTAATGGTCAAGTCTCGATTAGTGTTTGAAAAATGACTCACAACGAAGGTCCGCAGAGTGAAAACCTGCAGGTGGAGTCTCCAGCAGGCCTGGACCTGGGTTGAGTCCAGGCCCCCCATTTATTTGGTGACCCTGCTCCGACGCCCCCTGGGGAACCCCTGAAGCGTTTGGGGAATGGAAGTGGTGTGGAGGGGGGGTGTAGACCTGCATGGCGGGTGAATAAAGAGTTTGTCCTCCTTGGTACACCTGAGGCGATGGTCCCTGGTACTGAGTTTGAGTGGCAAATCCAACCGGATAGTTGGGGGACAGCTGTTGTTTTGGAGGGGGCTGCTGCCATGTCTGAACGGTAGGCTGGTTGAGAGGGTACCTGGCAGACTCACTGGGGTTGGAGGGTTCAGTAGGGAGGGACTGGTGCTGAATATGGGGGTTGTACTGCGGCAGTGCCGGGCTTAAGTGGTGCATCTGGGGCTGGTACGCCCCCTGGTGGTCAGCATGGGGAATGTCGTGTAGAAATCTGGCAGTTGAAGGTTGGGAGCTGAGATTGTAGGCTTGACGCAGAGGGAGCAGATAAATGCACGGCTGGCACATGGGCTGACTGAACGCCTGAATAAAGACACACATTGTCAATACTTTACCAAAAAACATCATAAGGACCAAAGTTGGACTTGTCACTCAAACTGGCTTTTCTCACCTTCAAACCCAGGTTGAAGAAAAACCTCAGGATGTTGGGGTCTGTGGAGGAAAACAGTTGCTCAGTCAAGCGCTCACCACAAACTTAGATTTTTTGGTTCTACGAAACATTTTCTATCAACTGAAATTAGAAATCCAATGGAAGACACATTCACACCTTCAGTTTTGAATAGTTCAATAGCATGTCATACAGTGCATAATTTGAATGAAGAAAATTGAGAGAAAAAATTAGAGTTTTGAGTTCACTTATGGATTTTAACATGTTTGATCGTTTTAAAATATGTATAAACATGTTTCATACCAACACCCTTCACTCACCTCTGGGCAGATCCTCCCCAGTATTCCTGGAGGAGTAGGGGGGTACCTGAGCTATCATTCCATTAGAATCTCGTGGGAAACCCGGGTACAAGGGGTCCTGGTAGAGCTGGGACAACTCCTGCAGGGGAACAGTCTGTAACGAGGGGTGACAGTGCAGTGGTGCTGAGAGGATTTGCTGGTAGGGCTGGGTTCCCTCGACCGAGGGCAACAGAGGAGAGGGTTGGTTCTGTTCCAATGCCAGAGAGACAGAGGGGTCTGGAGTCAGCTCAAAGGCTTCTTCGGCTCTGGTTTGAGCCTCAAAACCTTCTGTAGGCTGCATGGATTTAATATCTGTCTGCATCTGTGGTTGGTTCAGAGGATCTGGACTCGGGTGAAGGAAGGTAAGTGGATGTTGGGTTTCAAAGGTCTGGCTCTGGTGTTGCAGCACTGTTGAGATTTCTCCCTGTGACTGATGTTGAGGATAATTATCCACAGACTGGACATCCGGCTGTATTTCAGTTAAAGAAGTTTGACTTTGCGCCACAAGTGGGTTCTGGAGTTGCTGATCCGACTTTTGACGGACAGATTTGCCTTCACTGGGAGGCTGGACCGGTTGCTCATCTGGTGGCTCAGGACTGCTGTGGGTCACTGTTGACTCAGGCGAAGACTTCACCACATCGTCAGTATTCAGAGAACCTGAGACAAGAAGAAGACAAACATTAAATATATATTTTTATTATTATTATTATTATTATTATCTTCACGCATGTATTTATTTTTTATTTCATAATCCACAGGTCCTCTCAGGTGCTTAATGTAGATCAAGATGGTCGTTACAGACGAGCAGTATGGAGGTATTTGGCTGTTTTTAAGTGTGTCTTTTGGGACAAAGACGAAGACAACTGAGCTCCAGTCACTTCATTAAAATTAACTTACATTTTTGTCTAGATCTCTAGACAAAAAAAGAACAGATTACTCTGAAAATTATTTTCACCCTTAGTCGACATGAGTCGAAAATTAGTGAATTTTGGGTGAACCATCATTTTCATTTCGGGGACGATAAAACAGGAAACAGACCCAACAAGATTCTCTCTTGCATTTTGTAAGAAATTGCAAATGTGTAATGTGCAGTTACACAGGTCTAACACTAGGGGGAACAAGAAACTATTTTCACTCTTTCGTGGTGCTGCTTTAATTGAGCTCTGCCACATTGACTCGACTAAAGTGAGTGTAGAAGTCTTACTTGTCATCTGAGGAGCTGCTGATGCAGCATTGAGCACTCTGGGTGGAACACCTTCTGTGGAGGGGGGAATCAGGGCAGGGGGACTGGGGGAGTGTGGGAGGGAAGAGCGAGGGTGCGAGGAAGAGCGGTGGAAGTCGAGCGCAGCAGCAGGGTTGGGTGCGATCGGAGCGATGAATGTGGGGGAGGGCAAAACAGGTTTGGTGATCCTTGAGGCGTCAGAATGCAGTTTGAAAGGAGTGCTGCTGGCAGCCGTGTTGGGTGTGGGAGTCTTGGTGGAGAGGTTTTCATCCTGAGCAGGAGGAGCAGGTGTGTCACTGCTGGACGGTGGTGCTGCTGAGACTGCAGGTGGTGGAGTGGCCGGTTTCTGTGCTTCACCAGAGGGAAGGTTCTCAGTCGGACTTTTCTTCAGAGGAAGAAGAAAAAAAATTATTCTATTTGACCAAGACAAGTCAAGTCGTTATGTCACTGGCTTTTCCTGGTTAATAATTTTCAACCAACTCCAACCGAGTGTTAGGATGATTTAAAGCACATCTGAGCCTGTATAGATATATTTTCAGGCCTTAATCTTGGACGAGAGGCGTGTTTAAGCATCGTATCCAACATTTCCCCAAGCAAAGAAAAATTTACTGACCAGGTTTCTCTGCAATTGTTTCAGGTCCAAGGTTTTGTTTGTTGCATTGCTCTAGTGGGAAAGAGTCAAATGAACAGTTGGAACAAACCAATGTGAAGATTCAAAGTGTAACACGACAAGGCTGCCGAAGCCGCACAGGTGTTTGGACTCACGCTGAGGGCAGGAAAGCTGTTCTCGTCTCGGAGATGGAGCTCCACCAGAGCGATGTTCTTCTCAGCCTCTTCTTTGGCTCGACGCTCTTCTTCGCTCATGCCAAAAGATGCTGACTCGGCTTCACTGAGAGATCTTCGATGGAACAAAGTTTAGATACGTTACAACAGCCTCATTGGTGAACTTCTTATAGTGCATACCTGGAGACTCTCTGTGCTCCACGGTCCTCCGAGGTCTGGGCAGGCCAGGAATGCTGCTTCTGTGTTCGTCCCACTGAGCCAGGAGCTGCTGCTGAGGATGCAGAGGATGAAGAGGACGCCGCGCCGGCCCGGCCTCTTCCCCGGCCTCGCCGTCGCTCCTCCCATGCTGCTTAAGAAAGGCCATAAAGCATGAACACCACATCAGGCTCGTCGCTCACGCTCCGTGTTGCTCACCAACCTCCAACTTGTCCATTTGAAGTTTTCCTTTCTCTGCTCACAGTTTTCAGGGTGTCATCGTGCGACCTCAGGCGCCAAAGAGGAACTCGTCTGCATCAAAAACACTGATCACTCTCCGACACTTGTCGAGTGCGAGTTGATGTGCGACTCACAGTTCTCCCGACTTTTCCGTCTCCACCGTCACCTGACTGACATCTACATGAACCTCCTTAATCGTAGCACTGCAGTACCGGCCGTTCTCCTCCACGTCAACCTAGAGAGGACGAACACAGTCATAATCCATTTTGATTTCGATTAAATTTTATACAAAGTAGCAATCATAGCGGGGGTTTTACAAGACACTTTAATTTTATCTCAGTTGAAGGAAACTGGTCAGTTTTCTATAGTGTTGCACTCGAGACATATCTTTGTCAAATACAACACCCGGGTTCCTCAGGCTCAGTTTGACAGACTGACTTAAGTCACCCAAGCACTGGAGCCCTACAGCTTTATCACCAGCCTCAATAACCAGAGTTTCAGTTTTGTCCACATTTAGCTGCAAAGTGTTTTCAATCAGCCACTGTTTGATTACTAGCAAACAATTGACTAAGCTTCTCAGCCTCTGGGGCTCAGTTGGATCAAATGAGCTGTTATCTAGTACAGCAAAAAATAATAGGGGACCCTAAACAGAACCTTGAGGGACTTCACACAACGGATGCACTCATTTAGACCTTACTTGATTGGCAGATACACTGAAACTGCGCCACTGGACACTTTCAGTAAGGCTGTCTCCGTAGAGTGATGTTTATGGAAGCCAGACTGAAACTTCTCATGGATGTCACTCTGATCCAGGAACAAAGACAGCTGCTCAGACACCACATTCTCCAAGATCTTGGACAAGAAAGGAGCTAAAAAATAAGCCTGAAAATACTGAGGTCAGTTGGGTCTAAGCCTGGGTTTTTGAGTAAAGGCTCCACAATGGCATGTTTAACTGCATTGGGAAAAACACCTGTAGAAAGGGAGAGGTTTAACATTTTGGTAACCCAGGGCCCAATTACATCAAACACTTTAAAAAGAGTCTACATGGAAGAACGTCTGACAAGCAAGAGGAGGGTTTCATCTTGCTCACCAGTGCCGAAATATCAGCCAGCGTTACAATGTTGAAGGAGGAACACAACGACAGGCTCAGTGACAGCAGGGGTGATTCGAGGAGCAGGACACACAATAGAATGTATCGCGTCAAACAACACTTTGGGTTTTTTCTTATTTACCGTTAACAGTTTCCGAATTTAATCAGATCTGGCAGTTTCAACCATCTCATTGAATGAGGACATCAGATCCCTGAGGTGTAGTCTGTGCAACTTAAGTTTAGGGGACTTACATACAGGGAGTGAATTGGTTAGAACATCAAGACAGACGTTGCCCCTCTGCAAGAATTAACATTTGAACACATTTGAAAGTTGTGAATATTACACCCTAAAAATCCTAACTATCTAATTTAACAAATCATTAATAGGCTAAATCTTTTTTGGATCATGTTTTGTCATTTCTTATCATGTCTCATCTCTTACCATGGACTCAAACAGAGTTCAATGTGACACGTACACAATATCTTATGTATGGCTCAGTGAAAGATGATAAATTGCTAAATATGATTTTGGCTCTTTTTCAATATACAGATTTAACTAAAAGTCTATCTGGAAATTCGACTTTCATTAAAATGACATGATGGAGTCGTTCTGTAGACAGACCTGACAATGATCTCCTACAGAGTACTGCATTCCAGCAGCGATGCAGTAGTCCCTTTTCTGCTGTGCTGTAACAAAAGAATCATCATGTGGAAGTCAGACGTCCGATTAGTGTAATTACATCTGTCGTGAAAGATCTCAGAGGAAGTGTGTCACCTTTCAAGGATTTTTGCCAAACGTCGTACTCCACATTCCTGAATAAAGTTGGATAGAGAGATCGTTTGACTCGTTCAGGCAGATGTCTGCCACGTCCACGGCCCTGAAATACAAAGGTAATGGTTTCAGGTATGCACTCTCTGCAGTGTGTTTGCAATTTCTTTGTCGCAGCTGTGACTTACTCTCTGCCAACTCTGACCATGTCTCAATGCAGCAGTTGTAGTGTCCTTCTCTGCCCTTTTTATGGAAAGATTGCATCAATATTGTGTTGTGACAGAGTAAGCTTAGAACTTTCAAATCATAAATCAATAATTCAACTTGTTATCCTGTAAAAAAAAGATCTTAATAAAACATTTTCTCTTTAAAGTCAGGTACCATATTCATTTGTCTCATCCACGATGTCTTCATGAAAACCCACCTGGATGCCTCAGTCACATCTGGATCTGAATCATCGCTGCTCGCACAGGGTGCCATGTTTTCATCAGTGACGACATGCGAGTGTCGGGAGGTCCTCAGGCAGGAGGAAAGTGATCCATGGTCAACGCCGAACACCTTTTCATAAAGCAGCTCGTACAAAATGGCTGAAAAAAAAAATCACACAGACAGTTGATTAAGAATCCAATCAGTTTAAGTTTAAATTAATTTCTTTCACTAAAGAATCAAAAATGTAGGAGTCAAAACAAACTTTTCGAATAGATTCGTCTTTAACCTCATACGTTTAGTATATAGTTTGTTTCTGGCTCCCCCTACTGTTCGAACTGTGTTAATACTTTGTCGTAAAACAAGTGTCTCCAGGGCCTGATGCAACACAGTCCAGGGACTTGTTACACAACGAGAAATCGGCATTTGTTGTGTCAGGAATAGCAACAGCAGTAGTTCAGGTACTTCTCATCAGGACTAAAACATTTCAGGGGAAAATAAATCAAATTGCTGTTAGCAGTTTGTATTACAAGTCATGAAACATGTACGTACATTGAACTTCCATCACCTAAAGCTGCGTCGGGTGATTTACAAAGAGCTAAATATACAGTTCTTAACAACATTTCTATGCCTCATCTTGACAGGGATTAATTTTGGTGAGACAAAATCAGTGTTTGGAATACATCACCATCATAAACTCTTAACAGTAAAGTATAAATTGGTAAACTCCTGGTCACATACATGTGACATTTTAAGTAGCAAACGGAGTAACTTATACTTATTAGCAAAACCTGCTCGAGCAGTGTCATGGTCTGGTGTCATCAGCAGCAGCTAGTAGCAAAAACCTCAGGTTTGAAGATCACATGAACAAACACTCTCATGAGAATAGAATAAATGGTTCAGCTCTATATGCTCATCATAATTTAAACCTTTTATTTTACAAATATTTTTTTATTTCCTGACGAACAACTAAGATTGTTAGTCACCGCCAATAAAAATCATTATTCCATTTGTTCTTATGCAAATTAAATGTTGATATCTCTGAGGAATAAATGAATGACAATGAGGAACCATAACACACCTGATTCATACGTAAAAACTCAAACTATATCAAGAAAATGCTTCAGAAACTCACATTGACAGAGAGCAGCGCTTCTCATCTGTTCAATCGGATAAACACTGTCGTAATGATTCCCGTTCAGAAAACACAACTGCACCTGGTGAAGGAAAGAACATTAAGATTAAAACTATGACGCAACATATCAGTGAAGGAATCTGAAAAAAATACACTTTATAGATGGATAGACTATTAATCCCTCTGGAGATTTCCTTCGGGAAATCCTTCATGACAAAGGAACAAAATCCACTATGGGTACGGTTCCATTTTCACAGATTCTTAAAAGTTAATCGTTCATAAATAACAGGCTACAACAGACGGGTTTAAAAGTATAATCTTAAAAATAAAAAATGATTCTTGAAGCGTGAAATATTAAAGTATATCTCCTTTAATTTAAAAGACAATCACACAGACCAAAGCTCTGCTTAAGTCGCCACACATAAATATTTTTAAAGGAATATTAAAACACAGATCAAATTAAAATTATTTTGTAATGTATAAAATTGCTCAAGCTGTACCGTTTTTTTATACTTCTTTCGTGTGATGTCTACAGCAGGTTTGCCAGGTTCTTGGAAAATCAGAAAGTTCCTCCTAAAGCAAAAAACAAAGTGGAACAATTATGCAAAAATTACAGAAAGCATGATTGTGTCAAAAGTCAGGTTTGAAACATTTTTTAATCAATTATCCTCATCAAATACTTTTGGTACAGGGGCACACATTTTTATGGGTATTTGTATATTTAAGAATAACCTAATAATAAAAATAAACGTTTTAATGGAGACAAAATAATAATAACTGAACACATTACTTTATTCATCTTAATCATCTTTATAATGTTTCATGATCATTTAGATTTCTTACTTGTACATCAGAGACAAGGAGTTGATCTCCACCTCTCCCACCCATTGCTGCAACAATAAAAAACATTTTAAATGTGAACGTGCAAAAACACCTGATCATATGCATGAACATTGACTTTACCTTCGGATCTTGGAGATTGTGTAGATATTCTTCAAAGTCACCTTCAATGAACTACACAAGACAACCAAAAGACTTGATCTTAAAAAGTGAATATAACAAACAAGAGCATAGCTCTGATGCAAAGCTCCTTTGTTGTCATTAGTAGTGACTCAAACACAACTGCTTTAATGACATCAAGTTTTCTTTTCAATCGTGCACTAAATAACACACAAACGTTTCCTTGGTATACAAAAAAAAGGTTTACTGTGACTAGCCATATGATAAAATGAAGGAAGTGTCGCCTCCCTAAGGCTGAGTTTTTTTTTTTTCTGTATCTAGGTATCAAATATTGTGACCAAAGGTTAAAGAATAAGAAAATAGTTGACAGTCTTACACTTATTAGAGACATTATAGCAACTGAGGAAAATCTCTAAATTTAGGAAAATGTTGTCACAATATGCTTGTAATCCATGCGTTTGTGTCTTCTCGTCTGGACTATTGTAACAGTGTGTTTTTCACGTCTTAACAAGAAGGAGCTGTCTCGCCTGTACTTAATAAAAACAGCGAGAATTCTGACCAGCTCTAGTAGAAGAACTCACATTTCGCCGATCCTTAAAATTCTTCACTGGCTTCCAGTTTCTTTCAGGATTAACTTTAACTAATTCTGGTTCTTACTTTCAGATCTATTCATGGTCAGGCTCCTCCTTACATCACTGATCTGATCCAGCCTTACACCCCAGCTCGGACTCTGTGGATCAGAATCTACTGATGGTTCCTAAGACACGGTTCAGGACCAGAGGAGAAAAATCCTTCCAGGCTGTTGCTCCTAAGCTTTGGAACGATCTTCCTCTCTTTGCGCTTGATGGATCTACTGACTCCTTTAAGAAACTTTTGTTCATGTTGTGTTATGTTTAAGCGCTTTGTGACCCTGGTCTAGAAAAGCGCTATATAAATATAAATTACTAACTTACTTAACAACCATAGGTCAACAATAAAAGTGTGTTCTAGCTGGAGTCATGTTGCCATCTGTATATACACATATGATGTCATTTGCTGGTCAAACCCACCGCCTCATAGTCGTCTCGGTGTTTCCTGAGGAACTCCACACACTCGGCTCGAACTCGAGTGTGAAGACTCTGGGAGAAGAGAACCTGAAGCGTCCAGAAGTCATCAGTATCCACACTCACATGACACATTCAAAATATATCAGTTTACAGATTAAGATGCCATTTTATGTAGACATTCGGTCAGATTGTTTAGCGTGCGATACAAACTCAAAACCAGTCAATCCAGGAACGACATCACATTAAAAGATCCAAAATGACTTCACCTGTTCAGCGACAGCTCGAAATAAACAAGATCCATCCTTGGCGATACTTTTACGATGCAGGCCGATGGATTTCAAGAAGTCATCCATGGAGTTCTCGGCCGCTCGCTCCCCACTAGCTCGCTGGTTTCCGCCGCCGCTCATGTTAGCAGGTTGCTAACAACAACAACACGCAGAGATGTTCAAAAGTTCCCCGCACACGCTATTTGCTCGCTCGAATGGTCGTCGAGGTGTTCTAACTCGGAGCAGATCGAAGAACGACAAGTGTCGTTTTCGTTTCCCATGAAGTCCAGTTCAGCACTGAGTCATGTTGGCGAAACTGAAAGTAATATAACTTTAGCTAACGTTCAGCGGTGATTCAAAGCGTTTCCGGTTTGTTGTCGAAATAAAAGCATATGGGGAAAAAGTGATCAAAAAGAGAAGCGGGTCGAGTGTTTCAATACATATTCAGAATTTTCAAAAATACCTGTTACCTTTAAGAGAACAAAGAACAAACCAATTTACAGCAAAAACATTAAAAAAAAATACACTACACTATTATGGTCTATAATACTAGTTCTGTATACATTTTCAGATTTTAAAATAAATACAAATACCATACAAGGATGCCATTGATGACGAAAGTGGCTGCTGTATACCACCTTAGCAGCTGGGGCAGAGGAGCTAAGCTGGAATATCAAGGTGTGGCCAGTGGAGGTGGGCTGCAGAGGCTTTGTAGCCAGATCCACCACAAGGCTCCTGAAGGAGGTAGGGTTTAGAGGGCCAACGGAAACCAGTTAAAGACCTTGCCACTGCAGCAGAACAGGACTGTCAGTGACTGTGGCTAAAGTAAAGAGACCGCCAAATGACCAGTCAGTGGCAACATGCGACACACACCCAGGTCTGATCAGCCAACGATGTCGGGGCACACGACTGAGGATGTGTTGTTTTTGTTTGTTTTTGGGATCTTTAACAACCAGTGCTATTGAGAATTGAGAATTCTCTGTTGTTTGTGTAAAAATGACCATGATGAAAACACATGTAATTTATCTGCATTTCATCTGTAGAAGTGCATTTGTGTTCAAAACTACACTTCAATGTTTAGAGTGTTTCCAAATGAACCATTGTTTAGAAAAAACAGTGAAAGACATAAGAACCATGATCGCAGGATTTTTTACTTTTGGAGTTGTTTCTCCCTCGGGGAGCACTTTTAGCTAATTGAATATTGCACCATGATGAAGACTTTTGAGGACCCTTTTTTTTTGCCTCTGAAGGTGACTTTGGTTGGTGAAAATACATTCATTTCTGTGACTCAAGTTGTGTGAGCAGGTCTGCACCGGAGCTCCTCCCTAAAGTTGCATAAGTGCACACATGACTCTCACAGATACTTTATGAGCCAGTTTGTTACATATATCTTCTATGGGGATGTGCGTCTGTAAATAATCTTGTGTCCATTAGCAACTCGCTTTGTACAGAGGAGTTAAAAAATACCAGTATTAACATGTACTTAAAATTCTAGGACATTTTAATAGTGAACTTTTTGTGCTTCACACTTTTTAAACAGGACACTTGATTTTAAGTCTCTCCAGCGTGTCTAGGGTCTACCTTGTGGTTTATATGACAGAAGATAAAAGTGCCGTTTACATGTTTGAAGTCTTTATTGGATTTTGCATATTTTGCCATTATTAGTCATTAATTAGGGAGATCATGTGATTGCGATTAAAAAATGAATTGTTTCCCAGCCTGTATAAATACAATTTAAATGGCTGTTTTGATAGGTATTGTACGAGTTTGAGAGATTTGATTACAAAATAATAAGCAGAAAACAGCAGGTCTCCTGGGATTACAAGTGAGTATTTTAATGGATTTACTTTTATAAATGCTTTTATACTTTTACAATAATGTTGGCTTTTTTGATGAAATTATGAACTTAAAGCAAATAATGATGAAGATAAGGGTCTTTGCTCTGAGGACTCCTTTCTTTTTAATGCACTTTAACAGCAACACATACAATTCCGGCCTCTATCGTCCCCAATCTTTTCTCATAAACTCAAGACTCTTCTGAAACACAACTTGAGCCCACAATGACTAAATGAATGCAGTTAGATGCCAAAAACAAGTGTGTCATGTTTGTCGTTTTATTCCTTCAGGGGATCGACCTACTTCAGCGTTCATCATGGTCCCTGTGGTCAAAACTTAGAAACCAGTACATTTTACAGTCAATTATTTTATCCCAGATCCAACTGTCA
Organism: Callionymus lyra; assembly: GCF_982586985.1. Lineage (NCBI taxonomy): Eukaryota > Metazoa > Chordata > Actinopteri > Syngnathiformes > Callionymidae > Callionymus > Callionymus lyra. The sequence goes on from NC_141821.1 coordinate 29,234,318, forward strand.
AATCTTTGAATGAATCTTGATGTTTGCATAGCTTGGCCTTAATCTTTCCTCGAATGACACCTAACGGTCCTTGGTCGACGTTGGCGGTTTGATTGATTTCTTCACGCTGAATTTAAATCTGTTTTTCTTTCTCATCTCTTTTAATATTTTATTGTTTGCAGCTATCTGTGTCATAATGCATGAACACATGTATTTTTGAACCCATTATTTTCTGTCAACAAACATTCTGATCAATAAAAAAAGGAAAATCTGTTAAATGCACACAAAAGATGAAGAAGCTGGATACTCCACTACGACCGTCTTCGTTGCCTTCCACATTCCCCCCACACATCGAGTCACAATCTGTGAAATCTAATAAGGATCTCTGGGAGCCTCTGACCTGCCCCCAGCCTTCACACTGTTCATGATTTGTCAAGCTCCCAGCTAATGGTTACCTTCCTCCATTGCAGCTACTGACTGTATAACATGCCAGGTATCCATGGTTACCAGTGAGGAGAGGAAGGGACAAGGCCTATGACGATTAACACTCATCCTCCCACTCATTCATAAAGTGTGATGCTGACCTTCATCCTGCTAATCATACTGGGGTTTTATTTGTAATTACTTGTTTAAGACCTGAAATCTTTGGCTTTGTGACGGAGTAGTTGTTTGACCCAGATGACAAGACAAACGAGTTAAAACAACCTTGAATTCTTGGATGGATGGAAGGGATCAGACCGAATTTGTCAGTTAAATCTCTTACAAGTACAGCAACAGTGATGCTTTGAAGTCATTATTAATACATTACTTATGGCTTTATTTCCTTGTTACATTCAGCTAGTCTTGTTTGCTCAAGTTTTCTGCCTCTCCATATTTACCATACATTTTTTTTGTTTTATTATATTTGAGTCCTTTAAGTTATTATTGTAAACGCCAAATAAACTCTTATACAAAACAATCCTTTTGTTTTATCGTTGCTTTGCTTACGACTGGGAAGTTGTAAGCAATGGAATTAAAAAAACAACATTTTTTAACCCTTAAACAACTAAATATGTTCCAAGTTACCAGCAAGATTTTTCCAGACTTTATTCAGCAAAAGTAGTAGCAGACTAGAGCAAACATAAGAAACAAGAAAATTAAAAAAATAAAAGCTAGAAAGAAACCTTTTACCAGATGTATTTTATTATCATGCTTTGTTATGTAGAAAGAACCCATAAAAGAAACAGGAACTATCGTAACTACATTCAATGTGTGCACGTGATCGTAAAAAAACAAAAACAAAACGATTCCCTCTCAACTCTTGCAGTTCAAATTCTACACGCCAAAACTGTATTATTTTCATGCCAAGATATTCAATGGTTTGTTATTTGCACAAATTGACTTCATGCTTCTTATATAAAACAAAACCAATTCAACCCACCGTCTCTTCCTTTGTTATTTAAGATGAAAAGTCATTTTTAATAAAGTCAACAACTGCAGCATGAGAAGTAGAACGGCAGTTCTTTAACCATAATATACATACCCATGTTACCATGGAGAGAATTGAAAACGTTAAAAAGAAGAGAACGTTTTTTAGGAAATAAATTACCTTTTTTTTTCTTTCTTTTATTTATGTAATCTATTTTAAAACATGTGTAATTATGATTGACATGCGCGAGGACGTGTTGAGGCGATGTCTTTCAGGGATAGTTCATTAATAACTGTCATTATTAGCGTGATTGTCTTTTTTCAAAATAATATTTCGACTATTCAGTCGTACTTATTTAAGAGTCTTACGTGACTTTTGCTTCCAGCTTTATGACATCAAAGACTCCTTCTGGACGTACAATCGTACTAACTCAGGTTTGAGACACATGTTCAAGCCTCTGAATGAAGGTAGCTTCACCTGGCAGTGCGTGCTCCAGCTAACAGAGAGCAGCATTTGAAAGTCTCTGGTGAAAGTAAGAGGTTCAGGTTCAAGATGAATTTACAGTACACAGAAAACCAAAATCCTGAGTCCACAAGGCCTTTTTTCTGCTGGCAGTTCATGCTCTGAAGTTATATGGGGGCAGATTACTAGTTATACACAAGCTTTAGAAAGTTCTTTGAACAAGATGAACAAATTCAAACACAACACAAAAATACAATCAGATAAAAACATGACAACCGTAGCTATCAGTTAGCCTTAGAAGAGTCGCCCGGCAGTTGATCACATGTCAAAGGCTCTTACATGCAAAATCAGTGCAATATAAGTGTAATATTTCATACGGCATGTCCTCAGGAAAATATGTCTTTGAAGTCCTCTTGGTTTGGTCGTGTTAGGTGAAATAATAAAGGTACTCTGAGAGTGCTGTGTTCAAAGAAGGTGCAAGCAATCTACAACGGTTAGGTTCTCTGCAAAACTACAAAGTGCAACTTCAAATTAAGACGTTTCAGACTCATCAAAGTGTCATGTTGTTTCGTAAACACAAGTACATTTTCAATATACAACACAAATATTAGAACTTGTGTCGCCGTCCTTCAGAAACCATAGAGCTGAGAAATCGGGTCTGACCTGAAATATAAAGTGTAGTTTTCTGTCAATTTTATACATGCGTTTAATGTAAATACTATCATTACAGTATTAATTGTTTTAAGAAATACTTTCAGATTAATTGTTTGATATCCGTGACACCATTCAAGTCGTGCTGAAGAACTGATTCCAGAGGTAAGTGAGCACTTGTGGTTTGCTTGCTGCAACTTATGAACGTCATAATGGACCAGTAAAAAAGATTCACTGGTTCACGTAAACACAATATATGAAAAATAAAATTAAAATCGAGGTTGACGTTGCACCTTATACGGAAACAAATGAGGTTCATCGGTCTATTCTACTTTAGTAATCATGTCTGTGTCTCTGTTGACAGCAACTCTCGATTTGAAAGCCAGTGTTTTCTGAAGGATGAGCGAGACAGGCCATAAATATGTTACAGGGTTAAATAGCAAAGAGTCAAGTGATTAAGTGACGCACAAAAGCAGGCAGTAGAAATCACAAGCATGATGCAAAAAAGTCGATCCGAGCAGATCCTCGTGTTTGGTGCGTTCAGTGTTTAACAGTAGCTGTTATTGACATTCTCATAGATGACGAGGAGATACATTTTTGATCTTTACATCCATCTCAGCAGAAGTCTGGGGGTAGAGGTCAAAAAAGAGAAATAAAACGAGAGATGAGAGCAAAGATCGGTAAATATAAAAGAGTATTTGAGGTTAAATTTAGAAACAAAGTGAGAGGGAATAAGCAGCAACAGAGGACGTAGGAGAAATATGTAGAAAATTAAAGGTGATAAAAATGAATAAAAGGTTGAAGATGAGTGGATGATCACTGAGAAGTGAGAGAGAAACAACAAAAAAGAGATAAGATGAAGCAGGAACAGCAAAAGGGAAACATTCATGATGACGTTTTTAGCCCAAGATAGTTGAGAAAAGAGTGTTTGGTGGCAGAGGTCGAGGACGACGAGGGTAGAGAGGGGAAACTGGAGCGAGGTTTGAGGGAAAGGAGCGTCGTGATCGGGAGCAGAGGGGACAAATCCCTCCACCCGACTTGGTCAGAGAGCGAGGGATGTAAAGGACGTAGGAAGGAGGCGGAGGAAGCGGTGTCCGTGTGCAGCCTCTGAATGTGTTTGTTTGAGCGCTGATTGTCTCCGTGCACATACGTCCGGTGCGTGTGCACGTTGCTGGGCGCCTCCGTCGTGCCCCCGCTCACGTGTCCGGGATGCTTGACCCTGCAGTGCAGCCGCAGACTGTCCCGCCGCTTAGCGCTGTACGGGCACAGCTCGCAGGTGAACGGGCGCTCCCCGGTGTGGACGCGGACGTGCTCCACCAGTTTGTTTGCCGTCCTTGTGAGGTGGCCACATCGGTCACACCGGTACTGGTTGCCTTGGCGATGACCCTGGAAGTGAACCTGCAGCTCCTGTTGCCCTGGAAACGACCTCTGACAGATGCGGCAGCGATGCTCAGAGGTGCTTGTCTCCAGCTGGGTTGCCATGGCAACTGACAGAGCTCTACCGCTGCCAGCAGAAGGAGGGGTGACGGGGCATCTAGGAGTCATAAGGAAAAGCGAGAGGTGAGGCACAATCACTCCAGAGATCCACGCCGGGTCGCCGCCAGTCACCCACCCACACTGTACGCTTACAACACAAATAAACAAATGTCACTCTCAGTCGTTGACACACCGGAGCCCTTCCCCTCAAATACAAAGTGACTCACACAGAACCGCAGTGAGACTTTGTTTCTTGTCACTTCAAAGTGAGAAAAAAACTTGAGTGAACACAAAGTTTTATTTTGAAGGAGGATGCAGACTAACACAGCACTCGTGTGTGATGTCGATTCGGACCCGGTCTGCCGGCGAAAAAACGGATTTGCCCCATTGACCTATTATTTTCTTGTGGAATCATTCTCCGCGTTACATTACATTATTAAGAAATTGTTTAAAATATTACGCAGCTTTTAACCATCAACGATATGTAATGTGTTTTTTGATTGTGAGAAACATGTTGGCTTAGTGATATTTCTATTATTTTAAATGACACATTTCTTCAAATGAGCAGAAGGACTTCTCTCACACACAGTGTTTTTTACCTGCTTCCACCGATGTCCCCCGTGTCACTTCTTGAATGAGCCTCCACATGAGCTCTCATGGCCGACTCCTTACCGGTGGAGTGTCCGCACGCACAGCAGTGCAAGGAGAAGGAGTCCTGCTCCCACTGCCGGTGCTCCGTCATGTGACTCCAGAAAAGGTCGTGCGCCTCGATCTCGAAGCCGCACACGTGACACCTGAAATAGGCACGGCAGGCGGGTACTGGGTCAGCGGGTTGGCATGGCAATGGACATGAAGCAGGAGCCTCTTCTTGCATTTTTTCCCAACTGAGGTTATTTTTAGTGTGACCCCAAGTCAACTGACAGGAGTCTCAAAGGTGGGCCAAAGGTACGAAGGATAAAGACACCGACTGTGTATCAAAGGACTCGAGATCAAAGACGGACGCACTCTCCGAGAAGCCATGACTCACTATCACAGGTCCTCATCATCACTACACAATTTCAGCAGTGACTCATTACCACATGCAAAAACAGCTTCTGTCTCTTCATAATGAAAGAAAGGTCGTTTACTTCAGTCTATTGTACACGCATCACTGACACAAGTATTGTAAGGAGGGTCAGGAGAAGGAGCTCAAAGTAATGTGCTGTGCCTTTAAGAAGAAAAGAACACCTGATGTAGTAGAAGCATGTATTATTCAACTGATTGTGCCTTAAAGAACAGTTTTGCAGCACTTGGTCACAGGGCCTCGGTGTCAGAGATGAATGAGAGAAACTATGTTGTGAGCTGTTACAGTTCTGACAACGGCTGCTTGTATAAGTGGTTACGTGTTCTTTAATTGCCACCCTTCAGTCGATAGTTTGACTTCATAACATTTCCTCTTCTATCATTTTCAATGTGTGTACTTTTAGACAGCAAGTGTACCTGAAGAAGAAGGAACATCCAGGCCTCTTGTTTTTACTTTGGCTGTTTTGAGCACCTGTAGGGGAGAAATAATCTGTTATTCTTACACAGAAATAAGCCTATTTTTTTGTACCGAGCTCATCCTGAATCCACTAATGATCAGTCCCTGCAGGGGTTGTTATTGGTAAACCTCTCCGCACACCTCCGTAGCATCTTTAGCAAGAAAGCCAGAGGGTAGTTTGGTGGCAGCGTGGATCCATAATATAAGCATAATATGTTTTATGAGACATTTATTAAAAAAAAAACACAAAAAACAATAAGACGAAGGCAGAATTATAAACACAAGCCTACGCCTCTTCCAGCAGAGGCCCTGTGTTGTAAGCAATCTTATAGAAAAAACAACTAACACAAAAATGCAGCTTGGACAAATGGCAGTGAATTTTTGATTGACAGGTCACTTGAAATGATTGGAAAATGTTTTGACATCGTTGTCGAACGCTTGCTAAAATGTATTTGTGTTAAAACAGTTCTTAAATTATCTGCAACCATGGTGTGATGGGGATTGAAAGGAAAAATAGTAAAAGGTATTTTATCCTACCTTTAAAATGAACTTTTTATCTATGGTGTCAGTAAATGTCTAGATTTTTGTTAAACTTCATTTGCAAAAAAATAAAACAAAGAATGAAGACAGATGTTATGAAAGTAGTTTCATATATAATTCTGAATTTAAGACCACATATTTCAACAGGACAACATTGATAAAGAGGGGTCTCCAACTCAGTTGGTCCGGGATTTAAGTTTGATTAATTTTTGTCAACTTGCATTATTCCTTTCACATGATATACCTCAGTGGAATTTATATTTTCTTATGATTTGTGTTGGGTAACTCTGAAATAATAGAAATTTCTAAATTTTTAAACAATTTCCCGAAGGAGACCTCTTGAGGGATCAATAAAGTTTTACCTTACCTTACCTTACCTTAAATATACAAATAATCTACACAATCAGAAACTGGAAAATGTTTACTTATTGTATGTTTTGTGTTTCCAGTATGTACTTGAGCTATAAAACTGATAACATCTATTGTTGATAGTGATTATTTTCATTTCTATGTGACAAAGGACAAATAGGGAATCTCTTGGATGGTCGCTGATTATCATCCCAAATTTAAGCCCCTGATAAGCACTCATTTGAGGTCTTCTTTACTACAGAATCAAACTAGTTTCTCTAAACACTGCTTCAATTTAAAAGCCTCACATGAGACTTTACCATCATTCAAATCTTTACAGCTGTAGATGCCAAGCGGTCTGAATGTTATTTCGTTGTGAATCTGGTGTGTGTGAATGTAAGAACAGTGACTTACCATTTAGAGGCTGCTTTAGGCTCAGAAGAGGAGATAGTGAAGGTGTTTGGCTGCTTCTCTTCAACCCCGGACTGAAGAAACACATTCAAAGAGACAAAGTCAAGTCTAGACTTCTACTAAGATCTCTGTTGTGCTCACATCTAGGTTAGTATATATTTACATTTCTCTTATTCACAAACACATCGTTACATGTCTTTCTCATTCTAACTTCTTCTAGATATAACCGGTCAGATTCATTAGCAGAAAAAAATACAAATGATGTCATCTCCATTCAGGGATGACGTGATGATCTCCTCCCAGTTGGAAGTTTGTGGAATTATCCATAAAGCATCTTAACAAGAGAAACTCAATCATATTAAGAAGTTGCTCTTCCAACAGTTTTGTCTTTCACAAGGCTCTGGCTTCTGATAACACATTCAATCAACACTCAAATCAAAATTTGACGTATACTGTATATAATATAGTGTTTATAAATATATAGTTATTTTAAAATCATATTTTTAAAGGGTTGGAATGTTGACCAGATGAGTTCTTACTAGTTCATCTGTGCACCAGTGAAGCTTGTTAAATACCCACAATTCTATTTTTAAAATATTTATTTTAAATACTTGTAATACTAGTTTTTAAATATCCATAATATCTATTTTTATTTATTTTAAATACTAAAAAATTATATTTTAATTTATATTGATTAACTATTGTTAATACACTGAATACACGGCTTTCGTGTATTTCTCGTTGCTGTATTGTTCTTTTGAGTGACACTTTCCAAAAGACCATGTCCAGAAAAAGATCAAACTAATTATAGATTTGTATGTTTCTATTATCTAGTAACATGGACCTATGGTGAATTTGAAGAGAACATTGAATAATCGCAGCTTTAATCAGTTTATAATTCTCTTCCATTGGCCAAACAATTAGACAAGAGCAGCTGCTTCTGAGCCTGTGGGTGGTTTGGAAATCACATCATTTATAAGATCTAGGTGGTTTTTTTTTTATATCAGAGGTGAACACATGTATTTTGGAAAGGGGCGACATTTGAGTTCAGTTATTTATTTCAAAAGTTCAACATAAAATTTGAGAACTTCTTCATGAACAGACAGGAAAGACATTTAAGTATAAGCATCGACTCTTATCTGCTTGTTTCTTGACAAAAGTAATCATAGTCATTAAAAGCCTATGTGATGTTTAAAAATGTACAATTATATTTTTTATTTTTTTTATTTTTTGGTTGAAAGGCAGCAAAGAGGGCGCCAATGAGTGAAATAATGAACAAATGACAACATCTCAACTGACCCTATAATCAATAAAGATCAACAAGATGGTTCAATAATTTCCATAATGTAGAAACTGACAGTTGACCTCAAAAATACTTCTAAAGATGTACATCTAAATTTACTAGCAGCAGCACCTGTTTGCCACTGGCGGAGTCGTCCTCTCTGTCAGATGGTTGTTGGATTTGGTGACTCGCTCTGTGGAAAGAGAAAACTCAGCTCATGTGTTTCTGGTTGAGAGTGTGTCATAGGAAACACTTCCAGGACATCAAGCAGATGTTTAAGAAAAGAGTTGCTCACCTGAGAGCTGATGCAGCAGCGTGGACGCCAGGTTCACGGACATGTCTTGCCAAAGTGCCGCCCCGAGACAATGGGTGGTCATTGGTCCCCCTGAATCCAACTGCTCTTCAGTTTTGAACACAGAGGTAAACATGTCTTCCTTCTTCACTCCATAGAAAGATTGGTTATCGCTTTGAACTTCGGAAGGAAATTTCTCCTCCATCATGATTCCAGAAAAAAGATCCGCTCCATGGAACGTCTGCTCCGGACGCTTATCGTGGAAGCGGAAATGGTGGCCAACTTTGGCCTGCGAGGACGGGAGATTCAAATCCTCGTTCTCGATCTTCACTCTGAACTGGAAAGCGTCAGAGCTGCCAGACTGGTGGCTGGAGGTGTAAAAGGCAGGTTTCACCTTAAAGCTGGGGAGAATCTGTTCCTCGGTTTTACTCATGAAGAGATGGTGGCTTCTCATCTTAGGAGCGGTGCGCTTGATGAGAGGCTCGGGGACCAGATCAGACACTTCCACTGGTACCTCCTCCTCTTTGACCTTTACGCCATTAACTTTGACCTCTTGGGTCGCAGCGAGTGTTGCAAAATCTGTATGTGTTGCTTCACCTGGACGAACAATGTTTCAATGAGTATTCGCTCTCTGACAAACTACGATTTCAACTAAACGATCCAGCTTCTCCCTAATCAATCTGATCAATTTTAACCCAATAGACAAGAACATGTGTAGTACTAGTATAACAAGCAATCGTTGTTGTTTTAAATATAAATATATAGATTTTTTTGTTAACTCTTCAACCCCCACAGCTATGTTTGCATATTTTCAATTTACTTTGAATGCAAGTCTACATTTATAATAAAGTACATATGCCTTTGGCAATTACTTTTGTTTTTTGGTTCATAAGGATTTTTATTGTCATTTCATTCAAAAGGATTGGAGCCATTTTTTTTATTTAATATTATTTTTCTTGAATCTAATTATTATTAATTAATATGTTGACGTAAAATAATTGGATTTACTCTACTCTCATTGCAACATGTGATCAAACAAACTATTAACAAGGTAAAAAAAACTTGACGATACCTCGTTTAAATAAGGAAAGTTTAGTTTTTTTGTTGAGAAAAATTAAACCAGATGCAATAAACCTGAAGATTAATTTAAAATGAATTTAAGAATCCATTTCTAAAACATTTGAGATGTTTATTTTATATATTATATGTTACAGCTAAGACTTTAATTTGATTAAAATAAAATGACCTTCGATTAACTAGGGGCTCTGAGAAAATATATCAATATTTCTTGTACAAATAAAGCTTACTTACTACATTTTTTAATCAAATTTTCTTATTTTTATTACAGGATTTTTTAATTATTTATAGTTCAATTAGGTACAATCGTCTTTATTTAATTTAAAATGAACATGAATATATTCATTAAACATCCTGCATCTAGATGACAAAAGTCATCACGTCCTCCACCGCCAAAGAAATGAAATTCGGCGAGATCCTGGCAATGACTGAGTACTAGAGGATACAGTCGACTACAGACTGTTGGAGCCGATGTTTGAACATAGTTTGTTTCAAAACAAATGAAATGCAATTTTGGTCTGTAGATTCAATACTACAAATATATTCTCGGTTCCTACAATATGGAAATATATTGCGATTGTTACCAGTGCATCATGATACGTATAGCATCACCAGTTTCTTGCCAATACAGTTGTCTTAGTAAAGATAGTAACTTTTATTTGAGCTTAAATTTAAATAATTGCAACTTTATTATGATCACGTTAAAAGGATATACATGTGTAGTGAGAGTGGAGGATATGACACATACCTGCCAGTTTCCTCAACAGGTCCGAAGCGAGCGTGTCCACCGTGGCGTTGTCGTCAGGTGTGTGCGTCAGGGACGGGGGTTCGGGACTTGCCCCGGGACCGTCCGGGGACAGAGCCAGGCCCGGCTCGTCTTGCTGCCCTCCTCCATGTCCCGGCGGAATGACCTCACATCTCGGCTGCTGCTGCAGCTCCTCGCGTGTCCCGGGCCGCTGCTCGGCCTTCTGGGTGGCTTCTGCAGACATTTGCGATTTGCATAACTCAGCCGATGAACACATGGCACTGCATGACCCACATTGATTGAAAATAAATCCAATGGCAGATATACTGGAAGCATGTGTGGCTTCATTGATTCGTACCAGATAGCCTGATGAGGAGGTCAGACGCCATCTTGGTGCTGACATCGGGGCTGAAGAGAGAGGTGGCTTCTGGGAAGGGACTGGAACTTAGACCCAACTTGCTCTCCAGATCTGTTGTATTCGAACGAGCACCATCACTGATGTGTGTTTCAGTGTGTATTTTCGCAGGGTGTGTGTGCCATTTGGCTGCATCTGATGGAGGCTGCAACACACTCGACCCACGCTTCATGTTCCAGAGTGTGTTTGTGTGTGTGTGTGAGGAATAGAGAGGGAGTCAAAACTCAGAAGAGGGCATCAGAGAAGGAAGAGGAGGACGAGCTTCTAAAATAAGACCAGTTTTCCAACATATGGACAGTAGAGAAGCGTGATTGAGAAATAAAGGAGACCGGGGTGAGGAGAGCGAGCGGAGGGGGAACGAGGAAAGGGAATGCAGTTCTCACTGAGCTGTTGCTGCCTCTCATTGACCTGAAAGAGAAAGAGAGAGAGAGAGAGAGAGAGAGAGAGAGAGAGAGAGAGAGAGAGAGAGAGGAGAGGGAGGAGAGAAGATGGATTGCGAGGATGAGCGAGAAAGAGGAGCAGAGATGGCGAGGATGAAGGGCGAGGGAGGACAGGAGCGGAGAGAGGAAGAGGAGGGGGACGGGGGAGAAAAAAGAGAGATGAAGGGAAGTGGGGAAAGACAAGAAGAAGAAAGGAACAAAGTGAACCTCTGATTAATAAATTATTGAAAAGGATAAGGCCCAATAATTTGGGGATAAATCATCTTGTTATCACCATGGCAACCCCTGCTGTGTCATCGCCTGCCCTGACCTTCCTCGCCACCAACAATGATCAATTACCATTGATAACCCTCAGCATCTTCTCACACCAGACATGATGGTCCAATGGTTTCTTGCGAACCGGATCATCACTTTGAAACGTGAAATTGAGCCAAAATCTGTGATCAATACTATTATGTTCAATATCAATAACCAGCATTGACACGATCAAAGGATCGATTTTTTTCTCTCTCTCTCCACATGATCAAGTGAGAAATATGTATCTTAAGTCTTTCGTTTGTTTGTCATGTTTGACTAAGACCGTGGACGATCCACGGTCTCCTGCCCCCGTCGACCCCGATCCCTGCCGCCGCCGCCGTCTCCAGGCGACGGTCCGGGAGACCCGCCGCAGTCATGTACCGTCGGCGGAACATCATGACCGGACACCCAGCACAACGCCAGGACCCCCTGGTCCTGTGGGTCCTGCCGGTGTCAAAAAGCCCCGGGAGTCCCCTCCCTTGCCTCCGCAACATGGCTGGTCGTCAGCAGCACCGAGTCAGAAAGTCACTCCCGGACTGAACGGAACCAAGTGAAAGGCTGCTGGTTCACGAGTCCGTCCTGGATCGAGGGCAGGTGTCAAGAGCCCCCCCCCCCCTCTCTGTCCCCCTGCAACATGGCTGCACGGTAACCCGACCTCACAGGACCTCACGAGTCATTGTCACGGGTCAGTTAGCATCGAGGACCGACTAACGGCTAACGCACCCGCCCCGGGACACACGCGCGCGGTTCTTGTCGCCTTCGTGACTTACCGGCGCTGGGGGTTGCAGGTGGAGCTGGTGGTGCAGTCCGGGGGCAAATCCTATATTTAGACTCTTCTTTCATGTGAAATGTGGCTTTCCTCTCGAGACCGTCATGTTTTTTCCCCGGTCCTCGCTCTCGACCCGACATCCACGGCGGCGGCACAGAGACGTGTTTCTACCCCGGAGTCGAGGATGACGGGTCGGTCACCGAGCAGGGCAGATGGAGGTTTCCTCCTCCTCTCTCTCTCCTCTCTCGCCGTGCGCGTGTGCGTGCGTGCACTTGTTCGTCGGTGTGTGCGTGTGAGAGGTGAAATACACTAAGGAGCATCAATGGAGGTAGTAATATATATATATATATATATATATTTTTTATATAATATTATAGTCAATGACCATGTTTCTATAGATTCAATGTCCTGAATAGGTTAGGATGAAATATTTCCCTACAGGTCAGAGGTCAGGAAAGTGTTTCCCAGGGGTCACATGTGGCCCTTTAAACAATATTATTTAAGCCCTAACAGTAATACAATAAGACAAAACCACTTTATTTTCTACCTATTTAAACCTGGTTTAATTTTTTTCCTCAGAATCCCGAAATATAGATTGAATTGATAAAATTGTGGATTCAAATCACATTCAATATAATAAATGAAATATGTATTATTATTTTACATTAAAAAATACACTTTTTCTTGTAACTAAGGTTCACAATTTCCTGAGGACGTAATTACCTCCCTCCCCTGTCATAGGTGAAGGAATTCTAGCAAAACTGTTTTTCATTGACGTGAGAAGGAGACATGTTTCAGTGCAGCGTCCCTAGACATTAAGATGCCTTGTGTTTAAGAAAGCTGAGCCAAAAGGGAAAGCTCCAAATTAACCATCTTAATTTAGTCTTAAATATTTTAAAAATTAAAAGTGTTACTTTGCTTAGAATGACTCACACCAGTGAACCAAGCTACCAAGTATACCATTCAGTCTTACATTAAGGTAACTTTCTTTACACTCCAGATGTTAAAAAAAAATACTCACCAACATAACTACCATGAAGAGCAATTGATCAAAACTGTTTGTTTTCCTGCTTGAGACCTTGGCTCCTGCAATGGTTTGAGTGATGCCACCTGCTATATATGATGGGCAAAGTAATTGCTTTTTTTCATTAGAGAAATATGCTTATTTTTTTTAACACATGAGAAAATAATTCTATGTATAACCTTAATGGGAACTTGGTTTTAAACAAAAACACATTTTAAATTAATATTTTAGGGGAAGATTATGTGGGATTAGTTTAGAATGAACAACATACATATTTGAAACACAATGTAAGTGTTTTATGTAAGTTGTACAGTGATCAACACAATAGAATTTAATTTTTTTTTTTTTTTTACAGACACAAATATTTTGTGGGATTTAGAAAATATAATAGAGATTCTCACAAAAAAGCTTTTATTTTTGCAGAAAGTGTAAAAGTTAATTGGCAGAGAATTTGATTTTTTTTCCCCTTCAAATGCCAAAATGTTTTTGATCCCACGGAAGTAAACATGTCCCTCAGACCCATGTTTGGGTTCCAGAGGCTGGTCGGACAATGTGTGCAGATCCTGGTGGGAGGCGGCTACAGCTGGTGTATATCCTGTTACTTTTGGTCGGGGGTCTTAATCCCATCGACAAACAGCAGCAATACACCTTCAGTCAAGGCTTTATTTAAGTTTTATAGGAAAATATGCTCCACTTTGAAATACAAAATACAGAAAAAATATTATCTTACATTAAAGTGAAAATAGTAAAAGTTGAGGGCCCAAAGTATAATCCTTGAGGGTCACCATGGATTATAGATGCCACTTTATGAAGAATGCAGCAAATCGCTTTTAAATATATCCTCTCATTTTGATGTAATTCCTGAAAGATGAAGAATCCTCTCACTTCCTAAACAGTAGCAGTTAAATTCTTCAGTGTGTTGCCTGTGCATTTGAATTTCAATGGCCTGGAACATGCTTGTGAATGAACGGTGAAGCTCTATGCCTTGTAGCTCTACGTCACTCTCCCCGAAATCCCTCCAAACTTAAATCCCATCAGCACTCACTTTCAGCAAACCAGCAGCTTGAGCTGTCAGGAGAAGTTTTTCACAGCGAAAGAAGATGAAGGGACCACTGTGAACAACTTTTGAGATATTTATCAACAAGGTAGGAACCTAATTCCAAATATTTCTTTCTTTTCTATTATTATTAATGTCTTTGCATCGTTTAAAGCATTTCAATCTCAGCTAAAGACAAATATTTAGTGAGTGATGTAACCCATTATTAACATTAAAATGTCCAAATAAATATATATATTTTTTTATCATAAATTGGGAGTGAATAAGTAAGAATTTACAGATGATTAACATATAATAAAGTTTTATTGTTGTTTTATGATTACAATAAAAAGTGTCCCTACATATGTCCCCATTTCTATATGTACCATTCGCAAGTCTTTATCATTTGTTTAATAGTACACCAGCATACATGCTCTGATTTAAGACTAGTTAACTGTCTTTTATATGTGTAGATGCAGCAGCAGCTGCTGTATCAGAGTCTGGGCTTGTTCCTGGTCTCTCTGGCTCCACCTGTGCTGTCATTTTCTCGAGGAGCGGGTCACTCCGCCTGTCAGGACTTGAGACCCGGACACATCCGGGCTCATCCTCAGGATCCGCAGAAGAGTTACGTGACCTTGCGGACGTCTTCGTCCTCCTATCGACCAGGACAGCTCGTCACAGGTAATGTCTACAAAAACCAGTAAGGCTGCTGACAGTAGCTACTTATACTTGTTTACATCAGTATTTGTTTCCTCTGCACTGTTTCTCTCTAATTTCCAAGTTTGACATCAGTTTTTCTTTTTTCTTTTATTAAATCAAATTTACAAACAATGTTTGCAAACCAAAAAACACAACATTGTCTTGGTTTGTGATCTATAGTGTGTGGGTTTAGAACTCTCATCTATTTTTAAATGTAATTATGGTAAATACACAATTTAAACATCTTGAATAAACATTTTAAAAATGATTTATATTATATCTATATGTTTTATATAATGTATTTTTAAAATTGGCGAATAAAAGTAACAGCTTGGGTTGGATATTAAATGATGATGGCCATAGTGATTGGCTACATGTCCAGAGTGTCCCCAGTCTCTCGCCCCGAGCAGCTGGGATACACTCCAACCACCCTGCGATCATGTGACCAGAGGGAACCAGAGAAGATGAAAGGCCAGCCTGGTCCCTTTTCAGAACAACGAGAGGAGAAGCGAGAGAGAGAGAAGAGAAAGAGAGAGAGTGCAATAGAGGGGAAAGAGTGAGTGAGAGAAAGAAAGGGGGAGAGAAAGAGAGAGGGAGGAGAGACAAAGATAGTGAGCAAGGGAAGAAAAGACAAAGAGAGAAAATGCGATAGCGAGGGAGAGAGAGATTCATTTCATGCCTGCATGTTTTGAAGGAGGAAGCAGGACTGGCTAGTGCTAGCCCACCTCAGCACCAGGGAGCTACAGCAATAACAACATCCATCACCATCACGACATGAAACCCTAATTTGTTTTGTTCATGTTGTTTTGTTTCAGTGACGGTCCGCAGTTCCAAAGACTTCATGGGCTTCCTGCTCCAGGCTCGCAGGGTGGACGGGTCAGGGGTGAGGGATTCAGACGGATCCAAGGCGGCGCCGACCGGAGCCGGTCCAGTGGTGGTCGGGGGCAGCTGGGCTCTCGTGCCCCCCGGGACTCACACACTCCGCTGCCTGTCGGAGGGCGACACACTCACACACTCCGACAAACAGCTTAAGAGAAACCTGTCGTTCGTGTGGAAGGCACCCAATGAACCAATCGGAGACGTTCGCTTCTAGTAGGTTCTTTTAAAGGTACTCATGTGTGGAGAACTGCCTCAAACGTTTGACTTTACCTGTCCAGCATCACGGTCGTGCAGTCGTACTTTGTGTACTGGGCTGGGATTGAGTCGGAAGTGGTGAAGGACAAAAGTCGCCCTCTCTGGCGTAGAAGTGACGGAACAGAGATGGATGGAAGCAGAAAAAACACAATCCCACCAGGTATGTAAGAAAAGTTTTTCACTTTTAAAGAGCCTAACCCTAATGTGAAACTCTAACTCTCCTGACTCACTCACATGTTTCAAATGTTGAAGTTCTTCCACTCCAAGATGCAGGAAGTCTCTCATCATGACCATGTTTTGAAATAAGTACTTTATAAAGTCCCCCCCCTCGTCTGAAATCTCGGTGAACAAGAGGTTACGAGAGCAGAGTCTATTATGATTTAATAATGGCTTCACCACTCAGCCAGCTGTAATCACACCCCGCTTTGTTTATACAATGATTACCTTGAGGTTGAGACTTCTGTGAAGGATGACCCACTGTGAAGAACTTTGATGTTTGACCAATCACAGCAGAGTGGGTGTGGTTATAGTAGACAAGATTTTATCTAAAAAAAACGTTTTAAGTGGGCTGGGCTTAAGTGCATTTTCTAATATCTTTATTAAAAGAGAGTTTTGTACAAACAGACACATACTAATGAGATCAATAGAGGTCGAAGATATATTTAAGAGACACTTAAATCAACAAATTAGTTTCACTATAAATGTTTTAATTAGCAAAAATGAATGGTCTGTAGCAGGTAATAAACTCGAAGCCCAGTGGCCAACCTGGTACATTGTGTGACTTCAAATATAAAAGCTTTTTTGTTTGGCATTCAGCTCTGTCCACTTGTTTCTTCACAGATCTTTGGTTCAATACAAAACCAAACATCATTTTGACATCAGCGACTCCTTCAATGTCAACTCAAAATCAAAGTTTTTCCAAAACTGCCACAGAAGATGTGCAGATAAGTAGCACCACGACCGCCACAGCCACTCGAAATGCGCATCGGACAGTTGGACCATTCACAATTTTGACGTCTCATCAGAGGGAATCAAAGAAGAATACAAATGAAACCTACACGGTAGTCAAGGATTCCAGCACTGGAAAAGATTTCATCACCAAAGCCACGTTCACAAGGACTGACTCTCCTTTTTCCTTCAAATACGAACCTACTTCTGCACCATCCTTCTTAGCTCTTGAAGAAAACAAGAGAGATGACATTGAAGGTTTAAATCCTCACAATGACTCTGACTTGAAGGACAAAACACAAAATCCAGAAAATGCGTGGGAGATCCTACAATATACCACCCTGTCTGCATTTAAGACATATCAGACATCCCATGATCAGACCAGTAAGTCCAAGCTTGAATTCCTCACGCAGGAGAACAATGATGCCAACACTCCCTCTAAAAGTGACACCTCTCAAACTGTGGATACGACATCTTCTAGGACCAGTTCCAGAACATATGCTAATCTCTTCACCGTCGCTCGTAGATCTACAGACAAACCCACAAACATTCCCAAACATTCTAACCCTTCTTCACAGATAGATACAGATTTGTCATCGACCCGGATGTTGCAACACTCTGACCAGTTCAAACCAAACACAGCTCATACTCTCAGACCAGAGCTCCTTCTTCAATCAAACCCCTTTAGTCAACAACCAACATCTCCGTCTCTTCTCGGTCTTCTCTTGCAAACATCAAGCAGCCTGTATAAGAAACTTCCAAAGCAAAACCCATTCCAAACGAACCAACCTAAATCAGCCACAGCCGAGATAGACCTCAGTATAAGCCCTGACAGGAAATCCCATGAATACACAACAGACTTGACTGAGCTTGAGTTAAGATGGAATCAAGCAGAGTCCACTGTTGTACCACGATTAGCTTCCTTACTTGATACAACATCCCCAACAAACAAAGGTAGGGACATTGGACGTGACCAGTCTTCACATTCGTCTTTCACTTCTCGACCCATAAAAATGCCTCAGTTTTCTACCACTGAAGCAAACCGACTATTCAGTGATTCTATGTCAACACAGTCAGCACACGAGGATTCTGAGGGCAAGACACGTTCTGCCTTTTCTACACCTCCAACTCCGTCACCAATAGCTAGGCCTCCTGTTTCACCTCAACAGCAGCCCTTCTTCACACCCTCTTCACGACCAACGAACGGCTCATCAACACCATCTGTACTTCCTTCCTTTTCACCCACTTTTTTACCCGTTTCTTTACCATTTTCAACCCGTGTCCTGTCCTCATCCTCACCCTACAGATCCTCATCAAAACATTCAATTCCTTCTACCCCTTCAACTATAGTAACTTCAAAGGAAACCATTTCATCCCTTGCTCCCTCTTTTTCTTTTTCGGAAACACCCTCAACCTCGATCCACGCAGGACCTTCTCCGGCTCTCCGGCGTGCCCACAACAATCCCTCTCAGACACAAACCAATTCTGGCTCAGCAACCCCTAAACCAGAGGTCCATCTGAACCCCAAACCCCATCCGAACCTGAACCCCAAATCCAATGTGAACCCGGGAAACAACATCAAATCAAACGCTCCAAAGGTGGACACGAAACCGCCGCCTAAACCATTTGAAACCCCAGACACTGGAGGGACATACCCCGACATCACATCCAGGCACAGCCCATGGGAGGTCGGCATGCTGTTGGGCTGCTCTGTGGGACTCGGTATGATGCTAGTTTTCGGAGTGAGGTACGTGTATCGCCAGGCTTGTGGCAAGCGGACAGAAGTGACACTTCGCGACAGGGAGAGACGATACGCGACCGGTGAACGAGGGTTGATCCACGTCCAGGAGTGTGGAGATCTAGTGAGGGTCCGGCGGCTCAGGGAGAACAGCTTTGTGCTTCTGGCAGAGTACGATATTTTAGCCGGCACAGGCGACTGACTACGATGATCGATCCTCTAATTACTAAATACTCTTTAATCAAGTAGCTAACTTTACTGCAGGGACATATTAGCTTGAGTTATAGCAGCCACTATGAGCTGTGCTTTTTATGCGTGTTGTTGCCACAAAGCTTTAGTTAGTCTCAATCTCTAGCACGACCTCTTGGTGGTTTTATTCTGGCTATGGCTCATGCACTGACCTTTCTAAGAAGGCCAATCAACAGGTGCATGTTTTATTAGAATCAGATTTCAGAACCATATATATTTTTACTCTAAGATGTCATCGGTTATACTTTCAGCAAACTTTCTCACTTAATAATAAAAAATATTTTATGCTTGGTACGTCTGTGTGGTTATCTTTCAACGGACTGCGGCTTCGCTGTGCTTCGATGAGGTTTGCTTGTTCATGTTTCAGTAGCGGCCATTAGAAAATACACAAGATTGGCAGAGGCCTACTTTATAATGACTCCATCTTAGCATGTGAGAGAAGAGCCATCTGTCCAAAAACTATTATAGGGCTGCCAATACAAGAGCAGAGTCCCAGAGGAATGCTTGAAAGTTCAGGCTGAGTGCACACTACTTCTCTGTGCTTAAAAAAAACCCGATTAATTTCACACACCTGTACCCACCTGAGTTTCTTACTGGAGTGTAACTCGATTAATACGATTTATTTTGAAGGAACATGAAACATTTTTGCTAATATTTTATAACTTGCCAGGCTGTTTGATTGCCTGAGACGTGGTATGACAGACCGACTAATGGTGGAATTATATATAATTTGGCCAAATAAACTGGGGTTTGACTTTGAGATACTTTAAGATTGTACTTTGCAGCAGTAGATCCTGCTTCCTGTTTGTAAATCTTCTCAATGTAAGTAACAATTCCGTTTGAAGAATAAACAGTAATAAGTCTCTTTAAAAGTATTTTTTAAGGAATGGGTGGAGTCAGTCCAAACTTCAGTAAATAATCTTAGTAAACAAGAATGCTTCACATTGAGGGGTTTCAACTTCTGATGTAGGATGACAGTGACGACCATCAACCCTTTAAAGCATCTCACAAAACTGTTTCTGTTATTTTTAAGAACACTTGATGAAATATAACTTTTCTGTTAAAAATCTTCCTTTCAACACGAAATTGAGAATATTTATGAAATACTTTTTATAGGCTTAGATGTTGTCATCATTTTTTTTTTAAAAAAGAATGAAATTTAACAGATCTTTTTGAATTTAAATAATAAAAATAAAGTATGTATTTTACGTTCTCTTGTTGCATAATGCAGTTTATAACACAGTTTTGAAATCTGCTTAAGGGCCAGAAATGGACCCTGAGCTGGACTTTTCTCTTTTCCTGATGAAGACAATTGAGTGTTCGTCAATCCTTCATCGCATTTCTGAGGCAAATAAAACGTAGCATGATATAATTTACGTTTTTTACTCCAGCTCATATACCTTCTCACATTCAAGCATCATGTACAAAAGTGACATTTCAGACAAAAGTAATATTTGTCAATATAATATTTCATCGTCAACAATATCATAAAGTCCAGCCTTAGCTTTGACCTCTCAAGAATAGAAAGTGTAACAAACTCCATATCAACCGGCAGTGTGAGCAGAGAAAAGGGAAAAGAAGTAGAGTTTGGTCCTTGTAACAGTTACCCGTCTTGATCCCATGGGGCGGTGCTTTTTAAAAAGAATGTTGAAAAATATGAGTCTTTTCATAAAAAAATAAACATCGTTAAAAATGTAGAAAATACAAAGTCTCTGTGGTAGGAATGTAGTCTGTGGATGTCAAAGGTAGATCGCAAACCAGGTAGAGGTCTCGGTTGCTTGATAGAAGGTGAAAAGGCACGTTAACGCCAACCTTGGTCCATCTTTTACCTTCAGATCGGCTGTAGAGAAATCTTCGCTGCCTGGACAGAGGAAATAAAAAAAATAAAAATACTGATGGACTGATCAAAACCAGCTGAGGTGAAGAAAACAAAGCTCTTCTGTGTTTGCGGAACAGATGGTAAAAGATAAGGCGGTAACTTCTGATGATAGTTTTGTTAGAATATTATTTAACAGGCATGTAGTTTTCTAAAAATACTGAATCCTAACCACCATTGTGCATTTGGTTGGTTAGGCCTAAACTGCCATAACCAAATACAGTCCAGTCCACAGAAGGTTCCCACTGGTGCAGAAAGAAGGAACTTACAGACAATACTGTTTGGATAGTTAAGCCGTCTTACATCATGATGAGTACCTTTGACAAATGTGTGATGAATTAAAAAAGGTCCAACAGAGCAGAACAGGTGTGGTTTGAGCCTCACAGTCATTATGCCTGCTGCTCTTCAAACCTTTGGCAATCATCATATACATATAAGATTATTAGGTGTTGTGTGAAATATTTCTCTCTGTTTGACTGGAACACACATGGAAGCCTTGACTCCACATCTGCATCAGTGAACCTGAGCCATCCAGAACTTGTCTCACCTGTTGCACACTGGACACACCTCAGAGGGCAGCAGCTTTGTTAGCAGAAGGGTTAACAGGGAGGTGGCCAGAACTACTTGTCCGTCTCATAATCTTACAAACTAAATATTGACCTTTTTTTTTAGAAAATAATTTAATTTACTTTAACGGTTTCTACAAGGATGTGTAGTCGGCATCTTAGATTTTGTGGCTTTTAATTTCAGACTCAGGTTATCAATATGTTGATTCAAGATAGCAACGTCCTGATTAAACAAATCCTCATATTTATGTATTTTTATTTCATTGTACTTCAGATGTGATTTTAAAATACTTTTTTTATTTTTTATTATCCACAGATGTGTATATATCCACACCCAGGTTTCCAGTCTTTGTCCTCTATATGTTAAAACATTTTTTTGGATATGAAACACACAGTCGAAAAATAGTTGTTGTTTTTCTCTCTAAACATAGATGTTACACTAAACCAACACTAAAACAATGTTGGTTTATGTATTTTAAATATCCTGCAATTCAATGAGGGACATTCACAATGAAACATTCACATAATCAATTGACAAAATTACGTGAAATTATAATTCATTGACGTTATCACCACCACCACCAATTTATCGAATTAAACTGAATTAAATTGCAGCTGATTGGTAGCTGCGGTTATTTCCTGACACCAGCAGGGGGCGTCAGAAAAACGCAGCCTACTCATGATTCAGGGAATCTGATTCATCAAATGATCAATCAAACTAAATTTAGCTTTGCATCTACTCACTCCAGACGGCAGTGACGGGCCTTGGCCCTATCTCAACAACAGACTAGGCTGCAGGAGACAAAAGTGGGTTAGAGCTGGAATATAGCAGATCTGGTGAGAAGCTGCACCTGTACAAACGAGATGAAACAGCCTCTCACCTTCTGACGACTGCTCATCCAACTGCGGATTGTCGGCACCAGGATGGAGCCCAGGAGGATCTGAGCTGGGTGGTAGATGAGCAGTGGCACGGAGATGAGAGACAGATGCTCATAGCCCTCAAACACGATCTTCAACATGGGGATACCTGCAGACAGAATCAGTGTGGACCGCGCACCCACAAACATTGTCACTAACAACACACAAATCTAACACTCCGGACGGTTTGAAATAAATAAATAAATAAATAATCATGGGTCACTGACCAAGGGTAAGAGACTTATGTGTTGAGCAGAAGATGATGGCGACCGTGTCCGCTGGAGTGAATCCTGAGCCGGGACTGCAGAGAGAAAGGTGACATATAGTTGTCGATATAATAATTTTATATTGAGAACAATCATTAATATACAGGGCTGTCATCCTCCATCTGTCCAAAAAACATATGTTCTTCAGGGTGTGAGGTGTTGTAAGTAAGTAAGTAAGTAAGTAAAGTTTATTTGTAAAGCACCTTAGTTTTAAGGATCGGGGAAATGCGAGTTCTTCTACTAGAGCGAGTCAGAATTCTTGCTGCAGAGTTTTATATTAACTACAGGCGAGACACTTCCTTCTTGTTTAGACACGAAAATAAACTGTTACAATATATACTTGAGGACAATATGTGAACCAACATGTACTCCTATTACAGGATACAAGAAAACTGAAATATCAGCAATACGTTCTAATGAAAAGTTGAAACACTCAAGAAAGCGATTCAACTAACAGCCTTGTAAAAAAAATGTATATATATATATATATATATATATATATATATATATAAATATATATACACACAGTATATATATATATAGTAATGTTAGTGCTAATACAATTTTTTAGGTATCAATCCCAGCTCCAGATGTGTTCATTTGTCCGAGCAAGGCATTTAACCCAACTTTATAAACAAGACCAATTTACAAAATAAAATAAAACACGAAAGACATATGTTGGTGTTTGCAAGGTTCATTAAATAAACTGACCTTTTCATCTTTTAAAACATGTGTGTTAATTATATACACTCACCGTGTGGAAAAGGCAAACGTGAGCGTCATGAAGCTTAGCTGGATGAAGAAAACTGAAAATTTAAAACAGATTTTAAAATCATTATTAAGAGCAACACATTTAAAATGTTTACGTTAATATAAATCGATATAAATTTTATGTTCATAGAAACATACTGTATAATACTTTTTATTATACTCGGTGGTGGTACCATAACTATCTTGATACCTCAATTAAAGCTATTCATATATATTTTTAGCATCAATTAATTTCAATTCATCAATTTGAGTTTCTCTTTTGGTGTCAAATTCAATTATGCAATATTAAAACTTAAGTATAACATACTCACCTATAACATGATATTTAAAATGTTTTTTTTTTTAAATACTGTACATCTAACATAAAATAATTTAAAACAAAAAATTAGACATGAGAAAACATGAAATACAAATATAATAGTGTAAAAGCAATATTATTTTAAACTTTGGCCAGATTTAGAGATATTTGAATATTACTGTGGTTAAAGAGGCTCGAATCACAAACACAGGCTGGAACAAAAGAGGACGAGCTACAAACACAGAGAGCACTGACTGATAAGAACGACCAGCAGCAGACTGGTGGGGTCCAGCTCGATGTTGGGATTACTGAAGGTGTCGCAGAAGGTCGTGTAGATTATCATGAGCAGAACTGCGCTGCTGATGGCACCGAACGGAGGCTTCTGTCGCTCCAGAAACTCTCGGATAAAACCACGACAAACCTGTGATGAGGAACCCGAGTCACTTGCTGCCACAGAGGAAACGAGAGATGCTCTACATCTATGTGTCAGTACCTGACCCAGGACCAGTGGAACCACTACCGTCACAAAGAGCTGGGAGAAGATGGAGGAGAAAGGAACTGAGGATGAAGAGCCAAGCTGGAGATGATAAAAAGAATTACAGATGTCTTTGTTTAAAAGTGGAAGGCAGTGAAGAAAAGAAATGATACTTACGAAGAGCAGCAATAACACTGGAGTTACAACGATCCCCTGAAGCAGGAAGACATGTGGTTAGAGGTCTAGCCAGGGTCACAGCACGTCTCGAATATTACGGCAGAAATGGACTCACCAGGAAACTTCCAAAGGCTGAATTGAAAATGGCAGCAGCCTGACGGAGAGAAAGTGTCAGTCAGAGCAGTAACAACACTGGGTCTATTGGATCAGTACACATGCTTTCAAACAGATACAGCTTTTGTCTGTTGTGCTGTGTTTGTGTTTCCAGCTGAGCTGCTAAAGCTCTGCTGCGGTGATGAAAGCACAGAAATCAGAGCCTAAAAAACTACTTTTATCTGATTATAACTACATGAAACCTTCTTTTGTTATACAATATGAAGACAGAGGAGTTGATTTAATGCACGTATTAAAGAACAGGTTGTCCAGTCCTGTCAGCTCAATGTGACTATGTTTGGTATATTGAAAATTAAAGAGTGTGAGTAGCGCCTTACTTCGTTGCCTCCGACAGATTTGGTGAGAATGACGGCAGAGGAGACAGGAGGGGGCATGCAGCTCACGGTCTGTAGCCTTGACGACAACAAATACAAGTTAAGTATGGTTCACTATTTTTAATCATCGAGGATCGACCATTAATTTTTAGATAGTTAATAAGAAAATAAAAATTGCCTCTTCGGACACTTTTTACATCATTGAATATTTGAGTACGAGGTGAAAACATGAAGAGTTGCAGTAGAGAATTTTTAGGCCCGTTCACGATTACCCTCATTCCTCCCTCCACCCCCTAAAGGTAGTGGTGAATATGACTCTTTATACGTGACCCAGACTTCATGTAAAATGAGCCCGAGAGTTAAATAAAGGTTTCATTCAGAAACACACTGTACCCTCTGAGCAGCCAGTGATCGATGGCCGTCAGCGCCAGCACTCGGAGCAGCAGCCAGACGGCCAGCGGGAAGAAGACGAGGGTGAAGGACTGGACAAAGAGGTGAAGGCGGACATGTAGCAGGGCGCTGGTTAATTCCTGCGGAAGAGAACGCCACATCACCGACGGCATGGGAAAAGCATGACCTCTCAAGAGGAATTTCTTACCTCCGTCTTGAGTGACAGGCCGCTGTTGAAGAAGATGAGGGAGACGGCTACGTAGGCTACTGTGATCTCTGGCTTTAGCGGACCTTTGAGATGATTCAACCATGAGAGAACAAACAATTAAAGAAATACATAAAACTATACTTTGAAACATAACAGACCGCTCAAGTAGAAGAACTCACATTTCTCCGATCCTTAAAACTATTCACTGGCTTCCAGCTTCTTTCAGGATCAACTTTAAAATTCTGGTTCTTACTTTCAGATCTATTCATGGTCAGACTCCTCCTTACATCACTGATCTGATCCAGCCGTACACCCCAGCTCAGGCTCTGAGGTCTGTGGATCAGAATCTACTGATGGTTCCTCGAACACGGTTCAGGACCAGAGGAGAGAAATATTTTCAGGCTGTTGCTCCTAAGCTTTGGAACCATCTTCCTCTCTCTTTGCGCTTGATGGAGTCTACTGACTCCTTTAAGAAACATCTTAAGACGTTTCTATTTGTTCAGGCTTTTCCTTGATTTTCTGGAACTCCTGTTGTGTGCAGTTTTATCTTGATTTTTAAATATATACTTACTTATTGAATATTGTTTTGATTGTTTAAGCGCTTTGTGACCCTGGTCTGGAAAAGCGCTATACAAATAAAAAAAATTAAAAAATAACTTTATTTATGTGTGTCTAAGTACTAGAATAATCCAATCTAAATTGACTTTAGTTTCTACCACTGGTTATGTGACAAATCTTAAATAAAAAACATCCAACAGTAGCACAGCATGTCCACTATCTTATCTACAAAAGTCATTATGGTGTCTATGTAAACTATGAAAGCGATAAACCGCTGATAAGAACGTGTATTATCGCTCAAAGTGTTTGTGACAACCTTGTAGTCGCAGCTCGACAGCAGTGTTGACTTAAGTCACGACACGTCACGGAAATATAACAGCTCGCCGTGAAATGTTGGTCAAAACGACGCAAGCATGTGTGTGTTGACATTGATGCTGAAATGCAACGTGTCACTGCGGTTGTAACACGCGCGCGGATACGCATCCATACGCACACCCACCCGCCACCAAACTCCATTGAGATTTCATCAACTTCTTTATTCAATCGCTGTTTACGTCTTAAACGGGACAGTTAACCAAACACGCCATAGTTCAGGTTAAAGCACTCGGTGTCCTTGTAAATTCGGTTTAGTTATTTTCAGATAATATCTCAGGTTGGACATATATTCTAAAGTTAAAAGAGTACACTAGTGTGTTTAACTAATATATCCATGTTGAGTCGACAGATGGAGAAGACATGTTTTAAACGTAAAGTTTCACAGATTTGATACACTTTTGAGTTAATATTATTATTACTTTACATGTCGGTTCAGACTAGTTGTAAAGTCATCCTCGTCTCACCTCCTCTGACGCCGAAACTCGGCTGGAGTCGGGCGGTGAGAATGACCACCACGATCCCGATGATGAACCATTCCTTTCGTATCCTCGCCAGCAGTCCCATGTTCGAGCCCCGGGGTTGTCCGGGTTCACCCCACCGGCCACTGGACCTCCGGCCAGCCTCTCCTGACCCACTGGTTCGGCTCCGTCGAGGCTCGCTCCCGCTGCGGAGGAATCAAACTGAGAACTGACGCTGACGCTTCCGGACACACGGCTAGCACTCGGCTGTAAAGGCAGCAAGCAACGCGCATCAGCATTTCATATTACCGTAAAGCATATGACGCGTTTGAATTTTTGTTTTTGTTTTAAATAATGGGTTCATTTTAGCATGTTAAGTTCCACCATAAATACTTGTGTTGTTTGTTATATACTACAAAATATATACGACTAAACTTATCTGGATGTTCTGTTCTATGTTAGTCTTTGTATGCTTTGTCTTTGTTATTTTTCTCTGATCTATGTTATTTATCTTTAGACTTAGATTGTATCATCTTGTTCTTTCTCTTTATTTCTCTTCGTTCTTGTTCTTATTTTATTTGTATTTATTTTTTTTTATGAAAAATTGCTGTATTTGCTGTGGCTATTGGAAAAAAAACAATTTCACGAAGGATTCCTGAGGGATCAATAAAGTTCTACCTAACCTAACATAACGTAAAATAAATATTGTATCATATTCAAAACTCACATATTATACAGTATTCCCACTTTTTTTATTATGATCACAGCTATATTTAATGGCACTATTGCACTTATATAGTTCACAAATCTGGACTACTTATTCTATCATTGATTTTCTGCTACTGAGCATGGAGCTCAACCACTACATGTTTCTTGAATATATTTTCTCCACACCACAGAAAGAGGCTCTTAAGAGCTCAGAGAACAATCAGCATCACTTGTACAAGATTCAATCATCAGCATGACATTCTCTGTCTTTTGTCCAGCAGTGCTTGTACCACACCTAGAGAATATACCTTTTATTGGATATTGACCACAATTTAACAACACCTGAGCTAGGCAGACAAAATTCACCTGTTTAAAAATGTGGGTCAATACAATTGTTACCAAAGTATACATTGCAACCAAGTCAGTTGCTGTTAGAAATGTCAGCTAACTTCCCCAGAAACCGAATGGATTCTTCAATATTTCCATCATATTTCCAACATCGTTTTAAACATTGTCATAATTCGACACAACAATCTACAAATCAAAGGTTTTGACACCAAACGTTTGTCATTTTTCCAATTACATTGTAAAATATATCATTTTTTCACAAAAACAAAAATAAAGTATGAACAGCGCTATGCTATTCATATGTACCTCTTTAACTAAGCTTAGAAATACTAAACACAAAAACAATTGTATTAGTAAAACAGTGGACGGAACAGTAGGTCATTGCAACTAAAAAAGTCACCGCTAGATGTCAGTAGTCTTCCTCAAACGGACTTTTCCGGCATCGATATAATTTCCTCCGAGAAGCTGTGAGTTCCAGTTGATATGGTGTTAATCTTCACCTGAAATATCAAATAAATAATCTCATAAAGTACCGTTTGTTTTTGTATACTAAATACTAATAATAATATTGCCACACTGATAATAATACCAAATAAAACATATTAGGCATGTTTTTGTGTTTCTTACTATTTTTAAAATTATACCCAGGCATTGAGGATATATTTAACTTTAAAGAAAAATGTATTGGATATGGTTTTACGCCCTGCAGTCATGACATAGCCCTGGTGAAGCATCCTCAGAACTTCATTGATGTTTGTCCACAAGTGAGTGCAGCTGACTATTGATCTTCCAAAGAACTTGCAGAAGCATGAACTCACAGAGAACTAAGATACATTTTTGGACTAATGCACTGTTCATTTATTATTTAATAATTATTCTTCGACTTGCAAGTATACTTCTGATGCCTATTGAATGTTTGAAGGGAATATAAGCCCTTATTAAATGATCAAACCACTTCTCACAGTGAGTAGAGAAAAGGGATGTTTGCAAGAACATGGACATGAAACAACACAAGCAACTCCCAAGCAGCAATTCTTTCTGGATTCCAAAACAATTCGCAAAATAGCCAACATGTCCGGTGGACAGTTTTCCATGCAATTTTTAGACTTCCCCTTTGCACTGTGACACTGTAACCAACAGCTTCACTAACAAACTGCCACTTAACATTCCACTGCTTGACTGCAACAGCTGAATAAAGATATATAAATAAAACACCTTCCAAATCATTACTCAATAATGTTTTTTATGATCAATGGCTGAGAATCTTATAAAGAGTCGTTTTTCTGTTCATTTAAATTAATAGTTCAATTTAAAAATATGTTTCTTGAGTCATAATTGACATAATCTTTTCTTTAATTGCATTTAATATCATTTTCTAGAACTCTTTAATGACTGATCTCAGAAATACTTTCTTACACCTAGTTGACTTGTAAAATAGCAGATATGAGAATAAAAGTAAAATTTCTAGCATGATTTCCCGAAAGAGAAAAACATTTTTTTCCTGCTTATCTTTTTATTTATCCCCACAGATGTTATTCAAGTTGTCTGCACAGCTGTGATGGAAACTGGGTTTACTGTGGTGGACGTGTTTGTATATTCTTCAAAGAGTCAAAGGATCTTCATTAAAGTTACATGTTTGGAGTGGAAACCAGAAGCAGACGAGAGTGAGATGTTGTTTCCTGAATGTTCGTTTTGATATGAGCTTTAGGTTTGGCTTGTTTGTTCTCAAGTTAATGATCTTCAAGTGCAATTTGTCAATTATCCTGCGATGCCTTTGTAGGGAGTGTAAATACACCACATGTCTATCTACGTTAGATTTAACGTCAGGCTGCAGTTCACTCAGCTTGGGTGGTTGTCTTGAACACTTAAGTTAACATTTTCATGATTTTCCTTTATAAGTCATTGGTTGTTTGGATAAAAATTCCAGTTAAATATATCTTATATGAGTCAAACACAGTGATATTTGAGTAGTGAAATAAAGCTTATATGATTTACAGAAAGTGTGCAAGAATTATTTAAACAAAATTAGGCATGTGCATACATTTAGGCATCACAAAAGAAAAATTACTCAATATTTTGCATCCTCCTTCTTCTTCAGAGATGTTTTCAATAATATTCAGGTCCGGGGACTGAGATGGCCAATCCAGAACGTTATACTTGTTCCTCTGCATGAACACCTTAGTAGATTTTGAGCAGTGTTTAGGATCATTTTCTTGTTGAAAGATCCAGCCCCGGCGCAACTTCAACTTTGTTACTGATTCTTGGACATTGTTCTCCAGAATCTGCTGATATTCAGATGAATCCATGTGCCCCTCAACCTTAAAAATATTCCCCGTACCTGCACTGGCCACTTCAGCCCCACAGCATGATGGAACCACCACCAAATTTTACTGTAGGCAGCAAGTTCTTTTCTTGGAATGCTGTGTTCTTTTTCCGCCATGCATAACGCCCCTGGTTATGCCCAAATAACTATATTTTAGTTTCATCAGTCCACAGCACCTTATTCTAAAATGAAGCTGGCTTGTCAAAATGTGCTTTAGATACCTCAAGCGACCCCGTTTGTGGCGTGTGCAGAGAAAAGGCTTTTTCCACATTACTCTTCCATAAAGCATCTCCTTGTGTAAAGTGCGCTGAATAGTTAAACGATGCACAGTGACACCATCTGCAGCAAGTTGATGTTGCAGGTCTTTGGAGCTGGTCTGTTGGTTGACTGTGACTGTTCTCATCATCCTGTGCCTCTGTTTATCTGAGATTTTCCTTGGTCTGCCACTCCGGGCCTTAACTAGAACTGTGCCTGTGGTCTTCCATTTCCTCACAATGTTCCTCACAGTTGAAACTGAGAGCTTAAATCTCTCAGATAGCTTTCTATAACCTTCCCCTAAACCATGATGTTGAACAATCATTGTTTTCAGGTCATTTGAGAGTTGTTTTGAGGCTCCCATGTTGCCACTCTTCAGAGAAGATGCAAAGAGGAGAAACACTTACAATTGGCCTCCTTAAATACCCTTTCTCATGATTGGACTCACCTGTGTATCATGTAAATAATATAAACTTTATTTCACTTCTCAAATATCACCGTGTTTGTCTCCTATAAAATATATTTAACTGGAATTTTTTATCCAAACAAACCAATGATTTATAAAGGAAAATCATGAAAATGTACAGGGGTGCCAGTTTAGACTAGAGCTGCAAAAACGGAATGAACAAAAATAAAACAACAAAAAGTAGGTCTGTGCCCAAGGAGGACAAAAACAACAAAAAACTGAAAGAATTGTAATCCATGAGTGTAGAGAATGAACATACCTGGGAGTGACGATTATAATCTGGCGCCTGTTGCTGCAGGAAATGTGTCTCTGCTGTAAGCTCTGCTGCTGTATTGATGATTGTCTGATGAGCTGCAGCTGCTTTGAGAGCAACAGGCGCCGTGTAGCTCAGGATGCAGAAGAGTCATACAAAACAAGTTTAAAAAGAAAATCATGACAAAACATGACATTTTTTACACTTAACATTCTTTTTCTACTCGGAAAAAAACATATATTAACATAATCCTAAATGCTGTACATATTCACATACTTATTTTTGAGTCATTAGAATGATTTTAATACTAGTCTACTTTTGAGTTTGCCCTTTAAAAGATAAGTATTACTAATAGTGAATTATTACACTCATGGTAATTACACCTAATAAGGGGGTTAATAGAAAGAAGTTAATTTTCACCAAAGTTAATCTTTAATTACTTCTTTATTACCTGTTAGTAATCAGTAATTAAGGTCTTGTTCAGCTTGAACTATGCTATTAGGGGTAAAATATGGTCACTATAAAGAAGATTTAGTATTTTATAATTATTAGTACTTAAATGTACTATTGGTTGAGCCATATTTTTACTTTGTAATACAGTTAATAATAAAAAAGAGATTTATTTCTGGGTAAGAAAATAACTGTTTATCCACCATTCAAGGAGATTCAAGAAGAGGAAAGACGGACATTTTAAAACTAGTTATATATTTAGTGAGCTATTGTGTTTATAGCACCAGTGTTCATCCTATCCTAGTTGTTTGCTAATATAAGCTCAGTCTGGCCTCATTTTTGTTCAAATGAATCAATAAAGTAAAGCTCCTTGTGAACTTTACAGTCAGTGAATCCACACCAGTGATTTATTAGGGTTCAAACACACTTGTGTGTGTTTATGTGTCAGTAAACGCTCTCTCACTTCATATCCGTAAGTTAATGGGAATTTCCACTGTGTTTAAAACGTCTCCTCTAATACACAGAGAGGGATCTGAGAAGGGGGGGTTCGGGAGGGAGGTCTAATGGTGGGAAGGTAAAGTCAGCTGCCACTGTCAAGACTTCATTTGTTTCGTCTTTGACTCGGAGGGAGAGCATTTGTCCTCGAGCTACACACTTAAGCTGGAAGATATTAAATCATTAGGAGACTCAAATTCAGGAGAACGGTGACAGGTGAGATTCAAATCATGTTTCTAAAAATTCGTTAATGATCACATTTTTTTGTAATCCAAAAATAACTCTTACTTAAATGTATAAAATGAGATACTTCATGTGTATGTACAGTATGGAATCATTTGAGGCTGTATTTTATATCAACCCAAACGATTCAGCATCATTTTTCATCTGTTTGAACATTTGCATTACTTGTTGAAATGGTTTTAAGAAAAAATATAGTTTTCACATGAAAGTCAAATATCATGTTAGAAAATCATCTGGACTTTAAACATTTTAAAACATTAAAAACATCATTAATCTTTTGTGTTTGCAGATGATTCCGTGGGCCAAACTACTATGAATCCATTCATGAGTTAAAATCTCAAAGAAAAAAAAAGGGGCTTTTTGGTGTTAACGTTACCATAGTTGCTTTTACTTTCCCAAGAAACTTCTAAATCTTCTAATTAGAGGATTTATAAAAACAAAGACCTTGTTTTGAAATTTAATTCTCAAAACATTAATTTCCTCTGCACCATCCAGAAGTGAGCTCGAGCCCACGTTTTGTCCACAAAATGAAGTCTAGACTACTTTCATCTTGCTTGCTTCCAGTCCTACTGCTTCTCTCGTGCCGCGGTGATCTCGTTCTCTGTCATAACAATGAATCAGCGGATCTGTCGCGCATCATCGTGAGTGCCATGGACCTCAATGTGCCATCGCACGGACCAGAGAATGACCCCCATGTTCATGGTGAACAACGACTCCTAGTCCAGGAAACCATCCACAAGCCGGACTCTTTGGAACCCTCACTCAGAAAGTCCAAGAACCCCATCAAACACAGACACAAGCATGAGAGGAAGCCTCACGTCACGAACACTTCGGTGACGCTCGAGAGACGTCCGATGCTCGTGCCCAACTGTGTGCACCAGACCTCCATCCAGCTGGCCTTCAAGTTCATCAACACGGCTCTGTCCTTTCTGATCTTCACGGTCGGCATCATCGGAAACGCCACGCTGCTCAGGATCATCTGCCGGAACAAGGGCATGAGGAACGGACCCAACGCTTTGATAGCAAGTCTGGCTCTGGGAGACCTGATCTACATCGCCATCGACATTCCCATCAACGTCTACAAGGTACGTCACATGATCGCTTACCGTGGAGTTGCTGATCCTCAACCTTTCCTAGTTTTATTTCTGAACGCACTGGGTGAATCTGAGATGATCTTCTCGTCACCATGAGTATCTCCTCACCAGGAAGGCCTCCTGCAGCAGAGTGTGTGACTGATAAAAGTTTTTAAATAACCTGCTTACTGATAGGATGTGTTTGTGTGCAGCTTCTTGCCATGCAGTGGCCGTTCGCCGACAGCCCCTTTGGTCTCTTCCTGTGTAAGCTGTTTCCCTTCCTGCAGAAAGCTTCAGTGGGCATCACAGTGCTCAACCTGTGCGCTCTCAGTCTGGACAGGTAACTTCGGTACAGTTCTGAGATGTAACGCCGCATAACTACGTTATCCATACGGCAGGTATCGAGCTGTTGCATCATGGTCTCGTGTCCAGGGCACAGGCGTTCCCATGGTGACAGCCGTGGAGATCGTGCTGATCTGGCTGGTGTCGGCGATGCTGGCCGTGCCAGAGGCCATCGGCTTCAACATGGTCACCTTTGACTACAAGAACGTCACCATAAGAACGTGCATGCTGGAGGCACACACTCCCTTCATGACCGTGAGCGTTCCTCTATTTCATTATTTACTTCAAGATATCTTCACGTATTTGACATTTTCAAACCTCTGCACATGTGAACAAACTAGTAATGGGCTGATGAGGGTTTATAAAAACAAAAAGGAATTCAAAGATGGCCTCTCTCAACTACACTCTTTCTCTTCTAACCACGGACTCTCAAATTATGAGATGAGAGCGCCGCCTTTTGATCTTTGAAAAATTTAAATCAAGAAAAAAAATACTGTTGTTGGTTAGATTGAATTAAAGTACTATATGGTATAGATGTATGTAGATGATATTAATAATAATGTAGTATATATGTGTATATATTATGTTTTATATGGACATCTTTGAGTATGTACTATTTCATGTTATATTGTGTAATATGGATAATATGAGATATAGTTATATGTTATGTATTACTATGAGAGCTTATATGTTGTGCATTTCTATGGATGTTAAAAAATTAATTAATTAAAATTTTTAATTTACTTCGTTCTTCCTGCTACTTTTTTTTCAGACTGCAGTGTTTTATCAATCTTTCTGTTTATTTAGCTCTACTTTTTTACTTCGTATTTCTGTCTTTTATCTGTACTGATAGTGACCTTTTTTAAAAATGTTCCAACATGGAATATACTCACGTGTTCCGTCACTTGTAATAAACATCAGACAGACTTCATCATTAATTTAAAATTAACTAATAACAACTTCATTTTTCAGTTCTATCGAGACGCTAAAGACTTCTGGTTGTTCGGGTTCTACTTCTGCGTTCCCGTTGTCTTCTCTGCTGTGTTCTACGGCCTCATGACTTGTGAGATGCTGCACCAGAAGGGAAGCCTGAGGATGTCTCTGAACGACCACCTGAAGCAGGTGAATGAACTGTTTTGTGTCATGACCTGGAAAGATGATGTGCAATAATGTTACCCGATGATTGGAATGATGGTTTATGAAGTTCTGATTATTGATGTTGAATCTTGATAGATGAATCGTTATAACAATAATGGAGAGTCGTGTGAATATTTTCTTCTTCAGAGGAGGGAGGTGGCCAAGGCGGTGTTTTCTCTGGTCCTGATCTTCGCCTTGTGCTGGTTTCCTCTCCACTTGAGCCGCCTGCTGAAGAGAATGGCCTACAAATCCAACGATGCACACCGCTGCGACCTCTTAAAGTGAACTCACACTCCATAGTTAGCGTCGCCACAGTTTGTTGGTCATTTATTAATCATTTATTCTAAACATCTTGCAGTTTCCTGTTGGTGCTTGACTACTTCAGCATTAACATGGCGACCGTCAACTCCTGCATCAACCCCATAATACTTTTCTTTGTGTCCAAGAAGTTCAAAAACTGTTTCAAGGTAAAGACCAGGAGTTTATTTTTGAGAGGGTGTGTGGTGATGAGGGGCTAAAAGTGTTTATCTACATCAGAGGGTCAAAGGGCGTGAGATTTCATGCCGTCCAAGAGGAGAAATGAAGAGACACACTGAGAAAAGATAAGATGTTTAGACACTGTGGACATGTTTGGAGGCTGTAAGGTGAAAGGGAGGAGAGGACGTGCTTAAAACATCTAAACATAGAGGAGGAGTGACGTTAACAAGCTGTAGTCGAAGCTAGTTTCACATCCGAAGGTCAGTTTACTCCACATGACTTTCCAACTTCTGCAAGTGCAGAGAAGGACTTCCTTATTTTGGACATGTATTTAGAAACCATGACCCCGGGTTAGGCTAGATAAGTTACTCTTAGTATGATTGATGAAATCAAAACTGATGAAAATGATAACAAGGTAAACAAGTTTTGTTTGTGACTTGGATTAAAGTGTGATTTAATAATGATTTAGAGGTTTTAAGGGCAACATACTGTATGTTTAATACCAAGATCACATGTAGATCATATATCAGTTTTTACTTTGAAATGAATCAAATTACAGCTGTCGAAATAAACTTGAAATCTTAACAAAGCATATTGGGCTGTCGATTAAACCACTATTTAAAAAGGAGAAAGTAAAAATGATGGAGGGAAAAAGGTTTTTAACATAAACTTGTTTTGTTTTTGTCTAGACCAGTACATATTACACATGATTTTTTACATAAATAAGTAAATTTATAAATTACAACCCCTGAATTTAAATGTTACAGGAATTTAATTTAAATAAAAGTGTTTATTGGCAAAACTTAAATATTTATTTATTTATCTTTATTGGTTTTTCACATTTTTTGCAAAAACATTGACATTAGACACAAAACAACATAAATTAAATTAAGAAAAATAAAATAAAATAGAGACATTACAAAAAAATAAAAATAATAATAAAGTAATAATAATCCACATTAGACAACTCCACATTAGTATCAGTTTAAAGTTGATTTAGTTTTCTTTAAAGAAAAGTGTTTTTAATCATAAACACTTGCTTTGAGTGTTTAATGGTTGTGGAGAAAGTACAATGGAAATAAAATCCAACTAAACAGGGCAAGTGTTTAAAATATTGAAAAATAAAAACAGTAAAACAAACAGTCTTCTCGTAAGAGAACCTCCAGAACAAAGTGGATTATGTCAGTGAAGGTCTTGCTTCAACAATTCACTTCTTACAAGAGCAAGAAGAACCTTGAAAAATGTGTTGTGATTTTAGAGCAATGGTGAGTAAAATGTTCTAAATCTTTGCTCCCTCTCTCTCTGCAGTCGTGTCTGTGTTGCTGGTGTTACTCTGGCTCTCTCTCCAACAGTCTGCTGCCTCTCCACCGTGGGACCAGCCTGCAGTACAAGCACACCAACCACTGAGCCACATCTGCGACCCCGAGACTCCACATCCCCTCGACTCAGAGATCAAATCTTACAGGTCATGACTATCAATGAAGTTGAGTCATAGATCTCTGTACTTTAAAACTGTAAATACTTCACTTTCATATTGTATTCTTCCATCACTCGTCTTATGTCACGAATACTTGACTCGTCAGCAATGAAGAATCCAAGGATGAAGCGAAATAAAGATCTATACGGGTCAATATAAAGATACTAACCATAATCGGATGTCTTTTCTGTTTGTTTTTTTATATAAGAGTTTTTTATTTTATAAACTTTTTATGTTACTTTTTATTTAATTATATTTAGTGTATTTACTTCTTTTTTTTTTAATTCTTACAATGTTTTGTTTGTTTCTTATAGGACAGGCTGATTTATTTCTATCGTATATTTGAACATTGTTTTGTATTCAATACATTATGGACTTTTGTTTGATAAAAAAAATGAAATAAAGTATTTGTCTGTAGATACTTTTGGCTGTCCCATTTTTCATTTTTATTTAAAATCATTTACTCTGATTTGATTCTCGAATTTTCACTTCACTCATTTCTTTTTCTGTTGAAGTGTTGATGAAAACTGTATTTAAATGTATCTTAGCTGTATTCTTCTAAGGTTAAATGTGAAATTTATTTTTTAAATGAATGACACAATTGTCTACAGATTATTCTCTTAATAGGGATTCAGAGAGATACAAATATTTTTAGTGTCGCATCAAGAAAAACAACTACTCAAACAAAATATACAGGATGTGAAAGTAACCATAGTTCTACGATTTGCTGTAGCATGTGTGTGAAACTCAAAGCCAGGGCCAAATCTGGAAGTTACTTCATGTGACCCGTGGGATGGTTGGTTAATAATCAAAGAAGATGTTTGGTGTATTCTGGATATTATGACCTACAAAGGTGCCAGTGATAAGATAAGGAACAGAGATTATGAATGATTACAATCATAGAGACTTACAATTACATCACAACTAATGTTGAAGGAATCAGCATGTTTGGTGAAACAGGAAAAACACCGAGATAATTATGATAGAAATTAATTTAAAATATATATATATTTGGTGCTGAAATTTAAATAACTTGTTACTAAATAATAATGAATACTCAAAGTATTACAAATATTTGACATCTATGTGAATATATGGAAAAGGAAAAATGTGTAGCTCGTTTTTCTCAAAGCGATTAGGTTGTATTAACTGCCCTTATATTGGTTTCAAGAACTTGTTTATCACTTGTAAACATAACCGCATTTTCCGACACATGGTCTTAAGACCCTGTATTTGACGTCATCGTTCACGTCCTAAGCAGCAGCACTGCAGACATCTGGCCTCCAGCGCTCACACTGATGCTTGCTTTCCTCGTGTACAAATACTTGCTGTGTATTGTGTGAATTGAGTCCGAGTATCCACCTCTAAATATTCAGGTATTGAACAGCCACGCGGTTTACCTGTCTCGTGTGTCACACGCGTGTCTTCCAGACATTACGTCATAAGTAGACGACAACTTCAAATGTCAATCTTGACAAGTTGTTATCACTGTGCTTTGATTCCGCTTAAGGTCTACTATCCCCCATGACATGTTTATTAACGAAAATAAATAGAAAATTAGAAAATTAAACACGTGATGCAGCAGTTAAATATTGTGGTGCTTTGCTGCCATCTTGTGTTCGTTAGGTATAGTAACGTCAAGTAATCACTACTAAAATAATATCCTTTTTTTAAATTTTTAAATTAAAAATTTCGGGGAAATTTCATGTTAAACACTAACCATTAGTCGATAGTCAAAATTTAAGAAATCAATCAAACATAATATACAATGACACAACGATGATGCCGGACCACGTGACAGCGACGCACAGCGTAAACACAGAGAACCAGGAGGACAAAAACAAGGGTTGCTCCCCGAACCAAGTGCACAAGAGATGGCTCTGATGTTGGCACGCCGGGATGGAAACTAGAATTGGAGACAGGAAAGAGTCCCGGAACCCGATCGGGTTGACTGGAGCCAACCGATGACGGGAGGAGCAGAGATGCGTTGCCTGGTAACAGGAGGGGAGCAGGCCTGAATGGTTGTTGTCGTCTCCGATCGCTTTCAATATTAAAGCCCTCGTTTGACGTATGACAGGATCAAGGCTGAGGAAGCTTGCTGACATCGATAACTTTTCGGGGGATTGTGTCGAACAGTATATCCGCCACACATGTTAAAGCAGTAGCTATGATTTAATTAAAAAAAGATATATAATCTAGAAGTAGAGAATGTTTTGTTTTGAGTCGTAAGTGTGCCTGATTTTTTTTTTTTTTTCATTTAGATCATATAAAGAGTTTGATGTACCTTTTCATGTAAATTCTGGGAGTTATTCCATTTAAAGCTGTATTTAATTTGCCTTTATGATATAGATGTATAATCCATTTACATTCATTTCATATGCACATAGGAAATTATGTGTGGGACATTTCTGGTGAAACGAAACAGATTCATATTTTCTTTTCCATGGTTGACAAGTCTGCTCTTCCTGTGGTGACACCTGCAGTGGGTTTTCTGTTGTCAGTGGCCAGAGCTGTTACACTGAGTGAAATGTCACTATGTTATTTATATATATATATAATTTGGGTCTTATTAAAAGTATTAGAATTAAACTACTTTTTGTAGTCGAGGAACCGTGTATTGTATTTTTGTTAAATATTGAATGCACAACAACTATTCCTTCGCTACTGAAGGCACCACACTCGCCAGTAAAAACTTTATTCTCTCTGTTTTTAAACGAAATTCAATAATGTTTTGTCTAGTTTTGGTCAATGTAGATGAAGGAATCATTTGTTTTCGTTATGTTTATCATCACGTCTTGTCTTGTTTTATATGTGATAAAGGCTCGTTCTACCTCATCATTGTTTTTTTGTTTTTTTGTTTTGACGAATGAAACATTGAGTTCATTAAGACTTCCGTTGTTATACTGTATGTACAACAAAAATAATTTATAATTCATGAGTGATGTTCTGTGTTTTCCTCTACCGGTCTGTCATCACTAGCAACCCGAATTCTTATGACTTTTCCTTTTTAAATATTGTTAATAAATGGTACTATTCAAGTTCAAACACATCCACCCTTGTGTCTCGCTTCAGGTGACACCTTGACAACACAAGCTGGTTATCGGAGTCAAACAGAAGAAGACAGCATCATGCCTTGCTCATGTGCAGAGTGGCGTAGATGGATTCGTCCACTGGTCCTGGTTCTTTACTTCCTGCTGCTGGTGGCCGTTGTGCCTCTATGTATCTGGGAGCTGCTCAAGGACAAGGTACACCTTCACCTGTTAGACTACAGCCACGGTTTTCAAAAGCATCGTAGGACAAATTAATGTTATATATTATCATTACATGGCTTGATATGGATCACATGCTTGAGGACATCTGTTTGGATCAGGCAGTCGTTTGAATCACAGATGAAAGAGTTTGTTTAAAGGTGTTTGTGTGTCTCCACTCAGGTGGGCACTCACAGCAAAGCGTGGTTCATCGCCGGTGTCTTCGTCTTTCTGACCATCCCCATATCTCTTTGGGGGATTTTGCAACACATTGTCCATTTCACACAGCCGGAGCTGCAGAGACCAATCATCAGGTGGAGCCGAACTCATACAACTACTCATCTTTTCAGTTTCTGTTACTTGTAATAATACTTGATGCTGAGGTGGTGACCAACAGTCTGATACTGCTATGATTCATCCCCTTAGGTCTGTCATATACTTCTTGGTGGGGGAATTTTCCAGAGAGTATTTAAAATATGATTTACTTGAACTTCTTCAAACCTTTCGATCACATTCAAAGCATTCTATATTCATTGTACATAGGAGTAACTCTCTAGTTTCCTTCAACATTAAAATTGTGATACAATATTATATATCATCAGGGAATACATATGGGCCACCAAGTTTTAAATGCCTATAATTTGCTCAAAATGTAAAACACAAAAAGTATTTACAGTACACTGCAACTAGACCACCTCCACAGAGAGGAATAAAGTGAGCGATGAACGTAACAATGTCCTAATTTGATTATTATTCATTTATGTTAATCTAATCTTGTCCTTTACATCAGTTTCAGTATAATTGGAAGTTTTATAAGATTTTACACTTCTAATCATAGGCTAGTTTTATATTGTATAGATCGAATATGTACAATCTTAGAATTTTAACAGGAGTAAATCAAGTTATAAACTACGATCAAACACATTTTATTTGTTATCAAACAATTTTCAACTGTAATCAATTTTTTTTTAAACTCTAATCAAACAATTTTCAAATGTAACAAAACAATTTACAACTCTAATCTAAAGAATTTTAACTCTAATTAAAACAATTTCTACTGAAAACTAACAATTTTCTACTCTAAATCAAACAATTTTCAACAGTTGAAATCAACTGATAATCAACCATTTTAACGGTAATTAAACTATTTTAACTGTAATCAAACCATTGTAACTGTAATTAAACTATTTTAACTGTAATTAAACTATTTAAACTGTAATCGAACCATTTCTAATTGTTATTAAAATGTAATCCCTGCCTTCCAGAAATACATATGAGGTAGCGTAGGCTGTTCACCTTGACCCAGCGACAACACAAGGGAACCCATTTGTTTTCATACAAACCTTATTGCAAAGCAGCAGATATTTACATAGTTCAATCAGGGTGTTTCCAGGAGAACAGTCATGTCCCATGTTTTCCTAGCATTTCTAATCTCATTCAGACATTCTCCACGACAGAATGTTGAATCCTCAAACATGATAATGCCACACAAATCTATGATTGGTCAAAAAAGAAAACAGGAACTATGGTCATGTCATACTTCTCTTTTTCTATAAAGAACCTTTGTCTACAATATAATGAAGCCCTTGTGTTTTCACAAAAGGGGAAGTATGGGTGGCGGTCAATGCTTCCTGGTTTAAATTCACAGCCAGCTTCTGTCCTACAGCAGTAGATTTTCAATGTTATATCCGGGCTTGCAGAGTCCTGGGAGAGGCTTCAACATCCACAAATTCATCAATGTTTCGTTAACAAAAAAACCCAACATATTTTGATGATTATGGTCTTGTTGCCGATCTTTGTTTTAGGATACTATGGATGGTGCCAATCTACAGTTTGGACAGTGTGAGTTCACATCGCTCACTTTACAACAAAAAAATGTGAGAAGTGAGCCTTCGTGTCTCTTCCTTCTCAGTGGCTGGCCCTTCGGTATCCAAGTCTCGCCATCTACGTGGACACCTGCAGGGAATGCTACGAGGCCTACGTCATCTACAACTTTCTCATATTCTTGTTAAACTTCCTGAGTAACCAGTACCCAAGCTTAGTTCTGATGCTTGAAGTCCAGCAGCAGCAGCCTCACCTGCCCCCCCTCTGCTGCTGCCCGGCATGGCCCATGGGAGAGTAAGAGACTCTTGAGTCTTGAAGTGACTCTTACATGAAACTACAAAAGTGTATTCAATTTGTTTTTCTTCACAGGGTGCTGCTGTTCAGGTGCAAGCTGGGAGTCCTTCAGTACACTGTGGTCAGGCCTGTGACCACGGTGATCGCCCTGTAAGATTTTTGATGAACCACATTTGACATTTTAACTACTTTTCTTTAAGAGCAACCTATAATTTCTGTCATATTCTGGGGTGTGGCCGTAAAAATTGTTTTTCTGTTTCAGTATCTGTCAACTGTGTGGCGTTTACGACGAAGCAAATTTCAGTTTTAGAAACGCTTGGTCCTACCTGGTCATCATCAACAACATATCTCAGTTGGTAAGCACTTCCTGAAATCAACTGTACTTGACAGTGAGATTCCAGCTTGATGCAACGTCAAATAAAAACCAACATCTGTGTCTCTAGTTTGCCATGTACTGCCTGGTGCTGCTCTACAGAGCGCTCAGGGATGAGTTGACTCCGATCAAGCCTGTAGGGAAGTTCCTCTGTGTGAAACTCGTGGTCTTTGTTTCGTTCTGGTAAGCACAATCGTGGGAACTCTGGGGAATTAATAGATTTTAAATAAGTATATTTCCCTCTCTTTAGGCAAGCGGTGTTGATCGCCATCCTGGTCAAGGTTGGTGTTATTTCAGATAAACACACCTGGGACTGGGACAGTGTGGAGGCTGTGGCCACAGGTCTACAGGTGATGATCCCTAGACACACACACGCCAGTTCATACACCCACAAAGCACACACCCACAGTATTTACATAGTTAAATGTCAGCTGACAAGGATGGAATCACATACTAAAAAAACCCTTCAAGCATTTCAGAT
Organism: Callionymus lyra; assembly: GCF_982586985.1. Classification (NCBI taxonomy): domain Eukaryota; kingdom Metazoa; phylum Chordata; class Actinopteri; order Syngnathiformes; family Callionymidae; genus Callionymus; species Callionymus lyra. The sequence continues at coordinate 29,277,348 of NC_141821.1, forward strand.
GAAATGCAACTGAAAATGTTCCGTCTAGAAAAAAACAATGAAATAAATGACACATTTCCTTTCCTTCTTCATCTTTTAGGACTTCATCATCTGCATAGAAATGTTTCTGGCAGCTATTGCTCACCACTACACCTTCACGTACAAGCCGTATGTGCAGGTAAACACAAAACAGCAAAAAAAAAACAATCATTTGGAATAACCAGACGATGAATATGTGAACACAACCTCCTTTAGTCTGATGATGATTTTCTTATTTTGCTAACAGGAGGCGGAAGAAGGGTCTTGCTTCGACAGCTTTCTGGCCATGTGGGACTTCTCTGACATCAGAGCTGACGTCACTGAGCAAGTGCGACACGTAGGTGAGTATCTGTTGAGCAGACTTTTGAGTCCTGTTTGCGAACATGAGCTCATTCAATTCCCTGTTACCTTCTCTCAGGGCGAACGTTCCTCGGTCGCCCAAACAAGATGTACTTTGGTACAGCAGCTCGACCCGAGCACACGGAGCACACTGGTCTTCTCAGAGCCTCCTCCCAGGATCCTGTTGCCGTGGCAGCCACGTCAATGCCATCGTCCCCTTCCTTGAGCGGTCATTACCAGGGTCTTGGCTACACCCCTGCTCCTCACTCTATATCAGCCCCCACGGGTTTCACGTCTTCATCGTGGGAGGACCAGGCGCAACCGGTCGACAAGGCATCAGAATCATGATCATCCACACATTAGAAAATATGAGATGTGAGCCAATATGCTCTCAGTTACAATGAATAATATTGTGCTAAGTTACTGTGGATATGTTGAATTTTAAGATTTTGTTATGAATAAAAAAAAATGTAATTCTGCTTATGAAAATGAAGTGATTTAATCACATGTGATTTCCATAAAGTACATTCTAAACAAGCTACTTGATGATCAGGTTGTGAAATAACCCCCAAGCTGACGAGCTGGGAAATGAAACTTATTTTTACATAGCCCTGCCATACTTTTGGACATTTTTTCTGGAACTCCTGTGTTCTTCTCGGTGTTACCTTGACCTTTTAAGTATTTATTTTATTGAGTATTGTTTTGATTTTATAAGCGGTTTGTGACCCTGGTCTGGAAAAGCGCTCTACAAATATAAAATCACTTAATTACATGTGCATCACATTGTGCTCTCATCTTTAAAAAAAATGTCAAATAAAACTTCATGGACATTTAAAGTTGTTTCATAATGTTACGAAACAATTAAAGTAATTATATTTAGTTTGCCAATTAAAACATTTGGATTACCTTGAGGTGTCAAATCTGTAAATTTGATCCAGTGGGTGAAAGTAACCAGGAGCAATCATGGATAAAACAAGGTAATTACATCTAATTTTGGGTGTTTTTATTTTTACTTTGCATGTATCCAACTCACAATAACTTTTTGGATGTACAATTCTGCTTATGAAAATGAAGTGATTTAATCACATGTGATTTCCATGAATTTGAATGATATACATGCTGACGAGCTGGGAAATGAAACTTATTTTTACATAGCCCTGCCATACTTTTGGACAAAGAACTGCCTAAAGGCTGCATGTTTGTCTTTTGTCTGATCTGAATCATGTTGAACGTTATGGGCAAGAAGATAATATAAGAAGGTATCTTATTATTATTGATAATATATTTTATTTATAGTGCAATTTTCGAGAAATCACGTGACTTCGTAGAACAGGGCTCCTCCTCCGGGGAGGGATGGGAAATACATCTTATGGGCGAAAACATTCAATCCGGAACTATTTGCGATGAGAGTCGGTACGACTTGGATGATTTTTTTTCTCCAATAATTTTAGCAGCTGAGAAACATTTCCAAAGGTACTTAGAGGTTTGGTCCGTCTATCTTCCGGAAAACGAAAAGCGGGGCTTTTAAACTTTTTTTTTCAATATGTGCACATTTTTCCTTTTTCCTTTATTGGAAATATAAAAATGTGCATATATTGAAAAAAGAAAAATGCCCCGCTTTTCGTTTTCTGATTCTCGTTTCAAAATGTAATACGGCTGTTGTTGTTGTGTTATTGTTTGATAGAAATCGCTAGAGCTTCTGCAATTTAAAAAAGTTCGTAGCTACGCATTTTAACATACAATTCTGCTGTGTATAATATGTGAAGCGTTTTCTGACAATATGTCAACTACTGAATGTTTTGCACGTCTGGAAATGTTTGCATGCGTTTGTTCTGCAGTAGTGCATGTTTGTGGAGAGACCAGGACCAGGAAAAGGGCATTCTCTTTTTTTTAAATTTACAGTAAACATTTTTCTTTTTTCTGCAGGCAAAAAGAGGCTGAACAAGATCCGTCTCAACATGTCGACCAGTCGTTTATCCGTCGGGTAGGTTTTGTATTTGAAGAGTCAACTTGAACACGCCCTTCCTGTTTACGACAAATTCACATTTGATATATTTAAACTCTGCCTTTATATTACATGTAAAAGACAAAAAAGATGTTTTAATTAGTTAATAATATTGAACCTGATTTTAAAACGTATTTGAAAATACCCAAAGGTTTAAAAACATCAAGGTAAATCGTTTTTTCAAATGTAAATAGTCAACTTGAACACGCCCATCCATCAGTTTTAAGTTTTAGGTTCACTTTCGATTCTCAGTAAAGATGGTTATCAGCCTTCCTGCCAGCAGGCGGCGGCATTCAGCTTTCCACGATGAAAGACAAGTTTAAATCATGTTTATATATTTCTTTGTGTAATTTTAGATGCTTCAACTCTGCAAAGAGTAACGTGTCAATGATGGAACCCATGAACTTCAACTTGGACCAAACGAAACGGTAAAGCTGTTTTTAGGACCTTTACTTCTTTTTAAACTTTTTTAAAATTAATTTATTAATGTTATCTTAGTGTTTTTAACTGAGCTTATTTCAGTGACACTTTTGTGTGTTTCTTGTACAGCACTTTGTATAAACTGCTGTTGTTTTTTAACTGCTTTATAAATAAAGTTAAGTTTCAATTTCACTTACAGTTATCAGTAAAGGCGGCGGCATTCAAGCTTTCCACGATGAAAGACAAGTTTAAATCATATTTATATATTTCTTTGTGTAATTTTAGATGCTTCAACTGTGCAGAGAGTGACCGGTCAATGGTTAAACTCGAGGACTTCAACTTGGACCAAACGAAAAGGTAAAGCAGTTTTTAGGACCTTTTACTTGTTTTACTTTTTTTGACTTATTTCTTAGTATTGAGATGATCATCTTTACTGATAACTGTCAGTGAAACTGAAACTCAACTCCACTCAACTTTATTTATAAAGCAGTTTATACATCTTCTCTTCTTGTAGTCCACAGGTGAAAAGCGGTCAAAGAAAAAGTCGGAGCGACTCCTCCGTGATTGAGGACTTCAATGGGTAACGCAGTCTTTCAAAGAAAAGTCAATAAATGTTGATCAAATTTGAATTTAAGGATAACAATGTCATATCTTAGCCCAATGGTGGACTGGGAGTCACGGGAGTCCGGCTTGAATGAGAAGTACTCATCCATGGGCGATGATGGATGTTCAAATTCACTATGGTAATACTCAACAGCAAAAACTAATACTAATACTAAGAGATTATGCAAAAAAAAAAAGTTAAAAATAGTTAACTAACTGTCATTTGTTAATTAATAATGATGAATTATTTGCTTGAAAAAACACTAGTAGTTTTGATATTGCGATATTACTCAAATATCCATTGACTGAATTAATTCATCTTATAGTATATATTCTTGTCTGCAGGAACGCCCTAGAAGAGATGAATAAGTCCGTGGAAGGCAGTACCAAAAGTTTTATGCAGCGTTTGGGATGCGATGAAACAGGTGAAACTCAAATGTCTTATATTTAACCATTAGTGTTGGTGTTTAAAATATGTTTTATATCCTCTGATATGAATGGACAGCGATGAATACAAACAAATGTTTTTCATTGCAGGGTTTGGCATTCTTTCTGCAAAGAAACATTTGAAATTGTTCATGAGACAGAAATATGCCAAAACCTTGGGAGTCATGTCTGATCCAGAAGAGGTGAACTTTTACACAGATGTGGTGACGGGTGAAGCTGAAGACATGTTGAGCACAAATAAGTGTCCTCTAGAGAAGAAATTATCCAACAGGTTCCTGCCCAGTCTTGAAAATGCCCTGAAACCAGGACCTGGCCAAGAGAAGCCTATTAGAACTATAGTAACTGAGGGAGTAGCTGGAATTGGGAAAACAACATCTGTGCAGAAATGTATTCTCAACTGGGCTGAAGACAAAACAAACAGAGACGTTGACTTTATATTGACTTTCGCTTTTCGAGAGCTTAACTTGGTCAAGGGCCAAAAAAGCTTGGACCAACTTGTGACAGACTTTTGCCCTGCCCTCCATGGGCTGATAGAGCCGGAGGACCTGAACAGAGCCAAGGTAATCGTGATCTTGGACGGCCTGGATGAGAACAAACTCCTGCTCGACTTTCACTCTCCCAACATAGCGTCAGTGAGCGAAGTTACAACTTTGAATAATCTTCTCGTGAACCTCATTAAAGGTTCTCTGCTTCCTGATGCTCAACTCTGGATAACTACCCGTCCAATGGCTTCTCTTCAGATCCCTGCAAAATATGTTGATATGGTGATGGGAATCAGAGGATTTGGCGTTCCTCAAAAAGAAGAGTACTTCAGGAGAAGGTTCTCTTCAGACCCAGACACTGCAGATGCAATTATCTCACACATGCGATCTTCAGCCGCTTTCAGCACCATGTGCCAGATTCCGCTCTTTAGCTCCATTTCAGCCCTTCTCTTTGAGGAGAACTCTGTCGCATGTTCTGACGACAGTCTCACAGAAATGATGGTGCATTTCTTGCTGGCTCAGCTAAAGCTCAGATGTAGAAAGTATGGAGAGGGTAGAAACAAGAAATCACTAGAAAAAAACAAGGATTTTCTATCGGGACTTTGCAAGCTTGCATTTGTTCAATTGCAGAAGAAGAAGCACAGCTTTGACGAGAGCGACCTGGACAAGTGTGGCGTTGACTTCACCGAGGCGATGATGTACTCTGGGTTCTGCAATAGAATACTGAGAGGGAAGGATGTGCCCTGCAAAACAGAGGTATTTGTCTTTGTGAATGTGACAATACAGGAGTTCTTTGCAGCCATGTACATCCAGGATTGCTTTCTGAACAAGGACACAGCAGAACTTGAAGACATCCTCCATGAACCAGAGTACACACTTCCTGACGTCCCGAAGGAAGCGTTCGAGAAAGTTTTGAAGGGAAACCTGAGAATCCTTGAAGGTCTAATGAGGTATCCAAAGCAGAGCAGAGAAATCATGCAGATGCATCTGAAAACCATCCAAGGAAACTTCTCCCCTGCAAACCGCATCACCCGCTCCCAGAGCATGGTAGGGATGGGAGACCTCGGAGGTACAGAGAAGTATCTCCAAAGGAGTCACACAAAGACAGAGGATGAAGGTTACAATCCACAAAAACACTTTCGTTTCCCTCCTTGAATCGATACTTTACCATGGTGGAGAGGCTCAAAGGTACCAGTGACCATCATATATGAAACAGGTCATTGTGAGGGACTAAACTGAAGGGATTGATGAAAGGAAGGTCCCGGCTCAGGAGGCACGCAGTCAGGTCAGGCATCAGGCGTCAGGTGGCAGGTGGCAGGTGCAGCATGGGTGACCTGTGACTTACGTTGTCAGGTAGAAGTTGGAGTAAACATGAGGTGTAAAGAAAGTTTTACATAGAATGTTATCGTATGTATTAAAAGAGTCAAGAGTGTGAGTCATTTGAAACCTCTCCACCAGGTCTCTGTATATTGAGATATTGTTTAACCAAATTAAGGCAAATAGTAATGGAGCAATATTTTTCTAAGTATATTTGTAACTTTTGATAGTGGGATCTGTAAGTATTTAATGGTTGTGTGTGTGTTTTTTTTATATCCACAAATGTGAAAGTCATATTTGTAACTATATTTGTAAATATATCATTTTAATTTACAAAACAAAACAAAACATGTGTAAAACTTCTGAGTGTGAAACTAAATTTTACATGTGGATCAGCAATTACAAGTATTCTTATTTTACAAGTCTTACACAGATTCACCACTCACAAGTTTATTTTCAGACAATCGTAGTACAAAATCTGCAAAAATCTGACTTGTAAGTCTTGCAATTGCAATTCATATAACCTTTTATTGTATCCTTTGTCTTTGTTGTTTTTCTTTGACCTATGTTCTTTGTCTTTATCTTTAGATTGTGTCATCTTGTTCTTTCTCTTTATGTTCTTCTTCTTATTTTTTTTTTTTTCATTATTTTTTATTGTTTATGAAAAATTGCTGGCTATTGGAAAAAAACTATTTCAATCAATAAGGTTTTTACCTTACCTTACCTTACCTTAACAGCCACTACATGGCTGTTAAATTAATTGCAGTCAAGCCATACGACCCTTAATGACCGAACATTACGGTAGCCGTGAAGAAGAATGAAGACATGTCCAAGAGAAAACCACTCTTGTAAATTGAAAGTAAAATGATGAATCTTTTATTCAGGTTTCTACAAATCTAAACATTTTCTTTCTTGTTTATACATGAAACTTTGTTCACTTTGTCAGATCTTTGTCAACTATTAAGGGTTTTTGTTATAATTAATATATATTGTGCTATCAACATTGACATTAATAAACTGTACTTAATTGACAATAAAATCAATATTTCTACAGTAAAAATACATGAAACTTTGGTCACTTATACTCAAAACCTGCTGAACAAGAAAATAAAGTCCGATCTTTGTCAACTATTAAGGTTTTTTGTTATAAGAATAATTATATATTGTGCTTGACTAACATTGACATTAATAAACTGTACTAAATTGACAATAAAATCAATATTTCTACAGTAAAAATACATGAAACTTTGTTCACTTATACTCCAAAACCTGCTGAACATGAAAATAAAGTCAGATCTTTGTCAACTATTAAGGTTTTTTGTTATAAGAATTCATATATATTGTGCTTGATAACATTGACATTATTAAACTGTACTAAACTGACAATAAAAATCAATATTTATACAGTCAAAGTACATGCGGCAACCCTTGACCATAGTAACATGCCCCCTCAGTGACCCGGGGCATCAGATGCCAGTAAACGTAAATGTATCCCAGGTGCCAGCGGTCATTCACCTTCTTCGCCGGTAATTTCCTCGAAAATAATGATGTCTTTGAAACCAAGTGGACTAGTAAGTGTGTACAATGACTTTTGTTGTTAGTTTTAGATATCTGTCTTCCTAAAACTAGTTTCATTCTGCATGTCATTCAATGTTACTGATATGATACATATACCTAAAGGTTTTGGAAGTTATGTTGAGGTTGAATATGAGAGGGATATAAAACTAATCTTTCATATCTATTAATAAAGAAATAATTTAATTCAATTCTTCAAATAAATAATGTAATGTAAAAGTTTAAAAAATATATATATTTTACAGGTCCATGTGAAGATACAGTGGAAGTGCAAGTGTTTTGGATGGTAAGCTTTCAAATAGCTATTATTTTAATACAATGGTACACTGTTTTGTTACAATAAAATATTTTGGAAGATCTTATTTTCTGTATACTGAGGTACTATGAAGAAATGTGTGTGAGCTAATATTATATATTGATTATACTATTTATTTATTATATACTTACAGAAGATGGGGATTGTCCGTGTTCATCCATGTTTTCTCTCATAGTAAAGTTTTAACTAATGGATGTTTAGCGTCAGGCAATTACAATCCTACCATCTAGTGGCTGTTATAGGAATTGCAAGATTTACAGCTAAGTAGGTAAGTAAGTAATTTGTATTTATATAGCGCTTTTCCAGACCAGGGTCCCAAAACAAGACTTGTAAAATAAGAAGACTTGTAATTGCTGATCCACATTTAAAATTTAGTTTCACACGCAGAATTTTTGTTTTGTAAATTAAAATGATATATTTACAACACAAATATGACTTTTACATTTGTGGATATCACAACACACATGCAACCATTGAGTATTTACAGATCACCCTCTCACAAGTTACAAATATACTTAGACAAATGTAAACCCATAATGAGTTGCTACTAAACATTTGAAGCTAAGCTAGAAGAATCAAGAATGAAGACTCAAGAGCAGCTTTATATGCCAGTACACATACATGGAATGTATACACACAAGGAATGTTTTGTGGATGTGGACATTCCGGAATTGGTTTAGTAAAAATAAGAATGAGAAATAAAATAGTATGCAATATATACAAAAATACCAAAGATAGTGAACACAGTGCAAAAATTATCAAGGAGTGCAATTCTTCAGTTCTTGTGGTGGGTAGTGCTTGTCTGCAGGGCTCTGTAGCGGCTGCCTGAGGAGAGGGGCACCAATGATGTGCTATGTGGCCGCTGTGAACCACACGGTGATTGAGGAGGAACGCACCGCCTTCAACATAACTGCACTGTAGAAGTGAAGCAACATATGCTACAACAGGCCGTGTCTCCTCAGCTGACGCAGGAAGTACATCCTCTGCTGGGCCTTCTTCAGGATGCAGGTGATGTTAGCCTCCCACTTCAGGTCCCGGGATATTGTTGTTTCCAGGAACTTGAAGGAGTCCACGGCTGCCACAGGGCTGCTGTTGATGATGACAGGGGGAAAGGGTTGAGGGGTGCCTTCTGAAGTCCATCGGCATCTCCACAGTCTTGAGCGTGTTGAGCTCCAGGTTGTTCCTGCTGCACCACCGGACCAGCAGCTTGACCTGAAGACGATATGTGGTCCTGGATCAGGCCGATGACGGTTGTGTCGTCTGCAAACTTCAGGAGTTTGACAGAAGGGTTGTTCGGAGGTGCAGTCGTTTGCGTAGAGGGAGAAGAGCAGTGGAGACAGGATGCATCCCTGGGGGGCGCCAGTTCTGATTGTTATCTTGAAATATTTGGGATTTTTTTTGTAGCGGGTTGTATGTAATGTTTTCCACTCAGCTCTATTATAAGGCAATAATATAATTTAGTAGCGTCACTTACATGACGCAGTGGTGTATGATGCCATTTAGTATAGAGACTCAATGTAACAACACATAATAATAGCTGAAATTCGAGTTATCAGTATCCGATCCAACCAAATATTTCTACACATATTGATGGTTAAGATATATCCTCAGGTTTACACACAGATATGTACCTGTGTTTATCAAATGTTAATGTTAACAATATTACCTACTATAATAAAACTATTCTTGTATTAACCTTTTGCTTGTATTGTTCACAAACTAAGGTTAAACTATATTACTTTTTAACATCCTGCATTAGAATGGGTCATCAGTGTGTGCTCTGTGACCCCGATTGTTTTTCTGTTCCAACATTCTCAACACCTTGAGCCTAGGAAGGACCATCAGCTCAGATTCCTTTATTTACAGCAACAAAACATGGAATCTGATAAAGAGGCTGCGTTTTGTTATGTTACATTTGTTACTGAACAAAAATAAAAAAAAAAATGTTGTTGGATTTGTTTTAAATTAAAAAACAAAACATTCACTACTTTGCTATCCATTCTCTCCTGGAAATTCTATTCCAGCTCTCATTTGTTCCGGAGCTTCTTCCTGTGCCTTGATACAGTCACTGGCGAGTTGATCAAAAACTAAGATCATCACTTCATTCTCAAGGAAAGTTAAGGTTCCAGACAACACTTCCTGACACATGTTTACATGGCTTGTGACAAAATTTAGAATTCTAAAATATAAAATAACACAACACAACTGCAACGTGTTTGTTCTGCTGCATTATTTTAGACTTCTGTGCAAAGAAACATCTAATCACTAATACAAAAGGTAATGGATTTATTTAAACACCAATATGTTTATGTAATTTTTCCAGTTTTATATATATCACACTCAAAACAACAGAGAGAAAAAACCCTCACACACTTTTCCTCCTATGTTTACACAATCATTTTCCATCGACACAAAACCCTGTTAAAGACAATCACACACAACATGTTCACACACTTTGAAGCCCCTGCAGTGATGCATCAACCTGCCACACAATGGAGAGAGGGAGGCAGAGCTACTTAGACAAAGAGGGTGGGAGAGAGTGGGCGGGGCCACGTCAGCACGTACTGCCGGCGGAGGAGGAGAGACGGGAGTGTTCAGCCGGTTTTTTTTCTCTCTCTCTCACTCTCTCTCTTTCTCTCTCTCTCCTTCTCTCTCTCTCTCTCTCTGCTGCAGCGGCCATGCTGCTGTCCGGTACCTCTTGCGGTCCATCCCGGTCACCCACCGGTGATACCCTCCGCCCGCGCATCCCGACGACTCCGCGGCCGAGAGCTCCAGCCCGGTCCGGATCCTAGCGGGAGGAATCCACCTGCCGGATGTGCCGGAACATACCGGAACGCAGAGAGCCTCAACCTCCATAGCAACAAACCGGTTTCACGACAGTATTGGTAGGTGCCTCCTCCTCCTCCTCCTCCTCCTCCTCCTCCTCCTCCTCCTGCTCCTGCTCCTGCTCCTGCTCCTGCTCCTGCTCCTGCTCCTGCTCCTGCTCCTGCTCCTCTTCCTCCTCCTCCTCTTCCTCTTCCTCTTCCTCTTCCTCCTCCTCCTCTTCCTCTTCCTCTTCCTCCTCCTCCTCCTGCTCCTCTTCCTCCCTGAACGGCAGGGCGGATGGATGGATGGATGGATGGATGGATGGATGGATGGATGGATGGATGGATGGATCTGACGAGACAAGGTTTAGTAATATAATATAATCATGTCAGTGTGTTTGTCAGTGTAGAAAATCAACATTTTGGGCCTTGTAGCAAAACGTTACTATATGTTATTTGCAATATATGTATTTATTTTTTTAACGTGGGGGAATATTGTTATCTCACTGTGATTTGACTCCATTTTCAATAGTGCAGTTTCTACATGCAGGGAACATGTGTGAGTCAGGTCTGCTGTCAGCCAGTCAGGAAAAAGATGCTGAGCACACCGGTAGACAAAGCTTGTGAGTGGAATGACCACGAGGAACTCGGTTTAAGTGCAAATCTAGAGGGTCTTCCACATCATTGTGTTCCTCCCTTTATAGGGGACACGGGCGAGGTGTAGCCCGGGGGGCCACACACGGGTGTTCGACCGTATTTATAAGACAGTAAAACAGAGTAAAAATGTTTCTTACAACTAAATTCATTCATCCTAAGTATAACTTTGTTCAGGACTTTTTTTTTCTTTGTCCAGTTTGTGAAGTTGTAGTTATATTAATTATATTAAACTTCATTTTATGTTGATCTTTCTCCTTTCTTTTTTTTTTTTTCGTTTTTTTCCATCATATTTTGACCACCCCTTACAACAAACAGAAATGATACAGACCCTGAGGAAATATTGTTGTCTGTCCCATCTTGAGAGTCTTGTTTGGAAATGTTGCAATAGCAGCAACTTGTTTTCCAAACCGCTAATATTGAAACAATGGTCTTGTGTGTGAGTTCCTCTGTACATTAAAACAATCTCTAGAAGAAATGCAAACCAAAAATAATTTAAAGTAAACTTATTAAGGATGATACATTCCCTCTTACCATGAACCTGAACTCTGATACCTTTGTTCCACTTCTTTGTCACTTGTTTCTCATCTGGATTTCCTTTTGTATTATCCCAGGCTGACCAAACAAAGAAGATCAAGCACCTGTCAGATCTTTTCCATGCTCTCTTGTTGACGGGAACAAGCGACGTCAGTTCTCATCAGCTGGACTGAATAAACTGGACTACAACAAGAACTGACGGACAGAGGTGGCACATTTCCTTGAGCTATGAACCTGTAAACCTGTGAAGGATTGAGGTTTTGTCTTATCTATGGAGTGTGTTTTGTAGCAGAAGCTTCGCACCACAAACCATCATCATGTCCATGAGTAAGACAATCGAGCTGGAGCACTTTGACGAACGTGAAAAAGTTCGTAGGGGTCGTTCCACCCGACCTAAGAGAGATGACTCGAGTAGCAGCGTTGGCGGCGGGGGGTCGGGTCCCAGCTCCAGGGCCAGCAGCCTGGTCCCCAGCCCCGCCCACAGTGCCAACTGCAGCTACTATCGCACCCGAACCCTGCAGGCCCTCACCTCGGAGAAGCGCGCCAAAAAGGTGCGCTTCTATCGCAACGGAGATCGCTACTTCAAGGGGCTCGTCTACGCCGTTTCCAGCGACCGATTCCGTTCGTACGATGCGTTGCTGATGGAGCTGACCCGCTCTCTGGCAGATAACCTCCATCTGCCTCAAGGCGTGCGCAGCATTTACACGTTAGACGGCATCAAGAAGATCACCAGCATGGATGAACTGGCTGAAGGTAAGACTCCTTATTCAAGGTCTTCTACGGTCAAATGCTTGAGCTAGTTTGGAGGTAGTGGCCATTGTAACCCAAGTATATGACTCTGAAATGACAAATGGACTTCAAGCAATCAATTGATTTTTGTCTCTTAAAGCTCTCTGAGCTCACGATCCATTGTTCACTTCCTGACTATTAAATTATTTATGATAAAGTGCAAAAGGTGAAGGAGTAGCAGGGTCAAAAGATATCTGAAAAGATGTGCTGGGATCAATCTCATATGAACTCAAGAAGAACCTTTTGAGACGTGCAGCTTGAGGAAAAGCTGTGATAAACACCAACTAATCTTTTGTATCCGAGAGCCCAAAAGACGGATTGCTGGCTCCACTTCAATAATACAATTCAGTGTTCGGTCCTCCATAAGCTTATTAGATGAGCACAGGAGAATGTCAGAGATGATTTTGATGGATAAGCCTTTGGCCTCAGTGCTCTCTTGCATGTCTTAAATTAATCCACAGATGACGCATCATCACTGGTATTGACATGTGACCTAATGAGTGTTTGAGACAGGAAACTGTTCAGCCATAGACACACAGTTGTACATTAGTCCTCAACACTTTAGATCATGAAGTGATGGAGGGTCGCTCCAAGAACAGATTAGAGATGGCTCATTGACAGGACACTGAATCCATACTTAATCGTCTCAACAGAGGTGACACATGGAAGGAAAACTTAGTGATACCTTACTCTTGACGGAATGATTCTTTTCAAACATTTAATGAATCAAAAGACTATTTAACGACACACTTTTACCAAAGATTTAACAAAGAGAAGCACTTGCTATATTTTTCTGAGCTGACTTTATTCTGATAAAGACATGAAGTCCATGCAATGTTTTGCGTCACAACCCTGAGAAGAGTCATGTTAGCAAAATAAAATCTAGCTAGAAACGTGTTCATGATTTCATTCATCTTGAGATTCATAGCCCTAGTTGTCAGCAAGGAATTTGAAGTTGAATTATTCTACGGTTCTCATATTCAAGGACGGTTCTTATCTTGCAAAACCGAAATAGTTCTGCATTATATTTGTGTTTATAACGTGAGATGTTAGTTATTAAATATCAACTTTTATATTTAAGAAAAATGCACATGACTGTATCCGATAGATTCACAGACAAAACCCTTGATTCTTCACAGACAGACAAGAAAAACTGTATAAGTGATATGAAATGTATAATATGAGTGTTTTCATGTCGTAGCCGAATGTTTTGGCATTTCATCTGACATGTTGATGTGTAAAGAGCATTTGGCATTCTCGCTGATGGTGACTGTAATGGTTGATTAAGGGTTAGAAGATCAGTTCGGCCTTCTAAAGTCACTGGATATTAGTGTCGTAATCTGGCTGTTTAATCCCAAAATGTGAGGCTTTATCTGAGATTCTCAGCAGGACCTTCAGGTCACAGCAGCAGCACTACATGGATCCAGACATTCTTGTCAGCGGTTGTCCTTTGAACATACCGTGAATCTCTGAGGAAGAGAAAGTGTGTCTCTCTGCTGCTGAATCACGTACATTGTGTACTGTTGTGTAGGGATTTGGAGCAGGTGCAGCTGATGGCTTGGGGAGGTGTGCATGTGTCTAATTCTGTAATGTGTGTGAGAGAGTAGGGAGGCGTTGAGGCAAACACAAACTCGGGGCATTTTAACTATGTAGGAAAACAAGAGAGGCTTGCGTGTTTGGCTGTGATATTAAGGGAATATCAGCAATCAATAAGAGTTCATTGGATCAATGGTCTGGTGACTATTTAATGGACCAAAAACCCTTTGACTAGTTGTGTGTTCTTCAAGGTGAATAGGAACAAGCTAGTAGTAGATTAAAAAAATACTGTTTTAACTTGGCTTCAATTCTTACCCATGGATTGTTTTTTTTTTAAACAGCAAAACCTTAATATTTTCCAAGACTTTTCGGTCAATAATCGTCTTCAATTGGAAGAGACATGTTAATCATAGCTGCTGCTGATCAATAAAATAGTCAAATCGCCAAATATCATCTTGAAAAAAAATCTTAAAACTAAAATTGACATTTTAATGTAACTATGGGGTCAAAAAATATGAAGTTATTTTTCATCTGACAGCATCTTTTAAAGTGTGTTGGTGAAACCTGTGGCGATTTTAAAATTTGGGAACAAATCAGCTTTACTAATGCAGCTGTCACGCTTATCTCACGATATATTTTAAAACACTCGCACAATTTTCGGAATGATTTTATAGGGAGATTTCAGTGACATTTTGTAATTGGTCAACTTTCTTTCGGTTGAATGAATAGGTCTGAAAGGCCACAACTTGGCATTAAAAGCAGGTGGAGCCTGCTGTGTAGTATCCTCTCATTCTCAGTCATTGCTCGGACCTTGAAGGATTTCATTGTTCCTTTAGCTGCGCAGGAATGTTGTGCCCGAAATTTAATTGTAACACCATAATAAACAAATGCTGTGAATCTTGAATTAAATAAATAATTAAGAAAAAAAAGGGATTATTTTTATTTTTATTACACTTTAAAACACTGTGATAATATAAAAACAATTTTAAATATTTTTCTTTTAAAATAAATAGTCTATGCAGTGTGTTGCATATCGATACAGTTAAGTGAAGCAAATTATTAATTGATGTTTTATGAAGTCACGTGTAATGACCTCCTGTGGGGAGGAATGCACTGCCATAGTGCTTTTTAAAAAAGCTATATATTGGAGTACAGGTCTCCCAAAGTTCTAAAAAATAACCTTTTGCCCTTCTTTTGCACAGGCGAGTGTTACGTTTGTGCCTCAAACGAGCCTTTTCGTAAAGTAGATTACACAAAGATTACCGTCCCAAACTGGAAGCCAGGAGCCACCTCTGGAAACCCCACAGCAAGCTCAACGCGGGCAACCACGACGTCAACTGGAGTATCGACCAACACTCCTGCTGGAGTTAAAGAGCGTCCCGAGGGCCGGGAAGGCCGCGAGAGCAAAGACTACATCAAGCCCAAGCTAGTGACGGTCATACGTAGTGGCGTGAAGCCCCGCAAGGCAGTGAGGATCCTGCTGAACAAGAAGACGGCCCACTCCTTTGACCAGGTTCTGGCGGACATCACTGAGGCCATCAAGTTGGACTCTGGGGCTGTGAAGAGGTTGTACACTTTGGACGGCAAACAGGTGAACAGTTGAACTGCATGACTTCTACAGTGTGTTTCAGGAGCAAGCAGCCATTGTAGCGTCTTGATCTTGAACTTAAGTGACATTCATTTTGACTGTTCAGAATATTTTATTTGTATTCTTTTTTACCATGTTATTTATTCATCAATTATACAACAAACATAATCAGAATCAACAAACATAATAAGCAGAACACAGAAGGTCTGGAATGTTTGTAACAGTCTAATCATATCATACATTTTATATCTCCAGTACAACATCGGCCAGTGGAAGAGATGTGGCATCTCTAATCCGACCTAAAACTAGTTTTGGAGCTCTGGAATTGAGTTTAGGATTTAAACACATCGACTGTTCACTGCTGTTCCTATTTTTATCCGGACACACATGAACAGGTTTTCTTCTTTTGTAGTTGAAGATAAGAGAAGTGACTGGAGCGATGCAGAAAGGCAGAGCTGCCAGTGTAGACGAGGCTGCTCACTTACGCTCTCTTTTCTTAAGGTTGCTCAGGACTGAAATAGAGGGCTCGTTTCAAAACAGATTTTGTGACACATAGTGTCTAACACATGTCCGAAAAGATTAAAACGAGTCTTATTTTAGCTGCTGCACTAATCCTGATATAACTTGAGTGTTCTGGGCATCCAACCGTAATGCTAACCATGGTTACCACAACAAGACTATTGGATAAAGACATTAAAAAGGAACTTTGACTATAAAAATGTTGTATTTATAAAAAAAGTGTTTAAAACATTTATTATACTGCTCTATTTTCTTGTTTTAAGGTGCTTTAACTTCAATTGAAAAGATGCAGACATCCTTCTCCGCGAAAACCTCCAGCCTCTCCACATGTTTGCCTGATGAATCTTTTTTTATTTTGCTTTCCTTCAGCTGACTTGTCTGCAAGACTTCTTCGGAGAAGACGACGTCTTCATGGCGTGTGGGCCGGAGAAGTTCCGCTACGCTCAGGACGATTTTGTGCTGACACACATCAGTAAGACGCCGGCCTTTGTCAACGGTGAGTCACTTTTAATCCTTCAGCGAATTAACCTCTCATCAAACTTTACTTTGCTGGCGTTGTCGAGCTACACAATCATTTCTCCCCCTGATAATAATCATGTTCACCCTCTTATCTCTGTCATACTCAAGAGTGCAAATCCAAGGGGCCTCGCTCGAGCACTGTCCAGAAAGCAGCAACTCCAAAGACCCCTGTGGTCCTCGGGTTGCCCTCCTCCAAGACTTCACCAAAAGTACCAACCAAGACCAAGTCGACAAGTTCAAGTAAGATTCCCCACTTTTCTTAGCTCTCAGTTTGTACTGTATAGTTAACTTCCTATCAAGTCGCAATTAAGGATTTGATTCCCCTTTATTGAACACTTGAAATTGATTTATTTCAATTATCTTATGTTTAATGAATGATGACTTGACGGTTCAGTCCAAATGGTTAAATAATGAAGCACTTCTCCCAATTTTAAACACATTGTCTACAGCCAATGAGGCACAGTCAGCTGGAAAGTCATCCAGGTCCAGTCCCTCCCCAACCAGTCCCGGGTCACGTCGAAGCCTCAAGGTAGGAGTCAAACTGAGGAGCACTAATACTTTCTTTGTGCAGGATGCAAGCATGTTTCCTTTCAAATAATTAAAGTTGAACTAAAAGCACATTGGTTCTTTAAATAAGGCCAAATATAGTCGATGATTTTGATAAGTTTGACTAGATAGAATAGTTATATATTATTAGTTACATAAAACACATTTGCGTAATTATACAATATTTGCCAATGTATCAAAACAAAACACTTCTGATCGAGACATTGACTGTTTATTTGTGTTTTGAAAAGAATTTGTGATTAAGTTAGCTTTAGAGAATACAGAAAGATGAGTGGTAGGATGGTTGCACAAATTTCCGTTGCTTAGCGACAATTTAAAAGACGAAGATGTATGCAAACGTATATAAAAAAAGGAATTTTGTCAGTCATTTTCTTTCCGTAAAGAAATTAATTTGTAATATTTTATACTTTGTCCAGATTTCTCCTCGTCGCTCTTCCTCCACTGACATTAATGGAGACACGGAGCAGCCGGATGATTCCACAGTTGAAGGTGTGTGTACACATAAAAAAATAAACAAATGTTATTTTAACCAATATTAGCACTGAATAGAGAATTGATTTAGGGCTAAAAAGCCAGGGAAATGATTCACAGACGTTGTAAAGATCTCATCTGTATAGCTTGCACCGTTCTCAGTTCTTGCTGTGAAGACTTGTGCTTTTGGGGTAGCGATGTTTTGGCGTTTTTTTGACAGCCATTAAAAAAAGCACTTCACCAAAGTGCTTAAATTAAAGTAGGGGTGAGCAGTTTGGACTACAAATTGATCGATTCCATTCATCATCTCTGCTCTACAGTCAACGGAAATCGCTCCGTTTCCTCCTCCATGATAAACGACAAGTACAAGATCGGTAAAGTCATCGGAGATGGAAACTTTGCCGTGGTGAAGGAGTGTGTTGAGAGGTATGCACATCTAGATTTCCCTCATTTTAATTTACTATAGATGCAAAATGCGACAGTTCTATCATGCACGGTTGTAAGTCCAGGTGTTCTTATCTGCAGGTCCACGGGTCAGGAGTATGCCTTGAAGATCATCGACAAAGCTCGATGCTGCGGAAAGGTGATGCTTTGTTATTGAGGATAAATCAAGAACAACTTTTCTTGTGGTTGATTTTAATTTTTGGAAATAACCGCGAACAACTGCGTGATCTCTGTGAACAGGAGCACCTGATAGAGAACGAGGTGGCGGTGCTGAGGCGGGTCCGACATCCCAGCATCATCCAACTGATTGAGGTCGATGAAACGCCGTCTCAGCTATTCCTGGTCATGGAGCTGGTCAAGGTGATTTCTTCTTCCTCCGTTTGACTTTTCTTGGTACACTGAACGCATCTCCCACTTCCTCTGACAGGGCGGTGATCTATTTGATGCCATTACGTCGTCCACAAAGTACAGCGAGCACGACGCTAGCGCCATGGTGTTTAACCTGGCTGGAGCTGTTAAATATCTGCACTGCATGAACATCGTCCACCGAGACATCAAACCAGAGAACCTCCTGGTACTGTGGATTTTTCCCCTTTATTTTACTGTTGATATACGTGTAGTTTTAGCTTCAACATCTGCTCTTCAGGTGTGTGAATATCCAGATGGGACAAAGTCATTGAAACTGGGAGACTTCGGTTTGGCAACTGTGGTGGAAGGACCGCTGTACACAGTGTGTGGCACGCCGACGTATGTGGCACCGGAGATCATTGCAGAGACAGGGTAGGAGATGGAGCGCCAGCTTTTTGTATAACTATAAATAAAGAGTAAGAAATGTGTCAAAATGCACTTCATATATGAACTCTAACATCTGTTTGCAGTTATGGCCTAAAGGTTGACATCTGGGCAGCAGGAGTCATCGCTTACATTCTTCTCTGTGGATTCCCTCCATTCCGAAGGTAAAAAATAACCCACATACCTTCAAAAAGTTATAGATAGTGACATTTATCTAATTAAAAAAAAGGTGTTCATAAAAAAAAAAGAGCTGATTCTACATTTGTGTTTTGTTAACAATATTGTACTCCACCAACTATGGTTTTTATATGAATATTTAATTTACACTTTGCATTGTTAGAAGACTCATTAGAATAACTTAAATTTTACAATTTAAAATTGGAAATGATGCTGTGGGTTTACCTTCTGTGCAGTGAGAACAATGTCCAGGAAGAGTTGTTTGATCAGATCCTCAGGGGGAAGCTGGAGTTTCCATCTCCTGACTGGGACACCATCAGTCTGCCAGCCAAGGTAACACTAAACTCTGGTTAAGACTAAACAGATGGAGACCCTTGCCAGGCCTGCACTCATAAACACCAAGACATCTAATAGAGGGCGACAAGAATGCTATATCAAGTTTGAGTGTAGTAGTCATTCTTATTAGGATATGGTTTAGGCGGATCACTTCATCCCTTTACCTTCTTAAAAGTAAAAAATAATAATGATCAAAACTAGTCTGTTAATTTCCAGACATAAATATATCAAACTCAGGCCACAAAGACACAAAGAGTTCAGTATTTAGCAATAAGGCTCACACATTCATGGAATATTTTTTTATTTATTTGTCGGAATGTTTCAACTAGTATTTTCTGTAGATGCTGAAGTCCTAATAAACATCCACTGTCTTTTGATAAACTGTAAGTCCACATACCATCTGACGTTTGATGGAAGTTTGGTCCGGGGCTGGGCTTTAGACATGCATTATTACAAAATAACAGAAACTCAAGATACATTTTGATACTGTGGTAAGGGAGTAGAATTAAATGAAGTCAGTTCATTTGAAGTTAAATCACCAAAGTATTTATCTCATTTAGAATTTCACTTTGCTCCGCTGATATTATCAAGAAACACAGTGAACCAGATACGTTTGTTATAACCATTGTGGTATCTCAGAGTCAAGGTGACCCGAAGTCCTGAAAACAAACAAGCTCCTTGGTTTTAATAAATGCATATGCAGTGGTGGAGGTCGTTCACCTTGACCCAGACACAACACAAGGGTTCAAACAAATACATTTGATTTCGGAAATTTGGGTCACCTTGACCCTGAGATAACACAAGGGTTAAGCATTTAATATTCAAGTTTAATCTTCAAGATTATTTTGAAACATCCTTACGCCTGCTCTTTAACATACTCCTCAGATGCTTATCAGCCAGATGCTGCAGGTGAACGTTGATGCCCGTTTTACCGCGGAGGAGGTTTTGTCTCACCCCTGGGTCACGGTAAGTACAAGCAGAACTCATGTTTTACCCTCCAGCAGTGTTTAGCCATGACTTCAGTTTATTTTTATTTGTTAAACTTGGACAGGAACAGTACTTTACTTTAGGACTATGACAGTATATATTTGGATATAACTTATCCAAATAGCCTAAAGGCTTAGTTCACCTAAAATTTCCAATTTCACTCATTTTCTACTCACCCTCATGTTAACTAAGCGTTAGGAGAATTCCATGGCTTTTGGAGAGACAAACAGAAGTGCAGAGAGATTTTCCGTGACGGACTGTGAGTTCAAGCCGGCTTAAAATATAGACTTCTTAAAAAGAAATGGCTCAACAATTCCTCATGTTGAGGCTTCAATACAAGATGACATTACAGACCAGCAGTATGGAGGTATTTGGATGATTTTAGGTGTCTTTTTGGATGGAGAAAATTGAGCATTGTTCGCCACCATTACATGACCATTACATTTTTGCCTATAACACCAAAAAGAAACAGATTACTTAATTGTTTCATTTGAACTAACTATTTTACTATTTACTGTTTTACTAGCTCACTTATACCTGTTTTCTTTTTGCAGGATGATGCGCCCATGGACTCCAACACTGTGAGCAGCAATGAGGAGCTGGCACATTTAGACACACTGGAACCAGAACCTCAGTCACCAGTACTGGAAACCAAACAAATCCCCTCACCCATGGTTTAGACCTTCTAAATATCAGCTGGACCAGATGGATAATACCAGCTGTTTTTGTCAACAAAACCAGGTATTAGTCCATTTAGACCATGTTCCTTTGCATCACTCAATCAAACTTAAGCAAAGTAAAGGCAAATCGAATTTCTCTGTCTCTAAAACGTTCTCTAAAACAAGTGGACCTGTTTCATCACTGGGAAAAAAAAAGTTCCTCAGCATTCGCAACTCCTGATAAAACAGAATTCTGAAATACCTGCTGCAAACATGTGCACTTCAGTTCCAGAATGACATTCCTACACACTTGAAGTCCCCTCCCAGCTGAGTGCCGACCACGTCATTATCGGGACAACATGAAGGTGCTCTCGAAGGAAAAGCCGTCATCTTGTTTTTATCCCACCTCCTGTAAGTGACCCTTAACACGGTTAGTGGCTCGAAGGAACTGGAAAGGATAGAAACCAAATCTATGTGGACAGACTTTTGATTCCCTTGTTGTGCTGGCTCTACGGCAACCGGAATGTCTTCCAATGATTCTGGGAAACCTCCCACCTGCCTTTGTTCTCCAATTCTCCTCCTGTTGACCCCGGGTTCATGACTCTCTGACTTGTTAACCACCAACCCGAGGAGATAAAGTGCACTGTGCCTGTTGACGCTGCTGACTGAGTGCATCTAAAGCCTCACTGTAAACCACCATAGCACACGCCACACACTGGCTGCAAGTTGGGTGCTCATGCTGTTTTTAGTCAAATATCCTGGGCTTCCAAGATAGTTTGACTATTTTGACCCGGGTCAGGCTGGGAACACACTGACAAGGAAAATGCTGTGGTTCTATACACACCTCAACCGCTTCCGTATATTTATTTAATAAGAATAGTTTCTTGAATTATTTGGTTTAAATGCCATAGTTTTAACAATAATTGCCGGTTAAAGTCAACTGCTTTGATGGGAGACAACTTTGCATGGAATCTACACACTTTATTAGGTGTGTTTGCAGGGTAAAATGCTTTTGTTTTGACAGTCTATAATGCATTGATGGATGCGTTGACACTGGCTTGAACTAAAATCAACGACGGCACAAAAATATAGTCAAAGAGAATAAGCTTGAAGCGGTATGAATTATGTCGTTTTAAAAATGTCGTGTTTACACTAAACTCTTATTTTGAAAAAACGTGTCCATCAATCTTGTAGAGAACAAATTGTGTCAAACCCTCCAAGACCTAAGGGAATCTTAAAAAGGCAGGAATTATATCTAATTTGCTGATCGACAAAACGCCTTATATAGTTGGCTATTGTTGAGTTCAGTTATTAAAGCGTAATTCTTTCATTTTGTTTTAAGGAGAATATATTTAAGAAAGTTAAACGACCTTTTGAGTTTTTACAAACACTCACAATAACTCAAGGACACATTTCAAAAATCCTCACTGGCTTCCACCAGCAGTGTACAAACCTGGAGCTCCTTTTCTTCTCCCCTGCTGTCGCCTTCACAGGGTATTGTAAATATTGTGTAAATACGTTTGTTTGTCAATCGGTGTCTGTCGGTTTGTGTGCGAGTCAATGTGAAGTAGAGAAACAGTAGCAGTTAAAAAATAAAGAGGAACAATCCCATGATATCAAAGAGGAAGAGGAGCTTTTAAAAAAAAACATTTGTGTCAGCTGTTGTCAGTGTTCCTGCTATCATTCAGGGACCTAGTTGTGTTTTATGATCTCAGTAGCAAATGTTCAGTGAAAACACCGCAATCAGTCTGTAAGAGTTTGTGTCAAAATGCTACATCAATCATGTGTGTTTGTGGGATTCTAACCCGTCACTGTGTCATTTTTCACGACCACAGAAGTGTGCGCAACATTGGAAAAGGGGTCAGTTGTTTTTGAAAAACTTGAAAAGTAGCATTCCAGCGAAATGCGTCTACCTTATGCAGTGTTATAACGACCTTTATGCTTTCCATGGCCTTGACCTTTAGCGTACCACTGGTTTAGAATGAACCACAAGTCTTGAATGTCAACAACAAACAGTTCCCAATGTGAATTTCACAAATAAAGTTGTCCCATTAATGAAATAAATAAAAGCCAACTCTATGTTGAATAGTCTCAAAACTAGCATGTAGCACATTAGCGTATAGCAGTTTCTCATAATTAGCTTTTACAGATTCAATGAATCGTAGTAAAAACATACACTTGTAGCAGAATTTTAAAAATGTGAACGTAAAAAACAGTGAATATCACGTAACAAGCACGTTGGATCAGTATTGCTAATCTAGTGACCGTTTTGATTGTTTGTCAGCAGAAGAACATAGCAGGATTCCAATCGCTCACCTATGTTTTTGTCATTTAAAAAAATAAATCTATTTAAATTCTTTGTTTTGCAATACAGTTGTAAATGACCACAGCATTGAAAACTGTCATCGATGCTAGTTTATAGCATGCTAGCGTGGGCTGTTTTGATAAGCCTAAAAACAAATGCCCTCCCACTTTTTATTTATTAATATCCACCAAAACACTACTGATATAGTGGATTAGTATATTAAAGTGTATCATCTAATCCTGGCGGAAACACTTACCGAGTAGAATTGTTATCAGCATTCGCTGTTAACTAGTAGTGCTAAGCCTGAAATAGACTAGCTTGTACCGTTTGGATGAACCAAACATGAGAAATTGTGTTAACAGATAACTAGTTTAATCACATATCTGTTAACACACTTTTGATCCAATAATTCAATGACTTGAACATAACCAGAATAACACACAAGATGAATTCTAGTAACCAGTGGTTGGTCCTTTACTGCCTGTTTGAAAACCCGATCGTCTTAATTCTCTTTGCTTTAAACCAAACGAAGCCTTGTGTTGATTCTTTTAGAGCCACGTTGACCTCTACCTGCAGTTTACTCTTAGAACTTTCCTGTTGAGCACTCGTGGTGAAAGACAGTACCTTTGTAAATGTGACGGGAAACCTGATCTGAGATAGTGAATATCATTTTCACCGTTAGATCATTATTGATTAATTACGCCTGTAGACAAAATAAAAAAGCATTTAAATCTGCGCTAAATGAAGGAATATCAATATCAGGTCAACTTTCTTTTTTTAAGCATCTACCTAGAATTGCTGGTGAAATGCTCTGCTTATGTGTGTGTGTGTTTGTATCTGCAGATGCAGTGAGTGATCATTCCACATTATGCCTCATTTTATACAGAAGTGATGTTTTGTAATGCGGTGAACAACCTGGACTAGTTTTTCTCAAGTGTGAAACAACCTCAACCTTCTTTTATTCTTCGATGTAATAAACAACAGTGAAACCTGGCAGCTAAAACAAGACTTTCACCATAAGCCAGTTGATTACTGGTAGAGAGAAGTCTTTATTAAAACTAGTCTGGGATTGTAGCAGCGAGAGAGTGGCGGTGTTTTTGAGGGCATGTTGTAGATATGTTCAAACAATGACGTGTCATGTGTGTCTGTTGAGATCTGGGTCTCGGTGTTCCTGTAGACCTGATTCATATGATTCGAAGAGAAGATGCACTCAACTGTGAAAATAAAACTGATGCAGTCACTTTGTTGTGAGTGTTTGTTCATGATATAAATCATAGCTACTTCCAACTAAGTTTCCACATCATAACATCATTATTAATGTTTGAACTCAGAGTTAGCACTTACCGGTAATAGTTTAAGACCGACCCCAATTTATAGTATTGAATAAATACTTTTCAACTGTATTGAGAGTGGACTATGAGCTTATTGGGCTAAAGACTACACAACTGTGTAAAAACAAGTTAAAAAAGCTAGAATGATTCATTATGATCCTTAAATGTCGATCATGAATGATGACAGTCTTCCTCTGAACACTGTCATAGATAGATTGTATAATTCCAAATCTGGGGGCAGGAGTGAAGTGAAGGGATTATGTTATTCTAAATGAATCTTTGTATCTTTTTCTTTGTGTTATACCCGTAGATCCATGTTCTTTAGATTTCCCTTTTTTCACCCCTTGCACTTTGTTCTTGTTTTTATGAATCTATTGTCTGCTGTGTACTGGAAACCAAATTTCCCCCGAAGGAGATCTATCTATCTATCTATCTATTAAAAAATAAATAAAAATAAAACTTGAAGTTAACATGTTTAAAAGCAAGTATTATAACTTTCACCAGGCAAAAAAGGCAACTTTAAAAAAAAAAAAAAAAATTCTATTAAAAAATAGACAAATGTGATAAAAAAAAGCAACAATTATAAATGTGAATTATTGCAATTAAACATGATTTTACAACCCAATGGAAAACATCACCTACCTGTGTGTTCTGAAGCTTTTTCACCATGAATTGCATTGTTCACAATAACGATAACATTGAATAAAGATTAACTGTCAATTAACATCTTCCTTCTACCGTCTAGCATCTGGAGTTGACCTTGACTGGCTTGGACACATGTGACTAGCTATTTTCTAGGCAAGTTAACTTCCATATGTCAATCACCCTGATGTGTTCAGCCCATGCATTGCTCTACAACCCTTGCCGTTGTTCTCTTCTCCTGCCCATTAGCCGGATATATACTGGCTCCTAACCACAGCTCAGTGGAATTGATGAAGCTGCTCGGATGAGGAGCTTCATCTCTAGAACCTCTTGGATAACCATGACCTGGGTGACTGAGAACCTTCACGGACAGATTCCATATGTGGGTTGCGCTTCAGTCATTCATCTTAAGTTCAAAACACGTTTCTCTGAACTAAGCTAATGTGTCACTCCGTTTCTAAATCATATCTATCAAACTGTGATACTTTGCACTGTGAGAATCTGGAGAGCACCAATAGAATAGCAGTCACATCATCATTTAGGTTCCTACATAGACATCTACTACCTTACCCAAGAAATTAAAGGCTATAAATGGAGCACGTCAACTAAAATGAAAACTGTAACATTTGTACTCTACTACTGACCTTTTTCCTTAGGCTGCAGCACTTACCACTGAAACAAAAGGCAACATTGTTCAAAATATTTACACTAGGAAAAAAACATTTATGTCCACAAACTTGTTTTGAAGTTTTATTTGAACAAGATAAGCATCAGCTACAAAAGTATTCAGAAACCGTTCTCACTGTTTAGCAGACATTAATGTGTTCCACGCTTGAAATGTGGACGTGTTAAAGTGCAAGAATCATTAATGTTGTAACTGTCTTAAGGGAGGTTGAGGAGTGAAATCTCACATGAGAGTTAATCCATTATTGACAGTTGAACTTCCAGTTAAACTGTTTCCCATCAGCTTTAGAGCAGGAAAATGTACACAAAAAACGTATTGAACCGAATCAACCACAGATAAAAACACCTGATGTCCGGTCAAGCTACAGTGAGGTTCTGCTTCTGTCCGCATGAACGTCAAAATGCATAAACAACCAGATTGTGATGAAACGAAAACATTTGGACCAAAAAAAATACTATTAAGGGTTGAGACGTAGTGTCAGTACCAGTCGTGAATTGATCTAATCTCAGTATTGACTATCCTAAATATATACATCGTTATCATAGCCGAAGAAAGACGATGTTGTCATGGCAACCATAAAACGGCGAAATCATATTGGAATACAAGTCATAATGCAATAAAAAGACAAAGTAATTGTACGGAATCAAATCAGTGAGATATTGTAAGAAATGTTTTTGAATAAAATGGGAAATAAATAATCCTTGACTTCTCTTGATGATGTCTTTAAGATGTTGCATATTGAAAATATCGACTGTGGTTCAAGGTGTTCTGAGAAATAACAAGAATGTTTTGAAATTCTACGGCTGAAATGTGTCATGATACAGGCGAAATGAAATTCCTAGGTACAATCCCACGCTTCCCGCCTACTACTCCCATAATCCACTGCTCGTCCACAGCCTCCACGTGCGTGATGACATCACCGGCCTGAAGGACAGACATGGTTACAGTTGGTAAAATAATCTCATTGGCATGGAAAGTCGACCAACCACACGCACACACCTTCATCGTGAGTTCCTCTTCGCTCTCTGCTGTGAAGTCAAACACAGCTTTGGCCACGCCCTTGCTAGCAGGTTGACGCTCACTGATTGGCTGAGCTGGAACAGTTGAAGATACACATGAGTCATGAACAAGTTAAGACAGAGTCATCCAAACTGAGGCGTTTAACCTTGGTAATTCTGTGTGAAAGCAACCGGGTAAAGACCCACTCGGCCCTCCACTCTTCCTCTCCTCCACTCGTCGTCTATGTGCTCAACTACTTGAATGAGCGCCCCCTTGTGGAAGGAAAGATCTTCTTCGGTCTGACCGGGGAAGTCGAACAGAGCTACAGCCCACTCCTCTGCCTGCGTGAACACATGCACACAAATACAAACAAATGATTTAAGTTGTATTAAATAGATGAAATAAAAGAGTAATCCAAAAGAAGTATCACCTCTTTGGCACAGCTTTCTGGGGTCTTCGTTGCTGTAGAAATGAAAGAATAAAAATCAAAAAAGATTATCGGTAAACCAATGGATTTTAGATTAACTTAAATCCCTTGGGGTGTTTTTTTTTTATAGGTGGCAGATCATTTAAGCATCCCAGAGAATGAAAGAAACAGACGTTTAAATCTCACCGTTACTTTCTATCAGTACTGAAGAGTTCTTGTCAGAGACGAGGGGCTCCACCACGCTGACGAAACTCGCAGGGAAATTCCCACTTTGACCACGAACACACTCATCGCCAACAGGCTCCAGCAAGGAGATGACATCGCCCTGCAAGCAGGTGAGCTCGCCCTTCTCCTCACCTTCGTAGTCGAACGAGGCGACACTCCGAGGACCACTGAACGTGAAGAGGCGAGTCAAATGACTTTTCTTTTGGAACAATGTTTTTAAAGTGAGTTTGTTAACTGACCTGACAAGAGTGTCGGTTTGCTCTTTCGTCTCAGTCGACAGCACAGGAACGTTGGACTGTAAGATCGTCACTTCATTACATGATCAGACTCGAATGGTTTAAATAGTTATAACACAAGTATCTCAAACTATAAAGAGGTTTTTTAGGAGCCCACAGATGATACATTTAAACAATTTTATGCAGTGTGATGCAAGAGTAAGTCATGGCCATGTCTACCTGTGACTCAGCAGCAGTGATGTTATCCAAATTGACCTTTGTATGGCTGACTTGATTCAGAACGAGCTGAGGTGGAGTGTCCAGGTCCAGCAGACATGGTGATGAGTCACGAGGAGGATGAACTGATGTTGTCTGCTCACCAGCAGAGGGAGCAGGACTCAGGTCGTCCAGGACTATAAGAACTTCCTGTTTCTGTGATTGAATAATAAAAGGCAATGTTGAAATATAACCCATGAATCTGGGCTCTGGTGTGTTTCCCTACTGTGTAGCTGTCAAAGAGGGGGTGTCCAGGTTTGGGGCGCGGAGGCAGAGGTGGCCTTTTCTTCTGAGCCTTCTGAGTCTGGAGTGATGACGAAACCTGACCAGCAGGGGGAGCAGACGCAGGAATACAACTGGACTTGGGTGAATGTTGGGTTTGTGGAGTGTTGATGGAAGGAGGAGGGGGCCGCCCTGGAGCTGACTTGACAGGAGGTGGGCGAAGAGGGAGGGCCTTCACACTGGAGGGCCTGAAGAGGTCAGACATTACCAGTTGAGAGGAGAGAAACATGAGCGAGACAGTAAATGTACAGTACAACTAGTAAAACGGTATATATTCAAAACAGAGAGAAATAAGGCATTCAACTTGGCAACAGTGACAGCAGGATGGCTTTCATTTAGACAACTATTATTCTGTGGGCAAAACACAAGCTTTCTGGAGCCACTTTCGTACTGAGGCACCCTTAAATACCACAGTCTGAGCCCTTTATTCAGAGAGGTAATAAAACTCTCAGTATCTATGTCCATGGAGTTGGCAGAGGGTCTTAAAAGCTCAAGGATAAGATGCTTTTCGTTACTGTAAATTCTTTTCTCATCTTATTTTTAATAAAAAGAGAAAATAATCGGCAATAAATACAATGTCTGTATACAAAACGCTGCTTGGCCTATGAGTTGTTTTCAAAGATTAAGAATCACTGGTTTTATTTAGAGCTTACATACTGATGACCTTCTTACCGAGGTGGGAGAGGAGGGTCCGAACTGCTGGTGGCAGCTTTAGTGCCTTGCCTCAAGGCTGGGGCTGGAGGTTTAGACACCGTCACTGCAGCAACACTGGCAGGTCTGGCATGGACAGGGTTTGTTTCAGGTTGAGAATGTCCTACTGGCTTTGGTGCTAGAGCTGGAGCTGGTGATGAAACATGGCCAAGTAAGCATTCACGTTCTCAAATCTGAAGCAATTCACTTCTTCATTGACATTGATTTCAGAACAATTCTTCAAAACTTTTGTTCACAACACTTGACTTTTTTTAAATGCTAAAAAGGTATCCAGATTTTCAGGAATAGAATTAGATTAGAATCAGGGTCTGGGCTTTCTGAGTTTAGAATAAACGATTCAGTAGATTTTAAACGTCATGAAGTACTTACACTAATGTGCATATTCCATGCCACATTAGAATTAGAACTGATGGACACGTAGAATAAAGATTTGCACACTGAAGTGTAAGTCATCGTGGTACCATTCTTTGTTTTCATATCACATGCATGAAGCCAAAACAAAGGAGCGCACACACACGCCACACTGAAACAGAGAGGGACTTTTGCTCAGCTAACAGCTCCAGCATTATTCTTTCACAAGCAGGGGGTTGTTTCATAGATTCCGTTAACACTTGTAAAATCAGTCCACGTGTATTCCAGCACATAGTAAGAGAGAGTTCTTAAAAGCTCCATTGTACTCACCGCTTGCTCTGCGTGGTGCGGCCACTACCTGTCTGGTCGTGACACCTTCAACAGAAGACGAGAACACACTTGATTTAGAGCAGACAAAAACTGGAAAATTAAAGCATCAGGATTAAAAGAAACAGATCCCAGACAAAAATATGTAAAGGGTAAATAATGAAGGCAGTTTGATAATATTATAATGATATAAGTTGCCAACATCAAAGTAGAATAAAAATTGCTCTGCATTTTTTCTTGATTAGAGTAGTGAGTACGTCAGCCAGTCCAGGCACATGCGTCTATACTAGGCACCACTAGACAGATAACTTACTATTTTGACCACTTTAAAAATGGAAAGATTTCAGGATATTCAAGTAAAATTCAAGAAGAAATTATGTTTGCAACATAAACAAATTAAAAGTTCAAACATTTGAACGATCCAGCAAATGTATTTTAAGACGTTTAATTCTGTAGTTGGTAAATTTAAGATCTGACAGCCTTAAAGTGGACACAAAGCACTTCACTGTGCAACACAGTACGTTTGCTGTGTGCGACACGTTTGTATCAACTTTCCCTTTGACTCGTTGCGTCGCTTTCCAGCATCTTTATGTCTCCTGCTGGGTAACTGAGACATTTGCCTTACAATGAGAGCCTGTCAGTCAATGATGGGGGTGTGGGACGATAAATTAAGCTCCGCCCCTTCGGCAAAAACAAGTCCCATATTATAATTGCCAACACAACGTTTGTAATGTTTTTTTTCATATGCAAGTCAATGATTGATATTTGAAACCATGATTTTAAGGGTTATTTTCTATCCATTCATTTGTTCACATAATCAATGCCCGACAGCTAATGTTATTAGCATAAACATGTATGCTTTTCAGTTTTGCTTTGATGTGCAACTTCAATGTCTATGTCTTCATTCGTCAGCATGTTCATCCTTTTTTTTGCACAACCACTTCATCTCATTGTGGCCGTTATACCAGTCCACTCGCTTTAAGCACAAGTACAACTGACAAGGGAACCTCTTGTCAAGCAGAATTTTAAACATGTGATAACTGTGAGGGAGAGATATTTTATAAGCAAATATCTTACCAGTTTGGATTTCTGTCTCGACATCTTGGCTCATAGACCTCATTTGAACAGCACTACCTGGTTCCACAGTAGGTCTGGGTGGTAAAGTTGGGGTCATCTGCCGACGTTTTAGGGACTTTTCTGGCAGTGGGGATCCTAGACTGACTCGTGGAGCAGCTGCAGGTCTCGGTGGAGGTTTGGGATGTGCCGTCAAGGTCTCTTTTACACTGGTAGGTCTGGGGGTCGGGACAGGGGTGGAGAAGTGGGGAGGTTCTGATGCTGGTTTTGGGGTGAGATCTGGCTTTTTATAAGGTTGAGGGACCGAAATTGTAGCAGATGTTAAAGTGCTAATAGCTTCCACATTTTGATCTTCTGTGTTAGTTTCAGTTGCAGCATCAATTTGTCCTGAGTCTTCTGTTGAACTTTCACTTTCCCAGAAGCCTTTGCTTGAAGGCTTGTGTGACAGTATTTTGGGCTTTGGTGCAACTATTGGGGGAGGGGATTTTGCAGGGAGTAGACGAGGACGCGGTTGGGGTTCAGGTCTTTTTGGAGAACCAACGTCTGTGCCATCTACATTTTTAACATCATCCATTACATTCTGCTGCTGCTCAAAGGCCTGAATCCTCGCTTTCAGAGTCGACATGTCCTCTATGTCCTCCTCGTCGTCGTCTGTGTCTGATTGGCTGTCGTGTTGGTCGGGAAATCCCCAGTCGTCTGAGCTGAACGCCTCAAGAAGCTCCTGGAGGTACTTTCCTTGAGTCACCCCCTGCTCAGATCCTGCACGAGCCGCCAAGGTGGCCAACCCGTCCTCACGCAGTTTCACTAAAGTCTGAACTTTGACCCTGTCGTCAACTGCGCTGAACTTCGAGCGAGGGCGTGGCCGAGGACGCTCCCTCAGGACGTGAGAGAAAGTGGTGGCAGGAGTCCTTGCTTCAACAGGAGCAGAGGCTGGACCAACAGTTGGAGCAGTGCAGTTGGAGTTTGACAGAGAGGCAACATCAATGAGGAGGTCAAAGGTCCGAGAGCTCGTTCGTGATGTGATGTCACCAGTTACGTCATCACAAGACACCGTCCGAGGGAAGGGAGGCTGCGGTCTTGGTGGTCTGACTGGTCTCTCTGGGGGAAAAAAAGTTTAAACATCTTTTACTGGAAATCACACACAAATGTTGACTTTTCAAATTTTAATATAAATACTATATAAATACTTCCATGTACTCAGAAGCAGAGGTATGAGAAAATATCAGTACAATTATACATCATAATATTCCTTTCGATGATAATGTGTTGAAATGTTTATCAAAGTTATTTTATGGTTTATATTTCAATTAAGTATATATACAAATAAAAAACTTGATTTTAATTTTCACAATTAACATGCAAACATTCACAGAGTTTGTTAAATGTTTGTGTTGCAATTAAACCTCCGGCCACTAGATAGCAGCACTCATTACTTCCCCGACAGCTAAAGGAACAAAATCACATCCCACAAGAATCCAGGGATGACTGAGTACCAGAGGATACTGTCGACTGCAGCATCTTTTAAAGCTGATGTAAAATCTTCCATCTTCAAGTTAAGTATGCAGGCATAACTACAAATATATCGTTAATCCTACAGTATCACAATATATAAAAAAGATTGTGTAGTTGCCCTTGTATTGTGATACGTTGCGCTTCACCAGATTTTTACAAATACACACCCCTACTCAAAAGCAAATGCATTGTTTTTATCATTATTTTTGAATATTTTACACTAATGAAAATGCATTTTCACCTTGAGTATCTGGAGGATCCGGAGAAGATCTTTTGTCAGTCTGAGTGGAAATGGTTATCGTGGACAATGAATGTGTAGAAGATATGGAGCAGGAGGAAGAAGATGGATGGAGAACCTGCTCCTGGGTCTTCTCTTTGATCACCTCTTCATAGGACGGAGGCGGCTGTTGACAGTAAAAAAACATTTAATTTATACTAACCAGGGTTTATTAAAGGAGCGATTTTGACATTTGAATAATGACTCAGATTAATGTCAGGCTTCTAGTCACGTAATATTTGAGTAGATATTAGTGATCTACTAAGTGATGCAAAAGACTTGAGAATAGTGTGGCATCACAAACCTGAATGGACGGTGGGATCGAGGATCCCCAGATCTGTGCAGGAGGAGGTGGGGGAAGAGGGAAGCCCCCACACGGACCCGGAAACCAGGACGAGGACACGAGTGGCTCAGCGGACAGGATAGTGATTTCTGGTCGCCTAGTAAGTTTTCAATCAGTGTGCAGAGTAAGTAATAAATTAAAATTCATCATTCTTACAACAGCAGATGCAAGTATTTTACACATTTCTACTTTTGTGACACGTCAGCTGCTGAACTAATACTTGTTTGATCAATACATATTAAGCTTCATATATACACTATATATATACAAACACCTTAAGGAAATCAGACATTGAAAGGTTTCGAATGATTTTTACCTTCGGTCTCTTTCTCTTGCTCGTTCTCTATCTCGTTCTCGTTCCCTGGCTCTCTCCCTCTCTCTGTCTTGGGGTGTTTCACTAAGTGATGTTGACCTTGTGGATGCTGTCAAAAGAAAACGAAACCGCCATGTTGGTGGGAAATCTGAACCATTTAACCATGGTTTTTGAACAGTATATAGATGAAGAACAACTAGTACATTATTAAATCTGTCTGACCCAAGGTATGCATTTTAGACCAAGTGAAATGAAGGGCTGTTAATATACAAGACAAGAAGACATGTATATAATTCAAATGATTACTTACAAACACTAAAGAAAACATATACTCACTTCTCTTGAAAGCAGCTCTGATGGATGACAGTGGACCCTGACTAGAGGAGAACAACAAGGGAAAGGTTAAAAAAATGAAGCCATAAGTTCCACTATCTCACCTCTGTAACCACCCTCTGCCCTCTCTGCGTATATTGCAGTGTTTTCCATAAAGAATTTGTTTGACCCAACCAGGCATAAATCATGGAAGTTGATGTGTTTTCCCTTCTGCCTCTCTGGGTGCACTAGGAAATGTTAGATAAAAGCTGTTGTTTTCAACCATTTCTCATTTTCCAGTGAAACTTTCCACAACAATAGTTTTCACTAAACGCAGTTGGGAAACACCAGCTGTTCTACTTACAAACATCTTGTAGATGAAGTAAGGGCTAGAATAAACATAGAATGTGCAACACTTATATTTGTTTAATTTGTCTCGACAAACAATGCCTAACAGAGCACACTGGAATGTTATAGAATGACTTAATTCCCAAATATTTACTGTTCTCCCGACAATCACATTACCATTTCTACAATGTTTTGCTGCAGTTAAAGCTTGCTTTAAGTTAACTTTGGTGGAGTTAAAGATATAAATCAAATTAGTATCCCCGTTGAGTTAAAATAAACAAATGTTTATTTCAATGTTTTGGCTCCGTGTGGCTGAGTTAGGCAGCTTTATAATAGCATAATGTACGACTATTTATGACTACAGAAAGGACACATTGTTTGGTACACACACAGACCTTTTTAAGTTAACATAAATCAAACTCAAGCCATAGCACAAAATCCGGTTCAAAAAGTGCTTTTATGTGGCCATTAGTTGTAAGTTAGGTCAATGCACATATTTATACAGTGACCTATGAAGATGCTGGGGTTAAAGATTTCCAGTTAAACTTCATACATTTTGTTTGGTTTGTGATGGTTCGGATTATGATTTTTGCCCCTTCAGTGATACATTTTCCCATTTTGATGCGATGATACAGAAGCATTGTGGTAACAGTGATACAAAAAAAATCTGGACTACAGTTATTTACACTTGTATATCATGTTGCATTTCAGAATCATGACCCTGTTGTTTTCGTTCTAGAACTGAGTATTAGACAAGAAAGAACTTTGGATTCAGCATTTTTCCATGACTGAACTAATCTATGTGTGTCCGTGTCATTATAACTCCCTTCTTTTGCAGTGAAGCTCCTTTAACCACAAACAGACTCATGACTCACCCCTGACTCTGCACTAACACTCTCCATAAAATATACTCGCTTTCTCTCTTTAGAAGGCACAGTGAGATTTAATTAGAGACTTCACATTTTGACAATGTAATATACCACTGAATGAATACCTTTCACGGCACATCCTGACCAGATCCCCTTCATCCGCAATCAGATACGTTATACTGTGTGACTTCACTAACTGGTTACCAGGACAGTTACTTGCCATAACAATAGTTCAGGGACTTAATGGCAGGACACGATAAGGGCGTCTCTACGTCGGCCAACAGAAAGCAGTTCCATGCAAGACATACTTCGACTTGTTTACTTGCTCCTTAAAGAAGTTTTAACAAGTCAAGCCACACATGCCACACTGATCAAAAGACAGAGGTTCTACTAACAGCAAGCTTCAAAGAGTCGAGACACATCTGCAGCAGCTTGAAAATCCTGATAAAACTCATGCTGATAAACACAGAAAGAAAAAAAATCCCATACCTGAGACGATGTTCTGGTTTGCGTCGTTCAGCACGACCTGAGAGAAACAGAAGTTACAGAGGTTAAGATGATATCGGATTTAAACTGCTCGCTTGAGAACTCTGAAGCACGTCAATCAACGGTGTCAGACTTTGAAGTGAAATTTTTCAAGTTACAAACAAAAATATGGTAGCATAAGAAACAAAACAAAGTGTTAGAATAAGAGGAGGGACTGACTAGAAAAGGACAGAGAAAATAAGCAGTAGTTTGTATTGTACTGCATAGATGAAACAGGAAAACAAAGCCTGAATTTGATCGTGTTACTCAAACCACAGAAGTTAACCCTTTTCCTAAGCTCAGCCGGACGTTTTTACTGGTCCACACACATTTGGTCCATACATATGTCATAATCTTCCAACCCCCTGAATATTTTCAACTATTTTCCTTGGAAACCAACAAGACCTTTTTTTTTTTCTCAGACCACTTTTTAAAAAGTCTTGCTCTGATGAAAAAAAGATCAAGGATATGCTCATTGTGGTCCATCATGTTGTGTCTTGTCTAGATAGGGCAGATGAAAGCAGAACCAGACTGAAAAATTAGAAGTCATCCTTGTGGGAAGAATCCAGAGGTCTGATGTCACTGTGGTTGATGTGAGTGATTAGAGATGCATACATGTTTGAGCACATGTAAAGAAATGACACATCCCTGCAAATTTGCGACAAAACCAAGTTCTTGGAAGCTTTTGAGCTCTTTGGGAAATTGACATTGGGACCAAAGGAAGTTAGTGGGTGTTGCAATCCTGGCAGCTTTAAAATGAAGATTAATAGTGATGTTAGAAATCTTGTGCTTTGTAACATTTTTTCAAGATGCTGTTGTTGAATGCAGGAGTGTCCCGTGAGCCACTCAATGAAAGTCAGCTCGTAAATTTACTCACGGATTCTCAGACAACAAAATCACAGACTAAAGAATGTTCTTTTGAGGAGATGTCAAGGTGACTAAACCAGGAATTCCCTTATTTCTCTGTCAAAAGTATGACCCAAAAGGGCAGCTGAAAAATAACTTAATAAATTCAACAACTTCAAACCAGCTAAGTTGCTGACGTAAACGTTTGAAGGCAACCAAGAGAACAATCACCACGGGCAAAAAATTCCCATTTCCTTCTTGAAACGCTGTGATCAAGTGACTTTAAACCGTGTTAATGTGGTCACAGTTCTTGTCACTAGTGCTAGTTTTTGTAGTGAAGTAGAAATTAGTCAACTTATGAAGTACTCATGAGACAAAGTTTTGAATTCCTTATCAGTTACCGTTTTTCCACAATGTGCATTTAACAATATTATGTCATTTCAAATAACTTTCCACAAAAACCACAGAGAAAATCAGTTTTCTTCATTTAAGAAGGAGGATACAGTAAGAAAAAGGTGAAGTTTCCCCCCTCGGGAGAGAAGATCGGTGTTCCTTCACATAGTTTCCTACCTCTTGCTCGACTGTGGTGCCAAAGATCAGATCAGAAACAGCTTGTGTCCAGAGATATCATGTAAACTGCAAACTTTTTTTTTCTTCCTAAACTAGACTCTTCTCTATCGTCTCTTGTCCAGAGCCTCATCATCATACTGGACCGCCCAATTTGTTTTTGCAAGCTTCCCGATAGGCAGAGAGCAACCAGGAAGTGTGGCCCCGATTGGCTGCTCGGCTTTTCTGCTGGAGTCATCAGGAGCGTTAACACTTCCAGATGTCCGTCCTGCAGCGAGCTGGTTGGTGCGCACAGATGCCCACCACGTCAGACTTTCCTCTGAAATCCCAAAAGTAACGCTTACTTTTTTGTTGTTGTTCGCTTAAGTTTAGAGGTCATAGGGAAGCATTTGTTTCCATAACGAGCTTAAATGAAAGGAAACAATGAAGACAGGAAAACACTTTGTTTAAAAGCCCGACCTATATCTGAGTCAGCTGATTCCAACATGTGGTCACCACCCCTAACACGAACGTTCAACATATTTACCTGTTAGAAAAAAAAAAAGAGAAAAACAAGAGCAGAAAGAAAGGAACATTAGAAAAATATGTTTTAAGAAAATGGTGAGCAAATAAAATCTGTAGCTCAAATTATCTGTTGCTGGGTCAACAGAATAGAACACAATAAGGGGCTAATAAGTCCAGGCATTCTGAAAATACCAATAGTGATTCACAAACAAACATTAAAACTAGTTGTCTTTTGTAGATAATATGTGAAAGACGTCAGCCGATTGGAACCATTGGAATGAAAGCGTGAACACCAACATGAGACATTCATCACATGAGGAAGATCCAAGTTTTTCAGCAGTGATGGAAATGTGTTCCAAACATTTTTCTTCTGGGTAATGACCTTCTTCACGTTATCTGCGCTAATGACATGAAGGCGTGTGCATGCTGCTGCAGATCATTTGAGTTTGATGATGGAGAGTTTAATCTGTGCTGCTCTGGTGAACAGACATCCTTGTATTTCATTATTTACTCCTCTGCATTTGTTGACAAGTCATCACGATTCACAAGAATAAATAAAGTTGGTAACATACAGGCATTGGCAACTTATTTACACTTAAGATAATAAACAGTGAGAAGAAGCTATCCAATAAACATGAAAATATGTTCTATAAATATGAATACTAGTTCATTGTTTTTTAATTACCAGGAAAGAATATATAACTAACATTACATTTAGATTAGAGCAATTAGTTAAATTTCCGTTGATATCATCAATTTATTCATTTATAGTTAGTTCTATCGTCTCACACCAAACTCATGTTTTCACTTTTATTCAAGCTTCAACTGTTTATATTGAAAATCTGTATGGCATTCACCCACCATCTGCAATTTTACCCTTTTGCCTTCTTTCTATTTGGAAGAGTTCTCTACTTGTTATTTTGCTTTTTATGCCTTTATATCAATATCTTCACCAGGTCTCAGAGACAGATTTCACTCCATTCCTAGTGAATAAAATGACAAAAAAAGTCCTTGAATCCAGTGGTACCAAGTTAAAACAGGAGGAAGACAATCGACAAGGTTCATGTGCTTAGTAGATGGGAACACAAAGATTTGTATGAAAAAAGGAAGGCTTACTAGCTCCAGAAAAAAAGGTTTAACAGATATTTTATGTATACACACCTAATGGGATCCTTTAGAGGTTTAAATAATATAGAAATAACTGGTTTACTTCCATCTTAAACAGTAGTTTACTCTAGTGTTAGTAGCCTCAGGCAGATGGTTTCCAACTATTATTCCAGATAAAGTGGAGATGTCTGCTTAAAAAATGCAGAATAAATGAAAAATAAAAACACCTCAATAAACATGGCCCTGTCATAGAAACGTGATTATGAAAAACTATAATTTCCCGGTCAAAACACACAGGTGTGACGGTTATTAAGATAAAAAAAAGTGAGTTGCAACACAGTGAAAGGTGAGCAAATAATAAGTGACGCTCTCTCTACTACTGAGTCATAGTTTCAGTTCAAACATGTCCATTTTTGCAGTAAGACTCTGGCAAGAGATTCTCACATGCAGCACGTGTTAAGCCTGACTACAGAGGAGGTACAGAAAAAGGGTTGACACGTTAAATTAATGTCCACAAATCTTGGCACAGGCCTGCACCATCACTGTGGGGTGGAAGTACTTCTGCATTTATAGCTGCAAATGTTAACCCCATGTTTTAGAAGAGTATTCACAGATTGAGGGGTTAATAATTAGTGCTGATGGTTAATGTTTTGTCAAAATAATTAAACCTTATTGTGAGAAAAGAGGAGCTAGTTAACAAAGTTTCAGGAATTGGGAAGT
Organism: Callionymus lyra; assembly: GCF_982586985.1. Taxonomy (NCBI): domain Eukaryota; kingdom Metazoa; phylum Chordata; class Actinopteri; order Syngnathiformes; family Callionymidae; genus Callionymus; species Callionymus lyra. Next base: position 29,316,342 of record NC_141821.1, read on the forward strand.
AAGCTCATTTGTTAATAAATAATATTTTAAAAACAGCCTTTATGTCTTTGATATTAAGAAGGATGTGCCGATCCGATCTTGGTAGCTTGTATTGGTCCGATCCACACCCTCAAATTTAGATTGGGAGTCGGTAAAAAGATCCGATACCAAGGCCAGTCTAGGCAATGTAACTATGTTTACGCTGACATCAAGTGCAGAGGCCTGTCAAGCATTGAATACTAACTGTCGAGGCTCTGCAGTGTGGATGTTCGGACGAGGCGGATAAAGATAAAGAAGCATCAAGACAAAAAAATATATGAGCAGTTGGGAGAAAAAGACAGACAAGACGAAAAGGAACCAGTTAGACAAAAGAAGCCACATGAGCGCATAAAAAAATAACAGAAAAACTTCTCAAATGCATTTAGATGCACAGTCCTATATGTGATTCGAAATGTCAGAAAGTTTACAATTTAACTGTATTTCTTTATGTTCTCATATGCTGGTATATAATAAAATACTTAATTTAAATAAATGCCAGTTTCTTTAATCCAATATGTAGTGTTATCCAACAGTAGGGCATTAATATTTTAACACTGGTATCTGTTGATACTCAAAGCCCAGGTTCTGGTAAACAGAAACTAAATTCATCACTTTAGAATTACACTCATCATAACCGGTTTAACGGTTGATAATTCAGATTGCCTTGAATTACATGACACAGCATTTGTATCGTTTTATAAAAGTCATGGCACATTTCTTCGGGAAAACCGATGGATTTAAAGGACATATTATTTCCACACAAGCAGACTTAATCCATGCATCATCATCACACAAAGGTTATGATGATAGTATCAAGTGTGGACCCACTGTGGGGGTCAAGCGATAACATGGCTCCTGTACCTCCAGAGCTGTTCGCCTGTCGCCGGACCACTTGCTCCCGTGTGTCCCTCATGTTGTCCTCCTCCTCCTCGGACCGTGCCTCGGCCATTTCCCACGGTTCCCCCTCTGCCTTTTAAAAGCGACTCTCCGTCCTCTTGTCGCAGGAATTCCAGGCACCCGTGTCAGCGCGACCGTCCCGCGGCGCTAACATCCACCATAACAACAACCACTCGGAACAAGTTCACCCAGACACCGCCAACTTCTGTCCGGAGATACACTCTTCCGGTGGACAGTTCAACGACTTCCGACGCGTGAATCCTGTTGTTGTCGTTGCGAACAATAGCCGCTGTTCTTGGAAGGACTTTAGGGAAGAAAAAAAAAAAAGACTTTTCTTTCTCCAGCTTCCCTGTTTTGCCCCGGAGACCACTGCTCCCTCGTGACGTCACACAAGGACAAACCAATAAACTCATAACTGTAATAATAAAATAACAACAACAATAAATAGAATAATGACAATAACAAAAACTTTCATTAAAACAAATAATGAAGGTATTATGTTGCCGAGTTGTTGTGCTTATTTTTTTATTTGACTCATTTAACATTTTTAAGGAAACATAACTATTTTACATTTTTATTTGTTTCATTGTTTAAGTATTTACAACAGAAAATAAAATGTTTTTTGTTACATTTTTTACTGTTGAGTAACACCCGTTAACCTGTCTAGTCAGACCGCTACAATAAGTTACTCTTCACTGTCATGTAATTGTGATTTGTTGAAATAATATTGCATGTGTTACTCGTTATATATTGTTGTATTATGTATCATACTTTATTTCGAAGATAAAAGCGTTTTTACTTTGCAGATCGCTATCCTATGTATAAAAGAGATCAGGCAAAAATAATGTTGTTTTTTCGTTATCCACTAGATGGAAGCATTGCTCAGAGACAATGTCACCAACTGCTTTTTATGTTTATCATATCTACCGGTATTTTAGTAGTTTTTTATATTACAATTTCATATATAAGTGGTTTGATTATATATTATTACATTACTTATAAAAAATATAAACGCTATGTATGTAAAAGTTACAGATTTTATTTTTGCAATCTGAAATACAGGTGAGGCACTCTTGTCAACATACACCTTTACATTTATAAAACTCTAAAAGGAATAATACTTTTATAGTAAAATAATATTATTTTATTTGGGGATTTTCATTTTAGATGTTACATCTGATCATCGAATGTTATGGTAAGTGACGTTCAACTATGTGGGTTTAATTTTGTGCTTATCGTTTAAATTTCTAGCACTTCGACTCAACATTTACTACTTGCTAACAGGCGCTTTAGAAATAACCTTTACTTACTTACTTACTTTTTTTTATTAAGAATGTATTTCCTTGACAGATGTGGGCGTGGTTTTGTCATGTGGGCGTGACTTTAGCGATACCTATCGGGCAGCAGCTTTGTGATTGACAGATGAGCGGATTATAGGAGCTACAGTCACGCTGGATTTTTTTAGAACCAGAAAACATTTGGATTTTTACAGAGGCTGGACATTTGCCATTTACTTTTACTACAAGAACTTTTGAGGTAAGTTCATGGTTGTCCAACTTTGGCCAGGTTTCATTTCAATCTATTTTCATTGATCACAATTGTCTTAATTGTGTAGAAGTGTCCTACGTTTTTTAAGTCAGTCCTATATTAAACCAAGAAAATGTTCTAAAAGTATTCTACTTGGATAGTAAAACTCTAATTGCCAGAAGTGTTATTTGAATAAATATAGGGCATATTGAGGGAGAACTTGTTGGACAGTTATACCCATCAAATGAACTTATTGTTAAAAAAAAAGACAAAGAAATTAAAGAAAGAAATACTATAAAGTAGATAATTAATGTTTTGCCAAATTTATTAATAACTTGTTTTAAGAATAGGTCCTTCAGTTATATAAATGTGATGACACACACTGCTTTTTAATTCCTCCTCACCATTTAAATGGATGTCGCTAAATATATTAAAGTGTTCTGTATAAAGCACTTGTTATTTAAATGCAACTATTATATTTATTCTTAAAAACGAAACATGTTAAACTGCAGTTAGCGTGGGAACCACACAGCTGCACACAGACAGGTCAGATTAGATTTTCATGTTACACTTCTGAACGTGCGTCAGTGGTCTCCATAAATATAAATACACATTGGTCGACTGATCAGAAGGGTGAAACTATTGGTGTGTTGTGCTATTGCTGTGGCTATTAAGGTCAGGCGGACACATGCCATCACAGAAATAGAGGATTAAACACACTGGATTAAACATCAATGACTCCTTGGGGATAAATTCCTTCTCACAAATATTCAGGTTTAGATAGAGGCCTTCATGGTTATAATGCATCCTTGAACCAGGAAACTTCCTAGTTTACCCTTGACCACCTAAAACATCTTCGAACTTTTTATCAAGAAGTTTTGAAGTAGGAATAACTGCATATCACGGTGTAGAACTTTTCTGTAACATCTAACATCTGTTTAACCACACATTTGGGTTGATGGTTCAATGTTGTGAGCTTACACATGTGCTATTTCACTGTGAAAAAAATGCAGTTGAGAATCAAATCCGTCCACATCTGTTACTTTAATCTCCCTGTGAGAACGTATGGTTGGTAGAAGTGCAGCACCTGTTTTCTATGCAGATCATCAAGTTGTCGCTCGCTCTGTGGTCAACATTCATCCTCTTGCATTGTGTCTTTATGTATTTAACTTTTGTGCGCAGTTTAAAGTGTCATGTCTATAATCAGTGCTCTTGCAAATAATGAAACCATCAAATAAAAACAGGCCACTATAATGTAAAATGGAGAATATATCATATATAACAATGTTCTCTTGGTAAGATTATTACCAACATTTCGGTTTAATAACATTATAATGAGCTTATGAATTCCTTTGCAATTAAAGAATACAGTATAATACAAACATTTACCAATGGATCAATTTTATTTGTATATTTGCTCTTCAACTGATGATCATGACAACACAAACAATTTGGTGGTGACATTTGTTTTGCCAGTTACAGTGAGCATCTGAGGCTGGAGGCAGGAATCAGAGGATCTTGGACAGTGAACGGGAATTCCTGGCATGTCCTGAACCCAGGGTGGGACACGCTCGCTACCTTCCTGTTTGCCTGTCATTTCCGGCTGTGATTCTTATCAGGCGTAACAAGGCAGAGATGAAAAGAAAAAATTAAAAACTTTATATCCTCTCTTGTGCACCATAATATATATTTATGTGTTTGGATTTGTGAGCTTGTGATTAAAACAACTATTTTATTGGAACTTTTCCTTTAACATCTGAACTGACCCAACTAGTATTTGAGGTGCCATGGATCTACACAGAGTATCAACCTCCCCCTCAACATAAAAAAACATTCACAACTTAATTTACTGTGTTTTCTCCATCCCATAAGGTCTTCAACTCATGCCTGCCCTTCATGAAATCTGTTCTGGATGAGGAGTGAGCATGCTCTGACCCCCTGACCAAGGTCAAAATGATGACCTCTGCGGTTGCCGTGGGAAACCGGAGGAAGTCACTAACACTGAAAGGGGTGGACCCGGAGACGTGTATGATTGTGTTCAAGAACCACTGGGCACAGGTGAACCACGTATTTCATTTTGTGTTCACCTCGTCAGGCAGACACAAAGAGTTGCTTCTTTGTCTCACTTCATTATCACCTCGGATTCATCACCACAGTCTGGTGTGTGAACCAAACGTTGGCCCTCGAACACTGGCTCTATTTATCACAATCCTCTATTTCGCACTCGCACACTTTGTTTGAGTTCTCTGACTGTGTGTGTGTTCTGGTGTCTAAGATGGAGAGTAAAATGAGTTTCATTGAAAAATTAAGTTCTTATAAGCCTAGATACAAATGTTCTCATCACTGGCAGGTTGTGAAGATCCTGGAGAAACATGACCCGGGGCGCGGTGGCATCAGTGCCCTCAGCTTCCTCACCGGTCATGCAGGCAATGGTGGTAGCAGCGCATCAACTGCACGTCTAGGGTCCATCCCGGCCGATGAGGCCAGTGCTGTCCAGAACTATGTGGAACATATGCTCTTCTTACTTATGGAGGAAGAGGCTGGACAAGGTGGGTGTTAACAATATGATGCTGACAAAGCACGCAGGTATAACCTCTGCCAAGGAGCTCATTGCACATGAACAGCAGCATTCAAGAACTGCTTCAGCCCTTGCCTACACTTTTTTTAACTGTACATAAATAACAGTTTTTCTTTTATTTTGTAAACATGTTCAATTCTGTGATCATAAAATATTTACTATACAAGCAGATGGTTGATAGTGAGCATCAGTTGAAAATGCACACCCTTAAATGTATTTGTCTACAATAAGAACTAAATATAATTTAATTAAATTCACTATGATATATACAGTATATATATTTTTGATGCACCTGAGAGAGTGTAAAAAAATGATAAAATATCCAAGTGGAATCAAGCTTTTTTTCCCATATAGACTAAATTGAACCATTCTTTTACACGATGCTTGCTCGTTGGATCTCATCAGGAGGAGCGATGGGGCCGATCCTTGAGTTCGTGGTCCTGGAAGGTGTGATGGAGAGGCTGTTCTTGTGGAGTCTGCGGAGACAGTTCACTGAGGACATGAAGCTGGAACAGCTGAGGATGTACCAGATGCTTCTCGCACAGGCCAGGCAGCCTCTGCTGCACCACAAGCCGGTGCTGAAGCCCCTCATGATGCTCCTGGCCTCCTGCTCTGAAGCTGGACCTGAAGCAGGTGAGTTGATATTTACATCCAGTCCAGCTCAGAGTACGTCACTGAAACCCTGTCCTTTCTTCCAGACAGTGCTGGAGTGGTGGAGGCAGAGCTGGTGCTCCTGTTGAACCAGCTTTGTGCCGCTTTGGTTAAAGATCCGTCTGTCCTGGAGTTGTTTTTCCATACCAGCGAAGACCAAGGAGCCGCCAACTTCCTACTCTTCTCCCTGCTGATCCCGTACACACACAGGTGAGAATGAACAAACCATGGTACAAACTTGAATACTTTTAGACAAATTCATTGAATTGCAATATACATTTATATAACGTTTCTGTTTTTTTTTGTAATTTTTCCGAGTTTATATTAATTATCGTAAACATTTTTCAATCGTTTTTAAATGTCTTTCAAAGATTTATCAATTCCCTTCCAATAAGTTGTAATTTATTTTTGTGTTAATGTGTTAAATTTATTTTAATAGTTAGTACATTTATTTCAATAATTCTATGTATTCTAAAAGATTGTTCATTTCTTAAATAAATTGTTAATTTATTTTTAAAATGTATTAAATTCTTTCAATAGTTTGTAACTTCCTCTCAACAGTTTTTCCATTCATTTTAACAGATTGTCGATTAGTTTCAATAGTTTGCAAACTGATCTTGATGGTCTGACCTGAGGAAGTATGATGAGGTCAATTTTAAGGAGGTGAAGATGATAACTGTGAAACAGAGTCAGAGTAGATCAAATACTGTCATGTACAAACCATCATGAGGAATGCGACAGTAAATGAAGCGTGCTTGTGTCTCAGACAGGGCTCAGTGGGTCAACAAGCCAGAGAAGCTTTGCTGTTCATCATGTCTCTGTCTGCTTCAGAGCCTCGAGTGGCCCAACACATCGCAGACAACACATACTTCTGTCCTGTAAGTCTCACTTTGGACGTCTCGTCTACGGATCAATCAGAAACACCACATGTATCTGCTGTAGCAAAGACATCAATTAATTGAGATATCTTTCTATGAATGTGAATCTGTTTTCAAGAGATTGGATGAGTCATTTTCTCCGTCCATTCTCCCTCCGCAAACTCACCCTTTTTTGTTATGTAATGAACAAATGAGGCGTGATGATGTGTGGCAATAATAGGAAGAAAGAGAAAACCCATAATAGTCAAATTCAACAATGGTCCCTATTGTAATTGATAAACAAAATTCCCTCTACAAAATCATGTATAAATAATCTATTTTTTCTTCTAACCATTCTCAAAAGTTAAGCAGCAGACATTATGTCTCATGTCATGCAAGTGCAAATGTTCTAGCCCTGGTGTTTGTTTTTCCATTATGATATTCCAGAGCCGGAGACAAGTACAGGAGCGCTCGCCCCTGTTGTCGCCTCCTTGTGTTAAAGACACAGATGCCATGTGTGTACTTGTGTGTGTGTGTGTGCGCGCCAGATTTAAGCCCATGTGACCACACTCTGACCTTAATCTCTATGTAAAAAGCAGATTAGTATAGCGACACAGGATTGGTCGAGGGATTAGCTAGACTGCATTTGATTGGATGATCATTAACTTTAGACTCCAGCTGCTACAGCGTTATCGCTTCAGGTTTTAATCAATATAGGAATTTTCCAACAGTTTTGCTTTTGTGTTAAGCTTCATATCCGCTCTGCCGTTATGACCTCAAACTTCAAACTCAAACAAAAATCTTTAGATAAAAGTTACTTTGGAAAAAAAACCTCAGGTGTTAATGTTGACTCTCTAATCTGATAATATGTATTTGATATCTTTGATCATAATGTGTAATAAAAAAAAAAGATACATTATTGAACTATTGCTGTAAAGAGATTGGAAACATTTGAGTGATTCATAGATATAGATACTTTATTTATCCCCTGGAGGAGAAATTATTTCAGTAACGAACTGTAATACACTTATATAATACATCTCATTTGTTTGAGTCCTCTTAATTTTCGTCTTAATTTTAAAATTACATTTTATATATATATATAAGTCATTTCCTTTCTGCTGAATTTGAGACTCAAATGTTGCTACAACCTTCAGTTTCCCTTGTTAGGAGTATTGTTTTGTCTAAATCATTAGAGAATAAAATAAATAAATCGAATATCAAGTCTTTATAAAGTGTTGTAAGTTAACGCATCAAACAAGTATTATATGATTCACCAGACCAATCAATTACCAATTCAGAGTAGGACTGACCAGTGTTTTCACCCTGACATCCCAAGAATAACAAGAAAAAAAGGAACTTGCAACAGAAACAGTAAAGTTAAAGATGAAAATGTGCTTAAAGTTATTCAAAAATGCACTATATATACTGTAATTAATTAGTCCAATGAATTTCATCATTTGACAGCACTAACTATAGCACACACATAACAATTGAAGGTAAACTGATTATAGTAAACACAGGTGCTGGCAACGGGACTCTCTGGTCTGTACTCGTCTCTCCCGGCCCGGCTGCAGGTCTACAGTGAAGACTGGCACTGCCTGGATGAAGCAGACTGGGAACAGGTATTAATGGCAACCAATAAGTTCTGTGATCACCTTAGTTTTATTTTTAAATATTGTTTTAATAATTGGTTTAATATATATTAATTATGAAAGAATATAACATTTTTAGAGTTAGTTATTGTACCATTGTAATGTACTAATAATTACGTGTCTCATCAGGTCCCAGCTCTCGTGGACTTCCTGCATTCTCTTAACTTCTGCAGTGCTGTTGCCAACGTACGACACAGACATGCTTCCAAATTAACCTGAAACATCTTCCATAGCTTCATTGAACATTCCCTCCGTTCAGGTGGCTCATCCCTCCATCCGTGCTCAGCTGCTGAGTTATATCTACAACGGCTTCCTGGTACCGGTTCTGGCTCCGGCTCTGCACAAGGTGTGTAGAAAAGTAAATAATCAGCTTCCATCAATTATCTTGTCACTAAGCTATGTTTGCGAATCGCGATCGAGCTTCTGTTATTCGACCCGGTGCATGTTTGTTCAGCTGACAGTGGAAGAAGTGATGACGACCACAGCTTACCTGGATCTTTTCCTGCGGTCCATCTCTGAGCCAGCTCTCCTTCAGACGTTCCTCTCCTTCATTCTACTACACACTCATGACAACGTGCACATCCTTGACACACTTGTTAGCAGAGTCAACACACCTTTCCAGGTAACACACTCTTCTAATGAGCAAATTATAGATTTTAAAATGGTTCTGGTCTCTTTGACAGCTGGGTACGGTGTCGCTGTCTTTGTTCAAGACGCTGATCGGCCTGTTTTGTGAGGACGTCATGCTGCAACTCGTGTTCAGGTCAGTCAATGGATAATCTTATCGTACAATTGTAACAAGCTGTTGTTCTTAATGAATATCTACATCTCCAGATATTTATTACCATGCCATCACCTAAGCAGGAAGCAGCAGTGCTCCCTCAAGAACAAGGACTGTTACTCCTCCAGTGCTGCTTCTTTTCTTCTTCTCATGCCATCCTGGTGTCCTGGGTACTTTCAAAACACAGTCACACACTTGGAGCTCATCCACTGGCCCAAACAAGCAGGTGAGAACACCCCCCCCTGTTACACAACATATTGCGTGTTTGTGCTAACAATTGAGTTTGTTTTAGACCCACTGATGCCAGAGAGCGTCGGTTACTGTCGCAGTTCAGACTTTCTGATGGATGCCAACTACACCCACTACCTGTGGGATGCTAGAAGAGCCATTTCAGTGTCACAGAGGTCAGCCAATGCGTTTTTTCAAATTTTACATACAGTTACCTTGCTTTTTTTGTTTGTGCTGCTTAGTTATGTTATGGAAAACAGCCCCAAGATAATTCTTTGTCTGATGTTTCTTGTCTGGACTGATTAGCAAAAAGAGAGAGGGGAAGAAAATGCACACAAGCCTAACAATACTAAGCCTAACAATCACAACACATATACACCATGCACTACTTAAAATGTCCACAAGTAGGCGGCATACTCTTATTTCAAAGTCAGAGTCCATTTCTCAAATTGATCAAACAAAAAAATGAGTAGGTCCAACCAATGGTGGCAGCAAGACACACGGTCCTCTAGAAAATAGAAAAGAGACAAAGCAAACAAAAGTGCTGACTCAAAGCGTCAAGGCAAATCACAAAGCCAAAATATCCAATAGGGGAACGAGGAAGAGTCAGAGTTTATTGTAAGACGATCTAATGCCAGCCAATCGGAAGTCTGATGTATATGAAAGGGATGGATAATTGAACACTGTGTAGTCTCTTAGTCCAAGAGCATTGAAGAATAAGAACAACACTGTGTTTGTCAATGAATTTGTTGTGTTTATTCTGTGTCCGAACCATGCAGCACTTCACGCTCAACTCGTCTTCACACGACCTTGTCAAAACCTTCTTAGTCCACCTACTTTATATTTGTCCGCCACACACGGCACTATATTCTACATACTCCCTTTTAGCCAAATCCACCACACAATATTTGGCATCTTTTCTTTTCCTTTATATTTTTTTTCTTCTTCCCCACACTTGACTCTAAACGTGCCAAATTTTACAATTATATTGACATCCTCATTTAAGTAAACTTGTGTACATATTTTTGAAATGTAAACATATGTTGACACAAAATACTTTTTCTGCTTGAAGCGTTCCTGAAATTTGAAGAAATAGACCCTTTTTCCAAAATATTGGTCACCACAAATAACTGGAACCATGAACCCACTGATTTCTCTATTTTAAAACATAGTCTCTGAACCTTTCTGTCCTTACTTTCTGCTCGACTTGCTATCATGTATATCTGGAAACACTGTTCCCACCTTTGCCAGTTTTCTCCGAAGTTGCCAGTGAGCACGAGTGGTGTACGAGTAGCTTAAACTGCTCCATCTTTTCAACAATCTTTTCTTTTCTGTGTCCACTGCACCTGTACGAGTTATCTTAGCCACTCACCGCAAACAAGTGTAAACAGTCCATACCGAATAAAAAGTAAAGGTTGGGATCATAACACTTGGCCCTAAAAGTTTTGCCACAGCATTTTTTGAATTCTGAGAAACAATTCAAAGCCTGTAATTGAATTTTTTGTTATAATAACTAAATCAAAATATACATGTCTTTAAGTACATTTATCTTTCAGGGCGTGTTACCACTGGTCAGCACCTTATGATGGAAGTGAGCCACAGCCAGAGGAACATCGGTCTGAAACACCAGCTGACGATGTCTACGAAGTGGAACAGCGGGACAAGAGCAACTCCATATGTTCTTCTGTCACACAGTCCTCTCTGGATAACCTCTCTGTGGGCCCCCAAGGAAGTCGAAGCAGTTCTGCCATGGAGCTTGAGTGGGATGACATTTTTCAAGAGGATGATCAGTTTTCCACAGGTATTCTTAGCCACACATTTGGTAACGGGAACATCAAAATGGGACTCACTGTTGCGCCAACGCCGCCCCAACACATCCAGGAAATGCGCCGCACGGCTACCAAGATCGTTCACGGCTCCTATGTAGAGGAGTCTGAGTTCCAAGACGATGTCCGTGTCTACGATCTAGTGGCTCAGAAAGATTCAAAATCAGCCATTCTTGAACGAATCATGGCAGCCAATCGCAGAGCTCGTTCCATCACACCAAATGGGATGCGAGCGTCAGCTGCGATGGCTGCCACCACGATAACAGCCGGTCTAACAACTACAGTAACGGACAAGGTGAACCGGATTTCGGCGACCAGAAGAGAGGACGGAGGGAATGAGGGTAAACAGTATTGTGGGAGGATGGAAGACGAAGACGGTGGAAGACACAAGACAGGCAGTCATCCACTGACGTCACAGCTGATAATAACAAATGGTTTCAATGCTGGAAATGACATCGCCGATTTGGATGTTTTTAATGAAGATGAGAAGCACAACTGTAGAAACTTGGTTGCAGTTAATCAAATGAACTCTAAGAACCAGACACACAAAAACCAACATAATGGACGCGTGGAACCGGATGACAACAGCTTCCTGTCGCAGTACTACAAGCTCATGATGTCATTGGGCGTGGAGCCCGACATCGACGAGGGCATGTTCGACATGGACACGTTCAGGAATCGCGTTCAAGAACTGAGACATCGACTTGAAGAGGATGAGGGACTGATGGGTGAATCGGTTTTTAACACTGACAGGAGCGTGGATGAGGCTGTAGAGGAGGAAAGAAAACAAGAAGAAGGAGGGGATAAAGAAGACAGGCAGAAGCACGGTGTTCCATTCACAGGTAATGAGTCTTTTAAATATGAACATAAACAGATCCATTAGTGCTATAATTGATTGGTCTTGTCTTTCATGAAGGGCCCTTCATCAGCGTTCTGCTGTCCAGACTGGAGAACCTCCTGGAAAACTCCATTGCTGTGAACCTTTTAGTGACAGGCATCCTGGCACAGCTCGCTTCGTATCCTCAACCCCTTCTTAAATCCTTCCTCCTCAGCCCGGAGACCCATGAGCACTGTAACGTGCGCACGCTGTATCAGGTATAACATGGGCGGGCGCGAACACCCTCAGATTCATACGTGCTAATCCAAGATAAAATTGTACGACCTGTTCACAGGTGATGGTGTCAGTTCATGCTCAGATCGAGCGCCACATCCAGGCTATACCAGATTATCCTGCACTGGTCACTCAGGCATGGAGGTTTTTACTGGCGAAAGATGAAGACAGCAAGGTCAAAGGTCAGCGGAAATCGATAGTTTATTTTTTTTAAATATAAAATATAATATATATATATATATATATATATATATAAATATATTTAATTCTTTAAATTAAACATAAAGTTATTTGATTAATTTTCACTATTTGCAAGTTGTTCTTCTATTTACTAGTTGATTGTAAACTTCTATTAAATGCAGTTTCATCACTAACCACTAGAGGGAAACATAGTTGTTGAAGCTTTAAACCTTATTGCTGTGTAAGATTTTAAGATGGTAAAAATCTGTTATTATAATTAATGAAATTATTCCTGTGATTTAGAGAAACTCCAGGCAGAAGGAGACGATGTATCGATGGACACGTCTCAACCAAACGGCTCGGTGAGGATTTCTTCTCCTCCATCTCCTCTTGGTGTCCTGCCTCCCTGCCCGTCCATCGCGCCTCAGAACAAGAGCCGAGTGTTTGCCATTATTCTGTACGCAGAGTTCCTGAAGGAGCTGGCAGCTATTGCTCAGGAGCACAGTATAGCGTTGGACTGCACTGCAGAGGAGTAGACAAAGTGATTTATTCACTTTGAAAAGCCAAGTTTTGACTCAGTTATTAATATTTTTTTAACTTATTAATTTATTATCATTGTGTCATATTAGATTCATCGTAAATTTCCCGTTCATTGAGGTTGAAGAAGCGTTATTTTCTACATCAAATGCATTTGCAATGCTAAATTCCTGAAGATACTTGAATATTGCCTTTTGCACATCATGTTCATCAAATGTACTTTATTATCAAAGAAGAAAGGCATGTTGATGAAACTGAACACTTTATTGAATTGTAAGTAAGTTGATTCACGTATTGGATGACTGAGCCATTAGTTTCTAATTAAATTAGTTAATTTATAAACAAGTTAACTTAATCTGGATGAAATGAGTTAAAGTTAGAAAAATAATTTTTTTTAAACTTACTTACTTGCTTACTTTAAAACAGAAAAAGTAGATTTCACAGGTGCTAATGCTAAAGAGATACCAGCTTACTGACGCAGCGAAAGTCTCCTGTCATTCACTAGTTTTGGTCCTTGAATAATTATATAAGTTTAAAATAGCACATCCAAAAGTTAATGCCATCAGATGAATTGCTTTATTGAAAGTATAGTTTGGTGTGCAGTTAGCTTGTTGCTCACAGGGCGATGCTAAATTGGAGCCATTTGTTGTCAACCATAACTTGCTAATATATAATAATAATGTTATATGACAACATGTTCTTTCTACTTTATGATAGTTAAGGTGAACATCGTTACTTGTGAGCTACTGTCACTTTCTGTAGTTGAAGGAAAATACTAACATTCTGTTCAACATTTCAAACATAGGTCATTTATTGTATTGTTTTTTGTGTGTATATAATGAAGGAAACAAAGTGCTTTGTTTGTTCAAATCAAGAAATATGTATGTGCAAACATTAAGGATGACAAAATAAGAAACTTTGCTCTTGTAATGAATGTATAAATTAAATATCCAGGCACTGTAATATATGTATATATATTTTTTTTTTTCTGTTTTGTATATTTTTCTTGAAGATGTTTTTCTTTTTTTTATGAAAATAATTTGTCTTTCGTTTTTCATTTTAATACGACACAGATGTGAATAAAAATGAAAAAACCAATCATGTCTGCTTAATATAAGGTGCTTATTAATCTCTGTAACATTGTTTGTTTTAAAATCATGAATCCCTAAATGATTTCTTCTTCTGCGAAAAGCAAGCCCCATAAATGGGTTTTAAGACACAGTTCACTGTTTTTTTTTCATTCAATACTAAATGATTAGAAATGATTTTGATGACTTGTAAACATACTTATATTATTATTATAAACTTTATTTAAACTCAAACTACGTCGAGTAGGAATTGAAGCATTTTTAGAATCGCTTCACTATTTTGAATTTATAACCGGGGGAGACCACAAAGAGGAAGTAGAAATGGAGGCAGCTCTCACAGACGCATGCACTCTTAAAACATAAGTGTGATCTCTGAAAATACTTCATGATGCTTGACTAAAAAATATTGTTTAAATACATGGACATTTGAAGAAAAAGAAAAAAAGGAGAACAAATATTTGAACACATCCAAACACAATTAAAATGAATTAAAAGTGAAAAGGTGAGATGTTGTTTCGATTCTGCTGCAAAAAGCTGCATTTCAAATATGTTAACCACAGGCGTGGGCCGGATGTCGCCAGAAGAAGAGCGAAGGTAACAGTAGCACGCGACAAAAGCACATTTAGACAGGCAAGCAACTCTGTGAGAAGAAGACAGAAGAACTGCAATCATGAAAAGCTGTTACCGGTCACTACCTTTTAAGCCCAACAGGAAAGTTTTCAACCTGACAATGTGTTGGTGTCGTCTCATCTTGATGGGTGAGTTCCTGCTCCTTTTAACACTCCTGAATATTATCCATACGTTGTAGTGCAAATCAAATCAATGTTGTTTCCTTCGTCTTTGCCTGCAGTTCTATATATATCTTCTACTTCTGATGGTCAACCTAACGAAAGTAACAACATCACAGGTCAGTGTCAATATAATAATCAGTGTTTGCCCTTTTTTTTTTTAATTAAAAAAAGCAACATTTTAAGGAGTAACAAATGTTCTTGGAAACAAAATGGAACCTGTATCAAAACCACAGGAACGACCCTTTTTCCTTTCACATCATTTACTTAAAAAAATGTATATGTTATTGTTGATATTTAAAATAAATATTTTTGTCTTATAGTGGTACCATCCGGTTCTAAAGAACTAAACACAAGTGCAAGTAACAACAGCTCAGGTACGACAACAACACCCTCAATATGTGTCTCTTTTTGTTTTGCTACGTCATTTTAAAAACCCATTTACGCCTTCATTACAAGACATGCAAGTACAGGTATGAATAATGGGACAAATGAAAGGCGTTAGAAACAGTATTGACTGCGTAAACAAGAGACGTGTATTTATATTTTGGTGATCAAACCCACCTGCTTGTCTCACAGAATCATCTCCAAAAGACCTGGTCCCGACCTCTACACTGACCTCTACACTGACCTCTAAACTGACCTCTACACTGACCTTTACAGCCACCAACAGACCAACTGCATCACTGGTATATTTAAATTCTCTTAAAAACAGTCTATATTTCCAGTATAAGGAAAGACTCAAAAAGTGAATCTCGATGTTACAGACCACAGTAAACCAGGATGTAGCAAAAACAACCGACATGTTGGTGAGAACTACCGCTGATAACAGAAGAGCAGGCAAGTCACCAGGTAACTAAACACAAACTTCATTTTGTCTTCCTGTTAGTTAGACCACAATCTCCATGCGAAACCTTCTGCAACAGAAAAGCACCCCCACTTTTTTTTTATTTGTTAGTGTTTGGGGTGGCAGGGAACTTCTTTGCTGAATCATCCCAAAAAATATTATTTTTGCTTCTGTTGTTACATTTATTAAACTGGCACATTGAGAAAATCATTGTTCTTACCTTTCAGCGTACTTGATCTTGGGGATGATGATTGTTGTCATCATCGTTTTGATTATCATCCTCTACATGCTCAGGAGATCCTCCAGGGTGAGAGAAGACAGTGACATTAAAAAAAATATTTTTTGTATTAACTCTCCGCTCTGATCAGAAATACTCCTTCGACCTGCATCCTCAAAGTTCTGCCTCTCATCTCAATCAACCCGAGGGAACATTTGACCCCATTTTACTGGATGATCTAGGTGTGTATGTGTGGGTGCACAAGTGTGTGTGCGAACGAATGTATAACTTTTTAAACATTTTTTACAGGTGTGCCAGAGCTGCAAGAGAGAGAGTGGACGTCGTCCTCTGTACTCAACGGCATTACTGATCCGACAGAAGGTTCATTTAATGAATTTTAACAAAACTATTTATGGATTTAAATATTTGGTGAAAGCGTCCGATATCAAGGTCAGAAAAAAAAACGTTTTAAAAGGTTGACCCTCAAAGTGGAAATCAGTTTATTTTCTATGGTTTATCTTGGGTCACGTGATCAATAACCTGAGCAAGAAGGCTAAAGGGTACGTTTGTGCAATTTATTCAGGACAGTTCTTGAGTAGAGGAGGAACTTTATCTTCCACAATTGTGACCAGAATTTTGTTGAATTCATAATAATGTTCACACCCCTGTCCAATCTTTGTGTGACCTCTAGCTCAGTACCAGAGTTCAAATGGTCTCCCTGTCTCAGATTGTGTATCTGACGACGTCAAGACGGACCTATCGACCGGCTTGTTGGATGATGGCGACCTGTTGGTGGAGATGGAAGAGCAGAGGGAGGTGAATGGAAACAACAACAATCCATGTAAGTCAAACACTCTCACCTTGAAGAGAAGCACCTCAGATACAAAATAGGAAGTTGACTGAGATGGCCGTCACAGCAGCGATTCCGCCACCTGCTGGCAGGACTGAGTCATCGTAACAAATAATATACCAATCCTAACCACGACCGTAATGTCACAAAAGTCAGGCATGTAAACATTGCATGTTTATTCAAAATGACCAGTTTGTAACTCAATGTACCATTTGAAGATCAAGGTTGAGATAAACAAACATTTGTTGAAGGTTTCGCGCATTTGATACAGTTTTGACTTAATAACAGTAGTATTAATAGCATTAATACTCTTTGGGACTCTGTTCTTTAGGGTTCCATTTGTTGTTTGTAAGTGTCTTTGTGTGTCCTAAAATGTACTATCATTATGATATCAGTTATTAGTTTGCATGAGCCAACTGCTTTTTGAAATGCAAATGTCTCAAATATTCTCTTAATTAAGTTTCGTGTTTGTCTCTCTTTTCTTTCCAGTTTGCTCAACAGATTCACTTTTTGAGATAAACCTGGATGAGCCAGTGTGTTCTGGTGTTTCCTGAGGCGTCCTCCTGTCACTCACCTTCATCATAGACCTTCTTTTGACTCCATGAAAATATGTTATAATATCAACATGACCATAACTACTTTCTATAACAATCATTTTCTCTTTTAAAAAAAACTGACTAATCCTTTAGAATTGATTTGAAAACATGTTAATATTTGTTTGGACATGCTTAAAACCAGATTAAGGAGTGTATTTTTTATTTTGTGTTTTTTTCAGAACAGAGGAGGCAATAAATGTAAATTGAGATGAAGAAAAGTTGACCAGTGTTTCCAGTGATTTTATTCAGACAAATATTGTCTGACGTAATGAATTATAATATTGAAGTACCCATTTGGAGCTATGTATTTAATAATAATCTCTGATGAGTTGAAAGGGCTGAACATTGGGAGATTAGGATGAGATTTAAAAAGAAAATAACTTTAATTATTAGATGAGGCTGTACTTTTTAATGTGATACCAATTTGATCAACACATTTTCAAGTATTTTTTTTATTGTTTCAGATGTTCAACCTGTTTTGTAAAGAGTCGTAATCGTCAAATTAGATTAAAACAAAAATGCTTTTTACTCCTTCATATGTATCTTAAATCCTTAGATATTATCATATATTTGAAATTAGGATTCATTTATTTTGAAATATAATAATAAATTAAAGCAAGGCAATAGAAAAACAACATTTTAATATCACATACAATACAATTACAAGTAAATACATAAATAGAAAAATACAGATTCAAATAAAGATTTATTTAATTTCAACTTTTTGGTTAATGCTTATGTAAGTTTAACCAATTCCATTATCAACATATTTGAAACAAATTGAAAAATAGAATACCTATATTAGGGTTAAAAATGAACTAAAACCATGAAAGAAATCTATTGAAAGAGCTTCATAAAGAGGCCTGGATGTTTGAAAGTGACATTAGCTTCTGCAGAAAAAGTGTTTGGGTTATTCAAGCACCGATGTACGTGAGAACAACCGCCGACACAGCCGCGGCCACGACCCCGGCTGTCACCAGCAGTCCCACGTAGAGGCCGTTTTCTCCCAGTATGTCTGGTAATGGTCTCACTATTGCTGCAGAGACATTAAATACGAAATATGAAATAAGTCGTACAAAGAAAGTTACAATACATACATAGAAACAAAAGCAATTTCTCTAAAGGTCAAATTATCATCTGTCCTGAATTTATGCTATCCTATTCTATGCTAGCATCACATATTTATGACATCAGATCTAGAATCTTGTTCTTTTAAAGGGTAAGATGTAGATTGTAAACTTAAAAATCCTTATCATATAGTAGAGTATGGTTAGACAAACACTATTTGGGATCCACAATCCAAGAGGAAGACACATCTCAACCTGGTTCTCCACCTACCAGTGACGTTGAGGTATCCGACTCCAAAGCTACTCCCATAATCCGTGCTGATGTTACATCGATAAAAGCCAGAGTCCTCGGGTACAAGATGGAAGAGTTGAAGGCTGACCAGTCCTTCTCTGAGAGCATCAACGTCACTCTCCACGCGCCCCTCAAAGTGTCCGTCCTGGGACTCGGGGACCTCCACACCATCGCGGACATGATACAAGACTGGGTCCCAGTCCTCGTTCAGCAGTTTGCACAGAATCTGAAGCGACATCGCTGACATGTTGGTTCCGTTCGTGAAGGTCCACTCCATCGTCACGTTGTCGTCCTCCTCTGCCTGGTAGAAGTCCTCAGTAACATTGACGGAAAAGACGTCTGCAGAGAACAAATGAGAGAAGGGATGGAATCAAACAGAAAAAATAATGGTAAGGCATCTTCAAATGTTGCATACGTTGATTCACTGTAGAGTTGTGGTTCTGAGTCTGGTTGACTTCGAGTGCACCTGCTCAAGACAGATGGATCAATGAAACAATAACACGTTGTTGTTTTAGTTCTTAATACAGATTCCACTTCATGAGTTTACAGAATATTGTGAAGTTGAAAGACAAACTAACTGATGCTGAAGGAGGTCAAGGTGATGAGCAGAAGAATCCTGCAGATCATCTTCTTCCTGGAAAACATATAAAAGTGGACTAAAGTTACTGTTGAGAGTCCAGATGTGCTTGTGCAGAAAAAAAACATGTATAAATAAAGTTTTTCATAAACCCCCCTGACACACACAGCTGAACAAAAAAAATTTCTTTATCAAGAAGATGAATATGAACTAGTTTGACTGAAGAACGTGAGAAAAAAACGAAGGTAGTTTAAATACAAACATAGAAGCGCAGAGTCACGGCTGGACTCGAGACTCACAAGGGCGACGCTGCTCAGGAGACTGGATCATCTGGAAGCTTCTTGTGTGTCGCGGAGCTCCTTAGGACAAAGCAGCCGCTCGATCACCCCAACCTTGCACACACTTGCCTGCCTCTGTCAAGACCAAACAAAACCGGAACTGACAAAATAAAACAAGCCAACAGGATACATGAAGAATCAATATAGAATTTAACAACAGCTAACCTGAATTCCAATGATGTAGGCATGTTTATACACACCACCTTTATTTTTAAAAGTTTGAAGTCAACTTACAAACACCGTTTTACAGCATCTTGTGCGTTTAAACTTGGGAGTAAAAATAGTTACTTTTTCCTGTCTTTATGTATGTAACCAAATCTAAAATGTAACTTTTGGTTAAATTTTAGATTTGATACAGTACAAAGTATCAGGATAACCAACCTAAACCTTTTTTTTCTTTTCAAAATATTAAGAAAAACTGTTTCTATTTTAAAAATAAAATGTATTTTTTATTTTATCTCTAATGCTGAGTAATGTTTTCTTTTTTTTTTATTGAAAAGCGGAAAAAAAAGCTCTTCTTTTAAACATGGTGGAGTTGAAAATGGAATGTTCTGTTTTTTTGTTTGTGGTGTCCTGAGGTGCTGAGTGTGCGTTGATTAAACTAAATCAACATCTTCTGTGTTGACTTTTCAAACACTGTGCTGACTGTCCTGAAAACTCACTGAAAACATGTTTCAATGAGTAGAAAAAATGAAAATCCAAGAGCCTGTGATTATTCATTATTAGTTTTACAGTGGTAAAGAATAACACACATGAAGAAGAAGTAGAAGTATTAGTAGTATATTTACCTGTGGTGAAGTGAGAGTTAATACACAACTTATTATGTATTAATACATGAAGAATTGTGAAGTAATGTGGATATCAAGTATGATGACAAACAAAATTGTGACTCACCTCATGTGACGTCCAGATTTCTCGTATTTCAGTCATTTATGATCATTAACTAATGTTGTTAATAATTGTGAGGTTCTATTCCTCGTCTCGAACACTGCTAAAGGAGTCTTGCCATAAGGTATGCTAGCATCCTGAGAGGTTTAAAGCCTCTTGAGGGAGGAAACTTGTCTGACAACTGCAGGAGTATTTTTAAAAAAGGGTGTGGTTTTTTCACGAGTTCAGTTTGGGTCCACCTCTAACAACATTGTTTGATCAATATAGCCTAAATTAAGTTTTGCCAAATATGTTCTTAATTACATTTAAATTGAACATCAAACACAAATTTGTATCCTCATTAACTGAAGATCCTGGAGGACCAGTCGTGCCGAACAAGAGAAGCATTTATTCATCTTTACAACTAGTCTGGTAGATAATGATTTCATGTAATCTTCTCCACTGAAAAACATTTGTTTGAAGGCAACAAAATAGTTTAATAATGACGAACAACATCTCCTATTAAACAATTATTAAATTTATTGAACATTTCTAATACTTCACAGATTATGTTCACGGCACAGATAAGTCACTCTGTATCATTTATACAGAGAAGAAAAAAGATAAAACATATTTTTGCTGCAATTCTTCACCTATGTTGGACCTGATGGAACTTGATGTGTTTTATATCTTATTCTTTCAGGTAAATTAAACAATTAAAATGCTTAAAAACACACCATTCTTTTGGTTATTTGGTTTTGTTGTGATCTTTAAGGAATATTAACGCAACAATGTTGACGTCAAAACAACTTATTTTTTATAGTCAGCACCAGCCTTCTCATAAGTCGCAGATTATTGTGATAAAACCTTTGTTAGCGACATGTAACAGTAGGTCCAGTACGGTCTACTTTTAGAGAAATGATTGAAAACATTCTTTTGTGACTGATAATGACAGTCTCACACCAGTATTGATTCTAAAGGAGGTCCGATTGAGACTTTCATTTAATTTAGAGCTCTTTTAGTGCAGAAAGTACTTTGTTCTCAAAAGTCAAGTCTGTGATCTTGTCATTTCTCCTTCTCTGTGGACATCCGTCCTCCGTGCCAGGCCTCTCTGGTGTTCCTCAGGGCCTTGGTTTTTGTGGGGTCCACCACAACATAGTCCACACGTGTGCTCTGGCCGTTTGTGAGCTTGTCATCTGGTCCGCGATCGTCCGTGCTGCGTCTCTGTTGAGAATGAGATAGAAAAAGTTGATGAATGGAAAGTACGTAAATGTATGTTGATGTGGTAACTAGGAGAGCAGCGAGGATGCCCACCTGTCTGGTTGGGGTTGATCGACCGGTGTGAAGGTCCAAGTCTAGGTACTCCACCTGTTTATCACTCCGTGCTCGGCGCGGCAAAGGACTGCTGACTCCTCCCTCTGATGCTCTGTGCATCATGAGACGAAGGGACTGTGAAAGTAAGATAATATTCTTGTCTCCATCACTGAACCTTGACATGTTCTCAGATGATAAGGTTCATATTTTACTTAAGAATAAATACCTTTCGGAAAGAAGGAGGAAAAATATATTTACCGACTCTCCTGCACTGACGCTGAGATTGGGGGTTGTCATGGGAACGTAGTTGTCATCAGGTTCATCTGAATCAGACGAGAGGGAGGAGCTATGACCCGAATTCTGGCCAGCGGAGCGAAAACTGGATGAACTGAAACAAAGAAAAACTTTCCTTAGAAATATTAAACCTGTCAATGAAAAAAACATACACATGAGAGGTTCCTAATATAAGAAAATTCCTTAATAAAAATATATAATAGTAATATATTATATATATATATATATATATATATATATATATATATATATAATATATTACTATTATATGTCTATATATATATATATATATATATACTATATAACGAATTATAGTAAAATCTTAATCATTTTACTATTTTTTTACTTTATTCATATTATCTTTTGTAACATTAAACATTCCTCAAATGCAGAAAATCAGCTTAAACTTTACAAGGTTCTTTTATAAGCAGCTGTAAACTTCAAAAATAGAGTAAACGCACACACACACACACACCCACCCACCCACACACACACACACACACACACACGCACATGCACACACACACACACATCCACCCACCCACACACACACACACACACACACACACACACACACACACACACACACACACACACCCACACACACACACCCCCACACATACACACACACACACACACACACACACACACACACACACACACACACACACACACACACACACACACACACACACACACACACACACACACACACACACACACACACACACACTCTTACTCTCTTGTGAAGGTTCTGGTAACAGGCGAGCGAACAGGTGGCGGTACTTCCTGCCAGTCCTGCTGCACTGGTGTGATGTTCAGAGGAGCTGGTTTCACTGACATCAGAAAAGAAAAAGAAAAGCAAATGTTGACAAAATGTTGTTTTCCTGAAGCTATCCTAAATAGTTTCTTTAAAGAGATGACATTGAAATTTCTTCTATTCATGGATTCATAATAAAAAACAACGTTTGTCAGGAGCTCTAAAAAAACCGAAAACAGATTCCCTTTAAAATGTAGTATATCAATAGCAATTTACCCTCAATGATGTATTGAAAAATTTGATCAAGAAGGAAACATCAAAGTAAATTCTAAAATTTTAAAGTACATTTTGTTACCTCTGGTTTTGCGAGTGTGTTGTACTGCACTCTCTTTCCTGTCAACAGGTGGAGTGTCACAAACACCTGCAGGGAAAAAGAAAAGGTTAAAGTACGTTCAAGCTTATTTATTTCTAAAGTGATACTCTTTGTCTTGCAAATAAAATAAATAGCGAAGTAAGCTATCAAGTAAGTAATAGCGAAATAAATAGTTTGGGAGATTCAATTAATGATTAGGTTTAGTATAACATCAGTTAGTTAGGCTTGGATTCATCGTGCAACAAGTTTAACAATATTTATTATTATCATTCAACACACATGCATGTTCCAAAGCCTCACCTTTGCGCTGGGGTTTTAGGTTTCTGAGGACCGGAGGAGGAACAGCGGAGACCTCCATACCCACTGATGTGTTAAGGGTATTCCTGCGGAGCGTAGGGGTGAGGGGAGCGGCCGGGGTCAACGGTGAGTTACGGAAGCCCAGGTGGGCCGGTGGTGGTACTTGCCTTCCCAGTGCCGCGGAATCAGTCGCGCTTGGGATTGGCAGAGCTGTAAATCCAGAGGGGTGGGGGGTCATGGAGACGTAGTTGGCTTCACGGAAGTGGTGACTGATGTCAGAGGGAGCTGATGGAGGCGCTCTTGAGAAGAAAAATAAATGTATAGTTAGATAAATATGACTATGACTTCTGAGGCAGGAAATACATGAAGCTAGAAACATGAGTTAGAAGAGTCAGAGTTGAAAAGGTACTAGGGTTTTCCTTGGTAGATACTGGAATTAGAACTGAGTATTCTAGAGGTAGTTCATGTCGAGGAGTTTGCCGGGAGCACTGACAAATCTTACTATATTCAATGTTAACAACATGCCTGATGAAGTTGTATAATTGTGCATGAAACTGACCGTGCAGTGATGGGAGGCTCGGTGGTGGCTGCACTCATGGGAACGTAGTTTTCATCCACATCATCCTCTTCTGAACACACGCTTCCCAACGGGACCATTCCTTTATTCAGCTATGAGAGGAATTAAGACGTTTAAAACAATCCGACAAAAGCAGTGCAAAGGAAATGACAGCGAAACTGGACTCACAAAGTAGCTGTTGAAGCTCTCGCTGAAGTCAAACATGCTCGCTCTGTCAGACAGAGATCGAGGGACAAAAACATTGTCGCAACCTGGAAGACAAAAACTGAATTAATATATATATTAAAAAAAAGAACCTTATATATTTTGTGATGTCGCACAATGGATAGTGTAAGGAGTGGTGAGTATTTTTATTGTTTTGATTAGAACCTTTGAAGGGACGTAAATACTGTGCAAATAGAAAAGTAATTAATGAAATAAAGATTGTTTTACATAGTTAAATGTAATGTCAAGTACGAACTAAACACATCTTCTATTTATAGTATTATTTAGGGTAATAATGAAATGTAATCATGAGGAGATTGAGAAAGGATTTAATTAAATACCCAACAAAGTCTTTATCCAGCAAGCTGTGATTAGTTGTTCTACACTTTAAATACAGGTTAGTTGCTCAAGCAATGAAACAAAGGAATCTAAAACCCTCTGAAGCTTATAAAACACTTGGTCACAGGATCAAACGACAATCACAAAATAACAAATGTGTCGACCGCAATGAGTGATGAAGTCTCACGATACAGTTTGGTAAATCACAGTATACTTCAAAATCTGTGTTGGCTCCGAACTTCTTTTTCAATTACTGATTTTTTTCAGGGAGCGCCACCTATCTCTGAACCTCATGAACCTCATGAACACATTTTATGTATTTATTTAAGTCAGACCTGATCGAAGTGTGGCTCTGATATGTATTATTCGGCCCTTATAAGTCAAAGTGTCTCTTAAATAGATCCTATACCTCTATTGTACTGATCAGTATGTGTCTTGTGTTTGTACAAAACTCTGTTAATTTAAATATTTACATTATAAAATGTGCTTAAGCCCCGCCCACTGAAACCGCTGGTTTGTTTAAGTAAAATATAGTTTATCATAACCAGGCTTACTCTTCTGTGATTGGTCAAGCATCCAGGTTTTTCACCATGCATCATCAATCCCCAAAGTCTCCACCGCTAAGGGAATTGTTGTATAAACAAAGCGGGGTGTGATTACAGCTGGCTGGAGAAGGAGTGAAGCCATTATTACATCATAATGGACTCCGCTCTCATAACCTCTCGTTCGGCGAGATTTCAGACGGGGGAGAACTTTATAAAATAATAACTTCAAATCATCATGATGTGGGACTTACTGCATCTTGGAGAGTAAGACTTCAACATTTTGGCATTTTTTAAAATAAATAAATGTTTTTTAAAAGTCATATTTTACAAATGCAACAACACTGTCATTCCGTACCTGTCTTTGTGTGTCCTGGTGCACTAACAGCTCTACTTCTTGGAATACTGGTTCCATCTTCCACGGTCCCCTCCTTTTGTTCCGACTGCCCAAAGGTGTGAACAGCCTCTGAACCCTCAATAGGAAATGCCATTGCAGGAGGCTTTGGCGGCCGTGGTGGAGGTGTCGGTGTAGAGGAAAACAGCTCCGCTTGGGTAAGCGAGTCCACACTAGGGGTGGAGGATGGACGTCGGTGGGGCGGTGGTTGTGGTGTGGATGCTGGGCGTGGGAACTGGTAGCCACTATATGCTAGTGTCACACTGGGAGGTATGGCCACTGGACGAAGATGGAAGTCCAAAGAATGTTTCCTGGGATGTGGAGACGGATGACAACGGAACCTGCCGCCTGGTTTCTGGAAGTCAGGGGTGAGGCTTACGTCTAAAGATTGGCTACGTGGCGCTGAAGATGAAGCAATCGTCCACGGGACCGTCCTCAAGCCGGAGGAAGATGCAGGAGGGGGTGAAATAACATTTGGAGGAAGAGAAGGTGAGGAAGAAGAGGAGGAGCATGAGGAAGAGGCGGCCGAGGGACGGGGCAGTTGGTTGTTGCTGTCAAGAGAGGTGTGGGATCCTCTTGGTGGCCTGCAACGATAACAGGATTGTCAGAATAACTTTACAAAAATGTTTATTAACAAACAACGATGACAAAGTAGTTTACCCGATGTGACTTTGACAGTTTGATAACCACAAGTAGTCGTCTTCCATGCTGCCGTTTGACTCCACCTGTCGCACACTCACTGGATCGTAGGGTTCAGGTAAGGAGCTGGATATGCTGCTGATGGTGTTGGCCCTGGTTTGAGGGGCAGTGGTGATGGAGGAGATCTCATGCGGAGGTGGTCGAGAAGAAACTGGAGAGAAACAATTCATTTAACAAAAACAACGAATCACTGGTGATTTGTACAATGATACAACGAGTTTAACAATATTTCTTTTTATTGTAGGGGTTAGCTCTCAATGTGGCCCCTTAACCCCTATGATATCTCAGGGCTAAGGTGACCCGAAGGCCCCAAATGTGTTTGTAGTATCCCTTGTGTTGTCTCTGGGTCAAGGTGAATGACCTCCACTGCATATGTATTTATGGAAGCCAAGGTATTTCACCTAGAAACAACACAAGGG
This sequence comes from Callionymus lyra, assembly GCF_982586985.1. NCBI lineage: Eukaryota > Metazoa > Chordata > Actinopteri > Syngnathiformes > Callionymidae > Callionymus > Callionymus lyra. The sequence continues at coordinate 29,342,927 of NC_141821.1, forward strand.
ATACCGCAAACACATTTGTTTTTTGGGCCTTCGGAACACATTGACCCTTAGATCACACAAGGGTTAACTGCATTTATCAGGACCATTAGGTCAAAACATTTATTGCCAGTAAACAACACTGGATTATTTTTGTAATGTTAATCCATATAAAATCAAATGTATACAATTAAATAAAATAACATATAGCAGGAAAAAGTTATTTACATATTAAAGATAGAATATACCAAAAAATACAATTCAAAATAAGAATTAATTAAAATTAAATAGCATAATTGTTGATGATCAAAGCAAAGGTTTGGTCAGATGAAATATTTGGTCAAATAACCTCCTGAACATCAAGCTACTGAGAGTGAGTGACAGCTTGTTGCTTGTTCACTGTACACCCACGTGCTCACACACTGACACGTCCCACATGCACACGTTCACCACACAACAACAGAAGTCGACTGTGTCCACCGTACTGTCGTCTGTTGGGTTGAAGCCACATAGCAGGCAGATGGACGACACCCAACGGTTCATGTCCTCCTCGGTCTCCGCCACCAGGTACCAGGTCCTCTCCTGCGTCCTCAGGTCGAAGGCAAAGCTGCTCTCCAGCTCCTTCTTGGTGAAAGAAAGGCCAGCATCCACCTGATTGGTAAAAACGGACTTTAGTACGACTGCTTCTCTTAGTGGCGTCGCTTTTACGTTGGGCTAAAGTCGATGGACCCTCTGAAAGGACTGTTGTAGCACCCAGACACACAAAACCATTCATACACACTTACCTAGAGAAAATTTAGGGTATTCAATTAGCCTTCTAATTTAGGTGGTTGCACTAACAATTACACCACACTTTTATAACATGTGCATTCATGGTGAGAGTCATTGAGAATGTTAGACTGCCGTGGTGGGAGAAATGCGTTTAAAGTGGAGGTGAACTTGGGTGTGTTCATGACTCACGGCTATGTGCAAAAACCATACATGTGTGAGACTTTTAACAGACTGTTGCCATCATTGCTTGATTTCCACCAACAACAGTCACACTTCACGTATGATCTAGTGGTCCCCAAACCCCGGTGTCAGGGACCGGAAGCGGTCCGTGACACATTTGTTACAGGGCCGTAAATAAAGAAAAAACATGCCATATACATATAAACACAAACAAGCTCACACATTGGCACAAAGTCTTTAAAAGCTAGGAGAGACACACATACAGAACACCATCGTCGGCATACAATCAAATATATATAGATTCAAATCACAAACATTTTCTTGTAACCAGTCCAGAGGACTGGGAGATTCAGCATTATGTTGAGATGGTTTTTTTCTTGCCCTTAATTTTAGTTTTTTTGCAGGTCATGCTTTTGTAGTTTTACTTTTTTCTATCTGGATGTCGGTCCGTGAATAAAATCCTGACACTGACACAAAAAAGACCCCTGACCTAGAGTACTTTTGTGTATATAAAGGCATCTTTTGGGCATTAGGAGAAAAATACATACCTGTTCACAGAGATTCAAGTTAATAGTTCGTATTGGTCTGCGAGAGTGGGGGTTCTTGTAGTACTGAAGGACGTCCGGCTCTCCACTCAACCGGCCGCTCCGGAGGATGAACCAACGTTTCTTCCAGGCCTGGACAGAAAAAAGCCCAGTGAAACTTGACATATATCCATTTTACGACGACCAAAGGGGCTTATGAACTGGACACTTGTATACAAAAGGTTTGTTTGGATTATAGGACAGTAAAGAACTGCTTTAAACCAGTGCAGCAATAGTTTATGTATTGTTGGACACTTTACTTAAACGTTACCTTTTGCATAGACTGTCAAATGTTTCGTAATGGTCAGTGTTCTTTAGAGCAGAACTATGTAATATTTTGACATTATTTCTTCTTCTTACTATTTATATATACAGTATATTTTGTAATAATTATTTTGTTTTTTATTATTAGTCCCTTTTGTATTATGGGCCATAGCCATAGTTTTATTTTTTCAAGTGTTTCTGGTTCCCATTAGTGTCGGTGCAACTGCAATATTGTAATATTTGTTATCAAATTTCTGTGTTAAATTTCTTCACTAAACAAGATACATTTTTGTTGATTTACCTTCTTGTTTGTTTGTCTTAGTACTCGGAAACTGTACCCAGTACACTCGTCGTCCACACAAAGTTACATAGTGAATTGCTTCGTAAAAAAAACAACTATAGTTCTACTATATCGTGATTGTTCAGAATGAAACCATTCATTACAATAAATATGAAATCAAAATGTTGCTTTAATGTTAACGTTTTTCTCTGTGCAACCTTGCTACCAGTGATTCCCAACCTGTGGGCCGCAGAGCTATTGCAAGTGGGCCACAAAAATAATTTCCAAAATGGTATCATTTTTTTGTGGGAGGGTGGATGTAATTACATAACAATAAAACACACATAATAGTTGTTTAAATTATACAATTCGTTAAGTTTAAAAGGATACATTTTCAAATATTATTTTCACATATTGTGTTTCCTTCAAGTATTATATATGTGATAAGGAAATGAGAACGCATTATAGCGCGTTCGTATTTATGGTGTCGGAGGTGGGCCGCAAAGGTTTTTGAGACTTAAAAGTGGGCCCTGAGTTGGAAAAGGTTGGGCACCACTGGTCTAGACCTTAGGGTCCATGAGTCATGTGACAACTCCTTTACAGCAGTGGGTCAGAGACATAACAAAATGCTTTCTGTCATTTTGACAACATGCTGTAGTTTGACAAAGGAGGTTCACTGACATTGCAGTTACGTTGTTCTCACTTTTGGGGGAGACAGAAATGTTACGTACTGCTGCTTTAATTTAATAATACACACACTCCTGACACATGATTCTCCTTCTCAGCTGTGCTCGGACGTTTTAGTCAAAATCCGACTGATGGTCATGGTTGACTTCTGTAAGGTTTAGCAAATAACATAGAGTTTAATTAAATTGTTGAGTTGAATTTAGTTAAATGATGCAACGCTGCGCAAACGCACAACTGAAATTATGTTTAGTTCTCAGCAGTGTTTTAAAGTGCACAATATACCACTTTAGCATTGAGTCCTAAAGTAAAGTAAAACTTCAAAGTCTTGTGGAAAATAATTAAATGACATTTTTGTCCGGGAGAATTCGAAACATGACAGTGCTAACTAAAGTTAAACTCAGCTGATGATCTCTAATCACCTTCAGATGTTGTGAAATATCTAATAATATTCACTCGGGGGAAACTAAGACTCATGTTCCGACACAGGACATCAGTATTTCTCAATGATTATCAGATCCTATCTTTCATGATTAAGCATGCAGCACTGGAATTTGAGATAATATAATGGAGTAAAGGAAGTGCTAATCCACAACTTCATGTCGTGCTTTAGCGAGTGTTTGTTCAGGTTACGAAGTGACACAAAATCATAGGTCATAGGTCATTTAGTCATAGGTTTAACGCTCCGGTGCACCTGAGTGTTACAAGAAGAACCTCACTGCGCAGCGTATTGCTAAATGTTTAACATGCTCGTCAGGTTTCTGCCCGTGTATTTGGCACAGCTGTCACCGATGAGTCAAAATATCCGGACACATTACTTCAGCTCCGCGTTGAATATTTCCTCAGCTAACCCACTGTGGTGCCAAAGTCCTAAATGTCTGAGCTTCCTTCCTTCAGGGCAGGAAATGGAAGTAAGAGAAAAGGAAAAGTCAATAACGGCACAGTCTTAATCTTTGTCTTACACACAGCTTCTTGCAACGGATCTCATTGTTTTATTACACCCAAACCCCCCATGTACACTTTTGTTTATGACCACTTTCTTACTTTACTCTAATGTTTATGTAAGTAAGTAAGTAAGTAATATTTATTTATATAGCGCTTTTCGAGACCAGGGTCACAAAGCGCTTAAACAATCAAAACAATACTCAAAAAAGTACATACTTTAAAGATCAAGATAATACTGAGAACAACACAGGAGTTCGAGAAATTCAAGGAAAAGCCTGAACAAATAGAAACGTCTTAAGATGTTTCTTAAAAGAGTCAGTAGACTCCATCAATGTGCGTCTCTACACCTATGATGAAGAAAAATACTAGTGTGTACTGCTCTTAAGCCAAAGTTTATGTCATGTTCTTCAAGTTATAGTTAAAGTTGTGGTCGGGTTTTTCCTGAAGTGGTCGTTGTCCCTTCTTGACATAAACATCCGTCTCCCTCAGCCTCCTCAGCATCTCACTTCCCTCTGTCTCTTTTTGTTTTGTTGAGTCCTCTGACCTCCGCATCCATTTAGACACCGCCACAATGGGGCTAACAATAGCACTTCCCTTATCCTGTCTTTAACCCCAAATTAGCACCGAGCTCGTAAAACCACTATCTTTTTGACATCTGAAGAAAATCAATATGTTTTACAGATGCCCCCTCACTTGAAGCCATCCCTAATATTGATTTTAAAGTGTGTCATTTGTGATTGTTTCAATATCTTGAAAAGGATGGATTGCAGGGCGATAAGTTTATTGCAAGTAAAACGGTCCCTGAGTGTGTGTTGAACTTTGGCACAGAACTTTGCGTGATCACATTCTCCTGCTGCTGCCATGACAGCTCGCCAGAGCAATTCTGTGTTGACAGTGGACACACAGCTGGACTCTCCGTGCTATACTGTATCGATATTCAAAAACACCTTTTTGATTTTTGGCTGGATATTATTATTATTGTTATAGTTATTTATTGTTTCGCAGTTCAAAAACATGTGTTTAAAATAAACATAATTGCATATTTAATTTAAAATTAACATGCAACTATTCAAGGTGTACTTTTTTTTGTTGTAGCAATTAAACTTCTGCTAGATGGCAGCAGTCAATATGTACTCCGCAGCAAAAGGAACATTGAAATCCTGCAAGATCCCGGTGCTGAATGAGGATGAGAGGATACAGTCACCCCAGGCAGCTCTTTAAAATGATGTTTGGACATATTTTGGTTTCAAAATAAGTGAAAGTAGTCAAGACAGTAGTGAAAATATATCCTTGAACCTACAGTATTGTAATACACTAATACCGTATCATTGCCCATGTATGGTGATATGTATCATATCGCCACATTCTTGCCAATACACACTCACAATAAAAACTAACTTCTGAAATGGATCACACACATGTCATCATCATCATCCTCATTCATTCCATGAGCCCTTCATTGGCACTATACGTACATGTATGAGAAATGAGGAACAAGACGTTGGTTGTAACAGGCTGATTAACAAATGAACAACAGTACGAGGCAAACCTATGAATCATGTTGTTGTGAACATAATCCAGATTAAAACAAGCCAGTGAAAGTCCACCTGCTAACAGGGGGATTTCCAAACACATGGCTTATCATGAACCTAAATATTTCCATTCCCCTTCAACATTCCTAACTGCAAGATTGAATGAAGGAAGTATCTTAGAGTTTATCTTTCCAACAGAAAATATCGAAAATGGCAGTTAAGATAAGACCCACTCACTGTACAGGCATGCCAGTTATGCTGTGTGTGTGTGAGTGTGTGTGGTGCTTTCCTGTCACAATACAGGATACATTGAAGTATTATGTAACTTTTATTACATATACTATTCAAACATGTACAACAATGCAAATGTTTGAACTGCACTCAAAGTTAAAAAACCTCAATCACACAGTGGAGATCCCTTAACTGAAGGTGAAAAACTAACTTTTTTTTTTTACATATAAACGTGTGGGATGGCTGATCTAAGATAAAAAAAAGAAAAAGACTTTTACTGGTTTAAATTCCTCACACACAGTAAAACACCCCAGTATATACTATATATTGTTCGACAAAACCATAAAATGAAAGTAAAACTGTGATGTTTAACAATATTCCGCTTTGTCCTTGTACTATGTTTATGATTATGACTCTGTTAATCATTATGTTAGTTTGTAGATATGACTAATTTAAACTAAACTTAAAAACATGTTTATTTTTTTAAGATTTGGTCACAGCTTCGTTGACTGTTTTGAGTTTATCTTATAGATTATTATCAATTATCATTAAAACACATCAGATATGTATGGAAAGAGTGGAGTAAATAAAAGATGATCAACAACAAAGATTAATTGGGGAATGTATCTACAACACCATAGACATTGATCAAATATATTATTAAATCATGACACATCAGGTGGGAGGTACCTTCCAAAAGGCTCCTAGAAAGTGTCAATACAAAACAGGGGTACCCTCAGAAAGAGGGGATTTTTTTTTGGAGTGGTTTGTCAACTCGAAACACAACAAACAATGGATAAAAGAGACTCACATAACGTCGAAGCTTTTTCTCTGGTGGTGATTTTCTCAGCCAACCTTCGCAGACCATCTCTCCAGATCCACTCATGTTGTCTCTCCAGTCTGAGGATGATGCTCCTGACACCAGCTGTGCTTACAGTGGTTGATCTTTACCAGCCAGTGTTGGATGTTAAAGTGAGAGATCTACTGTCAAAACACGTCCAAATACTCGAGAGGCTGAGATTTCGAGAGTCGGTTGACCCTAAAGTTGGTCCAGGAACTGTTCCTCTGTCAACAGCCGAGAAAACGAGTCACGCCTCCTCCTGGGAGATTCTTCCCAGAATGACTCTTCCCTCTCTATCTCTCCCTCTCTCCCTCTCTTTCTCTCTCTCTCTCTCTCTCTCTCTCTCTCTCTTTCTTTCTTTCTCTCTCTCTCCCTCTCTCCCTCTCTCTCTCTCTCCCTCTCTCTCCCTCTCTCTCCCTGAGAATTCTGATACCAAACACAAAGCTTGGGCTCGGACATTCCTTCCATGCTCTCCTCCTACTTTTCCTTCCTCCTCCCTATCTGACCATGCCCACTGTAACAGGAAACTTCAATTGTGTGCGCGTACACGTGCGTCATAACGAACCCCCTTTTTTTCCCTCTCATCTTGTTTGTCACATGATGGTTCCTTTCTATTTTAATTTTAACCTATTTTTAAAATTAAACCAATAGATACTCACCATAGGGTCCTTTCAATTAACAATTGATCATATTCTATTAAATATAATTAGTTTGTTTCTGTATCACTTACTGGCAGTAGATGGAGTTGTCGCGCCAGAGGGAATGTTCAAGCCGATAATGTATTTAGTTTTTTATTTTTTACTGACGAACGTTGTTCATATTTAACAAGAAAATAACAAACGAGTATATGTTTTTTTTTAGTTTAAATACAAATAAAAAAAAGCTGGTTTCTTATCCACTAAATACATTTCACTCATTTATTTTTACTCTGACGACATGTTTTTAAGATTCCGTTGGTAGTAAGCATTATTTAATGACATTTAACATTCTTTAAAGGTGGGTTTTAGGAAGTAGCAGTGGCTGTGCATATTTACCTTGACTTCAATCATAATGGAAAGTTATTTGCATCAAAGCACCAAACAGACATATAAATATGCAAAGAGCTCTTCACACTCACTTGTCATATTCTGCTCTGACCCGTGAGATGCAGTCTATTAACCGGAGTGAAGTAAGTCACTTTTTCAACTTTTTACACCTTAAAATCTAAGCTAGTCCAACAATATTTATCCAAATATTTAATACAATTCTATCCGAAATACTGATTAGTTTTAAACTAAAAATGTGATTTTGCTTCTTGTGAACATGAAGAAAAATAAATAAAATATAAAATTAAATTCTACTTTCTTTAAGCCCCAGCAGTTTATTTTATATTTTTTAAAAATCACTAGCAAAACGGTCCAAAATATTTAGTCTTTTTTTTTATCTTCACACAAAATCCTTCAGAAATATTGTCTTTAATTTTCCCAATCATGGACAAACATGACATTTTATTAAGTTATTAGGGTTTATTAAGATTTTAATTTATCAGTGTCAAGTCAGAAAGTTGTGGGAATATCGACTAATGATTATATTCATGAACACTTAAATACTATAAGTATAACACTTTATATATTTATATATGTACAAATGTTATCTTTTATATTCTTTAATTGTATATTTATGATGGAACTGCTTTCTGAAAACAAATAACAAAAAATTGGGAGAAAATGGCCAAAATTCACAGGTAACTAAAAGACATTAAAGAACAAAATATAAATCAAATTTAAAATAACGGCCTGAAGAAAATATACAGCTCAACCGAGTCTTAAACAAGAATTAACCTATGTGGTAGAGTTGAGTTTCAGACCAATGGAATACTTTCGACCAAGTATTACCAAGTTACAACCAATGTTCAACTCATAATGTAGCCAATTATTATGTTTCCACGCAGTCTCAATACGCTTTCTTTTCCCCTAATGAGAAGCAACATTCTTGAATGATTCATCAGGTACTAAAGCATGGTTGCCCAGTCTCATATTTGCTCCCCAATTTTTGATCCCTCTTTCATAGATGGAGATGCTTCCTGATTCGTCACCGTCACGGAATATCTCTTCTCATGTGATGTACGAATGTTTTGAGGTTAAATCTGTGGTGTACCTTTTTACTGTCTTCATTATCTTATACGCACTTATCGCCGTGCCTCTGCACACCTACATCATCCACCTGAGTCGTCATCAGCAGCAGCGTTGCAGTGGAGGTGAAGCCATGGTGAATAGTTCCGCTGACCTGTGTACCTATCACCACATTGTTCTGGATAATTTGGCTGTTTTGGGGATATTGTTTTACTGTATTGGTGCATACATTGATTTTCAACAGCTGATGTTATGTGGGGTCTACTTATATCTCCTTTCCTCGCCTGGACAAATGGGTTTCCAAATCCTCACCTGCATTGAGCACTATCTGGCTATAGTTCACCCAATGACCTACCTTCGTTTGAAGAGGACCAGAGGCTCCCGAATCACAAACATTTTTGCTTCGTGTGTTTGGCTTTTTTCTTTTTGCTCTGTTTTGTTAGCCTCTTTGAACAGACAAAACTTCCCCAAAATCATGTCTTTGGTCTACAACATCCTTGTGGTCATCCTTATTTTGTTCTTTAGATTCTCTGCTCTTAGAAATCTGACTAAGTCAGGAGTGGGGGAAGTGGGTGGGGATAAAGAGAGGGGTCGGATGAGAAAAAGAGCTTTACTAACCATCAGAATAATAACAGCTCTCCAGTTGTTTGGGTATGGAGGACAGAGTTTTTGTTATTTAATGTACATTTTGCGAATTTTGGACAGAGTGACAAGTTGCTTTTTGGCAATTACTTCGGCCTGCTACATTTTCCCAGGCAGCTTTGTCCTCCCTCTGCTGTTCATACACCGAGCGGGCAGACTACCGTGTTACAGATACAATACAGAGGCAGACACCATGAAATTTGGATGAGACAGCAGCATTTAAACAAATGCTACACATAAGAGCCTATATTTGTCCTTTGGAGTAAATAAATATATACATATTTTTGACTTTTGCTGTTTAACCAAAAACATTCAAGATGGGAATTTAACACAAATGTACATTTAAAAATCAGTTTATAACTTCATTTTCTTTGATCCATGGTATAATCATTGATATCTGTGTTTTTTTGTTTGTAGTAAATGGTAAACATCTGGTAGTGTCAGTCATTGTATATGTACTATTTTGATCTGTTAACATATGTATGGATGTTCCTTGCATGTTTGTAAAGGCCTTTTGAGTGTAAAATCAACAAGTTAATAAATTGTGGATCACTTCCTCTTGTAGTGAATCATGATCCCTGTGGAAATTCCTTCTTTGGATAACGTATCTATTTCAGAGAACCTTGCACAAACCCAAGGCCATCTGCCATATAATTTTAACCATTGGGTCCTTCACCTGTATGACAAACAGGCGTTGAACCTGGTCCTGTGGAGAAAAACTGGCTTGGAGGGTAAGAATTCGTGATCCTCGGAGACAGAAGTCTGTGAGATGTCCCCTCTACCTTAAGAAGAATAAACAGATGGACTGAACTACTGTATGTGTCGTGCTTCCAGAATTAGTTTGCTGGACTTTTTGAATAAAGACCCACTTGAGATGTCCTTATGTATGAACATGCGTAGATGTGTATGTATACATGTATTTGGATGCATCTACGTGTTAGAAAGTGTTTGATTTGACTAAAGAAAGAAATGAAATGAAATGAAAATCCTCTGTTTGTTGGGAAGGAATCAAGACAGAACCAATCGATTGAATGATCCCAGAATATTTTTTGTTGTTCGGAAATGACGCATGAAGTATTCGAACAACTGCAATGGAGTGATGGAGAAAGTAGAAAGAAGGACATTCCACGGGTGAGCTTCAAGCAATCTGAAGCTTCCATCACATGCTTTACGTGGACCTGCCGCACTTCAACTCCTGGAAGATCGACCTGCGAATCGTACTTCCCTTCCAAGAAAAGCAAGCGTATCTTTGAGTTCCACATCATGTTCCGGTCTTGCCCTACAACTAAGAGTGAGGTCCGTCTCCCCTGCCTCACGCCCTCTCAAGAGGCCGAGAAGATCCATGCATCAGAGACTTGTGATCCCTTTGACCGAGTAAAGATACGTTCCATGGTCGGTGACACTAACTCGGTCAAGGAAGATCTCTGCCAGCCTGCAACGGAGAACCAGGCCTGGACCCGACGTCAGCGCTTTCCTCCACCACACCGTCTTCACTGTGGTCCCTCGTCGAAAGACGTTCTCCCCCCTGGTCTCTGTCTGGCCCCTCTTGTCGAAAGACTCCTTTCATCAGTATCATCGTCATCGACACTTCCATCTGCTCCTGCTGCTCACTTCTTCATCCTCCTCCTCAATCTCAACCGCTTCTTCATCACGTCATCTTCTATCCTTTTGACGACGGAAAAAACTCCATGGTTAATCATTTTTATCATAAATTTATGTGTCCTGTTTAAATCTGCTGGTTGATATTTGACATTATGTGAGAAGATTCTTTCTCTTAATTTTGGTTACAAAACGTGCGATAGAAACTCATTTTTGACATTCATCATCACAGTTTTTTTTAAAATAAATCTATAAAACTTTACACTGCTGTACATGTATCCATTTTGTTGTGTAACTGTATATTTAAGAGCTCAGTAAAGAACAAAACATCACAACAACAAGTAGTGACTTCAGTTAATGAGATTTATTAAAATAAGTGTTTCATAGTTAATTAATAACCAATTAATTAATTATTATCCACATTCATTTAATAGTTTCCTTTTTACTATAAATCAAAGTTGCATCTCCAACTTCAGGTATTCTGACCTAGAGGCAATTTTAAAGTTAAATTGACCAGAATTTAGATGTTCTGAAAGTACAACTTTTTGTATAATGGCTGTAGTGACTACACTCTTAATTATTTAACCAAGCACACCAAAAGCACATATCAATGAAACAAGTTTATTAATACCATATGACACATAATTGCAAGAATGCTACACTATTTTTGTAACAATAATTAATCATCTTGTTTTTTTAGTAAGAGCAGCCTGTGATCCAAACTGATGTTTCTTTAAAACCATATGCAAAACCAAGTGCAATACATTTGTATAAAGACACCGATAAACCTCTGTGTTGCAAAGGAGCTTGGCACTGATTTAAACAGGACCGCTGACATGTGAGTTTCTTTTTTTTGTTTTGCTGACTCAACTTCAAAATATAAGTCTTCTGACTGATTAAGAATAAAGTTCAGTTTGTTAATAGTTACTAAGATTGGTTAACGTATTCAAGAACATTGATTTGAAATACACACAGTACGCACTGTTTTACTTACAGTAAAAGTTCATTTGAAATAGTCTCTTATTGTAATTAAAGTGTCTCTATAGACATTATAATGTTATCCTCACAAATTGTCAGTGAAGGAGATGATATGATAGAGGACTCATTTGAAACAATAACTCCTTAATACAATATATATCAATTACTTTTGACAAAGTTATTCAAAATAAGAAATCCCAAAATTATTCTCACTTATCCCTATCCCCTAGGTTGATTCTTGAAGCCATTATTGTGATATAAAACTACTACTTATCACATCAATCTCACTAAACATTATTTAGTTTACATTATAACATAATTAATATTTATTTTGGATGCATATACTGTATTGATGGTAAATCTTATATGTAATCTGTTTAGTCTCTTAGCTAAAAATCATAATCTACTTGTGTGTGTGCCAGACAAAATGTGGAAAAAACTTAAGAGAATTAAGGTAAGGTAAGGTAAGGTAAGGTAAGGTAAAACTTTATTGATCCCTCAGGAGGTCTCCTTTGGGAAATTGTTTTTTACCAATAGCCAGCAATTTTTCATAAACAATAAAAAATAATACATAAAAAATAAAGTAAGAAGAACATAAAGAGGAAGAACAAGATGACACAATCTAAGTCTAAAGACAAAGACAAAGAACATAGGTCAAGGAAAAAAAAACAAAACAACAAAGACAAAGATACAAAGACTAACATGGAACAGAACATCCAGATACTTTCACTCCACTCCTGCCCCCGAACTCAGAATTGTACAATTTAATAGCCCGAGGGATGAATGAGTCCCTGAGTCTATTTGTTTTGCACCTGGGTAGGAGCATTCGTGCACTCATTCTGCTTCTCTGCTCACTGATGACAGTGTTCAGAGGATGACTGTCATCATTATCATCATGAATTATCATGATTTGTATTTAATTTGAGTTACAGCTTTTGTTGCCAGGTGTTTAAACCATATCTGCTAACTGACTTTTCCCTTGTTTTCCTCTCAGCGTGAACATGTCTTCCTCCTCTCCAAACTTCTCTCTCACCATTCATCCTGCGGAGAACTTCTACACAAACATGCGGCACTGCTTGCTTTCTAACCTTGGATCTGTGTCCACACTGGTCTACAGCCTCATAAGCTTCACTATCCTCCTCCCTGCTTGTATCTTCATCATCTACCTGGTTTGCCAAAAATGGCGACAGCAGCGCTCCGGCACAAAAAACATGTCCCATACGGATGTCTTCACCTTCAACGCCAGTATCGCTGAGCTGTTATCTGTGGTGGGCTCCACAATGTGTCTCTGTTCTGCATACTTGAGGGATGAAGGGTTGCTAAAGCCAGGGCTATATTTGTGGTCCATAAAACTGTGTGGAGTCATTTGGTTTCACATCCTAACCTGCTTGGAATGGTACTTTGCTGTCGTTCATCCTGTAACTTACCTGGGCCTGAGGAAGTCGGGCAACAACCATCAGAGAAACATAGCAATTGCATGTGCTTGGCTACTAAGCCTATTTGGAATCCTTTTCTTTGACATCCTGGATTATCAAAGCCAAGTCGTGTCATGGTCCATTATCATTGTGCTTGCCATGATCATCCTCGTTTTTTTAAGTTGCTCCCTTTTGGTTCGACTGATGCACCCAGGACCACAGGACCGCTTTGAATCCAAGCAAAGTGTAGATCCGATGAAGCTCAAGGCACTGATCACCACTACAGCGACAGTGGCAGTTATTTCGATGAAGCTGGCGGTGAATTTACTGGTTCAAACAATGGGGATACAGCATTTTGAGTTAAATGAATCATGTCCTTTGATGATGTCTGTGATCTGGTTCAGTCTTCCCAGTGATTTCATTCTGCCACTGCTTTTTCTACACAAATGGGGATTTCTGTGTCATAAGAACAAAACCGATATGTTCAGAGTTTAGAATGTGTTCTAGTCTTTCCTTTTGGAAGAAATAACCCTGGGACCTACTTACTGGCTGCTCAGGGTGAAACCATGTTGGTGGAAAAGTAAGTCATGATTGACCCATAAAACTGAACAAGCTTTGCGTGATGTGGCATCAGTATCGGGTACGGACATGACGGATTGTTATTGCTGCAACACAGACTCATCAGATTGAGCTAGATGGTAAATCTGTGTCAATGTGAATCTATCGGTTCTCATGACAAAAAGGGGTGTAAGCCTCTGTCTGCTTTCTATTACTGAATTATAGTTTAAAAGCCAAGTTGCAGCCATCTTGGAAATGCAGTTTTCAAATTCAACTTCAGAGTTCGGACACGGTGAATTTCGATTGGTTGACAACATTTCAAATTCACAGAAACCAATCAACAGAAATGTTAATGGTATTAATGTTTCAGAACCTAGATATTTTGGACAAGCTTCTAAATGTTTTTTATTTCGAAAAAATCTTTTTTTTTTTTTAGAGGGGGTGTATGTGACTTTTGATCTTTCTGAACACTCAAATCAAAAATATTTTGAAAAATATTCCACAAAGGTTGTATATATGTTTCAATTGCATACATTCATACATTTGTAGTAATAAAACCCCTCCGCTGCTGTTCAGTATGAAATGTTTGGTGTATTATTCTGCAGAAAACCAGCAGAAGATTTTTGACAAAATGCCTCGTAGGTGTGTGGCCACGGAGCGATCCAACATGGACCGACCAGAAACATCCAGAGTTCAGCGGACTTCAATATATTATGGTTATGAACGTGTACATTTTAAATGAAGACCCTTCCGACCTTCAAAAGCGGATGGAAGGTAGACTGTAGTGAACATAAAGTTTGGTCAAGGACCGTGGATAGCATTAATCTTCAGTGGAAACAGAGAAGCTGGTTATTTATTCTAACACAAGGATATAAATGCTGGACTTATGACGTATGAAGAAGTTTGAGGATCTTTCTCACTTAAGGGATATGCGCTTAGATTCTTAGAGTCATGATTTTGTATGTAAGTCTGAGACGATGTAAGTCCTTCAGTTTCTTCTATATCACATCAGTTGTTTCATCTCCGTTCACTTGTTTTTCCTATAGAAGTCGATGAGATGCCGCCAAACCTTATGTCACCCATTGTTCTCTCAGAACAGAAGGGCGGCTGAAAAAAAAGAAACCTTTCAAAAATCCATCCAACTACGAATACCGAATAATATCGTGTGAAACGCAGGTGTGTAAACAGGTGTCCTGAACTGGTTTGAATGAGGAGCGGAGTTTATTGGCTCTTGTTATTTTGGATGCAAATTAAGTGTCTTCATGGGTTGTCACTCAAACACCAGCTATTCACTAGTGCCACAATTTTTCATCATTGAAACGAGTTTGCTTTTTATTAGAAACATTCTTTCAGCCATTTTAAGTTTGCAGTTCCTTAATAAAATGCAGTTCATATTCATGAAATGATTCCTCCTTGCTCAACAAGTAGATTTTGATAAATCTACCATAATCCAACACATTTTGTTTTCCACCTGCAATTCTACACCCAAAATTATTATTTTAATAAAGATATATTATTATATAATGTTTTTTTCTGTTTGATTGACCCATGAAACATGTAACAATTACACAATATTGTAAATTATAACAAAAATGGTAAAGGTTCTTTAAACTAGAAAAAGTAAAACATGTAAGCAACTAGTTGCACTAATACTATATATTTTACAATACCAAAAACCACATGAGAATTAACATATTAATTGTATAGTTTATAGAAAGGAAAATCAAAAATAGTCAGATTTTGTTTATTTAACATAATCAACGTCCAAGCTTGCTGTTAAAGTTCAATAAAATGGTTTCTCTAAATTCACATGAACTTGTGCTGCTATTTATTGAATACATAATAAATGACTTACTCTTAATAAAATGCATTTATTACATCAAAGTAAAATATATTTCTTCATTTTTTCCTTGATTAACATACCTTCACCAGTGACAAACAGATAAAAAATACACCCAAAGAGAACAATAGTGTTGTGTTCATCCAGTTGGAAGCAAGTTTAAGCCAAGTTGTAGTTGTTGATGTCAATAAAATACAGGAACTGATAGAACCAAAGAAAGTAAATTAAATAGTTGCATACATTATAGTTGCAAATCATAGTTTGACTAATTACAATGGTAACACGTGTAGCAAACTCACTGTTGTAGAGACATCGGTTCTAATTTCAACCCAACCTTTTTTGAAAAGATTGGTAAAACTACTAGTTACAGCAAGAAGTCCCCCAAAAAAGCTGATTATTATATACTAGTTCAAGAGAATGCGAAAAAAAATACAGCAGAAAAAACCTTACACAAAATGTATGTACTCTCATGAAGATGAAATGTGCAGTTCCATTAGCAGAAAAATCCGAGGAATTGAATTCACATGACTGTAATATTAAATTCAATGAAAGTACAACCTTAGCCTTTTGATTGCATCAAGTTTTTTTCAGGTTTTAAGAGTCTTAAGCAAAAACATGACGGGCAAGATCAAGTGAGAGGGGATGTTGAACCACCATAGAACCACTTCCACATAACACCTGAGGCCACCATACAGCTTTGGTTGAAAATACATTAGAGTGAACATCAGGCCCAATAAGAACTTTGAAGACAACATCACCAGAATGATCAAGATGATGAAGAACGCCTTTCGCTTTTTTTGACTCAGTCCTTGTTCATCCTTTTTTCCAGGTCTGGCACGCTTCAGAGTCCAGAGGACAACAAGACTGTGAGCACTGATGGAGATCCAGGTTGAAGTCAGAATGATGACATTTATAATGATGCCTAGAATGAGCGACCGCAAAAACATCAATGAACCTACAATGCTAAGCAACCAGACAAATAAAACACTGATGTGTCTCATTATGATTCCTTTCCTCTGTTTCAGACTGATGTAGATGACAGGATGAACCACAGCCAGGTATTGATCCAAGGAAGTATGAAAATGCAAAAGTATTGCAGCGTACCAGGTGCCTGCCATTATCACAGTTATATATTCTGTTTTTTTTCCTCTATAGTTGACAAGACAGGCGACCGATCCCAGAATACTCGCCATGTTTATGAGGGTCATGTGGAGGGTGAGGTAGTCCGAGTGAGGCATTCTGGAAGTAGAGTGTTGCACTCTCCACTGAAGGTAAAACTGGTAGAGGATGAAGGCGAAGAGAGGGAATTGTAAGACATTCACAATGTTGTAGGAGAGAAAATTGAAGCGGACGGACTCCAACATAAAGCAGTAGATGGCGTCAGTCGAGTTAAGTGAGCTGGAATCATTTGTTGCACCCATTTTCCCTCCTGGTGAGATTTAAGAAGAAAATAATATTTAATTTTTCTCAGTCGGGAACCTGTAAAGAAAAAGAAAAAGTGTTTACCAGTTGACTTGATCGTGAGTCCAGTTCGTTGTTACAGCGGACGACAACTGTTGATAGATTGTGCTTTGCTTGAAATAATGACACAAATGTGTTTGCATATCCTCACCCCATTGTGTTATAGTATCAGACCATATAACAGAAGACAGTATCACATATTTTCAGATTTAAAGATAAAGATTCACATTTTTAATGACTCACGACTCAAATAAATTGATGATCACAGCTCTATTGCTGATCATAAACCGAAATGTTGTTTCAAGAAATAAGGAAAAAAAAGCCATCCCTCATTTTCATAATGTAGTTCATCTAAAGTGTACATTTACATGACACAAAATGGGAACAAAGGTAGCTGTCAACTAAATAGCTGGTCGAAAAGGTTCACTTAGAAATAGTAACTGCATTTATTGGTTCAAATATTGCAAAAAAACCCTTCATTTTTGACATTCCATTTAAACACTTATTATTATCCTCTTCTAAAATTAGACACGTTACGATAGAACACAGATGTCTAGATACGAAAAAATGTTTGTGAACTTCATCTGGCTTCAGCGTAGCACCCCTGGTAACTGAACAGGTTAGTAGCGCTGCCATGATGTGCAGATGGTGTCTGCAGGCCAATACATGTTAAACAATGGAGTTCAAACTTCAAAGAAAAAAAACAATATAAAATGTATCTTCAAATAGACAAAAGCACTCTAATCCTTCTTCTGAAATCATTTGTGCTAGTGCCGCCTCAGCAAATGCTTTACAGTTTGGATTTATTTATCGTCTTTTAGTAGCCTTGAGCAGAAACATGACTGGCAAAATCAGGTTAGAGGGGATGTTGAATAACCATTCAATAGCTTCCATGAAACACTTACAGATATCACTCTGCTTAGTAATTAACAACGTCGTTACGATCAGACTCCAAATAAACTTTGAGGACAACACCCCCAAAATGATCGAGATCATGAAAAACGCCTTTCGCTTTTTTTTACTCAGTCTTCGTTCTGTCTTTTTTCCAGGTCTGGGACGCTTCAGAAACCAGAGAACAACAAGACTGCCAGCAACGATGGAGATCCAGATTAAAGACATAATGATGAAACTAACGATAGCAGAGGTCTTATTACCCATTTCAAAGGTCCATGAACCTACAATACTAAAGAACCAGACCAATAAAACACTGCTGTGTCTCATCATGATTCCTTTCCTCTGTTTCAGACTGATGTAGATGACAGGATGAACCACAGCCAGGTATTGATCCAAGGAAGTAAGAAAATGCAGAAATGTTCCAGCGTACCAGGCGACTACCAATACAAAGATTTGATTTTCTGATATTATTCTATAGTTGTCAAGAATGGTGACTGATCCCAGAATACTCAGCATGTTTACAAGGGTCATGTGGAGGGTGAGGTAGTCCGAGTGAGGCATTCTGGAAGTAGAGCGTTGCACTCTCCACTGAAGGTAAAACTGGTAGAGGATGAAGGCGGACAGAGGAAAGTGTAAGATATTTATTATGTTAAAGGAAAAAAAGATGAGAAAGAAAGGCATGTCTCTCAAGCAGTCCAGGGAACTTGAAAAATTCATTTCTGCAATAAAAAAGACATTTTGATTTAGTTAGGATTAATGTCAAATGAAGTATTTATCATTAGTGAGATACTTCATATTTAACTGTTCAAGAAGTTTGAAAGTAAAGTATTAAAGTACATTGTGGATTTTTAAAATATGCAGATAGAGAACGCACCATTTTTACATGCAAATGTGAAAGATTTTCACCACAATTGTATATAACGCTTTGGAAATGTGTATTGTTTAATACAAGATGCAAGTTTTCAGTTTGTAATTGAAGTAATTTAGAGTTCGACCTAAAACTAAAAAAAAGAAAGAGCATATTTCACTTAATCCAGACGGATCTGTATGTTGTGTTTTACTGCGCTTACGTACCTGGAATTAAGAGTCACAACGAACCTTAGAAATACAGGAATACAGGAAAATATATATTTGTATTTCCCCCCCCCCAAGAGTCACTTAATCAATCCTTAAAAATGATGGTCCCTGTCATCATGATGAAGAGTCAAGTGCTTGTTTGCAGTGGATGACAGCTGGGTTAACATTTCTGAATTATGATTTGCATGATTTTCTTTCCTTGTATTTTGAATCTTGAGCGTTTCATCGCTTAAAGGATTTGCATGCGAGTCATATTTTTCCAGAGATAGATTAACCAAATACACCATTAACAGAGGAAGACACAGGGCTGCATGTCTGTGTAGGATTTCATTTATTCTGGTCATGGATAAGCAGTGGGTTCCAAAGAGAGACAATTTCAAACTGGCAGAGGAGAATTAGGGATGGGATCTGATCATATACAGTACTGGCACCTGGTGATAGAAGAAGCAAACAGGTGAGCCAGGGCTTAATATGTTGAGGGGTTTACTTTCAAAGCAACAGACCTGGCCTCATCAGGCTACTTATATTCCTGGAATGGAAAGTGTCTGTTCACATTGTCACAAGGCAAATACTGAAGTGTTTGGCAGTTGAATTTGAGCGGGTAATCACCATCATTTTGATCTGAGTTGGTACTTGGCAAGCAACATTGTTTGTCCAAGTAGCTAGTTTCACTATTATAGTACTCAGTGTAGTTCAGGGGGGGGCAATACGTCAGCTTCGCCATCGACCGGTCGATGGCGAGGCTGTTGCAAGTAGATCGCGTGATTTAATAAAATATGATATAAGAAAATAGTGAAGAGAGCTCAGATTGGCTGCTGTGCATGTCAATCAAATGGTTATTGCGCCGATTGGTTGACAATTTGATTGACATGCACAGCAGCCAATCTGAGCTCTTCCAGTGAAAGCACGGCAAAGTTCATATGAATCGAGAATAAAAAGAGCAAAACGTACGACAGTCATTTTACGCAATTCAGGAAAACGATATAGAATTATAAGCTTGTTTTTTTAAAATAATATATCGAACAAAATAATGCGCGTTTGATCGCTGCAGGTCTTCTCTACAAGAGTCACACAAACATCACGTCAGTTCCATCAAAGTCAAGCTACAGGTTCCAATGAAAGCGCAACAAATGCCGGTTTTCCTTTTGTGATCACGTCCTTAAAACACACTTGTATTAATACGCCATCACATGATGAGTATTTGTAAATTACCTTTATCTTACGAATATAATAAGAATACGCTGAAACCCAAACACGTTAAACAGGTGCAGGTGAGACACACATTCTAATGACGATCAGAGACGATCAGACAAAGCGATGATGATGTGAAGTTAGTGATGAACAGTTTTATTCTCGTTAAACTTCATCTGAAGATGTTTTAAAATTTAAATAAAAAATGTTTGAAAAATAATTAATAGCAATGAACGACAGATGGAAGTAGGAATGAGGAATTTGCTGCACAACAAAAAGAAAGGTTGAAATTTGTTCATCTCAATTTATATTTGATTTTCTGAAAATCTAATAAAAAATGTTGATTTAATCATATTAGATTAGATTAGATTTATTTTGTCCTTGTAGGGATATTTGTCTTTAATACATAGTACACCACAAATGAATATTACAACACAACAAAAATACATGACGTAACAACAATAGTGACAAACTAATGTGGACACACCAGTGGACCTTCTGTTCAAAGAATCTGTGGCTGATAAGATAAAGATAATCACAATAACAACACATTATTAAATTAAACCATTTGTATCGTAGACACTATATTTTCATATTTGTTTAATGACACTATGTTGCACTTGATTACGTACTACAGATAATATTTCTAAATTTTACAACTTTTTGATGATGGTTAAAAGTTCTCCGGTTTAACATGTAAGATGTAAATAAAACATTGTGTAAGATTTAAAGTATATGATTTTATAAAATGTACATTTTTATTCTGAAACAATGTGCCAAAAGGCAAGACAAGATTAAATTAAAAAATGAAAACACAATTTCAAAGATGGAAAATGCCCCCCGTTTTCCAACACACACATATGACTTGATTTGTTTAAAGAGAAATCTTTATCCCAGATATTTGTAGATGGAAACGACTTCAATGGTTGCTCCTCCAATGCGCAAGGGAGGGGATGATGTCCACAATTATCTCCTCTGTTTTCTTCACATATATACAAATATCATTTATCACAGCACAGATATCCAAAGTCTACCTGTGCGTCATCAGGGTGAAGAGAAGGGGGCTCAGCTCACAGTCACAGGGAAGCTTAGTGTTGTGTGCTCCTTGAGATGTCGGGAACTTAATCACACAGATAGAAAGAGAGAGCATTAGGATAAGCCCTGGGGTTTCTCTGTGTTTGGGATGAAGTTGTTTATAGCAAGTGGGAGGTCCATAAAAGCAGGTTAACATTGAAGTCTTTTTTCTAGGACAGGTGGTTGATTGATGTGGCTTGGAAGGAATACAAGTGATGATCCACAGGGACATTCACAGGGCCTTTAAAATGTGGTGTGAAATGAGGGCACTTGTCAATTGTCATGTGGTTATCCAGCAGAAGTAGAAAACAAATCAAGTTTAAAATATCTTGAAAATAAACTAATTTCATCGTTTCAGATTTTTCATTAAATATTTTGAGGTCAATAGTGTTGAGTACTGTAATATATCCAATCAAAACAACATTTCTGATATCAAGCATTCAAATATCCAAACAACATGTTACTCAGTCAGGTCAGTTTCTTGACTTGATCACACATGATAGTTTTGGTCAAACACAGATTGTGGAGATATCTTTTTTAAAAGATCCTGTTCTCTGAAAAAGTAATTTGGAACTTTAATTGGTCCACACATTGCCAGAGGACATGAATAGTAATAACATGGAGTATGTTTTTGACTACCAGGAAATAAGACGGTATCACACCAATTCTTCTAACTATACTACTACATATTTACTTACTATTCTATCCTCAAGCATTCTATTATAAAGCATACATTGTTATCTGTTTTCTTTTATTCTTCAAGCAATTGACGGTGAAATGTCCCAACAAGACCACTGTCATTGAAGTACTGGTGAATTAATTCATGTTCTGGTTCCCTTGCACAAAAACATGACAGGCAAAATGATGTTAGAAGGGATATTGAGCCACCATTCAACATTTTGCAATACACAGGTGACCGCATTGTAGTTCCCTCGCAACATCATTACAGTTAAGAGGATACAGCAGATAAATTTAATGGACAACATCCCCAAAATGATCGAGATTATGAAGAACGCCTTTTTCCTTTTTCCACTCAGTCCTCGATCTTCATTTTTTCCAGGTCTGGGACGCTTCAGAGTCCAGAGAACAACAAGACTGCCAGAAGCGATGGAGATCCAGTTTAAAGACAGAATGATGAATTCAACAATCAAGGCTAAAATTAATGACCAGAGAAACAACAATGTACCTACAATACTAATGAACCAGACCAATAAAACACTGATGTGTCTCATCATGATTCCTTTCCTTTGTTTCAGACTGATGTAGATGACAGGATGAACCACAGCCAGGTATTGATCCAAGCAAGTAAGGAAATGCAAAAGTATTCCAGCGTACCAGGAAACCACAATCATCATGGTAGTCGGCGAGACTGATTGTTCTTTAAATTTGACAAGACAGACAACTGATCCCAGAATACTCAGCATGTTTATGAGGGTCATGTGGAGGGTGAGGTAGTCCGAGTGAGGCATTCTGGAAGTAGAGCGTTGCACTCTCCACTGAAGGAGAAGGATGTAGAGGATGTAGGCGAAGAGAGGGAATTGTAAGACATTCAAGAGGTTAAATGAAAGAAAGACGTAGATGAACGGCTCAATTGTCAGACAAAACGGGCTACGTTCACTTGAAGCATTCATCTCTGCAATAAAAAACAAAATTTTATTTAGATTTATATGAAATGGAAGTGAAGAATCTTATTATATTCACCACCACCTTTTTTTTAAACTGTGAAAACTGCATCTACTTACCTGGTATTTAGAAGGGGAGACACACAAAACTTTCCTAAAGAGTTTACTTGATGGTTCCTGAAAAATGCAGTTGTGTTGAGTCCAGAGCTTGTTGGCAACTGACAACAACACTGGAGGTATCAGTGTCTGACTCTGACTATATTGACAGGTTTGACTGAAAAATTAAGAAAAATACATTAATACAATTTGCATATTTTTTTGTTGGTGTTAAATCAACATATGTAGTCGCTTATCAAATTATATTTTGGATTTTCATGCAAATCCATATTTTCCATAATTTTTCATATTCAAATTTGTATTTTTAAGATCAGCCTCTGTGGTTGACGTTTGATGGGAGCTCTCATCAATCAAACATGCACTTCTTAACAGAGACTTTTTGTCCACGAGGCTGACAAGCTAATTCTTGTTATCCTGGTACTCTTGTCTGATATTCAATTTCTCTGACCCTGTTTTTATTTGGTGTGTTTGAATATATATTTTTGTGGGCTTGATTTTTCTGGCCTGGTGGCTCTTTTTTTCTTTTATCTTTACTTTTTTGCAGCCTGTTTAGACATTTTGAGCAAAATCAGCACTGTTGAAAATAAAAATAGACACTTTAGATTAAAAAAAAAAAGAAGAATTATTGCCATTCCCCAGGTGATTGATAACGATAACTAGAGTGAATACGATTTTCTGTTAGTTGAAAAACGTTTTTTAATTGGAAATGGGAATAAGGGAATAATAGAAGAAAGAAATGTAATGATTCGTTTTTATTTTGGTTTTATTAAGTATGTTTTCTTGCGTTTTTCTCCATTTCTCTCCATATGAAACTGACTCAGCTGATCAACAATAATAGTCATTTAATCTAACCTCGGCTTCCAGACCAGTGTGTCGGATCAAAGAAGTTCATGTATATAGTTCCCTGTTCTTTCCTTTCTTTCGTGTTTTATTACAAAGTTCAGTAGACGTTTTGGCTGTTGGACCTTTTGGAAAAGTCGGACCACTATTGTTTCTGCGATTGTGGACTTTGGTTGGTTTTGTTAAACTTGTGTGTATTAAATCGTTTTCATATATAATTTTTACTGCTCCTGTGTCTGCTTCATATTTGTCACTTGTACTTGGTTTTGCTCCACATAAACCGGGACAAAAAATGTATTAACTTGGTATCGTGGAACGCATCCCTCTTGGAAATGAATGATATTTATTAATAGAAGAGGAAATAAAAGAAAAGGGAAACCAGAATAGAAAAGAATATATATAGAAGTAGCAACTTTCCACACAAGTTCTACAAGCAGTTGTAAAAATGTACACGACTACACTTGTCATTCTATTTGAATAAAAACGTTGTTTTTTTTAAAGAGTTTTTAATAAAACACAACATACAATTAGGCTCAATCTGGCATTAGAAAGAATAGATTTCTGAGCATTTGAAAATGTGCCATGAATTCATGTTTGAAGAAGAGAGTCAATCTAATACTAAGCAAACTTTGTTAAACATGTAAAAAAAAAAAAGCAATAATGTTTCTACACTGATATTCATTTCAAGTTTTAAATATGTATTTAAATTCTTTCTTAGGATTGCTTTATTCATTGGTGTGTTTATGATACCTTGATGGTGCAAAACTTCTCACACGGAAATAGAGAAAATTTATGATAATAGATGTTGGCTGGAAGTGGTTGATGAAGACATTTCAGGGCATTTGGTCGTTTATTTGAATCTCAGACTTTGATCAGTTGACTTCAGTTTCCATTTTATCATTTAATCTACAAAAAATTGAATGTTTCACAAGCAGCTACTGAAGTCATAGATTATAGAAATTGAAAAGGAACAGATAGAATATTTTATACAGTACTACATTCTGTCTTCTTTCTGTTGTGATGTGAAATCACGTTTGTTTTTTTATGACTTAATAGTTTTGAGTAAAAACATGACGGGCAAGATGATGTAGACCAATACCCTAATGTGATGAAACAATACATCATTGTATTATTTGGATTAACAAACATTAAAGTTATGAGAAAACCCAAAAGAATCTTTGAGGACTCAGTCCTTGATCATCTTTTTTCCCCCGATTTAAGACGCTTCAGAGTCCAGAGAACAACAAGACTGGCAGCAATGATTGAGCTGCAGGCTATATGCAGAATGATAAAATGAGTAATGTATGCTAAAGTGTATGACCAGAGAAACAACAATGAACCTACAATACAAATGAACCAGATCAATAAAACACTGATGTTTCTCATCATGATTCCTTTCCTCTGTTTCAGGCTGATGTAGATGACAGGATGAACCACAGCCAGGTATTGATCCAAGCAAGTAAGAAAATGCAAAAGTATTCCAGCGTACCAGGCGACTGCCATCATGTTAATTTCCCATCTTGATCTTTTTCCTCCATAGTTAACAAGACTGGTGACTGATCCCAGAATGCTCAGCATGTTTACAAGGGTCATGTGGAGGGTGAGGTAGTCCGAGTGAGGCATTCTGGAAGTAGAGCGTTGCACTCTCCACTGAAGGTAAAACTGGTAGAGGATGAAGGCGAAGAGAGGAAATTGCAAGATATTCATGATATTGTAGGAGAAAAAGATGTTGATTACAGATTTAACTTTCATGCAGTCCAGGATGGTGGGACTTGAACCATTCATTCTGCAAAAATCAAAGTAAATGTTATTGATAAAATTGTATATATATATATATATATATATATATATATATATATATATATATATATATATATATCACCCTCTCCCTACATTAACAGTACTTTTGCATAAGAGGTGAAACGTCTATGCAGAACTGGACTATGTCTCTCAGCTAGGAAGAGCTAGATGATGCAGCTGGGGAGAGAAGAGCCTGGGCAAGACATTGACGATGTTGTAGTAAAGAAAGATGTCCCTAACAAACTCATTCAGTCTAGGTTGGGGGGAACCTGAACCATTCATTGCAAAGAATGAAATCATGTCAAATGTAAATTATTTTATTTGGTTATTGTAAAATAAAGAAAATAATCTTGAGGAAATAATTTAGTTTAAAAAAAATCCAACTACTGTGTAGATGTGTAAATAAATACTTTGGATAAAGATCCTTCTTACCAGATGAATTAATGTGTCTTCAACTACCTGGGATTTAAAAGAAAAAGTTTTTTCCACGGGTTTCAAAGAAGATTATGTCAAACATTGTTCTTCGTCATCATTACAGAGTCAAGTGTCTGGATAAAGCTGTTAAAATTTGAGGTGAACCACTGGATGTTTTTTTTTTACGGATTTTGTCAACCCAAATCCAGTTCCCAGCCCACAGAATGTACTAGGTACCTTAACGGAGCTCTCTATGGCACTAAATCAAGGAAGACAACCATGGACCAGACACCGAATGACACATTCCAATAATGATCCAAGGAGAACAGGGAAGGCCCAAGTATGAAGTAACTGTGGAGCAACTTCAGATCCCATTAGCAATTAACATTTTTGTGACATACATCGCAAACACCCTCAATGTCTCCATAAAAACTGTCAAACCGCACATGCATGACTATGGACTGACTGTCTCGCAGTCGTATAGCGACCTAACAAATGATCAAATTGACCTTTTTAGTAGCCACAACATCATGTTTTACGCCCAACGTTAACTTTTTGTGCTCGCTGTTTGTGTTTCTAGCAAAAGTTCACTGTGTGCGCGCTCTCTTGCTTTTGACCCCGATGTGCCACCATACAAACCTGCTAAAAATGCCCTCCAGCAGTATGTCTACCAATGTCTCTGCCTCCTGATGAGGGATTGCATACACCTCTTGCCATTTTTTAAAGAAGCCCATGGCTACCTAGATTTAGTGGTTCCCTTTATCAGTACATTGAAACAGGCCTATGACATCAACAGCCACTCTCTCCATTGGAGCCCTTGGCG
This sequence comes from Callionymus lyra, assembly GCF_982586985.1. Classification (NCBI taxonomy): domain Eukaryota; kingdom Metazoa; phylum Chordata; class Actinopteri; order Syngnathiformes; family Callionymidae; genus Callionymus; species Callionymus lyra. The sequence goes on from NC_141821.1 coordinate 29,369,671, forward strand.
GCCTGCTTCTGGATTAATCAGGTGGTCCTTTGTAGGCTGCACAAAGGTCACACTGAAAAAGTCCTGTGTCACATCTGAACCGGCCCCAATAAATCCTTGTCGAAGCCGGCGGAGTGTTTTATTCACGTCAATAACCAACAGTTCCATAATCGGTTTTCACTACAGCATCTCTTATTAAAGCTGGAAATATCACCTGCCACCTCTCCTTCCCGATAGCAGGTTCCTTCCAGGCTAGTTGCACTGTAGTTTGCACAATGTCTTCACCTGCTGGTACAACTTCCAGCTTTACCAGCATAACATTAGAACCCATGTCTGCAAGAGCGGTGCAAGAAGTTCTGTTTGTGGTCAGTAGGGACAATGTATGGGACAAGGTATTGTCTTTAGTCTTAAGTTCGTGACATCGTGACATCGTGACATCATGGGTCAGAGAGTACCACAATTGCATTTATGCTGTATGTCTTAATACATGCATATTTGACAATAAAACAAATTGACTTGACTCGACATAGACAGGAAGGGAAATGTTTCCACTTACTACATACTTATACTTAAATTATTTTATATTCTGTTTAAAGTAATGTACTTTTTAAATAAACAATTATTTTATTAGATTATAAACACAAATGAAGAAGTCAACCCTTTTTTACTTTTCATCTTTTTGAGGACAGTCCCTTATTACGTATTACTTAAACGTTGTGTCCCTGGCCGTCTGCATAGAGATCCATGTGTTTTATCAGGACAATTCGATGGAATATTTTGGTTCAAATGCGCCTCTGGTCAATACAGCACGTAGCTCTGAATAAAAAGATATGGGGCGTTCCGGACAGACATTTTACCTCTTATCAAAGAGTACTGTAATTGTATGGGGAGAGAGAGAGAAAAAATGATACTTAAATGTTAAATGTTAGAGAGAGAAAGGATGTATGTTTTTTTTTAAAGATATGATTTACATACAAAAGCTACTCAATGCAACATGACTCAATTTACTGTGTTCTGATTGGATGATGCAAAACATGATAACATGCAAATAGATGTATTGACTCGTCCAACAAAAAATTTAAAAGCTGTTGTCATCAGCGGCAACCACACATTGGACTCTCTGTCATGATAACAAGGAACTTTGTGTAAACCATTGTCTTGTAAATTGTGGAAAAATCATCTTTTTTCAGACCTTGAAAGTTTTTTGTGACTCTTCTTTTAAATCTCAGGTATGTTTACACACATTTATTCACCAGGCATTATAAAGCAGCTCTGGGTAGTTTTGTGCACCTTAATAATTTTGTACTAAAATAACTTTAAACTATTTGAATTACTCATCCACGTGACTTTAGGTGTTTTCTGTGAATTTTATTTTCACTGTTAAATTTCTTGGGGATGACGTGAACATACTACATGCCGGTTGTGGTGGACAACTTTGTTTTACGGTACAAAAACAAAGTTAAAGTTATGTTATTTACAAAGCCGTCTGACACATCATATTTCATTATCCACATTATGATTCATTACCTCATCGGTATCTATCCTTAATTCAGCCAATGGAAGTCTGGAAACAGAAAATTAGTCCAACTGCTGCAAACTGGGTCATGGGAACTTTTGCACTGTTTAGCGAGTGCTCATGGGAAATCTGGTCTAGCGTCGGGCTAAACACTACCACTTTAGTCCACTGGCGTCGCTTGATTAAAAATCGCATAGAGCTGCTTTAACACACACATTATTCCAGGAAGGTAGGTTCCAAATCAAAAAATGTAAATTATATATTTATGTAATTATTTTTATATTTATTAAATAGTAGCAAATTTTGAATGAGAGAATCGTGTCTCTTTCTTCTTTTTTTTCTTTTTCTATTTACCTTAACCAAATGGCATATTTAAAGCTTAACATTTATATTTTGATTTCCAATATTTAAAAGATCTGTTTCATTGCAGGAATGAATGGTTCAAGTCCTCTCACCTCCGACTGCATGAAAGTTGAATCTGTCATCAATCTCTTTATCTGCTACCACATCGTAAATGTATTACAATTTCCTCTCTTCGCCTTCATCCTCTACCAGTTTTACCTTCAGTGGAGAGTGCAGCGATCTACTTCCAGAATGCCTCACTCGGACTACCTCACCCTCCAAATGACCCTCATAAACATGCTGAGTATTCTGGGATCAGTCCTCACTTTTGTCAACCATTACAAATATAAAAAGATCTTAAAATATGTAGCCATTATACAGATAGTCACCTGGCACACTGGATTGTTTCTGCATTTCTTTACTTGCTTGGATCAATATCTGGCTGTGGTTCATCCTGTCATCTACATCAGTCTGAAACAGAGGAAAGGAATCATGATGAGACACATCAGTGTTTTATTGGTCTGGTTCATTAGTATTGTAGGTTCATTGTTGTTTTTATGGTCAGGCATTTTTGCCTTGATTGTTGAATTTATCGTTATGACTTTAATGTGGCCTTCCATCGCTTCTGGCAGTCTTGTTGTTCTCTGGACTCTGAGGCGTCCAAGACCTGGGAAAAAGGCTGAACGAGGAATAAGTCAAAAAGAGCTAAAGGCATTCTTCATGATCTTGATCATTTTAACAATGTTCTCCATAAAGTTTCTATTAGGTCTGTTGTTAACTTTAAACTACTTAAAACCAAAGTATATGGTGGAAGATTGTTTACTGCTAATATTGTATTTGTGGTCCACCATACCCTCTAACTTGATCTTGCCCGTCATGTTTTTACTCAAACTCTTAAAACCTTATCAATGATTCCTCAAGGAACATAATCCATTGACTGAAGTAGTACTTAAGTAGAGGGAGGATGTTTTTCAGTCTTTACTTTGTGTAATAAGAACGTTTCCATTTCTATATTGTTTTCTATCTGAACTCCTACTTCAGATTTGCAGCGTACTGAGATGAGATGCTTAAACCCCTTTCAAATGAATGATTTGATGTGTAACTCAGTATTTGATTATATTTCTGCATTTTATTTTTAAACCGCTGAATATGATGTGTTGATATGTTCAGGTTTAAATGATTTAAAGTCTCATTCTGAGTTGTTTTTCTTGTTTTTCTAATAAATATGAACTGTTGTGTTTATAATGTTGTGTTTATAATGGCTAGATTTAGTTTTATTTCAAATGGACAGACGAATAAACAACCTTGTTAGAGTGATGTGAAATGTCTCTTGGAACAGTCTTTGTGTTTGTATCTGAAAAAAAAGAAATCTAAAAAGAAAAAAGAAAAACGATCCAATTAAAAAAAAAAAACACAAGATTGCTGAAACAACTAAATTCACCAAAGCTAATAGTCAAATAGAATAGCCATTGGCTTCTAAAGAATTGATATGTGATTATGCAATATTAGATAGCTTTTGACAGATTAATTTGGGGTTAGTGTTGGTTAGGTTTTTGACTTTCTGCTTATTTCCGCTACAGCACAAGTTTAAGGAATCAGTATTGTCAGTATTTACCCTTTATATCTCATGGGCTTGAATTGGCGAAAAAAACCCATCCATCTGTCCGTCCGCCCGCCCGCCCGCCCGCCCGCCCGTCCGGCCGTCCGTCCATCCATCCATCCATCCATCCATCCATCCATCCATCCATCCATCCAGGGAGAGGCAAAAGGCTCATGATTAAGATCCCACGTTTTGCTATTTTTTTTTCCGAAAAACACAGAACACATCTGTAACCAGGGAAAGCATTTGTCAACTTGCTGCAAGTGAGTAAAAAAAAAAAAGACCCAGTGTCAAGTAGGAGGCCACATTCTCCCAACTTTACCTTAACTTTTGGATATCATGCAATTGGTTAGTTGTTAGGTTTTCTTAAAGTGTACTGTCTGAGCCAGCTATAACATAACAAAAGTAATGTCCACAGGAGCCAAATGCCTGCTCTCTGGGACTTCTAGTGTTAAATAGTTTTGTCAAGTTGCCAGTATATCTTAATTTAACAAGCAAAGCAAAACAATATCATTTGATATTATTTATATTCTTTTGCAGAATGAATGGTTCAAGTTCCACCAACCTGGACCGCATGAAAGTTGAGTCCTTTATCCATGTTTTTCACTCCTACCATCGTGAATGTCATACAATTTCCTCTCTTCACCTTCATCCTCTACCAGTTTTATCTTCAGTGGAGAGTGCAACGACCTACTTCCAGAATGCCGGCTCGGTCGCCTTTTCTTATCAACTATAGAGGAAAAAGATCAGAATATATAACCCTGATAATGGAAGGCACCAGGTATGCTGGAATATTTCTGCATTTCTTTACTTGCTTGGATCAATTGGCTGTGGTTCATTCTGTCATCTACATCAGTCTAAAACAGACGAAAGGAAGCATGATGAGACACATCAGTGTTTTATTTGTCTGATTGCTAATATTTTAGGTGCAGTTATGTTTTTCAAATATCATTATGAGCCTGTTGGCATATTCTCGAACTGCAGGAACTGTTGGTGTGTTGGGGGGCCTTCCAAAAGCAACTTCGGCTTGGGTCCGTAATTCTCTTCCTAGCATGAGAAGCGCAGGGGTACAGGATGTTGACTCCTGGATAGCAGACATGTACTCCAAGAGGACAAGAGGCAGGTGTTTGTCCCAGTCTCGCTTGTGGTCCGTGGTCTGGATAGCTAGCTGCTCTTCCAAGGTCTTATTTAATCTTTCTACCAGACCATCGCTTTAGGGATGTCCGGGGCTTGTGCATTCCCATGCGGTCACACATACAAGCTAAGACCCGCGATGAAAAATTCCTCTGTTCACTGTGGATTACCTCTGCAGCCCCAAACCTAATAAACATGCCCTCCAGCAGTACGTCTACCACTGTCTCTGCTTCCTGATGAGGGATTGCATACACCTCGAGCCATTTTTGTAAAGTAAAGCGTTAACAGCCACGCTCTCCATGAGAGCCCCTGGCAGCCTGCTGCTGAAACTGTGCTCTGGATTGATTAGGACCTTTGTAGGCTGCACGGAGGCCACATTGACTGAAACAGTCCTCTGTGTCACATCTAAACCGGCCCCAATAAATCCCTGTTGAAGCTGACGGAGTGTTTAAATTACGCCCGTTACCAACAGTCCCATAAGCTGTTTTCACTACAGCATCCTTCATTAAAGCTGGAACTATCACCTGCCACCTCTCCTTCCCCGTAACAGGTTTGTAAGTCTCCATCCCTCAACTTCAGTGAATCGGACATTGCCCACAGTCCTTTAATTGTCACTGAGATACCTGCAACTTCTTCCCTAGTTGGTTGGAGGTCTGGATCTTGCTCCTGTTGTGGTTCTGTTAGCTGTTCGAGTCTCAACGCTAGCTGACAGGTGGTTTCTCTTTACGTCTCCATCCTCTAACAGGACCTGCACCCCACTGAGGTACAGGGGTGACGGGACAGGTCATCTGCATTTATGTTTCTAGCTCTGTGCACCACTGTGAAATTGTAGGAATGGAAAATTTCGATCCTACGCAAAGGTTTTTCTTGCTGCACCAAATGTGTCAACCCCACCTTATTGTCTGGTAGTGCGAAATGTGGGAGAACTCAGCAAGCACTTTCCACAACTCTTCCCGCTGTCAAAGATCAATCTAGTTACACTTCCTTCACCAGGGAATCCAATTTCCTTCACTGCTGCTAATCTGTCCATTTCTTTGAGATTATCTGCCATGTCTTGGGGAGGCACAGTAAAGGAGGAAGCTGGGAACTGTTGCTAATGGGACATGCAATATGGGTTTCACACTTGCTGTGTTGAGTATCTGTGGCCCAATGGACAACAGGTTGTTGTGGTGTAGACCATGCTGGGGGCATCATTCTAACAGCACTCCCCCTGGAAAATTCAAAAAGTTCTCCCCATGGTCAAGTTGACACCATACAGATCTTAGAAAATTTAGTCCCAGTATACATGCATCTTGTGCCTGCGCGACCCAGACAGGGAAATCCACTGTTAGCAACTTTGAGAGTGCATCTCTATGTTCCAGGCATGGGAGAAAGTTCACCAGTCACCGTCCTTAGTTGCACTGTAGTTTGCACGATATTTCCTCCACCGGGCTCTTAAACAATGGGCAAGACAAAAACAAACGATCACTAAAAGCACACTCCGTGTATCATATGTTGGAGAGCCAGGAATTGACAAGGGAGCTATCAGAAAGGAATTCCTGGCAGGTAGCCAATTTTTTGGTGTTTAATCAATTTAAAGTGTCATTATTTTGCATGTGCAATAAACAATAGATAATGTCATCTTGCGCCGTTACAGATTTGATGTCTGGAATTGAACAGAAATTCATTGAGCATGCTCCTGACAACAAAGGAAGAAATCCCATATATTCCATGAGTGCATTGGAGGAGGGCTACTTCAGGTAATTTCCCACATTTATGATAATGAGTAACAATGAATGATTGATGTTTTTATGCATTTATGTGTTCAGGAGCTTTGGGGAGATAATAGCATTGAGTTTGGCTCAAGGAGGACCTTCACCTGACTTCATGCAAAACTGGTGTTTTGACTATATTGCCACTGGTGATTTATAAGATGTTGTGGTAGCTGATTAAGTAGGTGATGGGGAGCTAGTAAAGTTGTTGAAGTACTAAATAAAACCTTCAGTGCCAGACTGATACACCTGTGCTACATTTTGTCGCTCCTTCCTTCCCACTGTGGTCAGGTACTTAATAAAAACAAGTGTGTGTACATTCTTTTAAAAAATAAATAAATTCTAGTCCTAGTAATTGTCCTGTTATAAGTGTTCACTTTTGTTGATATATTTTGAATTTTTTATTATTATTTTGATGTTATTTTTAGTTATAAGTATTATTGGATTGTTATTATTGATAATATGTAATGTTTGAGCTTTTAGAAGTCTAAATGCACTATTCATCCAATAGTGAATAATGGATTTGAAAAGGAATTTAGAGAGTTAACTAGATAAATTGTTTCACTGCACAAACCAGGTAAGATATCTAGAACAGCCGCTGCATCTGTTCTGTCCAAAACGGTGTCCCCAAGTTTTTTAAAATACGTAGTTGATCTACTGCAGATGATCTGTTGATCGAGTCTGACTTGGTGATGTCACTCGGTTGTAGAATTTGTGTCGAGCGTGAGGATTATCCCAGGAATATCCAAAGTTAGCCGTGAAGCTAAGATAAACGTGTGATGAACGTGTGATGCTCTCAAGGCAGAGGTATTTGATCCAAGGCTGTAACCAATCACTGCCTTAGACTGATGTTCGACTGATGTTTTGTCAAAATGACAAAATGTCAAAATGTCAAAATACCTAAATAAATAGAAGACAAAAAGTATAAATGTGTAAATAAATGTCAAAATCTATAAATGACAAAATGTGTATTTATACTTAAAATAGCTCCATTCTTTTACAAAAAGTAATTTATCTATTTTCACATATTGATATTCATCCAAACATGTATTTTTACATTTTGTTACATGTTCTTGCATTTAAACATTTATTTATACATTTATAAATTCATTTATACATAAGTCATTTATTGTCCTTCATACCAAGTAAGTAAGACATTACAGAAGTATTCCAGCGTACCAGGTGCCTCCCATTATCAGGGATATATATTCTGATCTTTTTCCTCTATAGTTGACAAGAGAGGGGACTGATCCCAAAATACTCAGCATGTTTATGAGGGTCATGTGGAGGGTGAGGTAGTCCGAATGAGGCATTTTGGAAGTAGAGCGTTGCACTCTCCACTAAAAGCAAAACTGGTAGAGGATGAAGGCAAAGACAGGAAATTGTTAGACAATCACGATGTTATAGGAGAGAAAAACATAGATAACATGCTCAACATTCACACAGTCCAGGTTGGTGGGACTTAAAGCATTCTTTCTGCAAAATAATATCAATAATATAAAATTATATTGTTTTGATTTGGTTGTTAAATTTAGATATACTTGCAACTTGAGAAAACTATTTAACACTAGAAGTCCCAGAGAGCAGCCATTTGTCTTTTCGACCTATTAAACATAAAGGCTGGATGATTGGCTGGAAACCCCCTGTGGATATTACTTTTGTTATGTTATAGCTGGCTCAGACAGTACACTTTGATAAACCCTAACACCTAACCAATTGCATGATATCCAAAAGTTAAGGTTAAGTTGAAAGAATTAATGGTTGACCTCCTACTTGACACTGGGTCGATGGTGACTACCATAATTATTTTTCTCACATACAGCAAGTTGCCAAACACTGTCCCTGGTTACAGATGTGTTCTGCCAATGGCCTAGATATCCAGCATCAGGGATACGTTGAACAGCATTCACTGTTTTTTCGGAAAAATGTAGTAATATGTGGGATCTTAGTCTTCCCTCCACTTTTCCCCATGAGGTGTCACTGGTGTATTCATTTTGCCTCTCCCAGACAGTCTTCAATTCCAGAATGTGCGCTGGTCAGTTTGGTAATAGTAACGGTTGATAATGGCACAATATTTGTAGATATATAGATAGACCTAATTACTCCCTCTGGAGATCTCCTCTGGGAAATTCGGTGCCTGCTGTTAACCCCGCTACCCAATAAGAGTATTGAGCCAATGAGATAATAGTAGGTTATCTGATGGAGTATCCCTGCTATCAAACTTGTCAGATCAGGTAACGGCTACAGTTTTTGTTTAGTAGGCTCTAATGGGAACTGTGAGGGAGCAACAGGATGGACTTTACTGCTCTGTGTATGTGCAATCAAAGCCAAAGTATATTTTGTTGGAGCTCTGACTGAGACCTAGGATGTACAAAATTGGTTACAAACGATATCCTGCTACTAAATGATGTTTCAAACTGGCAGAGGTAACAATGCATTACCCGGTGTGATTATGACGAGGTCATGGCCCGTATACACCAGTTATTAGATGCTGAGGTTATAAAGGAAATTAATAGACCCTATACCTCTCCTGGACTGGTGCGTAACAAGATGGAAACCTGAGCTTGTGTGTAGACTACCAGCTCCTAAGCAGCAATACTCTAAGTGATGACTTCCCTCTGCCAAGAATAGAAGAGTCTTTGGATGCACTCTCCAGGGCCCAGTGGTTCGGAAAAGGAGAAAATGAAGACTGAACCCCATATCAACTATTTTTGAGTTCAAGAGTTTAAACCATTATTTTGTTGATTTTGTTATTGTGGGGATTTTGTGTTCCGATGAACCGACCCCTCCCCAGCCTCGTACGTGATGATGGAATGAAGGACAGACACATGGATGAGTTTAAGAAAAATGCTTGTTTAGTGAATTGTCATTTCCTTACATTATATTTTCCTCTACAGTTTACAAGATGCCTCCCCGGGCGCTTCCAGAAGGAAGGATAAAAGGAAAGCTGGAAAACTGAGAATTCATGTGCAACATGTGCAAGATCTGTGGTATGTGGTCTGTGTTCCCGGTTTCTCTACCGACTCCGAAAACCGCAGCTATAACGGTTGGCTACATCCATGTTCTGTATACGAACTCGGCTCCTTTTTCGGGCCACCAGCTACTGCGTAATGTAGATACATTGGATCTTGACCTGAGTTTTACATTCAATGGTTTTCTTTCGCGTATTCAAGCCAATGAGATATAAATGGTAAATACTGACAATTCTGAACAAAGTAGAAATGGACAGAGAACTCTCTATCTTGTTCTACTTTCCTTAAACTTGTGCTGAAGTGGAAACAAACAGATAGTTGAAAACCTAACTAACAGTAACCCGAAATGAATCTGTCAAAAGCAATCTAATATTGCATAATCACATATCAATTCTTTAGAAGCCAATGGCTATTCTATTTGACAAATCTTACCTGCAGCAAGTATCTCTTTGCTGAAGTTTAGTAGTTTATCACCCAACACTCATGGAACCATTTTGAGGTTGCTTTGGTGAATCTAGTTGTTTAAGCAATTTCGTGTGTTATTTTGTGAATTGATTAATTTTTTTCAGTAATAGTGTTTTGTTTTGTGAATTTTTTTTAATTTTTTTTAATGTGATATAATTTTAAAAGAAACCTGCACATAAACTTTGTGGAAAAAATCCACAAAAAGATCAAGATCATGAAGAATAGCTTTGGCTTTTTTGACAGGATAAACTTCAGCCAGGTATTGGTCCAAGCTATTAAAAAAATAGGCAGCGTTCTACGTCATATTGGTGCCCCGCCCTCTAACGGCTTCACTATTGGTTTAGCCCGAGGCTCTGCCTCGTCTCTGAGAAAGCTTAATGAACTCGCCACTCAGCAGGGGGCAGTCCACTTCCTATAAAGGCGGGAAACACCCGCCGCACTTCCTTCTTTACAACTCAGCGAGAAAGCTCCTGAACCAGCATGGCAGATGTAAGTATGAGCATCGATGTGGACAAAGCATTGTGCCTGACGTGTGACACCCCCCTGGGGAGGGAGGACACACATGTTTTCTGTTTGTCTGCCTAGGCCCGGATCACGCGATTGCGGATTGTGGGGCCTGCCATGCGCTTCCCGTGGAGGTTCGAAGAAGACGGGAGGCGTACAAGGCCCGTCGACGCACGCAGCGTCCTCCAGCCTAGTCGTGGGCCGACTACGACGAGGAGGACGACCGGCGGTGTTATGAGGCGGATTCGAGCACTCTGTTCGGATCCGAGCCGGGAGATGTCGAAGCGGGCGGGGGAACTGGGCTGGTTCCTCGCTACCCGCTTGACGTCTTTCCGCGCATATTGACCGTCGCGGCAAACTGCATGGAGGTCGAGCACCTCCACTCGCACCAACCCGGTTTACATGCCGAGTGAAGGTTGGGTAGAATGAGGCACGCAGGGCTGCGGTTCCGGGGGTTGTTTGTCCTAAGCTGGATGAAATCTGGGACTACCCGTGCGGGGGTCTGCCTCTCCCATGGCTGCGGGGCCTCCCCTAGGAACCTACGGACCCTACTGCCGAGTGGACGGTGTGGACTGGCGGCGCGGTGTCCCGGAGCCCTCGGATGCGGTACATGCTGACCTCGACCCGGGAGCTCGGCTCTGGCTAGGCCGCCCTGTAACTCTGCCTAGAGCTGAAGTCAGGTTGACGGCGAATTTATATGGGGGGGGGACACAGGTGGTCTCCCTCGGGAACAACATGGCTCTCTTGTGCGGTGCGCTCGACAGGCTCACCGTGGACCGAGACGACGTGGACCTTCAGAGATGGAGGAAGTCAAGGACTCGGTTGCTGCGCTCCTCAGGATGTCGCAAGCGTATGCGATCCTGGGAGGAAGAGTCCGCGGCGCTGGAAAGCTGGGCCACCTGCATCTGTGCCTAGACTTGGCCACACCGCTGCCGGAGAAAGATTGGAGGGTACTCCTGGATGGACCCATAATGGAGGATTCTCTGTTTGGTTCGGAGCTCCGTAACATCATGGCCCGCCAGGAGGCAGCGCAGCAGGAGTCAGCGCAGCTCCGCCATCACCTGCATGGGCGTGATGACGAGGCGCGACGGAGATACGGCGCTTGGAGACGGAGATCCTGTTCGTCGGCCTCATCATCTGGTGCTGGAGGGAAGCGTCACCAGAGCCAGCCACCCCAGCAGCAGAACAACGGCAACAGCGCCGGCGGGCGACGAGTGAGCGTCGCCAGGATCCGCAGCGTGAGCCGAGGGACCAGCAGCAGCGGCGACGACGCAGAGGCGGCGATGCTTCTTCTCGGGGGAGCCCTCCTCCCCCTCTATTCAATTAAGGGCATTTATGGAAATAAAACAACAAAGAAAACTTATGACGTTTCTGTGGTTCGTTCTGAGAGAGATGTTAGTAGTGTGCATGTGTGACGTGTGACGTATTCACAGGCGTCATTAGAAACTTTCGCTGCTAATGCTAAGCTAACATGCTCTGCCGTTCATAGAAGGCGAGAGTTTCCTCTCTGAACACAGTTCGAAGGAGGTTTTAAACCCCTTCGTCAGGGTCATGCCGAGACTGTAATAACGGAGTCTGTCCACACGAATGTGGGGCAGACTCCAAACACATGTGATTTATTTCCGGGCAAGCAGAGGTCCGTGAGACCGGCTTCAGCAGTGTTTACTTCCGCGTCGACCAGCGCTCGTGCCCGACAGAGCTTGACAGCTGATGAGGTAAGTGGAACTAGTCCGGACATGTCTATGTTGACCGGAGGTTGTTCCTTCCCCCACAGCGCTGTCAACAAGCACTGGCACCGTGGAGGACGTCACGTATGGCGGCGGAAAATAGAAAACGCCATGGAACTGACGCAACACGGCGCTTTTACGCGCACGTTTTCTCGCCGCGTGGACGAGGAGCTTTCGCCCCTTCTGGTCGATCATCTGGAGAGGTGGCGGTCGGATCTCACGAGTGATGAGCAGGTCAGGACCGCCAGCAGAGCTTGAGAATGTACTGGACGCGGTGAGTGATGCGGTGATGAGTTGATCCTTGCCAGGTCAGAGGCAGAAAGTTACGCTCACACACTGAAGGTGTTGAGCCATATTGCCACCCTGGGGTTCACGTTGAACCTCAGCAAGAGTGCTCTGACTCCAGTTCAACAGTTAGTTTACCTGGGGGTACTGTTGAACACGGAGGAGGGATACGCGCGCCTCCCGGACGTGCGTATCCAGCCCATTCTCCGACTGACAACACAGTTGCTGGAAGCTCGGCATCATGTGACGACAGCAGGCACTGTTATGTCCCTCCTGGGGCTCATGGCAGCAGCTCACACAGTAGTTCGGCTGGGCTTGCTGCATATGAGGGAATTTCAGAGATGGTTTGGTCATCTCAAGCTAGACCTCAAGCGGGAACAGGGTCGAAAAGTGCGCCTTCCCGATCTGGTTTTGCAGGACATCCAGTTTTGGAACTCTCTAGCTAACCTCAGACGGAGAGTTCCATTGGGTTGCGTCCTTCATTACACCCAAGTGTTCACAGATGCTTCTCTGACAGGTTGGGGAGGCACCTCAGGTCAAGCCTATGCTAGCGGGGTCTGGAACAGACCGCTTTACAGACACATAAACTGGCTAGAACTGAAGGCAATTTACAACGTCCTGCTTCACCTCTCTCCCCAACTGTCGCGGTCCAACGTCCTAGTGCTATCCGACAGCTCCACCGCCGTGGCTTACGTTAATCGCCAAGGTGGAGTCAAATCCCCAGCCCTTCTGACTGTGGCAAAGAAGATTTGGCTGTGGGCGAGCTGAACACAGTAGCGGACAGACTGTTGAGGGGGGCCGCCCAGGACGGGGATTTTCTCCCTTTGGTGTGTAGACAGGTCCTTGGACCCCAGCTCCTGTTTGGTCTCTGCTGTCCTGTCTTTCCTGCAACATTTGCCGGATAGCGGACGGACTGTGGTGACACTGAGAGTGTTCGCATCAGCCATAGCGACGAGTCATGTCGGGTTTGTGGGTGGTTCGGCTCGCGCCCACCCTCTGGTGGCACGTTTCTTGCGGGGTGCCTGCAGGCTTCAACCTCCTGCAAGGCCTTCCAGCCCTCAGTTGGATCTCCAGTTGGTACTGGACTCTCTCACAGGCCCGACCTTCGATCCTCTTGACCAAGTCCCACTGGATATCTTGTCATTAAAGGTATCGCTCCTTCTGACACTAACAACCACGAAGAGAGCGAGTGAGCTTTGTACTCTCTCCACTAGTCCTGAGTGTCTTCCCTTTGGCGTCGAGGAGTCTTCGGTGTCATTGCGTCCTAACCCAGCGTTCCGCCCGAAGATTCTGAGTTCTTTGTACCAGGCGACGACCATCACGCTGCGGGCCTTTCATCCGCCGCCCCACTCGGACCCGGGTCAGGAACGTCTTCACCTGTTGTGTCCAGTGAGGGCTTTGGCCTGTTACTTGCGGCGGGTGGCTGTGTTTAGGCGCTTTGATGCCCTATTCATCTGCCACGGTAGATGCCGACGGGGTGAGGCGATCTCCTCCCAGAGGTTTTCTCATTGGGTGAGATCGGCCATTATCCGGGCCTACCAAGCAGCGGGTGGATCTGCTCCTAGCGGACTGAGTGCACATTCCACCCGTGGTGTGGCAGCCTCAGTGGCTCTTTTGCGGGGTGTGGCAGCAGAGGATATCTGCTCAGCTGCTTCTTGGGAGTCCACGTCTACCTTTGCTAAGGCCTATCTCCTTGGCGTGACGGCGGGAACAGTAGCTCAAACGGTTTTGAGCGCTGCTGTGCCCCCCTCGACGCCCACGGCTCCAGTAGACTTGGATCCTGGGCCGGCGGGGCCCTAGCGATGCTGCTTCAGGAGCGGCGTCCAGCTGGGGGTACATTTATCCTGTCAGGCTTCGCCTTGGGTTAAACCAATAGCGAAGCCGTTAGAGGGAGGAGCACCAATATGACGTAGAACCCCTGAGTTGTCTTTCATAACCTCAGGTTCTACGAATTGGTGCGAAGCCCTCTAACCTCATTGCCCAGCTGCCGCCCTTCTAGCTGAGTTTTCAGTTGGAGGAAGTGCGGCGGGTGTTTCCCGCCTTTATAGGAAGTGGACTGCCCCCTGCTAGGTGGCGAGTTCATTAAGCTTTCTCAGAGATGAGGCGGAGCCTCGGGGTAAACCAATAGCGAAGCCGTTAGAGGGCTTCGCACCAATTCATAGAACCTGAGGTTATGAAAGATAACTCATGGGTTTTCCGGCATACCTGGCCCATTTTAATGATTCCACACATTTTTTTTAATTGGAAAGTGTCATGGTGCGGAAGGAAACCCAGGAGCAGAAAGTGTCTATTCGTCAAAACTTGACAGTTTTATTAGGAGCAGGCAGAGGGATCGTCACAGGTAGTCCAGGAAAAACAGCAAACAGGTACGATATCCGAAAAACAGGTCAAGGGCACAGGCAGGCAGAAAAACGAGAAAACGTTCCAGGGTCAAAACTCGAATCGGGAGTCTAAAATGTGAAACACGAACTAGACAAACATGGGACAGCAAGTGTGACGAACCGACAAAGACTGAGGGAGAGTGAGCAGAATAAGAAGGCTGCCAGCAATCACTGGCAGCTGCAGAACGGGAGAACACAAGACAGGTAGAGACAATAACAATCAGCAGGAGAAGGGACCGGAAAGGAAACTCACAGACACAGAAGGGAGCAGGTTTCAAAATAAAAACAGGAAACACCAAGAAAGACACACAAGACATAACAGAAAGACAGATGAAGCGACACAACTTGACCTAAAGGCAGACAAATAATATTTAAAATCATCGGTTGTTAAATGCAAAATAGTTTAAATGCTTCCAGAATAGACACCCTTTTTTTTCAACTACAAACACAAAGATTGTTTCAAAAGACGTTTCACAAAAGTGAGGCTGTTTTAACAAG
Source organism: Callionymus lyra (assembly GCF_982586985.1). Classification (NCBI taxonomy): domain Eukaryota; kingdom Metazoa; phylum Chordata; class Actinopteri; order Syngnathiformes; family Callionymidae; genus Callionymus; species Callionymus lyra. Next base: position 29,384,825 of record NC_141821.1, read on the forward strand.
GTTGTTAATTCGTCTGACCATTAGAAATAAAACTAAATCCATCCATTATAAACACAACATTATAAATAAAACATTATAAACACCACAGTTCATATTTATTAGAAATAAGAAGAAAAACAACTCAGAAGGAGACTTTAAATCATTTAACCCTAAACATTTTGACACATCATATTCAGCGTTTGAAGAATAAAATACAGAAATATAATCAAATACTGAATTACACAGCAAAACATTCAATTGAAAGGGGTTTAATCATCTCATCTCAGTACGCTGCAAATCTGAAGTAGGAGTTCAGATAGAAAAGAATATATGTAGAAATGGAAACGTTCTTATTACACAGAGTACAGACTGAAAAAAGTTCTCCCTCTTCTTAAGTACTACTTCAGTCTATGGATTACGTTCCTTGAGGAATCATTGAACAGGTTTTAAGAGTTTGAGTAAAAACATGACGGGCAAGATCAAGTTAGAGGGTATGGTGGACCACAAATACAATATTAGCAGTAAACAATCTTCCACAATATTTTTCTTTCGTTTGAAGAAGTTTAAAGTTAACAACAGAGCTAATAGAAACTTTATAGACAACATTGTGAAAATGATCATGATCATGAAGAATGCCTTTCGCTCTTTTTGACTTAGTCCTCGTTCAGCTTTTTTTCCAGGTCTAGGACGCTTCAGAGTCCAGAGAACAACAAGACTACCAGAAGCGATTGAAGACCAGTTTAAAGACAGAATGATGAATTCAACAATCAAGCCTAAAATGTTTGACCAGAGAAACAACAATGAACCTAAAATACTAACGAACCAGACCAATAAAACACTGATGTGTCTCATCATGATTCCTTTCCTCTGTTTCAGACTGATGTAGATGACAGGATGAACCACAGCCAGATATTGATCCAAGCAAGTAAGAAAATGCAGAAACATTCCAGCGTACCAGGAGACTACATGTATAATGGTTACATATTTTAAGGTCTTCGTATAATTGTAATAGTTGACAAAATTGAGGACTGATCCCAGAATACTCAGCATGTTTATGAGGGTCATGTGGAGGGTGAGGTAGTCCGAGTGAGGCATTCTGGAAGTAGATCGCTGCACTCTCCACTGAAGGTAAAACTGGTAGAGGATGAAGGCGAAGAGAGGGAATTGTAAGACATTCCCAATGTGGTAGGAAAGAAAGGCGTTGATGAAAGATTCAACTTTAATGCAGTCGAAGGTGAGAAGACTTGAACCATTCATTCCTGAAATGAAACAGATCTTTTAATATTAAAAATCCTATAAAATGTTTTTAAAAAAAAGCTTTAAATGTGCAACTTGGTTAAGGTGAAGAAGAAATAAAAAAAATAAAAAGACAGAGACAAGATTCTCTTATTCAAAATGTGCTACTATTTAATAAATATAAAAATAATCTCAGTATTTATAATTCACATTTTTGATTTGCAACCTACCTTCCCGGAATAATGCGTGATATATATATATATATATATATATATATATATATATATATATATATACTTGGTGAATAAATGTGTGTTAACATACCTGGGATTTAAAAGAAAAAACGTTCAAGGTCGGAAAAAAGATGAACTGGTTCAAGAAAATGGTTTAAACAAAGTTCCTTGTTATAATGACAGAGAGTCCAGTCTTCAGCTGATGACAACTGTTGACAGCTTTTGATTCGTTTGATGGACGAGTCAATACATCTATTTGCATGTTATCATGATTTGCATCGTCCAATCAGAACACAGTAAATTGAGTCATTTTTCATTGAGTAGCTTATGTGTGTAAATCATATCTTCTCTTTTTTGATTCAAAATATTTTTTATTGAGCATGATCAAGCAGCAACATTGACCCGCAGCTACATCTGTTACAAACAATGTATATGCTCTTTTTTTCCTTTAATACAAATGGTAACAAAAATGACAATAAGAAAAAAAAAAAAAAAAAATTAATCTCCTTGTCACTGCTCTATCTAAATCGCTATTCTTTGCAATCGACATGTATCTTAATGGATGTTAAAACCAATTCCAGACATTTACAAGGTGTTAAACAATTTGAGAAAAGAGTCCCATGTGTTGTGGAATGCTTTCTTCAATTTTGTCAAGGCATATCTGATCTTTTCCATTCCGAGGCAGGACATGACATCTCTGAGCCACTGAGTGTGTGTGGGCGGGGAAGTGTCTTTACACCTGAGCAAGATGGCCCTCCGTGCCAAGAGAGAGCAGAGAGAGACTAGACGCAGGTTGTTCGCTGTTATGTTTTTTATCTCTCCCGTGAAACCGAAAAGAGCAATGAGTGGGCTTGGTCTAATATCCGTTTCCACAATTTTTGATAGGGACTTGAAAATGTTTTCCCAGCATTTTTGTAGGCTCTGACACGTCCAGAACACGTGGCCTAAGGAGCCTTCTAGGATCTTGCATCTGTCACATAGTGGACTGACCTCCGGATATATTCGTGACAGTTTGGTTTTTGATAGGTAAGCTCTGTGAACAACTTTGAATTGGAGAAGAGTGTGACGAGCACAAAAAGATGATTTATTCACCAGTTCTAAAATTGTTTTCCAATTGTTGTCAGACAGGGAGATGCCAAGGTCTTCTTCCCAATCCCGTTTGTGTTTATCTGTAGGTTTCTGTGTCAATTCAGAGAGGCCAGAATATATTTCAGAAATAAATCCCTTCTTCGTTGGGTTCATAGAAAGAATCTCGTCTAATATTTTCCTTTCCTTAACAGTTTGAGGTGACAATTTATATGAAATGTAGTGTCTTGCTTGTAAGTATCTGAAGTTTGACCTGTGAAGATTATATTTTGTTCTTAGTTGTTCAAAAGAGAGAATGGTGTTGTCTTTAATAATGTCTCTAAAGTAAACTAATCCCTTCTCGTGCCATTCCTTGAAGGCTGAATCCTGCATGGAAGGTTCAAAGAGATGCTTTGAGAATATAGGGCTGAGAAGAGAAAAACTATTAAGTTTTAAATGTTTTCTAAATTGAGACCAAATTCTGAGGGAGTGTTTAACTATGGGATTTGAAATTGATTTATGAGAAGTTGTTGGTAACTCGGAGCCCAAAATGGCTGGCAGTGATATTTGGTCGCTTGTCTGTGACTCTAGTTCTACCCAAGCTGGCTTTTCGCTCTGTTTGTGGTAGAAGGTCCAGGAGGTCAGACAACGCAGGTTCGCGGCCCAATAGTAAGGTCGGAAGTTGGGAAGACCTAAACCACCTAAAGTCTTTGCTTTCTGAAGATGAGTCTTGTTAAGGCGGGCGTGTTTGCCGTTCCATATGTAGGATGATATCAGAGAATCCAAATGCTGAAAAAATGAGGCTGGCAGGAATATTGGAAGATTCTGGAAAAGATATAAGAATTTGGGTAAGACTGTCATTTTTACTGAATTAACCCTTCCAATAAGTGTCAGGGAGAGTGGGGACCACTTAGCCAAGGTCTGTTTAATTTCCGCTGTCAAAGTTAAAAAGTTTTCTTTGAATAACTCTTTAAATTTTCGCGTAACCATTATACCTAAATATGAGAAAATAGTTTTCTGCTATCTTGAAAGGCAGCTTGGATATTAAGTCAGAGTCGTTTTTATTTAATAGAAATAGCTCACTTTTTTGTACATTCAATTTATATCCTGAGAGTTTGCCAAATGCTTTTAAAAGGGACAAAGCCAAAGGCAGAGAGGTGATGGGGTCTGAGATAGGAGGTCGTCTGCATATAATGACACTTTGTGTTCTGTGTTTCCTCTTCGGATCCCAGACACCTCATTACAGTCACGCAGGGCTGTGGCCAGAGGTTCTATGGCCAGGTCAAATAGCAGAGGACTCAGAGGGCACCCCTGACGAGTTCCTCTACCAAGTTCAAACTGCGTGGACTGTTGTGAGTTTGTACGGATGGAGGCTGTCGGTCGCTTATAAAGCAGTTTAATCATTGAGATGAAGTTATGACCAAAACCAAATTTTTCTAAGACTGCAAATAGGTAATCCCACTCTACACGGTCAAAGGCCTTTTCGGCATCTAAAGAGACAACACACTCTGGAGCCTCTCCCGGAGTTGAGTAAAGGATGTCAAGCAGTCATCGAATGTTAAAATAGGAATTTCTGCCTCTAATAAATCCAGTCTGGTCAGTAGATATTATTGTAGGGAGTATGATTTCTAGTCTGTGTGCCAGGACTTTTGCCAGTATTTTTGTGTCTTTGTTGAGTAGGGAGATGGGCCTATACGAGGCACAATCAGTTAGGTCTTTATCTTTTTTGCCGTTGAGGGTGATGCAGGCCTCTGAAAATGATGGTGGAAGGTGGCCGAGGCGACAGGAGTCGGTTAGAACCACGCACAAATGCGGGCTGAGAGTTGACGAGAACTTCTTATAAAACCCGGCTGGGAAGCCATCGGGACCTGGGGCCTTTCCAGACTGTAGTGAGCAAATGGCCAACTCAATTTCTGATTGTTTGATCGGCTCCTCCAGTATCTTCATGCCCTCTCTAGAAACTGTTGGCATGTTAAGGGAATTTAAAAAGTTCTTTATTTTGTCATGGTCCGTTTGATGTTCTGAGGAGAATAATTTGAAATAATAATCTTTAAATTCTTTGTTGATCTGTGTGTGGTCAGATGTTAGTTTGCCTGTCGCAGTTTGGATTCTAGTAATATTTTGTTGTGCTTTTAGTCCCTTTAATTGGTTGGCCAGTATCTTATCTGCTTTTTCTCCGTGCATGTATAACAATGTTTTATTTTTGAGTAAAAGGTTTTCAGCTGAATGTGTTGTTAGCAAGTCGAATTTGGTTTTAGCTTCAATTAGTTTTTTTTATAAATTTCGGGATCTTTAAATTTAGAGTATTGTTGGTCAAGGTCATGGATAGACTTTTCTAAGTAAGATTTTTCTTGAGAAGATGTTTGTTTCAACCGTGCCGTGAATGAGATAATGTGACCTCTAAGGTAGGCCTTCAGAGTGTCCCACACCGTCAGACTGGAGACTTCAGTTGTTGAGTTTGTCAGGAAGAAGGCGTGGATTTCTTTTCCCATCAAGTCAACAAAACGTGTGAGAGAAGGGTTGAATTAAAACGCCATTGATTTCTTTGTGTTGGCATGTCTGGCATTGATAAAGTAAGTTCTAGAGGGGCGTGGTCAGATATAACAATGCTCTGGTAGGAACATGATTTCACTTGAGGGATAAATTGGTTGTCGATGAAGAAGTAGTCGATTCTTGTGTATGTATGATGAACATGAGAAAAGAAGGAAAATTCTTTCTTCTGGGGATTTAGGAAGCACCAGATATCGCAGATACAGTGCCTTGCGAAAGTATTCGGCCCAATTATTATATTCGGCAAACAATTAATAATAATAGAATTTGCATTTTCTATTTTTGTTGGTGTCAAATCAACAAAAGTAGTCCCTAATCGAATTAGGTTTTGCATTCTTGAAGTAGAGCGTTGCACTCTCCACTGAAGGTAAAACTGGTAGAGAATGAAGGCAAAGAAAGGAAATCGTAAGACATTTACAATGTGGTAGGGAAGAAAGGTGTTGATGACAGACTCAACTTTCATGCAGTCCAGGAAGGTGGGACTTGAACCATTCATTTCTGCAAAAAATAAATCAAATGTTATTGTTAAAAAATTTTGAAAACAAATAGATATATACTGTGTAGACTCTTTTTTTTTTTTTGGATATGAAACCTACTTACCTGTTGACTAAATGTCTGTTAACCTACCTTAGCTTACTCAGGTTTAAAAGAAGATTGTTTAAACAAAGTTCCTTGTTACCAAGACAGAGAGTCGAGTGTTTGGTTGCAGCTTATGACAGCTTATATTTGTTTGATGGACGATTCAACAAATATATTTGCATATTATCATGTTTTGCTTTGTCCAATCAGAACACAGTAAATTGAGTCATTTTGCATTGAGTAGATTTTTGGATTTGTATGTGACCACCTTGTCTTCCACTCTGGCTCTTTCCAGAAAATATCTTCTCGTAAACACCTACAGTATGTATCTTCTTATTCATGGTCAGGCTCCTCCTTACATCAGTGATCTGATCCAGCCCTACACCCCAGCTCGAACTCTTAGATCTGTGGATCAGTATCTGCTGATGGTTCAGGCACGCTTCCGGACCAGAGGAAAGAAATCCTTCCAGACTGTTGCTCCTAAGCTTTGGAACGATGTTCCTCTCTCTGCGTCTACTGACTCCTTTAAGAAACATCTTAAGACCTTTTTATTTGTGCAGGCATTTTCTTGGTCTCCTGTGTTTGTCTTATGTCGTCTTGGCCATTAAGAGGTTTAAAATCTGTATGGATTTTTATATATGTATTGCTTTTGATTGTTCAAGCGCTTTCTGTTCTTGGTCTAGAAACGCGCTTTACAAATAACTTACTTACTTACTCAACATGTCCTCACACCCAAGTCGCCAACCGCCTAAAGCCGTGTCAATGCCCCGAGTTGTCACTAGGGTGACAGAATTGGGGGAACATAGACGTCGGCTTTAGCTGTTTTGTGTCCCCCATCTGATATACAGAGAACCCCCCCTACGTCGGATTCAGACAAACAGGGTAACATTTAGTTGAGTTTTTCTCAGTTGAAGGAAACAGTTTCTGGTCAGTTTTCTGCAGTGTTGAACAAGAGACATGTCTTTGTCAAATACAACACCCAGGTTTCTCAGGCTCAGTTTGACAGACTAACCTAAGTCACCCAAGTACTGACTCAACCCTGGAACCTTATAATCAGGAGCAATAACTAGAGTTTCAGTTTTGTCCACATTTAGCTGCAAAGTGTTTTCACTCAGCCACTGTTTGATTTCTAGCAATCAATTGACTAAGCTGTTCAGCCTATGGGGCTCAGTTGGATCAAAAGTGCAGTAGAGCTGGATGTCATCAGCAAAAATGTGATAAGAAACATCAGGAAATCTCTGAATGATTTTACCCAGGGGAATCAAGTACAGCAAAAACAATAAAGGACTCAGAACAGAACCTTGAGGGACCCCACACAACAGATCCGCCGATTCAGACTTCATTTAAATGGCAGATACACTAAAACTGCGCCCAGAAAGGTATGATGAGAAGCATTGTAACACAGACCCAGAATGTCGCTCTGATCCAGGAACAAAGACAGCTGCTCAGACTACACCTTCTCTAAGATCTTGGACATGAAAGGAAGCTTAGAAATAGGCCTAAAATTACTGAGATCAGTCAGGTCTAAGCCTGGCTTTTTGAGCAATGGCTCCACAATGGCTCCACAATGGGATGTTTAAATGCATTGGGAAAAACCCCAGTGGAAAGGGAGAGGTTCACCATATTGGTAACCCAGGGGCCAATTACATTAAATACTTTGATAAAAAGCCTACAAGGAAGGACGTCATCTGAGCTAGAGGAGGTTTTCATCTTGTTCACTAGTGCCGAAATATCTACCCAGAGATACAGAACTGAAGGAAGACCAAGAGAAGGAAACGGGCTCAAAGATAGCAGGGGTACCACACAAAGAGGGAGAGGGGCACTGGGCAGACAACAGCACTGACGTGTCATCACACTTTTCAGTGAGAGGAATGTTGATCAAACAACGATGACGTCCGATGATGTTTGAGTTCTTCCAAGCGATCACAACTGCGCGTCTCATCCTGACCTGTACTCCAGACCTACTCGATCCCTTGTGGAAATCGCCCGGTACCCAAGAGATCAACCGATATTCCACAGAGTCTGTGTCTATGAGAAGCAGAGGGGAAACAGACTGGGACGTTGGTAACTGTCGCGAGTGAAGTCCTCCATCAACTCTCTGATGTTGAAAAGAGCACCACGATCATAGATCTGTGATGGTTGAGACATATCTTTTGTGATATGACCATAATATCCGGACAAGTAATTGTTAAAACAATTGTTTTTGCCAATTATTGCAGGAGCTCCCGTTCTAGCAGCTGCTCAAAGGCTTACCTGAAGCGGAAGTGATATTTTTTAATTAATTAACAACAACTAACTAGTAACTAAGTAATGGTCCCATAGTATTCATCCCAACATGATCAATGCAGTTGTAACATCAGAGATACCTATAATTGATACCAATGAATGTCTAAAAAATGAAACTTTGAAAGTTTTAATGATAACAGTGCATATAACCTTATTGCTTCTGATGGCCGAGCGGGCGCCATGTGTTGCAGCCTACTCCCATCAGCATGTCTGAATGGGGAAATGCATGACTGTCAAAGCACTTTGTGACCCTGGTCTAGAAAGGCGCTATGTAAATAGACATTATTATTATTATTATTATCTTTTATTATGACATTATAACATTATTATAACATGTACTACTTACAGCAAATCGATAATCAATTAATTTGTTTGTGATGTGCATGGCATCAACACAAGCTAGATCATAAATACATTGTTTTATTGGGAAAAAAAAAAGATTTTGTCTATAAAATATATTCACGAAAAAGTGGAGAAACATTGAATTGTCTTCAGTTGATTTCTTAAGGGTGCAGGACTAGAGCACATGTTTCTCAATTGACCACTGAAGCTTGAGAACTTCTAGAACAACAGTGAGTTCTGCTACCTCAGTTTTACTCTATGTACACCAAATTTCACACACAGGTAATATGAGCACCCATGACATGTTCATGATCAGACCAGTTGTAGGAGGCCAAACACAGGCCAAGCTTGATATTGAGTCTAGTGGGAACTATCATGCTCATTTTCAGACCCCCAGGGGCCGCATGGAATGAACTGGGGCCAAAAACTGGGTTTTTTATGACTGTTGCTCTTATTTGACTTCTGTGACTCTCAGTCATATGCTGGTGGAACCATAATGATAGCCCCTCCCAAACCTGAGGTAGCTTCAGGAAGCACCTAGAGAAACTCCCTTGAAAACATATGTGTAAAAATGGAACGTAAAGGACCTCTAAAAGTTTCAGATAATTTAAATTAACAATGGCCAATTTGTAATGCGTCAAAGTCCAGATTTCTTTAAGTTTCCCATGGTGCCACGGGGCACAGGAAGTTTATGGCAACATCAAACCACCGCAGTTCAGCTCAAAATGGAGTCTTGAATAATATCCAAATATCAGCTCTGACATCCAAGTAGAAACAAAGTTGCCCAGGTCCATTTCTGGAAGATCAGGACTGGTTATTCTGTTACACTCAGAGACCATCTTGACCGATGGTTTTGGACCGATGGACACCAAACTTCTCACATCAATAGTAGGAGACCATCTGACTGTGTCACATAAATATCAACCTGCTAGCTTTATAAGGGCCTAGAGGCCTCTTAAACCCTTTAATGTAGCACAGGCCACTATAAACAAAGAAATCATTTCATGAACCCTGTTAGTCGTTCAGTTTTTGTTGTTGTTGGTGTGTGTACTTTTCTGATAGTATAACAGCAGTCTTGAGTCACCTATCAATAACATAAATATGTATATTTTAAAGTTCAAACATGTACTGTGGGTCTCACAAAGCTTTTTAGCTGCTACTTTGTGTGGTTGTTTCAAGAAAACAGTGGTTTATCTCTACTTATATCTTAAATATCTCCACTGTGTTTTGCTGAATGTTTGTTTCTTTGTTTATGTTTGTTTTTTTCACAGTCCGAGCAAGGGCGGACTGGGACGGTGAAGTGGCCCGGGAGTCAATGACAGACCGGCCCACTTTATGGGTTGTGCGGGAGGCCATCTCTGAAAGATATAAATAAGAAAAATATTACTTAAATCACAAAATACAATATATCATGAGCTGAGAGTACATTCAGAAATGCAATTAAAACATTTCGAATCCTTGTAACGGACCTTCTCACATAACTCCTTGAAAGATCGTCACACACACATTCTTCATGGGGCGGAGCTCTGGTGTGGACTTGGTGACGCTCCAGAGTGACAGTATTAATTCAAACAAAACTGACCACACATGAAGCCGTTATAGAAATTAATCAAAATATATTTACCTAATAACATAATCAAAGATTTAACAAAAAGGAGGGATCAAACAAACATGAAACAAAACAATGAACACCCGCGACAACCCAACAGTCAAATCCCCCCGCGATCAGTGTCCAATGTTCAAGTCCATTAATGTCCAAAAAAGAAGGCTGCGTTAAGCGAATCCTAGGTGAGGTGCAGAGATGCGCCGTGAAGTCGCGTTTATCAGCGTGTCATCACTGCATTACGATCAGGTGGAAAAAAGCAAACTACTCATCCGTGTTGCCGGCGTGGGGATGAAAGAATTCCCCGGTTGAAGGACACAGACAGTTTGTCCCCCTGCCTCGTGCTTCTGTCGCTGGTTCCTCTGGTTCCCCAGGTGTCTCCACTCACCTCTAACCTCCCTCTCCCCTCCCCTCAACCCTTTAAAAAAAACTTCCCCCCGATTTTCCCGCCATACAAAACCCCAAAAACAGAATATATAATTACATAATTTACCGAGCATCAACAATAACCAAAACATGCTCATATTTATACCATAATGTTTATAAATCCCTTGTGACATCTGGTATGTTACATCCTTAGTTAAAACAATAGAGATAAATATTTTAATTAATAATTAAAGCAATGTCACTAGACATACTTTTACCTTACTCAAAGTTATTTCAAACAATTCTTCTAAAAATTTCCCATGATCAACAGTGTCATAGTCCAGTGTTTATGCGGCCTCAGCCTGCTTGACTGTAGCTCAAACCCTTTTTGCCGATGAGCTTCATGACGTCTATGACGCGTTCCAACACTTCTCGCCTCCTGCGGACTTGCTGTCGATGAAGACACATCTGAGGTCCCAGGAGAAGGTACTTAAAGGTTTTTTTTTAGACGACCTTAGGAAGTATGACTTGAAATTGAAAAATATGAAATTGGCACAATTTCGGTGAATATCACTTTGCTCATCGACTCTAAGGTGAATGTGTGTTAAGTTGGTCATGCCAGTGATGAAGGAGCCGCTATCCCTAGGATTAGTATAAGCCATGCAAAGAAACAAAGAGTGCTCCTGTGTCCTTATCGTATGATTGCCATCTCCTGTTTGAACCATCTTTGTGGAAAAATGTCCTCTGTCCTTCATGGTTGTCTGACTTTTGCTGTGAGTGAAAATGAAGGAAGAGTTTCTAATGTTTCTGGCTTTGGCTTGATGAAATAATCAACTGCTGCCTTGTCTTGAGTATCTTTATTAACAGCAGCATCATCTACAGGCTACAAAAGATTAGTATTGTGAATTATATTAGTAAATCACTAACACTGCACTGTTAGCAAACTATAAGGATGGCAGTTTTTGGTGTAAGTTATTTTCATAAGCCTCACCATAACAATAATGGAGCTTGTACAGAGATCCTCTCTGTTCACAGCTGGACCATCTTCATATTCATCTCTATGCTAGTTAACCAATACAAGCACATTATCATCATCAGTACTATATTAAAAATAAATAGTTTAATATTAGTTAAAAATGTTAATGAGATTATGTAAGGTTATTATGCCAGAAACGTACACAAAACGAATCATATTTTCCAACATACAACCGAAGCATCCGAGGATGACCCCATAAAGGATGGTTCATGTATAAACACATACATAACAAAGTTTATGATGTTTCTCATCACTTGCTGAAGAAGTTATAAATGCACTAATGATGCTTAATCATCATTTCCATTTCATTTTATACAAGTTTATGTGTCATTTCCCAGATAAGACCCCTGACAATTACACTTTTGCAAAGGCAGGTTGAAAATGTCTAGATAAAACGTTATCCAAAGCTTAACTATGTTTGCTTATTTTCACAAAGTATCACCAAGTTCCAAATATAACTTACCATCATGAGGTTGTTCGCTCTGACCCGTGCTCTGTCATCTCAGAGTCAACACCATCTTTGCCAGCGCTACTGCTGTATGTCATCATCGGCGGACACCGGTCGAACAAGTCCAAATAGTTCCATTATTTTAAAACTTGTAGCTGCAAGTTGACTCAATTATTTATTTTTTCTATCCCTGAGCTTTTCAGCACAACCTTCAGCACAACCTTTGCGTTTATTATTCTCCATTTTCCCAGAATTAGCTTGTAATCAATTGTATATCGAACTTCTAGCTCCGCTACAGCAGCTTGATTGACAGGTGAGAAATGGGTGGGACTTACCAACCGAGACGAAATGTGATTGGCTATCAGCATAAACAGTGAAACGTGAACACATGGAGACCCTATCACAACAATAGCCGCCGACCCAGCCAAACAGGCGGACCATAACGCTGTTGGCTGATGCGATAGCCTTTTAAAAAATGAAAAAATAAAAACCCGTACGCCAGTCCGCCCCTGTGTCCGAGTAACCATCAGAGTCAATCTGCATGACGTTGATGGTCTCCTCCTCAGCATAGACTTGCATGTAGTAGTTTCTGGTCTGACTCATGGTACGGGTGATGTCATGCTGCTTTTCTTCTGCTCCTAAAATACTCTGAAGACCCTCCAAAGCCTCGTCAGTAAGGCCCCAGGGTTTATCTTAAAAGTATAACACAATAAGAATTAAGAGCTGTACATGGAGTAGTTCTGTTGTTCACTTGCTAAATAAACTCTTACCTTGCTGTGACACTGCCAATCACAACTCTTTCAGGGAATCACAACGACTTGACAGGGACTTCCAGTGTTGGGTCATCTCTTTCACAAGAATCTTTCTCTTCCTGCCGTCTCCTTACTGCCATAACAATGTCGAATCCTCTTCTTTTTGTCCACAGTCAACAGAACCTGGGCAACATTGTTACAAAGTTCTGATCTTTCATTCTTCCTGCTTTGGGAACTCAGGGTAAAGGCTGTGAAATGCAAATACCACATGGCCTGGTGTTGTCTTTGACAATAATGATGTTGACACAGATCTCTCGCCTTCTTTTGACATGTGTTTGGTGGTAACTGCTATTCCAGAGAGGAAGGAATTGAGCTCTTCTCCGATAGTTAGTCCAGCCCCTATCTGATATGCAGCACTCCATCTCAATTAGAAAAGAACATAGAATTGCATTTTAGATTATTTACATGATGGGATGTGCTGTAGGTTTACAAGTTTGTTATCACTTAACATTTGAAGTCATAGGCTTTGGCATGAACTACAGAAGGGTTTCATATCAAGCAGGTATGGCGTTTTGGGCAGTTCCTGCAAAACATTCCATGCAAAATAAACAAAGAACGTGTTTCTTTTGCAGGTACAAGGGATAGGCAAAGATCTCTCCCCTGTACATGTTGAGGGCACAAAGGAGCACTTCATGGCGACAGACAGCTGGTTCTAATAACTTCTCATACCTCTTGCATGCTGATCTATGGGAGGTCTCTCTGGCTGCAGACCTAAATTGTGTTGTTTAGATTATGATCACTTTTAAATTTAAATAAAGATTTTCATTACATGATTAATTTTGCTGTGGATGTAGTTCACGGAACCTGTGACGTCATCATCCTATGCTATGAAGACACCGTCGAAAATGGGTTGTTTCTCTTCTGCACCAGTTTGAAGATCAGTAATAGAAACAAATGAAAGTTATGCTTAGCAGGCTGCAATGGAATTGATTTCAGAAGTAATAACTGACTACACGAGCAAGTATACTTGATCATGCATTTAGAGATAAGCTCTCCATGTTTCATTCATCCATTGTTTTATGGTGTTTCCCATCTGGTTTACCTATTTTCATTGTTATTTAATACATATTTTTTCATTTAAAGAGGAAAACAACAGATCAAATCCCTCATCCAAAAGGGTTAAAATAAACTCCCTGATAACATACGTTAAATATCTGTATTAATATGTAAAAGTGCCTAGAATAAATGAAATCAAAATCTTGAATATTAATAAACTAAATCACCTACCATGACCTACCAATACAGCAAACTTTTATTGGAATATAAATATATTTCCGTCCTTTCAAAATAACAAACAAAATACGTATATGAGTTGCATTATAATTTCAAAAGCTATTCAGTGCTTTAGAGAACTAGCTCTTGCACCACAAAAAGTTACATTACAGGTAACAAAACATTATTTCTGAGTCCAGAAAATTTCTGAGTTAAAGCAATAATTATATCTTACCTCAATAGAAGAGTGACCTGTATCTTGTCCCGTCAGGTTACTGAAGAAGTGTGAGCACAACACGCTGTAGTTACCAGTCAACGTGTCAACATCCGGAGGTTTGGAGGAAGTTGTGTGTGGAATGCGGAAACTGGAAGATTTTTAGCTTACGCTTTAAACTACAAAACTGAACTCAGTCTTTATATACAAGCACACATCTACAGTTGACAAGTATGGACGTCGTTGTTTGGCATTTTTTTCCATGGCGCTTTTAAACAAAAAAGCACAATATCTGGTTTTATTCCTGTGGTGTGACCGGACTACATTCTGTGCACGGCGGAGTGATACAGTAATGACCGGACCTGATAGAAATAAGCTGAAAGTAAGTAAGTAAGTAAGTCATTTGTATTTATATAGCGCTTTTCCAGACCAGGGTCACAAAGCGCATAAACAATCAAAACAATACTCAATAAAATATATACTTTAAAGGTCAAGATAACACCAAGACGAACACAGGAAGCATGTTTTGATCTTATTCTACGTCTGAGGTGTGTAAAAAATAAAACACAAATACAGATTAAATGCACATTCTTCGAGTTAAATTGTTAAAGTTAAAACGTTTAACCAAGAACTGGATCATGACTTTGTCAATGTGTGTTTTTACGCCGTAATTCCTGTTTATTAGCATTCTTGAGTTGTAACACCTAAAAATATACAATATAGTCACTTTTACAGGATCTTTTAAGCATGTATTACTCCGCAAGAGTCGCAGTACTACTCCGCAAGAGCCTCTTGACTTCCGTTATCATCCTGTACTTTTTTATGTTATAGCTGGCTCAGACAGCGCAAGTACACTTTGAGAAACCATAACACCTAGCCAATTGCATGATATCCAAAAGTTAACGTTAAATTGGGAGAATCTTAATCTTGAGTCTTCCCTCCACTTTTCCCCATGAGGTACCACTGGTGTATTGGGGTTTTGATTTTATTTTCCCTCTCTCAGACAGTCTTCACTTTCAGAATGTGTGCTGGTCAGTTTGGCAATATAAACAGTTGATTATGCTCGCCTCTGTAAATGCAGTATTCTTGTTAATAACCGTTTATGTAAAATATAAACATTTACACTGAAGCACATCTGAACTCATTTACAATAGTGTAATTCATGTCAGACATGTTTAAAATTACCAAATGTAAATTGTTAGTTTAAATTCATGTTTTCATTTGTTTTTGTTTTTTTCATGATCACAGGAAGGAGAAATTTAACTATTGTGCTTCATTTAAACATGATGGACGTATTGAAATGGAGGCATGGAAAGGGATGAACGCGTCTGAATTCTTTGTTGATTTTGACATGGAAAAAGGTTTGAATTCGTGTCACGCACAGATTCTTACATCTGAATATCTTTTGTGCACCATTTGGGTTCGAATGAATGACCATTTTTAGTTGGAAATCAATGCAATTCTTAGTACATATGAGTCTGAACTTGTCTGCAGTGCAGGATGATATTTAACACAGGCTGACACTGAGCTTAAGACCAGGTCTCATGGACATTTTTGGAAGTTACTTTCAGAGTAAAAGTATCTTCATATGAGGAAATATTCTCTTCACAGACTGCACTATTTGAATCTAGTTATTTATGTAAGTCAGCATTTATATGAAGATGATTAAATCCACACATCCTTCCATCATGACTGATTATCAGTCCATTCATTTCATTCAGTGCAAGTCATCTGAGTGAAGTATGTACTTACTTATGTTGAGAAAACAAAAATAAAAGTAGCTCGCAAACCGAAAAAGTGTGAGCACCCCTGTTTTAGATTTAGGAAAATTTAAGATTATGATAAATAAATACTTTCCATGGGTAACAATCATGGACTGACACTGATCTCTTCTTGAAGATGTGGACTATTTCACAAAATATTAAATCATTTGAATGTAGAATTTAGAGAACTTGATAATTAAATCATAATATTGTAGCTAGGAAGCATAATATTAATAGTCAAAGATGACATGTTTATTATAAAAATCAATTATATTATCCAAGTTAATATTGAATGGATGCGATACTGGCCTGATGACAGTACGTCTGATGTTGCTCACAGTGGCACAAGGGACCGCTCAGGGAGATGTTGTGTTTGCTTATACGCGAAAAAAATTAAAGGGAACATTGCCTTGGATGTACAAAATTATCTAAAAATGATATCCTGCTACTAAATTATGTTTCTAAGAGGCAAAAGTGACAATGCATTACCCCATCGGATTTTGACGAACCCAGCTGTTCGAGGTTGTTCTAACCAGGTTGTTAATTCGTCTGACCATTAGAAATAAAACTAAATCTAGCCATTATAAGCACAACATTATAAACACAACAGTTAATATTTATTATAAATAAGAAAAAAACGTACTCAGAAGAAGGCTTTAAATAATTTAAAACTGAACATTTTGACACATCATATTCAGCGGTTGAAGAATAAAATACAGAAATATAATCAAATACTGAGTTACAAAGCAAAACATTCAATTGAAAGGGGTTTAAGCATCTTATCTCAGTACGCTGCAAATCTGAAGTAGGAGTTCGGATAGAAAAGAATATATGTAGAAATCAAAACGTTCTTATTACACAAAGTACAGACTGAAAAATATCCTCCCTCTACTTAAGTACTACTTCAGTCTATTGATTATGTTCCTTGAGGAATCATTGACCAGGTTTTAAGAGTTTGAGTAAAAACATGACGGGCAAGATCAAGTTAGAGGGTATGGTGGACCACAAATACAATATTGTCAGTAAACAATATTCCAACATATACTTTGGTTTTAATAATTTAAAAGTTAACAACAGACCTAATAGAAACTTTATGGACAACATTATCAAAATGATCATGATCATAAGGAACGCCTTTTGCTCTTTTTGACTCAGTCCTTGTTCAGCCTTTTTTCCAGGTCTAGGACGCTTCAGAGTCCAGAGAACAACAAGACTGCCAGAAGCGATGAAAGACCAGATTAAAGTTATAATGATTAATTGAACAATCAAGCGAAACATGTCTGGCCAGAGACTCAACAATGAACCTACATTACTAAAGAACCAGACCAATAAAACACTGATGTGTCTCATCATGATTCCTTTCCTCTGTTTCAAACTGATGTAGATGACAGGTTGAACCACAGCCAGATATTGATCCAAGCAAGTAAGAAAATGCAGAAACATTCCAGCGTACCAGGTGACTACCTGCATAATGGTTACATATTTTAAGATCTTTGTATATTTGTAATAGTTGACAAAAATGAGGACTGATCCCAGAATACTCAGCATGTTTATGAGGGTCATGTGGAGGGTGAGGTAGTCCGAGTGAGGCATTCTGGAAGTAGAGCGTTGCACTCTCCACTGAAGGTAAAACTGGTAGAGGATGAAGGCGAAGAGAGGGAATTGTAAGACATTTACAATGTGGTAGACAAGAGATGCATTGATGAAAGATTGAACTTTATTGCAGTCGAAGGTGAGAGGACTTGAACCATTCATTCCTGCAATGAAACAGATATTTTAAATATTAGAAATCATATAAAATGTTAAGCTTTAAATGTGCCATTTGGTTTATGTAAAAAGCAAAATCTAAAAAGAAAAAAGTATCAAGATTCTGTCATTCAAAATGTGCTACTATTTAATACATAAATAGTATAATAAATAATCTCAGTCTTTATAATTAACATTTTTGATTTGGAACCTACCTTCCTGGAATAATGTGTGTGTTAATATACCTGGTGAATAAATGTGTGTTAACATACCTGGGATTTAAGCAAACTTTCAAGGTCAGAAAAAAGAGAATTTTCCACAAGTTTACAGAAAATGGTTTAAACAAAGTTCCTTTTTATCATGACAGAGAGTCAGTGTTCAGCTGATGACAACCGTTGACAGCTTTTGATTCGTTTGATGGACAAATCAATACATCTATTTGCAGGTTATCATCTTTTGCATCGTCCAATCAGAACACAGTAAATTGAGTCATTTTGCATTAAGTAGCTGAAGCGACACACATTGACCTAAAGGCAGACAAAGTACATTTAAAATCATCGGTTGGAAAATGCAAAATAGTTTAAAATGCTTCCAGAATAAACACCTCATTGTGCATTGAGTAGCTTTTGTGTGTAAATCATATCTTTCAAAACTAAATTAAACATCAAACTTTACACAATTTCTCTCTTTTAAAGCTTTTATTGATATTAAACTAAAAATAAAAAAAGGAAAAAAAATATGTTTATGAATGTTTGACAATCAAGTTTCTCCTAATTCAGTAATGGACAATTTATTTGTAGTGATTAACTTAACATTTCTATACCTTTTAACTACGTAAATTGAACTTTACTTCAGGTGTTTATATGAATTTTTGTTAATTATTGTACATTTAAAAGAATAAAAAGGGTCAACTGTTCTTATTTAGGATTGAAAATGATGCAAGAGTTCATTGAAGTTGTCTTGAGGCTGGTCAGAATGTGTGCTCTTACAAGAGATTAAAAGAAGAAAAAAAATTGAATGATTCTTTTTTATTATGGTTTTATTTAGTTTGTTTCTTGCTGTTTCCTCCATTTCCCTCTACATGAAACTGACTCATGGCAAACAGCCGTAGCTGATCAACAATAACAGTCACTAAATCTACCCTCGGCTTCCAGACCAGTGTGTCAGATCAAAGAAGTTCATGTATATAGTTTCCTGTTCTTTCCTTCCTTCGTGTTTTATTACAAAGTTCAGTAAATGTTTGTACTTTTGGACCCTTAGGAAATTTTGTAAGATATTGGACTATTATTGTTTCTGAGATTGTGGACAAATCGGGACAAAAAAATGTATTAACTCGGTATCGTGGAACACATCCCTCTTCAACATGAATGATATGTAATGATTCAAGAGGAAATGAAAGACAAACATGTCCTCCTGTCAACACACTTTCCTTTTATAGAAAAGGGAAACCAGAACAGAAAATAATATACTGTATATGGAAGTTGTTTCTTTCCACACCAGTTGTCAAAATGCACATGACAACACTTGTCATTCTATTTGATGAAACAAACATTACACTAAAAAACAAGTTTTTAACAAGATTTTTAATTAAAGACAACATTTTATTAGGCTCAATCTGAAATTATAAACAATATTATGGTTATTATAAATTGATTATTTCCAGTCAAACATATTAAATCACCTAAAAAAACAACAAAATAAATGCCCATTATGTTTTTTTTTAGAAATATGCAAAGAAAACATATTCATTTTCATTGGAGTGATCACATGTATTACCTAAATTTGTTAATTTATATTTCAATACTAATTTATTTTATCTCAGATTTTTTATTCACTAAAAATGTTGAAGTAAAAAGGTCAATTCACACAGATTAGAGGTTAAGGGTTTATTGCATGGCAATCATTTTAAATATACAGGGATATGAAGGAAACAAATTAAATTGTTCACTTTACACAGAGAAACTTATAAATTGAGAATAATTATTATAACTGAGAAGAATGAAATGTAACTTCATGGGAACAATGTTTTGGTTGGTCTTTTGAATAACATTCATCAGCAGACTTAAACAACTCGATTCGACATTTATGTATTTAATAACCTTTTTACGACCAGTCAGCTGGAGGCGTGATGTGTTGGATGACATAAGAGGAAGACATTTCTGGGCATTTGGTCGTTTATTTTTAATTTTTGATCAGTTTACATCAGTTTCCATTTTATTATTTAATCTACAAAACATTGAATGTTTCACAAGCAGCTACAAGTCATAGATTATAAAAATTGAAAAGGAACGGATACATTTTTTCTTTTTGTTAGCAGTACTACATTTTTTCTTTTACCTTTTGTTGTTGTGTGAAATCATGTTAATACAAAACATCTGTCAACAAAGTAATTATCAACCTGTTGATTGTATCTGTTTTTTTTAGGATTTAAGAATTTTGAGTAAAAACATGACGGGCAAGATGATGTTAGAGGGGATGTTTGACCACCAGTTTTATCTTGATCTTTACAATATATACTTTATTGAATATTGTTTTGATTGTTTAAGCGCTTTGTGACCCTGGTCTGGAAAAGCACTATACAAATAAAAATTACTTACTTACTTACCACCAATACGCTAATTAAAGGAAAAAAATCTTCCAACCTTGTTTTTTTGGGTTTAACAAACATTAAAGTGATGAGAAAAACGCTTTTTTTGACTCAGTCCTTGATCGTCTTGTTTCACCACTTTCAGATGCCTCATAGTCCAGAGAACAACAAGACTGGCAGCAATGATGGAGCTCCAGGCTATAGACAGAATGATAAAATTAGTAATGGAGGCTAAAGTGTTCATCTGATGACAACTGTTGACAGCTTTTGATTCGTTTGATGGATGAGTCCAGAGGCAGCATCGTATTGGGGCGAGATATTTGTGACGTAATCTAAAAGAGGCACTGCATGCGTGAGATGTTGCGCCGAAAAGCGCGAAAAGCGCAAAGATTTTTGAAATCTAGACGCTCTGAAACATTATTTCCTGAATTTTGAGAGGCTGCATTTGCGGTGGATTTCATTTGAAAAAAAATAAACAAGGTTGCAACATACATGCAAAGCATGTAATCATGATTTGCATCATCCAATCAGAACACAGTAAATGAAGTCCTTTTGCATTAAGTAGCTGAAGCGACACACGTTGACCTAAAGGCAGACAAAGTACATTTAAAATCATCGGTTGGAAAATGTAAAAATGCTTCCAGAATAAACACCTCATTTTGCATTGTGTAGCTTTTGTGTGTAAATCATATCTTTCTAAACTAAATTAACTTCAAACTTTACAAAATTTCTCTCTTTTAATGCTTTAATTGATATTTAACTAAAAATTTAAAAAAAGAGAAAAAATGAAGGTTATGAACGATTGACAATCAAGTCTGTCCTACAAATTCAGTAATGGACAATTTCTTTGTAGTGATTAACTTAACATTGCTATACATTTTAGTTAATTGTATTTTACCTAACGTCTTTATATGAATTTGGTTAATTATTGTAGATTTAAAAGAATAAAAAGGGCCAACTGTTCTTATTTAGGATTGAAAATTGAAAATTTCACACATTCTACCAAGTTCTCTCACACGTACTATCAAGACCTCTCACACGTACTATCAAGACCTCTCACAATTACTACCAAGTTCTCTCACACTTACTATTAAACCCTCTCACACCTTCAATCAAACTTGTTCACATCTACTTTCAAACTCTTTATTAGCACTTATTAGTACGTGTATGAGTATTTGATTGTACGTGTATCAGTATTTGATAGTGAGTGTAAGAGATCTTGTACATAAGTGCATGAGGACTTGATATTAAGTGTGAGAGAACTTGGTAGTGAGTGTGAGAGAACTTGATTACACAGGAAGATATCTTGATTACACAGGAAGCCGCCCCCTTTTTAAGCAACTTCAAAATAAAGTTGTTTAATACAAATTTTTGGATTGTTATCATGTTATTTTTTACATGATCACGTTATTTAATGATATCACAGCATTAATAAGACAATTATTCAACATTTCTGCTGATGATGATCAACGCTCAGAAGATGAGCATGTAGGTTGTTTTATTATTATCAGCTCTCGTTGTGCACATTAACGTTACATCGTCTCTTTCAAATATACTATTGCAGCAATATTATTGCTTTCACTAGGAACCTTTTTGCATGGTCCGGTAGGACCGTTACTTGTGTGACACCAGTGAAAACAGTTTAACGTGCTGTAAAAGTTTGTTCCTCCAGGTAATTTTACACTGTTGGATCTGAATTTGTCCGTAAAGAAGTAAGAGTCATACAGTACCAGTGTGTGCTTGTAGAATGCTATCGGGGTTTAATATTTAGAGTGTTTGTTTACATTCACTCCGGTGCATTAAGTCGAAGACATTTCCAAATGTATATTTGTTTCAACATCCCTGTCTGTCTCTGACGTGTTTTTGATGTGTAACGTCGTCTCTGCCTCTCATCCCTCGCAGTCTCATCATTTATTATGAATCAAAAATAGTATAAATAATTTTAAGAGTCACAGTTTGCAAATGCAGTATTAAAACATGACTTTAACACGGAAAACTAACTTCTCATCCTTTTTTTTTTTTTAAGATTGATGTCATTTGAAAAGAAAAAAACAAATCATTCATTAACTTAAGGTTGACAAATGTAGAAAGTTTAGATCAGTCCTCTTTTTCCTCTCAGGTATGACACATGGTAATGTTGTTGTAAATATCAATACTTCAGTTACTCATCACAGTAGATGATATCAGGATCTGTATGAGAACACTGTGAAAAAAAGGAGTGATCCTTTAAAATGTGTATTATTTCTCCACAGATGACCAGGACATGCAACAGGAAGAGCTGCAAAATTATTACTGCAGTACTTTTGACAAGACAACTAGCAAACATCACTCATAGTACAGACATGGAAAAAAAATGACAAAATTGTTGTTGTAAATATTTTTCTTCTACACAGTAAAACATGAAATGTTTTGGAATTGATTTGTCCCAATAGTTTGAACCACGACCCTTCAGAAGTGCTTCCAGAGAATCATCATCCAGGAATTCGATGAACGTTGCGTCAATCTGGGGGAAAGAAGTAAATCTTTTTGTAGTATTTTCGTACTTCTTACTATAAGGGTCCAATAGGCTCAACACTCAAAAGTTCTTACTTGCTTTGATTATTATTATTGAAAACGCTGAACTTAGTCATAATTGTATGTTTTCTTCCGTTGTTTAATTTTTATGCTTAATTAATTATAAGGTCAATAGTATTAGGACTAAAGTACTCTCATTAGACTTAAAGCGTTTTTGTTTTTGAGTTGTCTTCTAATTTTCATGTACTGACTCCTTTAAGAAACATCTTAAGACGTTTCTATTTGTTCAGGCTTTTCCTTGAATTTCTCGAACTCCTGTTGGCGCTATATAAATAAATATTACTTACTTAATTGATCACTTTCGAAAATTCGGTTCTCTATTAAGATTTTAGTTAATTATGTATTCCTTTATTTATTTATTTTTACCAACTTTGTTTAGTTACTTTGGACTAAAGTAACAGATATAACTAATTTGACCTGAATTTAGTTTTCTAAAATTTTAATTTTAGAAATTGACAAGTAAGTCTAGTCAATCAAGTAATTTGTTGATTATTCGTTAAGATAAGTATCTGTTCTTAGATGCTCAGGTAATGAAATGTTAAGCTTTTGGCATTAACAACTTGTATTTACTTGAGATAATAATTAATCAATGCTTACTTTCAAATTATTTAGATTTACTCTTTCGTTGACGAGAATGTTATTTACTTTAATCTAATTCGAAGATTGGACTATGTAAAATATTTCAACTCGTATAATAGTAACATTTAGGGTTTTACTTATTCATTTATTTATTTTGTTTTTGCAAATAAATGTGTACTTATTCAGTTTAAGGTATGGTCAAATTGTCGTAACTATTATTTTTAAAGTAGATATATAATTAAAGTTGGATTTATTTAGTAACTAATTTGTCAGATCAGGAGAATGTATACAAACTATCTTTGTCTTTAGAAAGTTTGTTCTACTAAATTATTTATTTATTCAATCATCAATTAAGTTTTATAAATGTGATCAAATAAGAAATTAATAACTAGTGGTTTTTAGTCTATAACAATGTTTTTTTTAAATAGTCTTAGTGTTATCACTATTTATTTTTATTTCTTAATTATACTCAAAAGTTTTTCTTCTGAATTCAAGGAATTGAATTTAGAGTTCAATTGAATTAAGGATTAACTTGTACTATTAATTTATTGGCACGCTTTAGTCTGTCAATTAGAAAGCTGTTTGTTTGAAAATAATCTAATTATTTGGTTATTAATTAGATTTATTTCACAAATATGTATTTTCTTTTGTATCAGTAGCACTAGGCTTACTTTAAATAAGACCTTATAAGTAAAATAAGTTTTCTCTTAGTGTTGTTTGTGCACACTGTTTCGAATGTTTGAATTGAGACTCTATATTAGACTTTGGCAGATGAACCTTGTAAGCTGAAAAATAATTGAGGTGAATTAACTTTGTTAAAATCAGCGATTCAAGTTTCAAAACACCTACAGAACAAGCACTAGCTATTTGTGGAATGGGGAAAAACAACAAAAAGCAAATAAATTGTGTATATGACATAACAGACTAATCAAGGTAGATTAGCATAAGCAGTTAACCCAGGGGTGAACTTTTGCACTGCTGCTGAGATCTAGCAGACAGGCACGCAGGCCCAACTTTATGACATTAGCTTAACTACTGCACAACCAACTACAGATCCACAGATCCAACTATGAAATGACTAACAACTGGCTAATCATAGACTAACACAGCAAGATGGTTGCACACCCCAGTGTAGCATTAGCATGAACTGCAAAAACAACCAATAACTTTCGCCAAGGCTAAGATATTATTAACAAAAGCAACGAGACTGTCCAATCCTCAGATTAGCACAGTTTAAATG
Source organism: Callionymus lyra (assembly GCF_982586985.1). Lineage (NCBI taxonomy): Eukaryota > Metazoa > Chordata > Actinopteri > Syngnathiformes > Callionymidae > Callionymus > Callionymus lyra. Next base: position 29,409,275 of record NC_141821.1, read on the forward strand.
GTTTAGCAAATTAATGTAGCACTACGGCATACAATGCTAAACATCTAATAGTAAACTATTAGTAATGAAACAGCCAAACACATCTAATCACGGCAGATTAGCACAGAAATATATAGCAACTTTATAGTAGGACACTGTTGGTTCTTACTTAACAAACTAGCCACCTAGCATGTTAGTATAGCAGAGGTTGCTAACAACAAGGCTGCTCTTTCTGGGAAGAGGGCGCGGTTTCCGCTTCCGTCTTCCGTGGCACAGAATTATGTCCCAGATGGACTCACCCCCTTTATGGACAACTGTTAGCCACAATGTGAGAGTCTTATGAAATCTCTATTCCTGCTCTACACACAATAATTAAAATAGGTCAAATAAACATAAACCACATCCAACACAAGTAACGTCACTTGATCACTATTTTTCCCATGGGCAGATTATCTGTGCACCGGGCTATTATACATTAACTCCAAATCGCAGTTGGAGGCGATCCTCTTTGGGTAGAAGTTCGTACCACGGTTGTGATTTTACACTCGTTTGGGCCTAGAGAATATAGTTGGCAGTGGTGTGAACGCTGAAACTAACATACATATGTATAACAAGATGGTTAGTCTTTTAAAAAAGTTTAGGTACCACAGTTTAAGTTTAAACTCTTTTGATTTAAACAGCGCTTAGCTGGGCTCACACTTTAGGAGAAAGGAGGGGGCTTAAGCTTGACTCATAGATAAGGTGAAATAGAGGAAGGAGGGGCTGTGGGTTGATCTCACACACACATGCAGAATGGATCCCTAGGTCAGTAGGGTGTCAGGGGTGCAGAGAGAGAGAGAGAGAGAAGATAGGAGCTTTGGGGAATATTCCCTTCAGGAATCTTTGTTTAAAAGTTTTGGTCAGAGCAAATATACTTGTTTATTTTTAGATTATAACCAAATTTAGCAATTAATCAGCCTCACACGGGGCACCAACTGTCAGCAGTTATATATGCCTTATAAAAAGGTTTATTTTCAGAATATCTAAGTTCTGGTCGATTTAACTTTAAAATTGCCTCTAGGTAAAATTTACCTGAAGTTGGAGCACCACCCTTTGTTTTATAGTACGAGGCAAACTATTACATTTACGTGGATAATAATTAATTAATTGGCCTTATTAATTAACTATGAAACACTAGTTTTAATCAATCTCATTTAACTGAAGTTACTACTTGTTGTCGTGATTATCTGTTATTTGTAGTAAGAGGCTCTTAAATTGATTATACAAAAATATTAATAATTGTAGGCAACTGATGTACTTTTTATAGGATTTATTGAAAGAAACAAATAGAAAAGGGAGAACAGTTAAGAATAATGTATTAGAATGATGATGCTTGCTTTGATATCATGGAAGGAATAATATTAACTACTTAGAAAGTAACGGACTTGAAGGCTTTGATAATTGTCAACTTCTGGGAAAGCTTTACAACTTATCTTAAGCTAATCTTGCTACCTCAGATCAATTTGAAAAATCCCAACACATCAATCAATGCAAGAGTGACAATGTTACAGTTTCTTACGTCGTCGAGAGGAGAGAGGAAGGAGTGATGATGACGAGGAGGTTGTGGTGAAGAGGATGAAGAGGATGAGCAGCAGCAGGAGGAGCACGACTGAAGGCCCTGTATCCAGCAATGTTGGGTGTGACTTCGCAGGGACCACGTTGAAGAAGGCTTGGCTGCGGAACGCGCTGACGGTCTTCTTGGGTCCGGTCCTGGTTCTGTGTTGCAGGCTGTCCTTGACCGCGTTGGCGTAACCAACCAGAGACGTATCTTACTAGGTGCAAGGGGTCAGAAGTCTTTTCTTGGATAGCAGTTTGGTTGCTCTTAGGAGCCAGAGGTTCAGGCTTGCTTGGCTGGCTGCTAGGTTGCGTGCAGCTTGCTTGCGTCTTGAGTAAGTACTGCGGCTGGGGAGACGTGCCGCACCTTGTTGCAGAAAAGGGAAGGGGGCAGGAGTCAAAACTGTTACTTACAGTAACAGTTTTGGTTAAAAAAAAAAGGTAAAGTAAATGAGAGGTTTGCTCATCTTTTGAACATTATTGGAAAAACAGTATGAAACATTTAAATAAAATTCCCATATTTATACTTACTAATTTTCAAAAAACTCAGTGAGCCACACCAGAGGGCTGAAAGAGAGCAGCGGGTTACCGACCCCTGATCTAGGCGACAACATCACAAACCATAAGCCTGACTTATATACTTATTACTTTATTACTAACTGTAAATTGGCAGAATCAAAACAACTCACAATTAAACTCATCCACACCGGCAGGATATGTTTGTGTTTGTTGTCCCCGTGGCCATGGCGGCGCTCTCACGGTAATTCACAGCGAAAACTGGAATGCTTCGCCAGTCCGTTTAAAAACTTTCGAAGTTGCTGCTCCGGTCTCACCCCTTTCTAAACTCACTTCCTAAGAACTCCCCATAACCGACCTCTTACTTCTGACTTTCACCACTGTACTGCGCCTCTCTTCTATCAAGCACCCACGCCTCATCACATTCCATAATATCAAAAACGTCAATATTTTCACACACTATGCTCCGCCATCAACAATTTTAACATCCCTCTGACCATCCACAAAAACATGTGCACAGTACCGTTTTCGCTCCAGGAAAAGGAGAGTGAAATGAGCTGTTGTCTTTGGACTCTGTGCATACACCACCAGGTTAAACCCAAATAGAGACATCCTTATCAGAGGCCTTTCTTTGTGTGTTGAAGTTTTAAATGTATAAAGCTCCCTTCAGGGGTTGCCCCAGTGAAATAACCTTTTCTCTGTATCCATCTCTCACACCAACGTCATGTCCTCTTTCACTAAATCCATAAACCTTCTCTTCGGTGTTTAGGTTAACTCCATTACGATTGATAATTATTTCCAAGACGCTGTAAACTTACCACCTCCAGTGTCAAGACCCCATCAAGGGCTAACATTTATCAAAATTCTAAACTGTGTCCAAATCACTCCTGGTTAAAATGTGAAGGTTACGTTAAGAAATTCATAATTTTTTAGAATATATCAAGAAATTTATATGGTTCATTGTTCATTTTGTGTGTGAATATATGCAAAAGAATGTGTGTAATGTAAGTTCAGTTATATACTTCTTTTTTTTTTACAGACATCTTAGAAAAGTAAGAGTAGGAAAGAAGAGAGGGAGGAGAGATTTTATGTATATTTATGATCAGTTGGACAGAGAAGCAAAACATGAGATTGGGTACAAGCAGCATGAGAGGATGCACAGAGAAGTATTTTTATTTTGCAAGACCTGGTATATGGCTGCTCAGAGGTTTATCTTTTACTGCATCACAGTTTCTTTCTTAGGAATGTTTGCATGACTTTTCACGTTTTGTCTTCCCTCATTGAAAAGGTTTTAGCGGTCACCCCCAGGGATGTCCCTGATACTGACTACGAGACCAGTTTATTTTCCAGTATTTTCATGACTGGAATCTGCAGAGATAATCCAAGCTGGTGGTGAGACAAGGTGGCAACTGTATGGTTCTTAAAATAAGGGCAGAATCTGTTAGGAACAGGATGGACACTCCGAGGAGCTGAGAGGTAGGGCTTTGAAAGTCCCCTCTTTAAGGGTTACGCAGTAGACAGGATAAACTTTAACCTATTTGTCCAAGCTATAAAAAAAAATAGGCAGCGTATTCCGGTGTACCAGGCTCATTTTAGTGATTCCACACAGAAATTTGGAGGGACAGATGAAGCGACACACATTGACCTAAAGGCAGACAAAGTACAATCATCAATTGGATTAAATAGTTTAAAATGCTTCCAGAATAGATGCCTTTTTCAAAAACAAAGATTGTTTCAAAATATGTTTCACAACATTGAGGCCGTTCTAACAAGGTTGTCAATTTTTCTAATCATTAGAAATAAAACTTATTCTACTCATTATAAACACAACATTATAAACATAACTGTTCATTTTTATTAGAAACAAGAAGAAAAAGAACTCAGAAGGAGACTTTAAATAATTTAAACCTAAACATTCTGACACATTATGTTCAGCGGTTGAGGAATAAAATACAGAAATATAATCAAATACTGAGTTACACATCAAAACATTAAATTGAAAGGGGTTTAAGCATCTCATCTCAGTACGCTGCAAATCTGAAGTAGGAGTTCAGATAGAAAATAATATATGCAGAAATGGAAACGTTCTTATTACACAAAGTACAGACTGAAAAACATCCTCCCTCAGCTTAAGTACTACTTCAGTCTATTGATTATGTTCCTTGAGGAATCATTGATCAGTTTTTAAGAGTTTGAGTAAAAACATGACGGGCGAGATCAAGTTAGAGGGGATGGTGGACCACAAATACAATATTGTCAGTAAACAATCTTCCAACATATAATTTGGTTTTAAGAAGTTTAAAGTTAGCAACAGAGCTAATAGAAACTTTATGGACAACATTTTGAAAATGATCAAGATCATGAAGAATGCCTTTCGCACTTTTTGACTTAGTCCTCGTTCAGCCTTTTTTCCAGGTCTGGGACGCTTCAGAGTCCAGAGAACAACAAGACTGCCAGAAGCAATGGAAGACAGAATGATGAATTGAAAAATAAAATCAAGGCAAAAATGTGTGAAAAGAGATACAACAATGAACCTACAATACTAATGAATCAGACCAATAAAACACTGATGTTTCTCATCATGATTCCTTTCCTCTGTTTCAGACTGATGTAGATGACAGGATGAACCACAGCCAGGTATTGATCCAAGCAAGTAAGAAAATGCAGAAACTTTCCTGTGTACCAGGTGACTACCTGTATAATGGTTACATATGTTAAGATCTTTTTAGATTTGTAATAGTTGTCCGAGTGAGGCATTCTGGAAGTAGAGCATCACACTCTCCACTGAAGGTAAAACTGGTAGAGGATGAATGCGAAGAGAGGAAACTGTAAGACATTCAAGATGTGGAAGAAAAGTGACGCGTTGATGAAGTATTCAACTTTAATGCAGTCGAAGGTGAAAGGACTTGAACCATTCATTCCTGCAATGAAACAGATATTTTCAATATTAGAAATCATATAAAATGTTTTTTTCAAAAAGAATCTTTAAATATGCCATTTGGTTAAGATAAAAAGAAAAATCCAAAAAGAAGAAAGAGACAAGAATCTGTCATTCAAAATGTGCTACTATTTAATAAATATAAAGATTATCTCAGTATTCATAATTCACATTTTTTATTTGGGACCTATCTTTCAGGAATAATGTGTGTGTTAATATAACTTGTGAATAAATGTGTGTTAACATACCTGGGATTTAAAAGAAGAGTCACAAACAACTTTCAAGGTCAGAAAAAAGAAAAAAGATGATTTTCCACAGGTTTAAACTAAGTTCCTTATTATCATGACAGAGAGTCCAGTGATTGGTTGCAGCTGATGACAACAGCTTTTGATTTGTTCGATGGACGATTCAACAAATCTATTTGCATGTTATCATGTTTTTGCATCGTCAAATCATTCTAAAAAGGAAAGATGACTGACTAACAGTGGGGCTCGGTGATAGGTTGATTTTGAAGTCATGAAAAAAGAGGAGTTCACCCCAAACAAAGCAAACCCATGACAGACCAAGATCTTTTAAAATGGGTGTGTAGTTGAAAGCTAAACTGACAGTGAAGTGAATGTCATACAGCTTGTTTGTTTGATCCTAGTCTTGTACATATGGTACATGTCATACATATATAGCTACATGCTCATGCGAACGTGCTCTACATACTATAAAAACATAGGAGGAATGAGAGACAGACTCTTGGTTGCTATTTGTGCCAACTCCAGGGACCCAGGGAGGGTAGTCCACCATAATCCTCGGAAAGAGGGAAAGGAAAAAGCAGCCCTACCTCTCACTCTGTGTGATCCAGCAGGACATTGTTACTGCCTTATCTTTAGCTTATTGATGTGAGAGCCTGTCAGAAGAACACAACTTGTTGCCGTGACCCTTGGCGTGGACTGGTGGTCTGAAGGCCTTTTCGATTCCGAGACAAACTCTGAGCTGATTGTTCTCCAGGCAACCAGGGTACCCACTATACCTTCAGGAATCAGGTGAGGAAGATTTTATCTTATTTTTTACATAGATTTTTTAAGTTTATATTTTTGGTTAGGAAAGATTACACATATTTATATTTTATATTAGTTTTGGTTGCCTGGAAGAATAAACGTAAGTCTCTGGTTCTGTCAAAAATTTAGATTATATATTTCAATAGTGCTTTCATAAGCTGATGCTTGTTTTTTGGGGTATTGCATGGTCAGTCGTTGTTTGTTGTTGTATTAAGTGTAGACGTCATTATCTTGTCCCGGGTGGAAGTTTTGAAGCAAAAAACGTTGTGAAGGTTTGGAGAAAAAACGTTGATTAGAATTTAAGTTGAATTAATAGGCAGAGGAGACGGGGTTACACGACTTGGTAACCCAACCCCTGTGATTCAGAAAAGGGGTGGAAATATAAGTGGCTCCCTCTACGGGACATCTGACATTTTTCATTTCAGATTCCTAAACTAGTTAAGATACTTGGCCTATGTTTGATTATTGTAGACGTACAATTTCGGTAAGCCAAGTAGCTATCATAAATTTGGGGATATGTGGGATTTGAGGGGTCTCTTCCAATATCCTGGTCTGAAGGCTCTGCCAGCTGCGTGTGTAGGCCAGTTAGATCTCATTGTGTTTCTGTGTTGAGGCAACACGTCCTAACACCCGAGGCGTCATACCGTCCGACGCCGTGCAATGCCCCCGGGCGTCACTAGGGTGACGGTATAGGGGGGACAAAAACGTTGGTTTTAGCCTACCCGGGTCACCCATTAATATACAGAGAACTCCCCGACGTCGGATTCAAATGACCTGGGTAACATTTGACGCGTCACTCAAGTCTTCGTTGCCATGGTAACGTTTCGTGTCGCTGTTGTCATTTGGCTACCGTAATTCTAAAACTATGAAGCGCACTTGAAATGTTTAATGTCAACAGTGCGATTCAACCATCGATTTAGCTTACCGACCTCAAACCACTTTGAGGTGGTACACGGTGACCATAAATCGGTAAAAAATGCCTCATTTGTATTTTTTGAAGCTTGGATTGTTCACGCATCACGGAAGTCAAGAGGCTCTCGCGGAGTAATACATGCGAAAAAACTGAAACTTGGAATTAAAAATTAAATTGATTATTTGAAAAAGTTAAATAAGAAATGGAAATATGTTTCTAAAGCCCCTTCTAACGTTCTAAGGCAACTATAAACATTAAACTAAATAAAAAGATGGAAAAAGAATTGACTCTGAAAAATGTAAGAAGAAAAAAATTAATGAATAAATGATGCCTTCAGGAAAGAAAACGGTGAATAATATTTTTAAAATGACAGAATCATATCAGTCTCTAAATTACCTTTGTTAAAGATAAATCTACCTTAAATCTACGTAGATCAAAAATAAGAACTAGAGCAAGAGATTGATGGAAAATAAACAAGTTGAGTTCTAAATTAACATATGGACTTGCAAGTGTAATTTATTGAAGAAATTGAATTATACAAGCATTGGAAATTACTACTCTTCATCCACATGACAAAATGATTAAAATATATTTTATAGAGTAGATTTTAGATTTTACTTTTAAATGTTATTCATAAAGTAAGTCTTAGTTAGTCTTTTAATAATTGGCAAAACTTAGGTCCAGAAATCCAACAACAGAAATGCTTATATAGAAAAAAGATAATTAAATTAATAAATGGCTGTAGAATAGTGTCACGGTGCAGAACGGAGAAACCCAGGCGCAGAGGTATTAGACTTGGTTTATTCTATGGGGAAGGCAGAGGCGTAGTCAACAGTCCAGTGATCGGCAACGAAAGACAATAGCAAGGGTATGGCAAACTCGGCGTCAAGGGGCAGAAACAGGTCGAATACAAAAAAGGCAGGAAAGAGTCTTGGTTGGGACAAAGTACGGGACAGGGTAAGAGCAGGAATACTTAGAGGCAGGATACGGGTTCTAGAAAATGGTGGCGACAAGACAAGGACGTGACAGAGAGTGGGGGCTTAAGAAGACAGGGGAGCAATCAGCAGCAGCTGGGGGCGGGACTAACAAGACACAGATGGGAACAATTACTACTCAGACAGGGGGGAAGTAAGACTAGCACAGACACAGAAGGGAGCTGATTTCACAATAGAACCGGAAACACAAGGAGGAACATGTAGACTCATGACAAATAGTTTGCACATAGACACTTTTTTCTATTTGATAATATCCATTTACTTTAGCAATAGAATTTCAAACCAAATCTAGGAGGAATAATAATGATTCAACTAAGAATATCTTTGTGGCTGATAATTTCATATAATTGATGTCAAATTTAAGAGTCAATACCTACTATTGAAGATAGATTGGAATATAAAGTTTGTCAAGATTTTTTTTTTCTATATTATTTATTTTCTTTTACAGATTGAACGGTTCAAGTCCCACAAACCTGGACTGCATGAAAGTTGAGCATGTTATCTATGTTTTTCTCTCCTACCACACCGTCACTTGTGTATTTATGACAGAAGATTTTGGTTCAAACGTGCCTGTGGTCAATACAGCACGTATCTCTGATTAGAAAGAGATTTGTACTTCAACAAGTTATAATTTCTGAATTATTAACGCGCTAGATCTGCCAATATCGAGCCAACTTTAGTGCTCTACTAATTAGTAGTAGCTAGTTTTGTTTATATTGAACATAAAAAGCTCATCATTTATATAATACCTTAATTCGACCCTTTGCTTTAAGTACGTCTGCAGCGTGAATAACTGGGCGGGGCATAATGATGATGGTGCTCAAAGTTAAGCTCCGCCCCTTTCCCCAGCAATCCGAGGCAGTCCTGGAGCGAGCATTCTGATTGGTCAAAGTGGTTGTCATTTTTCAAGAGATCCCTCATCACAGCCCTAGAAGGGCATTTTAATAATAATAATAATGATAATACATTTTATTAAAAGGCGCCTTTCATGAGACTCAACGTTGCTATACAATAACATCCCAAATACAATAAAATCACATAATACAATAGAAGCACACAGTACAATAAAGGTCCGATGGATAAAAACAACATTATAGAACAAAGTTCTAGCAGTAGATGAAAGGGGTTATGAGGAGTAAGCAGTGCTGAACAGGTGAGTTTTGAGTTGGGATTTGAAGAGGGGGGGGGGGGGAGTCACAGTTAAGAGCGACTGAAAGCTCCTCTCCCCACAGTGCTGAGGCAGGCAGAGGGCACAGAGAGGTGGGTGGAGGAGGAACGGAGGGAGCGAGTCGAGGTTTTGATCGCTATGAGGTCAGACAGCTAGGGAGGGGTGATTATGGATGGAAAGGTGTACAGGAGGAGTTTGTAGATGATTATTTGGTTAATGTGGAGCCAGTGAAGCTGCTGGAGGATGGGGTGATGTGGTTGGATGTGGGGGTTTTAGTGATGATGCAGTTGGCAGAGTTTTGAACCAGTTGGAGTTTGTGGAGGGATGTTTGAGGGAGACCAAAGAAAAGGGAGTTACAATAATCGAGGCAGGAGGTGACGAGGCTGTGGACAAGAATAGCGGCGGTGTGGGGGATGAGTGAGGGTCGGCGTGTTGATATTGCGGAGGTCAAAATATGCAGACCGGATGATGTTGTTAATGTGGGATTGAAATGAAAGTGTACTGTCGAGGAATATACCCAGACTCTTGACCTGAGGTGAGGGGGGAACTGAGGAGCTGTTATGTTGACCTGATAGTCAGGGAGAAGTTGTCAACTTTGGAGAGGATGGATTTGGTGCCGATGAGGAGGATATCTGTTTTGTCGCAATTTAATTTGAGAAAGTTTGAGGTGAACCATGATTTGATTTTGTGTAGACAGGGAGTGACGAGTTGGGTTTACATGAAAGGAAGAGCTGGTTGTCATCTGCAAAGCAGTGGAAATGTATGTTGAATAGTAGAGGATGTTGCCAAGGGGGACGAGGTAAGTGATGAAGAGGAGGGGTCCCAGGACAGAGCCCTGGGTCACACCTGTGGTGACTGAGTAGAGGGTGGATCTGAAGGTTTTGAGCTGGAGGAACTGGGTGTAGTCTGTGAGGTAGGAGTGGAACCATTTGATGGGAGTTTGGGAGATGCCGAATGAGTAGAGTCTACTGAGGAGGATGGGGTGTGAGATGGTATCTAAGACAGATAGGTGAGGTCGAGGAGAATGAGGATGGAAAGTGAACCAGAGTCGGCGGCAGTGAGGAGGTCATTATTAATTATGATGAGGGCTGTTTCTGTGCTGTGGTGGGGGCAGAAACCAGACTGAAAGGGCTTGTAGAGGTTGTTTTGTAAGATGTGGGATTGGAGATGTGAGGCGACAGTTTTTTCAAGTATTTTAGAGATAAATGCAGGTTTGAGATGGGGCGGAGATTGTAAATGTTGGGGTCTAGACCAGGTGAGGGGACAGAACCGGAGGAGAGAGAAGAGTGAATGCTGGCAGTTATGAGTGGAAGGAGGGAGGGAAGGCATGATTTGACCAGGGTTGTGGGCAGGGGGTCAATCTGGCAGGTGGTGGGCTTGGAGTTTTGGATGGTGTTGAATATCTCAGAAGGAGAGGGAAGTTTAAACTGAAGAAGGGGAGACAGGATAGGGGGGATCTGATGGGGAAGGGGGTGGTGAAGTTGGATGAAGGTTGTGATGAATGCTGGAGATTTTCTGGTTGGGGGGGGGGGGGGGGATTGGTGGTTCGAGTATTTCCATCAGGAGGGAGAAGAGAGTCTTGGTGTTGCTGAGGTCTGAGAGGATGAGGCCGGTGTACAAGTCGGATTTAGTCTTTTTGAGTCCTTGTAATGAGTTATATGTGCTGTGTACATGTTTTTTGAGGCGTGGGTGCTTGATAGAAGAGAGGCGGAGTACCGTGGAAAAAGTCAGAAGGAAATGGTCGGTTATGGGGAGTTCGTATTTTTCAGTTAGCAGTCAAAAGTCAAGCTTATGGTTTCTGATGTTGTCCTAGATCAGGGGTCGGCAACCCGTTGCTCCGGAGCCGCATGCGGCTCTTTCAGCCCTCTGGTGTGGCTCACTGAGTTTTTTGAAAATTAGTCAGTATAAATGTGGGAATTTTATTTAAATGTTTCATACTGTTTTACAAATAATGCTAGGAAAAAGAGCAAACCTCTCATTCACTTTACCTTTTTTTTTTAACCAAAACTGTTACTGTAAGACGGAACTTTGCTGATTTAAGAGCAACATTAGTTCTTCACGGTCATCAGAACTCTGACTCGTCGTTCCACCTCCCTGACCTGTCTCACTCTTAAAGGAACTGTAACAATGCCAAACAATGAGCGTTATAGTATTTTACTTCAGTTTTCAAATTTGTGCAGACATAAAAAAACACCAAAGATCTGTATAACTATAATTTATTTCAGCCTACAGCGAAAATATGTTATTGTTCAGCAAATAAGTCAGTTACAAATGTGTACATTATTATAAATTAGGTTTAGTTTGATATCAAATAATTTCGTTTTTAATGTCCTTTTATTTTATTTTTTATGATGATACAATTATGATGTATATTAATGTATATATAAATAACCCTTCAGAGTCACATAGGGCTTTACATAAGAAATTTAAAAAACAACCATGACTCAACTCAACCTCAGTCATTCTTATATTGACAAAACATTCTTATGATAATTGTCACTGCTTAAAGTGATAGTTCATCCAATATTCCAATTTCACATATTTTCAACTAACCCTCATGTCAACTAAGGGTTCGGATTGTTTTCAAAGTATTCGGTTCTTTAAGAGTTATAGACAAAAGTGTTTGTTCATTTTAATACAACGACTGGAGCTCAGTTGTTTTCGTCTTCAAAAACGGCCAAATGCTTCCATACCGCTCGTCTGTAACGTCCCTTTTGTATTGAAGCCTTGAAATAAGAGATTTAGGCTGACGGTCTGGTATCATCCACTCAAAACAAGCCTGAAATATATACTTGTTTATAATTTTTTTGATCAATTATTTTCATGTCGAAGCTTTAATAGAAGAGGGACATTACAGACGAGAGGCAAAGAGGTATTTGGATGTTTTTAAGTGTCTTTTTGGACGAAGATGATCACTAACTAACGTTTCATTTATAGTTTATTTATATACAGTATAGCATAAAGGCAAAAGGAGAAAGTGAACATTATGGAATGATAATTATTGTTGAAGTCAAAGGGGTTTTGCGGTTTTTCTTTCATGTAGCAAATAAGTCCAAATGTTAAGGTTGCCGACCCCTGTCCTAGATCAATTATCAGCAAGGGAATGTTGAGTAATCCAAGGTTAATTTTGAAAGCTGTGTCGTCAGTCCTGACCATGGAGTTAGCCGATTTGGCTAGGCAGGCTAATACCGGGTGGTTGATGGCTTTGCGGGAAGACAGCGAGAGTTGAGCAGATGACGTTCGCTGAGGTGGGGTTGGTGCGCTGGATGGTTCTGCTGGACACACGGTGGATGTAACGTTGTCGCGGGAAAAAATGCGATGTCCTGGTGGCGGTAGAGCTCCGTCGATGATGGAAGGGAGGGTGACATCTCCAGCGAATTCAGCGGAGTTCAGCAGCAGCGTACTGCCAGGGTTCTGTCATAGGATCATGACAGGACGACCAGAATGTCCAGGTGGGTGATTATCGAGAGGTGTCATTGTAAAGGCAGCTGAGCAAAGCCGGTGACATGACGGACGGTTAGCATAGGCCCTGGATTGAAAGTGCCTGAATGATGATCGATCGGACCGTGAAGGTGTAGTGTTAGGTGGTCATTGTTGGTAGGTAAAAATGCTCAAAATCAAGTGACTGGCGAGCAGCGGTACCAAGCAGGCCAGCGTCCACTCTGACCGGATATCCTAATATCTCAGTCAAAGAGGAGCAAAAGCGAGCAAAGCTGTTGTAGCTGTTATTTTCTCAACAAAATCTTTAAGTATGTAAAATTGAATTCTTCAACTACTCAAATCCTAAAACACTTGTGTGACTTCAAATTCATATTAACACTTACTCAAACACACGGGCACCTTCCTCTGTGACATCAAATCCGTTTTGCACCTTATTTAACTTCATAATTATGTCATTAATGTGTTCATTTATTGTCAGTTGTATCGGACAAGGAGTCATGATGAGCACCCAGAGTTCATGTACAATGACATGGCAGTAGATCTCACCACACAAACTGAGAGAAATGAAATAACAGTAGCTTCATTCAATTGAAATATAAACATATAAAGATTCTATACATTAACAAAATATCTTCAATTTATATTGTACTTGCAAAATAACTTGCAATCACATCAAGTAAGTAGGTAAGTAACAGTTATTTATAAAGCACCTTCCTAGACCAGGGTCACAAAGAGTTTGAACAATCAAAACAATACACATTAAAAAAAAATACATATTTTAAAACTCTTAATGGCCAGGACAACATAGAGACAAACACAGAAGACCCAGAAAATGCCTGCACAGATAAAAAGATGTTTCTTGAAGGAGTCAGTAGTTCCATCAAACAGAGAGATCGTTCCAAAGCTTAGGAGCAACAGCCTGGAAGGATTTCTCTCCCCCGGTTCGGAAGCGTGTTCAGGAACCATCAGTAGATTCTGATCAACAGATCTAAGAGCCTGAGCTGGGGTGTAAGGCTGGATCAAATCACTGATGTAAGGAGGAGCATGACCATGAATAGCTCTGAAAGTAAGAAGATACATAGATGTTTACGAGAATATATTTTCTAGAAAGAGCCAGAGTGAAAGACAAGGTGGTAACATGTTACTTTTATGTTGTTTTTTTAAAGGTGATTCACATACAAATCCAAAATCTACTCAATGCAAAATGACTCAATTTACCGTGTTCTGATTGGACAAAGCAAAACATGATAACATGCAAATAGATTTGTTGAATCATCCATCAAACAAATCAAAAGCTGCTGTCATCAGCTACAACCAAACACTCGACTCTCTGTCATGATAATAAGGAACTTTGTTTAAACAATCTTCCTTTAAACCTGTGGAAAATATTTTTCTAGACCTTGAAAGTTTTTTGTGACTCTTCTTTCAAAACTCAGGTGGGTAACACACATTATTCACCAGGTAATTAGTTTTCATATCCCAAAAAAGAAAATCTACACTATATATCTAATTGTTTTCAACAAAATTTCAACAATAACAATTTTTGCAGGAATGAATGGTTCAAGTCCCACCAACCTGGACTGCATGAAAGTTGAGTCCGTCATCAACGCCTTTCTTCCCTACCACATTGTAAATGTCTTACAATTTCCTTTCTTCGCCTTCATCCTCTACCAGTTTTACCTTCAGTGGAGAGTGCAACGCTCTGCTTCCAGAATGCCTCACTCGGACTACCTCACCCTCCACATGACCCTCATAAACATGCTGAGTGTTCTGGGATCAGTCGTCTGTATCTTCAACTATAGAGGAAAAAGATCAAGATGGGAATTCAACTTGATGGCAGTCGCCTGGTACGCTGGAATACTTTTGCATTTTCTGACTTGCTTGGATCAATACCTGGCTGTGGTTCATCCTGTCATCTACATCAGTCTGAAACAGAGGAAAGGAATCATGATGAGAAACATCAGTGTTTTATTGGTCTGGCTCATTAGTATTGTAGGTTCATTGTTGTTTTTCTTGTCATACACTTTAGCCTCCATTACTAATTTAATCATTCTGACTATAGCCTGGAGCTCCATCATTGCTGCCAGTCTTGTTGTTCTCTGGACTCTGAAGCGTCTTAAAGCAGGAAAAAAAGATGATCAAGGACTGAGTCAAAAAAAGCGAAAGGCGTTCTTCATGATCTTGATCATTTTAGGGGTGTTGTCCTCAAAGTTTCTTTTGGGTTTTGTCATAACTTTAATGTTTGTTAAACCAAAGAAAACAAAGTTGGAAGATTGTTTCCTTCAATTAGGGTATTGGTGGTCAAACATTCCCTCTAACATCATCTTGCCCGTCATGTTTTTATTTAAAACTTTTAAATCCTAAAAAAAAAAATAATAACAACAAATGGTAAAATAAAAAATGTAGTACTGTTTCTTTTCAATTTCTATAATCTATGACTTCAGTAGCTGCTTGTGAAACATTCAATGTTTTTTAGATTAAATGATAAAATGGAAACTGAGGTCAACTGATCAAATATTGAGATTTTAACAAACGTCCAAATTCCCAGAATTGTATTCCTTTTAACGTCATCCACCACATCATGCCTCCAGCTGGCTGGTCGTAAAAGGTAATTAAAATCCATGTCTTGTTGCCATAGTGCATCAGTGAATCTGTGATCGATTGCAGGGTCTAGTTGAGGAAGCCATGTGTTGCATTTAGCCAGGATTGGTTTCATCTGGCTTGATGAATCTGTGTCTGCTCATCCTGGCTTGGCCTTTGTGCAACCAAGTTAGCCTGGACACTCTTGTTTTGGATTCATCAAACCCAGTTTACTTACTTATCCTGGATGTCTCAATCCTACTTTTGTGCAAAAGGCCTTTGGTGGGTGACTTGTTTACAAACACTTTCATGACTCTGCGACATGGGCGGGATTACCTTATTGCGTCATCACGGGGTGGGATTGACGAGGCACGTCACATGATGGCGGATGTCTATGGAGTGACATTACTGCCAGCGGTTTGAGCTAGTGTGTCTTGGTTGTTGTACACTCAAAATCACTCTGCTGCGCGCTGAACCAGTCATACACGCGTTCAACATGTCATACACCTGTCGCGCGCAGTATATATATATAGATAGATAGATAAAAGTTAAATGCAAGTTAGATGTCTGCCACGAAGTCAGCCAATCAAAGACCTTCTGCTTGAAGCCTTTTGAACATCATTTGAACATCGTTTCCATGGGAGTGAACGGAGTTGTCAGAACACTTAATAAAGTTTGACTTTATCTGACTGTTTTGTGGACATTCCCTATAGCACAGCTTCATCTAGTGCACAACGCAACCCCAGTCACTGCAGTATAACTGCAGTATCTTCTATTGCGCCTTATAATCTGGTGCGCCCTATTTATAAAAAACAGTTTTAAACTAGGCCTGAAAATACAGTAACAAAAATCATATTTCTTCTAGATATTGTAAGCAATTATATGGGTAATGGAAATATTTTCTTTAAATGTCTATTTTCATTATCAACAGATTACATATGTTTCGCTCAAACTGTCCAAACAGGCTGCAAAAAAAGTACGAATAAAATGGAAAAAAAGAGCCACCGAGCCAGAAAAAGAAAAAATATATACTCAAGCACACAAAATCATTGCTCAACAGGGTCAGAGAAATTCAAGATATCAGACAAGAGGACCAGGATAACAAGTATTACAGTGTTAGCCTTGTGGAGGAAAATTCTTTGTTACCCTAAGAAGTGCGTGTGTGATTGATGAGTGCTCCCATCAAACATCAACCACAGAGGATGATCTTAAAAAAACAAATTTGAATGTGAAAAATAGTTGGAAATATGGATTTGCATGCAAAACCAAAACCTAATTCGATTAGGAACTAATTTTGTTCATGTAACACCAAAAACAATAGAAAAATGCAAATTTTATTTTTATTAATTGTTAAGTAAAACCTGTCTTGAGTCAGAATCAGAAACGTATGTTGCCAGTGTTGAAGCTGTCATCAGCTGCCAGTGACATCATCCCATTTTGCCTAATAGTTGAGCCGTTCAACTACGCCTTTCTTTCATTTAACATCTTGACTGACTTACAGTTCCCTCTCTTTGCCTCTATTCATCTTCTACCAGTTTTACCTTCATTGGAGAGTGCAACGCTCTACTTCCATAATTCCTCACTCGGACTACCTCACCCTCCACATGACCCTCATCAACATTAGTATTATATATATATACATAGACATATGTATATGTATATATATATATATATATACATGTAAAGGGTGAGGTAGTCTGAGAGAGGAATTCTGGAAGTAGAGCGTTGCACTCTCCAATGAAGGTAAAACTGGTAGAAGATGAATAGAGGCGAAGAGAGCGAACTGTAAGACAGAAAAGATGTTAAATGAAAGAAAGGTTTTTTTAAAACCTTTTAAATAACATTTCATTAATTCAAAGTTATGTTATGGTTAATATATTATACACATATAATACACATATAATGTGTGTAGAAAAGAGATTTTATTTGACATTAAATACTGTGTTTATTCATTTGTGTGGTGCAATTAAACTAGCAACATATGTCATTTCCTCCATGCCAAAGTATCAACAACCAGCAAACTGGCAGACGCTGGGAATGCAAGATGGCGCCGCTGTGTTTGGCTACTCGTCTACCGCTAAGTTAATTCTTACACTTGTCACTGCACAGCTCGAGTCTCGGCTTGTGTTTGATTGCCAGCTCCTCATTAGTTTTCATCCGAATTTCGGGAAACTTTCTCCGTTTGTCCATAACGGACAAAAAACTTTGCCTCCGCTGCTAGCTGGAATACCAGCTCACCTATTCCGAACACCGGTCCTACCCCGCAGGAGGAAGCGTCTACTTCAACGGGGGAAACGCAGCGGAGGCTGAAGCTATGGCTGGCACGCTCTCCGTCCACTTTCCAACCAGGACATGGATTATATCTTCCTCTCGCTATCTCCCGATGTGTCCTGGATCTGATCGGCTCCTGCTTGACACCTGTCACTGGTGTGTTTGACGGGCCACGCTGTCAATGGCTGCCAAGGCTCTCTCTGCACGGGGTTAATCACAGAGTGACGTCAGATCTGATAGATCTCGGGGTCCAGCTCCCACCAAGTTCGCCTTGTTGAACGACAGAGCCCTGGTGAACAAGACTTTTATCCTGCGGGACTTCTTTCATGCCCGGAGCCTGGATTTTATGTGTGTGACAGAGACTTGGATCAGCGCCGGTGGGTCCAGCGCTCTTCTTGAACTTTTAGCGTCTGACTGCTCCTATTTCAATTCTCCGCGTTTGTCGGGTCGAGGAGGAGCAACGGAAACTGTTTTTAAAAATGATTTTAAATGTAAGCAGCGCGTCACTTCATCTGCGTGTTCAAGTTCTGAAGCGTCATTATTTGAGGTGGGTCACTTCGACGTGGTGCTGTGCGCTGTAATTTACCGACCCCCCAAAGTATTTTAGTAACGACTTCGCGGACCTGCTAGCGGATGTTCTGCCGAACTATGACCGTGTGCTTATTGTTCGTGATTTTAATGTCCATGTGTGTTACCCGGATAAGCCGTTGGTGAAGGACTTTTTAAACATCATTGACTCTTTTAACTTGGTTCAGTGGGTACATAGTCCCACACGAACAAGGACATACGCTGGACCTCGTGTTGTCTTTTGGTCTATGTGTCTCTAATATGGAGGTCTGTGACAGCACAATCTCAGATCATAGACCAGTTCTGTTTGATGTGGACTTTTCCTGTGGACAAACTACGCCCTGTGCTGCTGCTCGTCGCTGTCGGACGTTTAACACTTCCTCCGTGGACCGGTTCTTTGCTGCTTTCAACCAGCTGAGCGCCCCCCCTCAGCCCGCACTTTCTGACACCGAGAGTTTAAACTCCTGGTTCCTCTCGTCCTGCCTGGACATACTGGATGTTGTGGCTCCGCTCAAAACGATCCAGCCAAAGGCCAAACCTGTGCCCTGGATCAATTACCGGACACGTGCAGACCGACAAGAGTGTCGCAGGGCCGATCAGAAGTGGATGAAGGACCAGCTGCACGTCTCCTTGTAGATTTTAAAGGACTGCTGGTTTAAATTCTAGTCTGTTGTCAAAAATTAAAGAAGGGACTACTTGGCGGAGATTGTGGAAGCGAATCGCCACAAACCAAGGGTTTTATTTAGAACAATAGACTCTGTTTTAAATTACGCTCAGTCTGATTACTGAGATGGATCTCCTGCATTGTGTCAACACGTCCTCACACCCGAAGCGTCATACCGTCCGACACCTTGCAATTCCCCCCTGGCGTCCCTAAGGTGACGTTACAAAAACGTCGGTTTTAGCCTACCTGAGTCACCCAGTAATATACAGAGCAATCCCCGATGTCGGATTCAAACGACCCGGGTAACATTTGACGCGTCGCCCACCTCTTCGTTGCCATGGTAACGTGACGTGACGTGTTGCCGATGTCATTTGGCTACCGTAATTCTAAAACTATGAAGCGCACTTGTTTAATATCAACAATGCGATTCTACCCCCGATCGTGCTTAACGACCTCAAACCACTTTGAGGTCATATATGACGACCATAAATCAGTAAAAAATGCTTCATTTGTATTTTTGAAGCTTGGATTGTTCACGCATCGCGGAAGTCAAGAGGCTCTCGCGGATTAATACATGCTTAAAAGGCCCTGTAAAAGTGACTATATTGTATATTTTTAGGTGTTTCAACTCCATAATGTTGACATTGTTTTATGAATGAGTAAAATAAAGTCTGGATGTGCTATTTCGCTTGATCCTCTTTATAATCCGGTGCGCTTTTCTATAAAAATAGAATATTTCATTGCGATTGCGTTTATGGACATATGTTTTCTTTTTATTTAGCTGTAATTATGAGCGTCTACGTGACGTTTGTCAACAGTAATCGTGATCCTGCAGAGGTGACGTCACACACGCTAATAAACTGATCGTGCAGGAATGTAGACCCGTCACACCACAGGAATAAAATTAGATATTGTGCTTGTTTGTTTAAAAGCGCCATGGAATACAATTGTAGATGTGATTGTATAAAGACCCAGTTAAGTTTTGTAGGTTCAGCGTCAACTAAAAAGTTTTCAAACTGCCGCACACACAACTTCTGCCAAACCCCCAGATGTTGACGTCAGACTTGTTGTTACTCGTCCCAGAAAATGCGTTTTTGTCCTCACGTTTGTGCAGTAACTTGACGGAACCAGGTGCGCGTCACTCGTCTATTGAGGTAAGATATCATTATTGCTTTAAGTCGACTCAGAAATAAGGTTTCATTGCGTGTAATGTAACTTTCTGTGGTGCGTTAACACGAGAGCGAGTTCGCTAAAACTTCGATTTTTTAATTATAAAAAACTCACGGACATATTTTGTTTGTTACTTTGAAAGGACGAAAATATATTTAAATTCCAATAAAAGTTTGCTATATTGGTGGGTCATGGTAGGCGATTTATTTTATTAATATTCAAGATATTGATTTCATTTATCACTTCCGCATATTAATACAGATAAGATATTTATCGTATTGAAGTATATAAGTATAAGTTTATTTTAACCCTTTTGGATGAGGGATTTGATCTGTTGTAGTTTTCTTTAAATGAAAGAATATATATAAAATAATAATGAAAAGTATTTTAAATTCCAGCATAAAGAGGTAAACCAAATGGAAACACCATAAAACAGTGGATGAAGGAAACATGGAGAGCTTATCTCTGAATGATCAAGTATACTTGCTTGTATTTATTTATTTATTATATTTAAAAGGGAGCACTAGTATGTTTTGGTTTTGTTTTTGCATTGAAGTGACCTGCAAGAACTGCCCAGAACTCCAGACCTGCTTGACATGAAACCACTCTCTCTGTGGCTCCTGCCAAATGATTTCAAATGTGAAGTAAGTGAGTAAGTAATATTTGTAAGCATAGTGAACACAAACTTGTAAACCTACAGCACATCCCATCATGGAAATAATCTGATATGCAATTCTATGTTCTTTTCTAGGTGAGATGGAGTGCTGGATATCAGGTGATGGACTAACCATCGGAGGTGGAAGGGGTCAACACATGTCAAAAGCAGGTGAGATGGTTATATCATACACACTTTGGTCATTAAAATAGTCATGTTTGGTAATAATGATAAATACATTTCTGTGGCAGGACGCACTGACATGCTGGCGCTTATGGCCAAGGTTTTCTGGCTTCTGTTGTTGGAAACACTTGGTCGTGCCCGTCAAGGTGGTAGGTACCAGACTGAAGAGTATTTTTCAATAGATTTTACACTTCAAATGATCAGAATCATACGACTTCATTAATACAATGTTTTCCAGGTTCTGTTGACTTTCAGACAAAGAGGATTCGACATTGTTATAGCAGTAAGGAGACGGCAGGAAGTGAAAGGTTCTTGAGAAAGAGATGAACCACCTCTGGAAGAGTTGTCTCGCATGGCAGCGTCACAGCAAGGTAAGAGTTTATTTAGCAAGTGAAGAACAGAACTAGTCCAAGTACAGCTGATCATTCTTATTGTCTTATTCTTTTAAGATGCACCATGGACTTGACTGGTGAGGCTTTGAAGGATCTTCAGAGCATTTTAGGAGCAGAAGCAGGTTAGCATGACGTAACTCGAACCATGACTCGGACCAGAAACAACTACACACAAGTCTTCGCTGAGGATGAGATTCACTCTGATGGTTACTCGTGACATTTGTGATGATCTGTGAACAATTGTTTGATATGATACCTGTAATAAAGCACAATTTGACATAATTTTGAATAATGCTCCCATAGTATTCATCCCAACATGATCAATGCAGTTGTAACTTCAGAGATGCCTATAATTGATACCAACGTATGCTTAAAAAATTAAAATAAAGTTTTTATAATAACAGTTCATATCTTTTATTATGACAAGGTGATCAAAAGCAGCTCATGTACAATATTCATATTGGAGTTAATAGCTTATCCAGTGTCAAAGGCATTTATGCCTTAAAAGTGAAATACTATTGGAATAATTACATCTATAATCATACGTAAGTAATCAATAACATGTATTGCATTAGTAGATACATAATCATACATTAGTAATCAATAACATGTACTGCTTACAGCTAATCAATAATTAACAGAGTCTTGATATTGAGGCTAGTGTGAACTATCATGCTCATTTTTAGACCCCAAGGGGCCGCTGGGAATTTACCGGGGCCAAAAAACGTATTTTTCACGACTGTTGCTCTTTTGCTCTTATTTGACCTATGTGACCCTCAGATATGAAACCTGGTCTGGTTTGACCTCTGACACCTCTAAAATCATATGCTGGTGGAACCATAATGATAACTCCTCCCAAACCGGAAGTAGCTTCAGGAAGCACCTAGAAAAACGCCCTTGAAAAAATATGTGTACAAATGAAACATGAAGAACCTCTAAATGTTTCAGATAATTTGAATCAACAATGGTCGATTTATAGAGCTTCAAAGTCGAGATTTCTCCAAGTTCAGGAACAGGAAGTTCAAACAGGAAGTTCATAGCAACATCAAACCACCACAGTTCAACTCACAATGGAGTCTAGAATAACATATCCAAATATCAGCTCTGAGGTCCAAGTAGAAAAAAAGTTCCCAAATCCATTCCTGGAAAATCAGGTCTGCTTATTCTTTTACACTCAGAGATCATCTTGACAGAAGAATGACAACCTCTCCCTCATTTTTGCACCGATGGACACCAAACTTCTCACACGATAGTAGGAGACCTTCTGAATGTGTCATATAAATATCAGATTTACAAGGGCCTTCATGCCTCTTGAAGATAGATAATTAACCCTTTGATGTAGCACAGGCCACTACAAACAAATACATCATGTTGGTGTGTGTAGTTTTCTGATAGTATAACAGCAGTCTTGAGTCACCTATCAATAACATAAATATGTATATTTTAAAGTTCAAACATCTACTGTGGGTCTCACAAAGCTTTTAGACGCGCTGTCTTCTATTTCATAGTTTGAGTGTAATTTACAAATAGCTCTTCAGTTGCTATTTTAAACAATGATGATTACTGATGAATTAAATCAATTTTTACTGCTTACCCATATCACATGGACGACAAAATGATGAAAGTTATTGTGGTGATTTCAAGAAAGCAGTGGTTTATCTCCATTTATCTAAAATATCTCCACTGCATTTTGCTGAATGTTTGTTTGTTTATGTTTGTATTTTGTTGATGTACTTTGGGTGTTGATGGTTAATAATTGAGTAGTGGAGAAGGGGTAGGTATAGACGAGCTTATGCTTCATCCTTCTTACTTTGGACATGTTGGGTAAATATTATTGTTTTGACTATAATTATTGTTTGACTAATGTCATTGGTTTTGTTTGTTTGTCTTATGTTTACTTTCTTATGTAACATGTTCGAAATAAAGCATTAATTCATTCATGATTTATTAACATATGGTGTCTGCTTTGCCTGAATATTGTTCATGTTGAACTCTATGTCGATCACAAACTGGGGTAAACAGAGACCTTTTTACAACTTTTAAATCACCAATAGTCATTTTCACAACACATTACCTGCACTGATGATGAATACTATGGGACGTTATTCAAAATGATATCAAATTGTGCTTTATTACAGGTTTCATATCAAACAATTGTTCACAGATCATCACAAATGTCACGAGTAACCATCAGAGTTAATCTGCACGACATTGATGGTCTTATCCTCAGCGAAGACTTGTGTGTAGTAGTTTCTGGTCCGAGTCATGGTTCGAGTGACTTAATGCTGACTTGCTCCTGCTCCTAAAATGCTCTGAAGATCCTTCAAAGCCTCACCAGTCAAGCCCATGGTGCATCTTAAAAGAATAAGACAATAAGAATGATCAGCTGTACTTGGACTAGTACTGTTCTTCACTTGCTAAATAAACTCTTAACTTGCTGTGACGCTGCCATGCGAGACAACTCTTTCAGGGAATCACAACGACTTGACAGAGACTTCCAGAGGTGGTTCATCTCCTTCTCAAGAATCTTTCACTTCCTGCCGTCTCCTTACTGCTATAACAATGTCGAATCCTCTTTGTCCGAAAGTCAACAGAACCTGGAAAACATTGTATAAATGAAGTCGCTTGATTCCGATCATTTGAAGTGTAATGGTACCTACCACCTTGACGGGCACGACCAAGTGTTTCCAACAACAGAAGCCAGAAAACCTTGGTCATAAGCGTCAGCATGTCAGTGCGTCCTGCCACAGAAATGTATTTATCATTATTACCAAACATGACTATTTTAATGACCAAAGTGTGTATGATGTAACCATCTCACCTGCTTTTGAAATGTGTTGACCCCTTACACCTCCGATGGTTCGTCCTTTCAAAATAACAAAAAAAATGTTTGCTAACACTAACCCTTAATGAATCTGTCAAAAGCCATCTAATATTGCATAATCACAAATCAATTCTTTAGACGCCAATGGCTATTCTATTTGACAAATCTTACCTGCAGCATGTAGCACTTAGCTGAAGTTCTGTACCGACGTAGCAGACACAGTCATTTTAGTGCAATTACTCGGCAAGAATTTTTTATAAGAAGGATAGATGCAGCAACACACAATTATCTGAAGGCAGACACATAAGTTATATACAAAGTACATTTAAATTGTTGGTTGGTAATTACAAAAAAGTTTAAAATCCTTTCAAAATAGACTCTTTTTGTTAACAAGGTTCTTAATTTTTTTTGACCATTAGAAATAAAACAAGGTATTGACAAGAAAAAGAGACATCGTACATATGAGGCAGTCTATCCATTATAAACATAACTTCTAAACATAACGCTAAATTAATATACAGGTAATATTTATTGGAATTTTATTTTTTTAAAAGGAGACTTTAAATCATTTAAACCAAAACATATTAACATACAGTAGGAGTTAAGTTAGTAAAGAATATATATAGAAATGGAAACGTTCTTATTACACAGAGTACAGACTGAAAAACATCCTTCCTCTACTTAAGTACTACTTCAGTTTATTGATTATGTTTCTGGAGGAATCATTGATCAGCTTTTAAGAGTTTGAGTAAAAACATGACGGGCAAGATCAAGTTAGAGGGGATGGTGGACCACAAATACAATATTGTCGGTAAACAATATTCCAACATATACTTTGGTTTTAATAATTTTAAAGTTAACAACAGAGGTAATAGAAACTTTAATGACAACATTATTAAAATGATCAAGATCATGAAGAACGCCTTTCGCTTTTTTTTGACTCAGTCCTAGTTCAGCCTTTTTTCCAGGTCTGGGACTCTTCAGAGTCCAGAGAACAACAAGACTGCCAGAAGCGATGAAAAACCAGATTAAAGTTATAATGATGAATTCAACAATCAAGCCTAAAGTGTATGACCAGAGAAACAACAATGAGCCTACAATACTAAAGAACCAGACCAATAAAACACTGATGTGTCTCATCATGATTCCTTTCCTCTGTTTCAGACTGATGTAGATGACAGGTTGAACCACAGCCTGATATTGATCCAAGCAGTAAGTAAATGCAGAAACATTCCAGCGTAAATTCCGACTGACAATATCAGATTTACATATTCTGATGATTCTACTTTATAGTAGACAACACAGAGCACTGGTTCTGCAAAATAATATAAATAATATCAAATTATATTGTTTTGATTTGCTTGTTGTTTTATGAAATACTGTCATCTTCTGAAAATGATTTAAAACATGTTTTACTTAATAAGAAGTTATTTACTTCTTTTTTTTTTAACATACATGAGCTTTGAAAGAAGAATTTAAGATGACTAAGATGATTTTTTCCACGTTTAAAAGAAAATGATTTTAAACAAAGTTCCACAGTCCAGTGTTTGGTTTGCAGCTGACGACAACTGTTGACAGCTTATACTTAGTATGATGGAAAATTTAACACATCTATTTGCATGGAACAATGTTTTGCATCGTTCAATCATCAATCATTGTCTGCTCTTCTTCATGTTGACTAAGGATTGGAATTATTTTTAATCTGTTTCTTTTAAGATTTTAGCAGAACCTGCTTAAATATTGCACACTGACACAAGTGTCTTTGAATGAGGAAACACAGGCAGCAGCTGAGAGACTGGGATCTTCTGCTGCAAAAAGTGTTTTTTTGATTTTCATTGACCATCAAAGCAAGTAGTCAGAGCTAACATTTGTTTCAAATTATAAAACAAACAAATTTTAAAATCACGTACTGTCCAGTTCTCATTCCATGCCCACCAAACTTAATGTAACTACCAATTTCAGTTTAAAAAAAAAACAACACAGGTCGCTCTTAGATTAAGAGAAATGTATTAGAAAAACAAGGATTATCCAGACTGAAGGTGGGGCTAGAGCTGTGTTCTTCAAAATATGGTTCTTATGTCTGGCTGAAGAAACCTGGCATTATTTCTAAAGTATGTTGTCCAAACCACGTCAGTTCTTAAAGATATTGGAACGTATCTTATCTTGCACCGATTTCTCTTTAGGAGAAGGAGAGTGAAATGATCTGTTGTCTTTGGACTCTGTGTAAACACCACCAGGGTAACCACAAATATCAGGGGCCTTACTTTGAGTGTTGAAGTTTTAAATGTTTAATGCTCTTAATAAATGTTTAGATTTCAATAAGTACAAATGAAGCACAGCAGAGGCTCATCAGGAAGACTTTCACATACTCATCGCTGCAGTCATCTTCAAGTCGCTCAACAGTGCCATCGGATCCAAGATCTCTTCTAGCTGTCTAGACCGCTACTCTATTCCCCAAAATATCATCATCTCCTCCCACTCTCCTTCCCTTTCTCTCACTCCGTCCCTGCCAGTTGCTTCAGAGCCTGATATTTTTCAAGGTTTCTGCCTCAGAAGGAAATGTATTACCCACCGTTTTTCTTGTGATTAGCTGGAGCCTGTTTTTCTCTGCCTTAAATAACTCAAGTTAACTCCATTCTTTTTCTTCTTTTTCTTTTGGTTGCTCCCTTCAGGGGTCGCCCCAGAGAATCAACCTCCTCCATCTAACCCTTTTCTCTGTATCAACCTCTCCCACCAACCAACTTCATGTCCTCTTTCACTACATCCATACACCATCTTTTTGGTCTTTAAGTTAAATCCATTACGATTGATAATTATTACAAAGATGCAGTAAACTCACTCCCGCCAGTGTCAAGACCTGATCAAGGTAACTTATATCAAAATTCTAAACTGTGTCCACTTGCTCCTGGTTAAAATGTTAAGGTTACTAAGAAAGTAATTATTTTTAGAATATATCAATACATTTAAATGGTTGATTGTTTGGTGTCATTTTGTGTTTGAATATATGCAAAATAAACCAGAGTGTAATGTAAGTTCATTTATTTACAATTTTTTTTTTTTACAGACATCTTATTAAAGTAAGAGTAGAAAAGAAGAGAGGGAGGAGAGAAAAAGAAGTTGAAGTGATGCTAGTGCTACATCATATGCTATGAACTTCATCTACAAAAGAGATGATTAGTTGTATTGTTTAGCACAGTTAACATACACTTGTACATTATGGAATAGTAAAAGTGTTCTTATGGTCTAAGATTAAACATTTATTTATGATCAGTTGGACAGAGAAGCAAAGGATGAGATTGGGTACAGGCGGCATGAGAGGATGCAGAGAGAATTATTTTAATTTTGCAGGATCTATATGGCTGTTTAAAAGTTTAGCTTTTACTGCATCACAGATTATTTCGTAGGAAAATTTGCAAGAATTTTCATGTGTTTTGTGTTCCCTCGTAGAAAAGGTTTTAGTGGTGCTCCCCCAGGGATGTGCATGATTTGCCGACTCTACTACGAGGCCAGTTTATAGAGTGTTTTCATGACCGCAATCTGCAAAGGGAACTCAAGCTGGTGGTGCGACAAGATGGCAACTGTACTGTTCTTAAAATAAGGGCTATTTGTTAGGAACGGGATTGACAATCTAAGGAGCTGAGACGTAGGGCTTTGAAAGTCCCCTCTTTCAAGGTTACGCAGAGGACAGGATAAACGTAAGCCAGGTATTGTTCCAAGCTATAAAAAATAAATAGGCAGCATATTCCGGCGTACCAGGCTCATTTTAGTGATTCCACACATCAAGAACTTTTTATTGGAAAGATAGATGTAGCACACAATTGACCTAAAGGCAGACAGAGTTACATTTAAAATAATCGGTTGGAAAATGCAAAATAGTTTAATATGCTCCCATTACAAACACAAAGATTGTTTCAAAAGACTTTTCACAAGTGAGGCTGTTCTAACAAGGTTGTTTATTCGCAGTGGCGGTGCATTTCACACCTATGTCTTCACTGGTGTCCTACATGAACTAATCCACCTCTTAATGCCATCATTATGACTCTACGGCTTTAGAAACCATCAATATTACACAGAAATGCAGTATAACAGGGCGTTGCATCACAGCAAGGTATCTCATGTAGCAAGAAAGAATGTCATTACTAAAGCAAGAAACCCAATTAGGACAATTTAACAAGTCTCGTTTCACTGTAGCCACAGTTAAACATTGTTAAAATGATCATGATCATAAAGAATGCCTTTCGGACTTTTTGACTTAGTTCTCGTTCAGCCTTTTTTCCAGGTCTGGGACGCTTCAGAGTCCAGAGAACATCAAGACTGCCAGAAGCGATTGAAGACCAGTTTTAAGACAGAATTGAACAATAAAGCCAAAAATGAGTGACCTGAGAAATAACAATGAACGTACAATACTAATTAACCAGACCAATAAAACACTGATGTGTCTCATCATGATTCCTTGCCTCTGTTTCAGACTGATGTAGATGACAGGATGAACCACAGCCAGATATTGACCCAAGCAAGTATGGAAATTCAGAAATATTCCATGACTAAATGTATAATGGTTACATATTTTAAGATATTTTTATATTTTTAATAGTTGACAAAAGTGAGCACTGATCCCAGAATACTCAGCATGTTTATGAGGGTCATGTGGAGGGTGAGGTAGTCCGAGTGAGGCATTCTGGAAGTAGAGCGTTGAACTCTCCACTGAAGGTAAAACTGGTAGAGGATGAAGACGAAGAGAGGGAATTGTAAGAAAATCATGTTGTTGTAGGAATAATGTAATGTCTGTGTTAATATACATGGTGTATAAATATGTGTTAACATACCTGGCATATAAAATAAGCTTTGAAGGACAGAAAAAAGATGATTTTTCCACCAGTTTACAAGAAAATGTTTTAAACAAAGTTCCTTGTTATCATGACAGAGAGTCCAGTGTTCAGCTGATGACAACTGTTGACAGCTTTTGATTCGTTTGATGGACGAGTCAATACATCTATTTGCATGTTATCATGTTTTGCATCGTCCAATCAGAACACAGTAAATTGAGTCATTTTGCATTGAGTAGTTTTTGGATGTAAATCATGTCTTTCAAAACTAAATTAAACATCAAACTTTAAAAAATGTATCTCTTTTAATGCTTTTATTGATATTTAACTAAAAATAATAAAGGTAAAAAAGAAGGTTATGAATGATTGACAATCAAGTCTGTCCTTCTAATTCAGTAATGGATAATTCCTTTGTAGTGATTAACTTACATTTCTATCCATTTTAATTACGTAAATTGTACTTTACCTCACCTGTTCATATGAATTGGGTTAATTATTGTAGATTTTAAAAAATGATACAGGAGTTCATTGTAGTTGTCTTGAGGCGGGTCAGAAGGTTTGCTCCATTTTAAACCGCTGGAATAAACATGTGTCTGAACACTTGAAAAAGTGGCAGACAAAATTCAAGTAGATAAAGTCAAGATATTATACAAATACCTTCTCTAAATGTGAAAATGCTTGTGGGAAAGTTCTTCTCAAAATATTAACAAAATGTGAATTCACATTACGATGCACAATGAAGTGCATTAAGAGACTCAAACAACCTGGAGCAACATGTAATATCCAGTATCTGTCAGTGTTTAATTTTTTTACTTTTTACATTTTTTAACTTCTTTGTTTAAAAGCCAAAATTCAGTTTTAAAAGCTGCAGGTCTCTGGTGTGTCCTTTTTTTAATCATTGCTGCCACAGCATTTTATACACACATTATAAAAATATAAACCATAACATAACTTTGAATTAAAATAAAATGTTATTTCAAAGGTTTAATGATGTCACTGGCAGCTGATGACATCTCCAACACTGGCATCATAAGTTTCTGACGCTGACTCTATTGACAAATTTTACTGAACAATTAATAATAATATTTGCATTTTCTATTTGTGTTGGTTAAATTAACAAAAGTAGTCCCTAATCTAATTAGGTTTTGGATTTGCATGCAAATCCATATTTTCCACAATTTTTCACATTCAAATGTGTATTTTTAAGATCTGCCTCTGTGGTTGATGTTTGATGGGAGCTCTCATCAATCAAACACACATTTCTTAACAAAGACTTTTTGTTCACGAGGCTAACACTTTAATACTTGTTATCCTGGTACTCTTGTCTGATATCTTGAATTTCTCTGACCCTGTTGAGCTTTTATTTTGTGTGTTTGAATATATATTTTTGTGGGCTTGATTTTTCTGGTTTGATGATTCTTTATTCCCTTTCATTCTTACTTTTTTTGCTGCCTGTTTGGACATTTTAAGCGAAATATACGTAATCTGTTGAAAATAAAAAATAGACACTTTAGATTTCAAAAAAAATATTGCCAATACCTATATGATTGCTCACAATATATAGAAAAAAAGGATATTTGTTAATTAAAATGTACTCCTGGAGGATTAAAAAATGTTTTTGAAATAGAAATGTGTATAAGGGATAAATAGAAGAAAGAAATGTAATGATTATTTTTTAGCTTTGCATTCTCCACTGAAGGTAAAACTGGTAAAGGATGAAGACGAAGAGAGAAAATGGTAAGACATTTACCAAGTTGTAGGAGAGAAAAACATAGATAACATACTCAACTTTCATGCGGTCCAGGTTGGTGGGACTTGAACCATTCATTCTGAAAAATAATAAAAATAATATCAAATGATTTTTTTTTGATTTGCTTGTTAAATTAAGATATACTAACATCTTGCGAAAATTATTTAACACTAGAAGTCCCAGAGAGCAGCCATTTGTCTTTTCAACCTATTAACCCCAAAGGCTGGATGATTGGCTGGAAACCCCCTGTGGACATTACTTTTGTTATGTTATAGCTGGCTCAGACAGTACTCTTTGAGAAACCCTATCACCTAACCAATTGCATGATATCCAAAAGTTAAGGTTAAGTTGGGAGAATTAACTGTTGACCTTCTACTCGATGGTGACTAAGATACATTGGGGGGTTTTTTCTCACTTGCAGCAAGTTGACAAATGCTGTCCCTGGTTACAGATGTTTTCTGCCAATGGCCTAGATATCCATTATCTGGAATATGTTGCTAAGCAGCATGACTCTAAGTGACAACTTACCTCTGCCAAGAATAGAAGAGTCTTTGGATGCACTCTCCAGGCCCCAGTAATTCTTAAAAGGAGAAAATGAAGACTGCACTTCATATCAACTTGAGTTCAAGAGTTTAAACTGCATTATTTGGTTGATGTTGTTATATTTTCCTCTACAGTTGATGAGATGGTTCCTGTGGCGCTTTCAGAAGGAAGGGTTAAAAGAAAAGCTGTAAAAGTGAAAATTCATGTGCAACATGTGCAAGATCTAGGGCATGTGGTCTGTGTTCCCGGTGTCTCTATCGACTCATAGAAAACCACAGCTGTTACCGATTGGCTACATCCATGTTCCGTATACAAACTCAGGTACTTTCTCGGGCCACCAGCTACTATCTGCGTAATGTAGATAGATTTTTCTTTGTTCTGAACAAAGTAGACATGGACAGAGAATGCTCTATCTTGTTCCACTTTCCTTAAACTTGTTCTGTAGCGGAAACAAACAGATAGTCAAAAACCTAACCAACACTAACCCTAAATTAACCTTTCAAAAGTCATCTAATATTGCATAATCACATATCAATTCTTAAGACGCCAATGGCTATTCTATTTGACGAATCAGCAAGTAGTAGCTCTCAGCTAAAGATTGGTAGTTTTTCAAACACTAATGGAGCCATATTTAGGTTGCTTTGGTGAATTTAGTTGTTTCAGCAATTTTGTGTTTTATTTTGTGAATAGTTTTTTCTTTTTATATCTGATATCATTTTAAAAGAAACCTGCACGTAAACTTTGTGGAAAGCATCCACAAAAAGATCAAGATCATGAAGAATTGCTTTGGCTTTTTTGACAGGATAAACTTCAGCCAGGTATTGGTCCAAGCTAAAAAAAAAATTAAGCAGCGTATTGCAGCGTACCAGGGTCATTTTAGTGATACCACACATTTTTTTTTATTGGAAATACAGATGAAGCGACACATATTAACCTAAAGGCAGAAAAAGTACATTTAAAATAATCGGTTGTAAAATGCAATAGTTTAAAATGCTTCAAGAATAGACACCCTTTTTTTTCCAACCACAAACACAAAGATTGTTTCAAAATAAGTTTAACAGTGAGGCCGTTTTAACAAGGTTGTATTTCATCTGACCATTAGAAATAAAACTATATCTAGTCATTAAAAACACAACATTATAAACACGACAGTTCATGTTTATTAGAAATAAGAAGAAAAACAACGCAGAAGGAGACTTTAAATCATTTAAACCAAAACATATCAAAACATCATATTCAGCGGTTGAAGAATAAAATACAGAAATATAATCAAATACTGAGTAAACATCAAATCATTCAATTGAAAGGGGTTCAAGCATCTTATCTCAGTACGCTGCAAATTTGAAGTAAGAATTCAGATAGAAAAGAATATATGTAGAAATGGAAACGTTCTTATTACACACGGACTGAAAAACATCTTCCCTCTACCAAAGTACTACTTCAGTCTATGGATTATGTTCCTTGACGAATCATTGATCAGGTTTTAAGAGTTTGAATAAAAACATGACGGGTAAGATCAAGTTAGAGGGGATGGTGGACCAAAAACACAATATTATCAGAAAACAAAATTTTAATAATTTTAAAGTTGACAAGAGACCTAAAATAAACTTTATGTACAACATTATCAAAATGTCAAAAACTGGTAGAGGATGAAGGCGAAGAGAGGAAATTGTAAGACATTCACGATGTTGTAGGAAAGAAACGCGTTGATGAAAGATTCAACTTTCATGCAGTCAAGGTTGGGGGGACTTGAACCATTCATTTCTGCAAATAGAATATTGATAAATTGTATCAAATGATATTCTTTTAATTTGCTTGTTAAATTTAAAAACAAGTTGTGAATAAAAGATTTCTCAAACAAAATGTTACAAGAGATTAAACTTGAACCATTCATTCCTGCAATGAAACAGATCTTTTAAATATTAGAAATCATATCAAATGTTTTTTTTTTTTTTTTTTTAAAGCTTTAACTATGCCATTTAGTAAGGGTAAAAAGAAAAATCAAAAAAGACGAAAGAGACAAGATTCTCTAATTCAAAATGTACTACTATTTAATAAATATAAAGATAATAAGTATTTATAGTTCACATTTTTGATTTGCAACCTTACTTTCCTGGAATAATGTGTTTGTTAATATACCTGGTGAATAAATGTGTGTCAACATACCTGGGATTTAAGAGAGTCACAAAAAACTTTCAAGGTCAGAAAAAATATATATTTTCCACAATTTTACAAGAAAATGGTTCAAACAAAGTTCCTTATTATCATGACAGAGTGTCGAGTGTTTGGTTGCAGCTGATGACAACAGCTTTTTATTTGTTTGATGGCCGATTAAACAAATCTTTTTTGCATGTTATCATGTTTTGCGTCCAATCAGAACACAGTAAATTATTTCATTTTGCATTGAGTAGATTTTGGATTTGTTTGTGAATCATACCTTTAAAAAAAAAAAACAACATAAAAGCAATATATATATATATATATGTATATACATATCTGAGAACTACCAGGTTGACCCCCCACCTATTCAGCAATGCTCAGGTGCCTATCTTTCAAAGACAGCATTTGGATGTGATGCTGAGCAAGTACACTCAGCTTCTTTGGACTGAACCAGGCCAGTTCTGAGTGGACCCTGCTCTTTTAAAATGCTGGATGATCTTGTTCACTGTGCTGCAGCTCAGTTTCAGGGTGTTGGCAATATTCTTATTGGCTTGACCATCTTAATGTAGCACAACAATTCCATTATTAAGATCCTGAGAGTGTTTTTGACCATGGGGTGCCATATTGGAACTTTCAGTGACCACTATGACAGAGTGTGAGAGTGTACTACAAAATTGAACGCACCTGCTCCTTAAGCACACCTGTGACCTAGTAAGTCATATGACAAATTTCCTTTCTCTTTATCATTTTAATCATATTAAAATATGTCAAAATAAATGCCTGTATAATTGAGAAGTATCACAATGCATATTTGTAAATTAAACTTTACAAGGCTTCTTTATAAGATAGGGGATAGTTAGAAAAGTTTTCTGATTCTGAATATATGTTCGTTACTGTAGATTCTGTAAATAAATGTAAAAAAGAAAGATGATTGATTAACAGTGGGACTCAGTGATAGGTTGAGTTTGAAGTCATGAAAAAAGAGGAGTTCACCCCCAACAAAGCAAACCCGTATCAGACCAACTTCTTTTAAAATGGGTGTGTCGTTGAAAGCTAAGCTGACAGTGAAGTGAATGTCATACACATACATTACACATACATAAGTACCTCGGTGTGTGGCTGGACAGTAAAATGGACTGGTCCTGCAACACGGACCATATTTATACGAAAGTTCAGAGCAGACTGTACTTTCTGAGGAGGCCCCGATCATTTAACATCTGCAAGAAGCTCCTCTGCATCTTCTACCAGTCTGCAGTGTCCTGTTCTATGCTGTGCTGTGTTGGGGTGGGAATGTGTCTAAGGAGTGTAAACAGGTTGGACAGATTGATCAGAAAGGCTGGCTCTGTGGTTTGAATGAAGCTGGACTCACTGGTGACAGTTGCTGAGAGGACATCAATTGCTACCTAACCTAACCTACTTGATGTGACTGCAAGTTTTTTTAGAAGTACAATATTAAATTAAAATATTTTTTTAATATATAGAATCTTTATATGTTTATACATCAATTGAATGATGTTACTGTTATTTAATTTCTCTCTTAGTTTGTGTGGTGAGGTCTACTCTGCCATGTCATTGAACATGACTCTGGGTGCTCATCATGACTCCTTGTCCGATACAACTGACAAGAAATGAACCCATTTCTGACATAGTTATGAAGGTAAATAAGGTGCAAAACGGATTTGATATCACAGAGGAAGGTGCCCATGTGTTTGAGTAAGTGTTAATATGAATATGAAGTCACAATAAAATGTGTTTAAGGATTCAAAATCATTTTAAATAAGATTTAAATACTTTAAAGTAGTTAAAGAATTTAATTTTACATACTTGATGATTTCG
Organism: Callionymus lyra; assembly: GCF_982586985.1. Classification (NCBI taxonomy): domain Eukaryota; kingdom Metazoa; phylum Chordata; class Actinopteri; order Syngnathiformes; family Callionymidae; genus Callionymus; species Callionymus lyra. The sequence goes on from NC_141821.1 coordinate 29,444,288, forward strand.
TTCCTGATAATGAGAAAATAACAGCTGCAACAGCTACGCTCTTGCTCCTCTTTGAATGAGATTTTAGGAGTAAAATGAACTTGTGCCCTTGTAGGGCTGTGAGGCTCTGGCTAGGAGGGTAATTAGGCCCCGCCTTGTTCTTTACGCTGCAGACGTACTTGAAGCAAATCTTTGAATTAAGGTATTATATAAATGATAAAATTTTATGTTCAATATAAACAAATCTAGCTACTAACCATTGTTATGTTCTGTGATACTGAACCCAAGAGCAGACAGAGGCGAAGTTCCAGAGAGTACAAAAAGGGGTTTATTGGATGAAGGGGAAGCAGGTAGTTGAAGGGGAAGCCGGAGGGAGAGCGAGATCGGTGAGCTGGAGTGAGGGATCCGAGTTACTGCAGGCAGAGGAACAAAAGTTAGATGAGGTCCGAAAAAACAACAAGAGACTTGAGTACGAGAACGAGGTAACAAATAAACTGAGCCAGTCACGTATAGTTACCACGGTAGAGTGAAGTACAATCTGGCGCCGACTGCGGGGAATCCAAGGGTTTATGAAGGGGGATCAGGAACAGGTGAACAGAGAGAGCTGACGGAGACTGGCTTAAGGCGAGAGACATGGAAGGTGGGGTGAACGCGCATGGCTGGAGGCAGCTTGAGTGTGACAGCTGAGGGGTTGACGATGGAAACAATGGGGAAGGGACCAACAAAACGAGGGGTTAGCTTCTTGGAGCCAGTCTTTAAGGGCAGATCCTTTGAGGACAGCCACACCTGTTGGCCCACCCGATAGGCAGGAGCGGGAGCCCGGTGGCGGTCGGCAATGCGCCGGTTCTGCTCGGCGGAGCGGAGCGTGCGACCCTCCACATCTTGCGGCAACGGCGGAGATGGTGTTGAACGGAGGGGACGGAGATATCCTCCTCGGCGGGAAACAAGGGTGGCTGGTACCCCAGGGAACACTCGAATGGGGACATGCCGGTGGCAGCGCAGGACATGGAATTGTGGGCATACTCAATCCAAGAGAGATGTTCGCTCCATGCAGAGGGGTTGCGCGCAGTTACACAACGAAGTGCGGTCCCTAGGTCCTGATTAGCTCTCAGCCTGCCCATTCGTCTGAGGTTGGAATCCTGAAGACAGGCTGACAGAGGCTCCAAGTGCTCGGCAGAAAGCCTTCCAAACTTGGGAGATGAATTGAGGACCACGGTCGGAGACAAGGTCAGGGGGAATCCCGTGGAGGCGGACGACATGCTGCACAAGCAGCCGGGCAGTCTCTGTGGCAGTGGGGAGCTTGGGGAGGGCAATGAAGTGAACTGCCTTCGAAAATCTGTCCACCACCGTGAGTATCACCGTGTGGCCCCTAGAGGGAGGAAGACCGGTCACAAAGTCCAGACCGATGTGAGACCAGGGCCGACCAGGAACGGGAAGGGGACGTAGCAGACCAGCAGGAGCTTGATGGGAGGACTTGGTCCGAGCACAAACCGTGCAGGCGAGCACGAATGCCCGAGTGTCAGCGTCCATCGCTGGCCACCAAAAGTACCTCTTCAGGAGGGACAGGGTGCGGACCACGCCAGGGTGACAGGCAAAGCGCGATGTGTGGACCCACACCAGAACTTGGGAGCGAACCGCACTGGGGACGAAGAGACGGTTAGGAGGACCGTTACCCGGATCCGGTTCGGTGACTGGGGCCTCCCGGATGAGAGACTCGATCCCCCAGGTGACGGCAGCGATCCTGAGGCAAGAGGGGGATAGGATAGTGTCAGGGGAAGCCGGTGCGTCCACAGGGTTGAACTGACGAGAGAGGGCGTCAGGCTTGACGTTACGGGAGCCCTGGCGTAAGGAGATAAGGCGTTTGGCGGCGTCCCCTCCCTCCACGGGGTGATCAAAAACCTTCCTCATTTCCACAACAAAAAGATCAAAATTATCCCTGACTGGAGAATCACTGTCCCATACTGCTGAGGCCCACGGTAAGGCATTACCCTTAAGTGACCCCATAATGTAAGCTATCTTAGCCTTCTCAGTGGGGTAGGTGAGGGGTTGTTGACTGAAAACTAGGGAACACTGGATCAAAAAGGCCCTGCACGTACCCATGTCCCCAGCGTAGCGTTCGGGCGCAGGAATGAGAGGCTCCCGGGCTCGTGGCAGGTGTGTTGGGGAAGTGGGGGCCGGCGGAGGAGTCGTAGGCAGTGGGGGTTCCGGTGTGTGGGGAACCAATGCGTCCAGTTGTGGGGCCATCAGAGTGACTTGGGTGGCGATGTTCTTGAATGCTTCCATAGCGTCCCGGAGGGCTTGGCTGTGCTCAGCAATCTTAGTGCCTTGAGCGGCGAGAGCTCCGTGGACTTTGGCCATGTCCGCTGGGTCCATCTAGGCCAGATCGTTCTGTTATGTTCTGTGATGCTGAACCCAAGAGCAGACAGAGGCGAAGTTCCAGAGAGTACAAAAAGGGGTTTATTGGATGAAGGGGAAGCAGGTAGTTGAAGGGGAAGCCGGAGGGAGAGCGAGATCGGCGAGCTGGAGTGAGGGATCAGAGTTACTGCAGGCAGAGGAACAAAAGTTAGATGAGGTCCGAAAAAACAACAAGAGACTCGAGTACGAGAACGAGGTAACAAATAAACTTAGCCAGTCACGTATAGTTACCACGGTAGAGTGAAGTACGATCTGGCGCCGACCGCGGGGAATCCAAGGGTTTATGAAGGGGGATCAGGAACAGGTGAGTGTGATTGGTGATGAGGACCAGGTGTGAGGTGAGACGACAGGAGGAGTGGCAGACCAGGGGGAGGGGAACACAGCAGGCTGCTGTGACCACAACAACCATGAGTAGATCACTTCACTAAAGTTGGCTCGATATTGGCAGATCTTTGCGCGTTAACAATAAAGAAACGATAACTTGTTGAAATACAAATCGCTTTCTAATCTGAGCTACTTGCTGTATTGACCATTGGCACGTTCGAACCAAAATCCTCCGTCGTAACTACACAGATCTCTATGCAGACAGCAAGTGACAGACGTTTAATAGACCGTCCTCCAATAGATTTAAAGTGAAAAAGGGGAGACTTCTTTTGATATGTGTCTTTGTAATCTAATAAAACAAATGTTTATTTAAAAAGTAAATTACATTAAACAGAATAGAAAATAATATATAAGTAAATGGACACAAATATCTTTCAGTCTATGTCAAAACTAAAGAAAATGCCTTGTCCCAACTGGTGCTAAGTAAATAAGTAAGAATATGATTATTGATCTTCAGAGGGATCAATAAAGTTGTTCTAATTGTAATTATTCGTAAAGTGCCTTTCACAGACGCTTAAACAATATGTAACTTTAATTTAATTATTCTTTTCATTCTAATACCTGAACAACTGTTTTTCCACAAGCAGTTTTCAGTAGAAGGACTTAATACAAATATATGTAGAAGTGGATTTTTTTTCCCTTTTCCAATTGCTGTTCTGGCCAGAGACAACAACTTTTCCAAACTCAAGCACTACATCAGACTGTTGATTACATCTGGACTTTTTATTTCTCAGGATTTCAGAGCTTTGAGCAAATAAATGACAGGCACAATTAGGTTGTTGAGGTAGTCCGAGCGTGGCACTATCCACTGAAGGTAAAACTGGTAGAGGATAAAGACGAAGAGAGGGAATTGTAAGACAATCACATTGTTATAACATATATAACATTCTCAACTTTCATGCAGTCCAGGTTGGTGGGACTTGAACCGTTCATTCAGCAAAAAAATAAAAATAATATCAAATGATATTGTTTTGATTTGCTTGTAGTTTTAAGAAATACTGTCATCTTCTGAAAATGGTTTAAAACATGTTTTACTTAATGAGAAGTTATTTACTTTTTTCTTAACATATCTGAGTTAAGAAGAAGAAGTTTGAACTTAGATGATTTTTTTTACAAGTTTAAAAGAAAATTATTTTAAACAAAGTTCCAGAGTCCAGTGTTTGGTTTGCAGCTGACGCAAACTGTTGACAGCTTATACTTAGTATGATGGAAAATCTTCTGCTGCAAAAAAACAGTTTTTTGGTTTCATTGACTATCAAAGCAAGTAGTCAGAGCTAACATTTATTTCAAATTATAAAACAAACACATTTTAAAATCACACACTGTCCAGTTCTCATTCCTTGCCCAGCAAACTTAATGTAACTACCACTTTCTGTTAAAAACAAAACCCAACACAGGTCGCTCTCATTGAGAGAAATGCATTCGAAAAACAAGGCTTATCGAGACTTACATATGGTTCATATGTCTGGCTGAAGAAACCTGGCATTATTTCTATTTCTAAAATTGTTTTTTTTCCAATAGCCAATACATACAGCATTTTTTTTATAAAAAATAAAAATAAATCAAAATAAAATAAGAACAAGAACATAAAGATAAATAACAAGATGACACAATCTAAGTCTAAAGATAAAGACAAAGAACATAGATCAAAGAAAAACAACAAAGACAAAGGATACAAAGACTAACATAGAACAGAACATCCAGATACTTTCACTCCACTCCTGCCCCCGAACTCAGAATTGTACAATTTAATAACCCGAGGAATGAATGAGTCCTTGAGTCTATTTGTTTTGCACCTGGGAAGGAGCATTCGTGCACTCATTCTGCTTTTCTGCTCACTGATGAAAGTGCTGAGAAGATGACTGTCATCGTCCATGATGGACAGTAGTTTGTTCAATGATCTCCTATCAGCAACTGTCACCAGTGAGTCCAGCTTCATTCCAACCACAGAGCCAGCCCTCCTGATCAACCTGTCCAACCTGTTGACACTCCTCTTGGATACATTTCCACCCCAACACACCACAGCATAGAACAGGACACTGGCCACCACAGACTGGTAGAACATGCAGAGGAGCTTCTTGCAGATGTTAAATGATCGAAGCCTCCTCAGAAAGTACAATCTACTCTGAACTTTCTTATATACATGGTCTGTGTTGCTGGACCAGTCCAGTTTACTGTCCAGCTATACGCCGAGGTACTTATAGCTGTCAACTATCTCCACCTCGTCGCCTCTGATGGACACTGGACGTGGCTTTGTCCTGGACCTCCCGAAGTCCAAGACCAGCTCCTTGGTCTTTGAGGTGTTCAGCTGCAAGTGGTTCCTCTCACTCCAGTCCAAAAAGTCACGTATCAGACTCCTATACTCGTCTTCGCTGTTGTCCCTGATGCATCCAACAATGACAGTGTCGTCAGAATACTTCTGGACGAGACTCAGCTCTGAGTTGTAGCAGAAGTCTGAAGTGTAGATAGTGAAGAGGAGAGGGGCCAGTACTGTCCCCTGAGGTGCTCCTGTACTGCACACCACAGTGTCAGACGTGATGTCCTTCAGCCTGACATACTGTGGTCGATCAGTAAGATAATCTGTAATCCAGGAGACCAGACCAGGGTCCACATGCATCTGTGTCAATTTGTCCTTCAGCAGAGTGGGCTGGATAGTGTTGAAGGCACTAGAAAAGTCCAGGAACAGAATCCTCACTGAACCGCTTCCTTTATCCAGGTGGGAGTAGGTCCGATGCAGGAGGTGAAGGCTGGCATCTTCCACACCAACTGCTGGCCGGTAGGCAAACTGCAGGGGGTCTTGCGCATGCTGGACTTGTGGCCTAAGATGTTTGAGGACCAGCCGCTCCAGTGTCTTCATCAGCTGCGAAGTCAGTGCCACCGGTCTGTAATCGTTCAACACTCTCGGTCTGATCTGTTTTGGGACTGGAACAATACAGGAAGTCTTCCACAGAGTTGTTACTTTCCCCAGCCGTAGACTGAAGTTGAAGACATGCTGGAGTGGCTCTGCTAGTTCAGCAGCGCAGGTCTTTAGCAGTCGAGCAGACACCTTATCAGGACAGGCAGCCTTCCCTGGACGAATCCTCCGACGTACACCCTGTACCTGGAGTGAGGTGAAGCTGGGAAGTGGTTGTGTGGAGCTGGGGGGGGGGGGGCACAAGAAGGTGGGGCAGGTCCTGAGGCGGGCAGCAGTGAGGGTGAGGTGACCTGCTCAAACCTGTTGAAAAAGTTGTTTAGTCCATTTGCCTCCTCCACCGTGTCCACTGCAGTCAGAGAGGCCTTGGTCTTGTGTCAAGTGATGGTTTTAAAACCATCCCAGACCTCTCTTATTTCTTCTCAGCTCAGCTTCTCCTCCAACCTCCTCCTGTAGGTGTCCTTTGCCTCCCTCAAGCATCGCTTCACCTCCTGCTGAGCCGATCTCATGGCGTCCCTGTCCCTGCTCCTGAAAGCCACTTTCTTCCTGTTAAGGACATCCTTGACCTCCTTTGTTACCCACGGTTTATTATTAGGGTAACAGCAGACAGTCTTAGTAGGGGCGGCAACATCCAAGCAGAAATTTAAATAATCCGTTAGACAGTGTGTCTGTCCCTCGATGTCCTCACCATGAGACCTCAGCAGCACATCCATTCAAAGCAGTCTCTGACGGCGTCCTCCACAGCTGGTGTCCACTTTCTGATTGTCTTAGTGGTCACAGTCAGTCTCTGCACCAGAGGAATGTACTGTGACTGAAGGTGGACCAGGTTATGATCGGACCTTCCATGTGGAGGAAGAGGCTCTGTACGCGTCCTTCAAGTTGGAATAAAGAAGGTAAATTGTCCTGTTATTCCTGGTGGGACAATCCACGGCCTGATGGAAAGTAGGCAGAGTAGAGTCCAGGTTGGCATGATTTAAGTCTCCAGAGATGATGATAAACGCGTCAGGATGTTGATTCTGAAGTCCAGCTGTCATTGTGTGGATCTTCTCACAGGCAGTGATCACGTGACTGAACTCACGCGGTAGATAATATGGACGCATGCTGACAGCCAACAGTTCTAAATCTTGACAACACAAGACTTTCTTCACAGTAACGTGTCCCGGGCTACACCAGTGTTTATTCATCTCCTCCCACTCTCCTTCACTTTTCTCTCACGCAGTCCCTGCCAGTTGCCAGTCCCTGATATTTTTCAAGGTTTCTGCCTGAGAAGGAAATGTATTACCCACCGTTTTTCTTGTGATTAGCTGGGACCTGTTTTTCTCTGCCTTCTATTTTAGCGTTGGATAAACCATAAATAACTCAAGTTAACTCGATTCTTCTTCTTTTTCTTTCGGTTGCTCCCTTCAGGGGTCTCAAGACCCCATCAAGGTAACATTTATCAAAATTCTAAACTGTGTCCACTTGCTCCTGGTTAAAATGTTAATGTAACTGAGAAAAATATTATTTTTAGACTATATCAATACATTTAAATGGTTCATTGTTTGGTGTCATTTTGTGTTTGAATAAATGCAAAATAAACCAGAGTGTAATGTTAGTTCAGTTTTTTTCCCCAAAAATTGTACAGACATCTTAGAAAAGTAATAGTAGAAAACGAGAGAGGGAGGAGCGAAGAAGAAGGTGAAGTGATGCTAGTGCTACATGATATGCTATGAACTTCATCCTGCCAATTTAGTGTAAACTAAATGAAGTCAATTATGTAAAGACAAGGTTGCTTCGCACATTTTTTTTCCTATTTGATATTATCCATTTACTTCAGCAATAGACGTTTAAACCAAATAAGAGGAATAATAATAATAATTCAACTTGGAATATTTTTGTAAGTAAGTAAGTAAGTAATATTTATTTATATAGCGCTTTTCCAGACCAGGGTCACAAAGCGCTTTAACAATCAAAACAATACTAAAAAAAAAGTATATACTTTAAAGATCAAGATAATACTGAGAACAACACAGGAGTTCCAGAAAATCAAGGAAAAGCCTGAACAAATAGAAACGTCTTAAGATGTTTCTTAAAGGAGTAGGTAGACTCCATCAAGCGTAAAGAGAGAGGAAGATTGTTCCAAAGCTTAGGAGCAACAGCCTGGAAGGATTTCTCTCCTCTGGTCCTGAGCCGTGTGCGTGAAACCATAAGTAGATTCTGATCCACAGACCTCAGAGCCCGAGCTGGGGTGTAAGGCTGGATCAGATCAGTGATGTTGTCATATAATTAATGTCAAATTTAAGAGAGTCAATACCAAGAGTATTATGATTAATTAAATGATTTGACGATAGATTGGAATATAAAGTATGTCCCTCAGGGGGAGGACTTAGCTGGATAATAAGTTTGTTACATGTTTGGTGATTCTTGTTGCACGTTTCTGCAGATCAACACTGCTGAAGGGGGCTCTGTCCAGATTGCATTCAATTAGTTAAAATTGTTCATGTAGAAAACAGCTAGAGAATAAGGTACGACTGTGTTTGACTATCTCTCTGACTTAGGTAGTAAATAGGAAGAGGTTAATTTTAGTCTTCATGAAGGAGTATGAGTAAATTTTGAATATCAACTATGATCTAAAGATGTATTGTTTCTCATTTGTCCAAAGAATGCGATTCTGTTCATCTCTTTCCTATGTTGCAGGACTAGCTCAATGATGCACTGTTGACGGGGGAGTACGTCAAAAACACCTCACATGAAGAGCCGAAATCCAAGTCGCCAAAAACGGGGCTGATGCTTCCTTTTTACCTCGCTAAAGAGGTTTTTCAAAGAAGTGGATACTGGCTTTATATCAATATATATTTTAACAAAATATTTACTTCAATATAGGTTTATTAGATTTTAGTTAGTTAGTGTAAATATGTTTGTTTTGATTATTTGGCATTCAGTTAATTTAATTAGTTTTAATGCATTATTTGGAATAATCTTTTTTTTTCTTTGTTGTTTTTTTTTTTTTTTTCGATTTAAGAGAAAAGCTCATAATGTATAATTGTATTTATTAAATTAATCTGTGTTTCCTCTATTGCTTTCTCAGCGATGTAATCCTTGTGTGTCACTATACGGATGATAGCATGTTTAGTTTATAATAATTATTCATATAAACAAATAATCATTATTTCATGATGCAATCAGGGGGAATGTAAGGAAATGACAACTTTACTGTAACCAATCATCTAGATTTAACACACATTTCAAATTATCACCTGATTAACTGATAATCTTTTATATTTAATTCATATTAAATAATCATTGTCTTGCATTGCATTCACTAACTGTAACAACTCACAGGCCCAGGTCACACAAAAAGCCTTTCACACACAGAGAAAGATTAAACAATCCCAGATTCCCAGCAAGTCTGTGGGAACCTGTTTGAGAACTCACACTGAAAGACAGGCCAGCAAGTCGCTGGGAACAGATTCTCTCTAGAAGACAAAAACCTTTGGTGAATTTCCACAACGACCACGTGCGGCGGCCATCTTAGAATCAAGTGTTTACAGTTACTGACAAATGTCCTACCTACCTACATGTACAATTGACTAGAGGCGTTAACCTGAATATTCTTACTATAAAAGATCCACCATTTTGTGAGATCTTTGCGTTCTGGCATTCGAAGACGTCTGCGATAGATCTCTCTGCTTGCTAGCGCCCGTGTTCACGTAAGTTTGTCTCTGACTTTTGCATAATTCACTAAACAAGCATTTTTCTTAAACTCATCCATGTGTCTGTCCTTCATTTTCCACCACCACGTACGAGACTAGGCAGGGGTCGGTTCACTGGAACACAAAATCCCCACAGTTCCAAGCTATAAAAATAAATAGGCAGCGTATTCCGGCGTACCAGGCTCATTTTAGTGATTCCACAAATCAAGAACTTTTTATTGGAAAGACAGATGAAGCAACACACATTGACCTAAAGGGAGACAAAGTACATTTAAAATAATCAGTTGGAAAATGCAAAATAGTTTAAAATGCTCCGAGAATAGACTCCTTTTTTTTCATGTACAAACACAAATATTGTTTCAAAAGACGTTTCACAAGTGAGGCTGTTCTAACAAGGTTGTTTATTCTTCTGACCATTTGAAATAAAACTAAATTCATATTTATTAGAAATAAGAACCAAAACAACTCAGAAGGAGACTTTAAATCATTTAAACCTAAACATATCAAAACATCATATTAAGCGGTTGAAGAATAAAATACAGAAATATAATCAAATACTGAGTTACACATCAAAACATTCAATTGAAAGGGGTTTAAGCATCTCATCTCAGTGCAAATCAAATCTGAAGTAGGAGTTCAGATAGAAAAGAATATATGTAGAAATGGAAACGTTCTTATTACACAGAGTACAGACTAAAAAACATCCTCCCTCTACTTAAGTACTACATCAGTCTATTGATTATGTTCATTGAGGAATCATTGATCAGGCTTTAAGATTTTGAGTAAAAACATGACGGGCAAGATCAAGTTAGAGGGGATGGTGGACCACAAACACAATATTATCAGTAAACAATATTCCAACATATACTTTGGTTTTAATACTTTTAAAGTTAACAACAGACCTAATAGAAACTTTATGGACAACATTATCAAAATGATCAAGATCATGAAGAACGCCTTTCGCTTTTTTTGACTCAGTCCTAGTTTATCTTTTTTTCCAGGTCTGGGACGCTTCAGAGTCCAGAGAACAACAAGACTGCCAGAAGCGATGGAAGACCACATTAAGGACATAAGGATGAATTGAACAATCAAGCCTAAAATGTGTGACCAGAGAAACAACAATGAGCATACAATACTAAAGAACCAGACCAATAAAACACTGATGTGTCTCATCATGATTCCTTTCCTCTGTTTCAGGCTGATGTAGATGACAGGATGAACCACAGCCAGGTATTGATCCAAGCAAGTAAGAAAATGCATAAATATTCCAGTGTACCAGGTGACTCCCTGTATAATGTTTATGTTTAGGATCTTGTAATAGTTGACAAAAGTGAGGACTGATCCCAGAATACTCAGGATGTTTATGAGGGTCATGTGGAGGGTGAGGTAGTCCGAGTGAGGCATTCTGGAAGTAGAGCGTTGCACTCTCCACTGAAGGTAAAACTGGTAGAGGATGAAGGCGAAGACAGGAAATTGTAAGACATTTACAATGTGGTAGGAAAGAAACGCGTTGATGAAAGATTCAACTTTCATGCAGTCAAGGTTGGGGGGACTTGAACCATTCATTTCTGCAAATAAAATAAATTGTATCAAATGATATTGTTTTAATTTGCTTGTTAAATTAAAAAAAGGCGTGAATAAAAGATTTCTTAAAAAAATGTTCAACATATCAAATGGGTTTGTTTTTCCTAAAAAGCTTAAAATATGCCATTTAGTTAAGGTAAAAAGAAAAATTAAAAAGGAGGAAAGAGACAAGATTCTCCAATTCAAAATGTGCTACTATTTAATAAATATAAAGATAATCTCAGTATTTATAATTCACATTTTTGATTTGCAACATTACTTTCCTGGAATAATGTGTGTGTTTATATACCCGGTGAATAAATGTGTGTCAACATACCTGTGATTTAAAAGAAGAGTCACAAAAAACTTTCAAGGTCAGAAAAAATATTATTTTCCACAATTTTACAAGAAAATGGTTCAAACAAAGTTCCTTATTATCATGACTGACAGAGTGTTGAGTGTGTGGTTGCAGCTGATGACAACAGCTTTTAATTTGCATGTTATCATGTTTTGCATCGTCCAATCAGAACACAGTAAATCATGTCATTTTGCATTGAGTAGATTTTGAAGGTGGGGCTAGAGCTGTGTTCTTCAAAATATGGTTCTTATGTCTGGCTGAAGAAACCTGGCATTATTTCTTAAACCCACAGTATGTTGTCCAGACCACGTCAGTTGTTAAAAATATTGGAACGCATCTTACCTTGCACCCATTGCTCTTTAGGAAAAGGAGAGTGAAAAAAGCTGTTGTCTTTGGACTCCACCAGGTTAACCACAAATATCAGAGGCCTTACTTTGTGTGTTCGAGGTTTACATTTTTAATGCTCTAAATAAATGTTAAGATTTCAATAAGGACAAATGAAGCACAGCAGAGGCTCATCAGAAGACTTTCACATACTCATCGCTGCAATCATCTTCAAGTCGCTCGACAGTGCCATCTGATCCAAGATCTCTTCTAGCTTTCTAGGCCGCTACTCTACTCCCCAAAATATCATCATCTCCTCCCAATCTCCTTCCCTTTTCTCTCACTCGGTCCCTGCCAGTTGCTTCAGAGATAAGATAATTTTCAAGGTTTCTGCCTAAGAAGGAAATGGATTACCCACTGTTTTTCTTGTGATTAGCTGGGACCTGTTTTTCTCTGCCTTATATTTTAGCGTTGGATAAACCATAAATAACTCATGTTAACTCCATTCTTCTTCTTCTTTTTCTTTTGGTTACTCCTTTCACCCCAGAGAATCAACCTCCTCCATCTAACCCTGTTCTCTGTATCCACCACTCTCACACCAACCAACGTCATGTCCTCTTTCACTACATCCATAAACCTTCTCTTTGGTCTTTAAGTTAAATCCATTAGGATTGATAATTATCTACAGCAAACTTACCACTACCAGTGTCAAGACCCGAACAAGGGCTAACATTTATCAAAATTCTAAACTGTGTGTCAGGATCCGAAAGTGCAGAAGACCCAGATGCGGAAGCAGTCGATACATCCATGGAAGGAAAGTTCAAAAAGAGTTTTTAATAAATCCAAAACATTTCGTTAAAGGATAAGAGAATAAAAACAAACAGGCACTCGGGACAGAGGCAGGGCACGGCTGCTTAAGAATGGGAAGAACCCGCCAATCAATCAGCCGTGCACACCTGCCTCTGACTGTAACAGAAAGAAAATAAAAACAAGGGCATCACATGGTCAACATGACACTGTGTCCAAGTTGCTCCTGGTTAAAATGTGAAGGTTACTAAGAAATTAATTATTTTCAGAATATATCAAGAAATTTAAATGGTTAATTGTTCATTTTGTGTGTGAATATATGCAAAATAAACCAGAGTATAATGTAAGTTCGGTTATTTACAGAAAACTATTTACAGAAGTCTAGGAAAAGTAAGAGTAGAAAAGAAGAGCGGTAGGAGAGAAGAAGAAGGTGAAGTGATGCTAGTGCTACATGATATGCTATGAACTTCATCCTGCCATTTGAGTGCTCAAACTTAATAAAGTGAATTATCTAAAGACAAGGTTGCTTCTCACATCTACAAAATAGATGATTAGTTGTATTGTTTAGCACAGTTAACATACACTTGTACATTATGGAATAGTACAACAAAAATAAAGTGGGCGTTTTAAAGGATCTCACATCTTGACACCTGTGTTCTTACGGTCTAAGATGAATCATGTATTTATGATCAGTTGGACAGAGAAGCAAAACACAAGGTTGGGTACAGGAATGAGAGTATGCAGAGAGAATTATTTTAATTTTGAAGGACCTGGGATGTTCCAATGAGTTTCATAAGTGGCGGGGGTAAGAAAGACAGATATGCAGGAATGAGTTTAAGAAAAAATGCTCATTTGAACAAATTATGCAAAATTCAGAGACAAACTTACGTGATCACGGATGCTTAGCAAGCAGAAGAATGTACTGAAGAATTTGGGTTGTTGCAGTGAATACATTTTTATGCAAAGCAATGATTATTTAATATGAGTTGAATATGAAAGATTATCAGTTAATAAAGTAATTATTTGAAATGTGTGTTAAATCAAGATGATTGATTACAGTAAAGTTGTATTATTTCTTACAACCAACTACAAGTGTGCTTATTGGTGTTTCAAGCCTGCTGATATGTTGCTGTGTCAGGCCCCGCGGCAATAGGAAAGAGGGTGTCAGAGCGTTTATGTAACACTGCAGATGTGGAACGGTGGAGTATCCATGGTATCAAACGTGTCAGACCAGGTAATAGCCACAGTTTTTGGCTCTAGTAGGATCTAATGAGAACTGTGAGGGAGCACCAAGATAGACCTTACTGCTCCAACTATGTGCAATCAAAGGCCAAATCAATTTTGTTGGAGCTCTGACCTAGACCTTGGATGGATAAAGTTGGTCACAAACGATATCAAACAATTCAAGCTCATGAGATATAAAGGGTAAATACTGACAATTCAGAACAAAGTAGACATGGACAGAGAACGCTCTTGTTCCACTTATCTTGTGCTGTAGTTTAAACAAACAGAAAGTCGAAAACCTAACCAACACTAACCCTAAATGAATCTGTCAAAAGCCATCTAATATTGCCTTATCACATCAATTCTTTAGACGCCAATGGCTATTCTATTTGACAAATCTTACCTGCAGCATGTAGCACTATAGCTAGAGTTCTGTACCGACGTAGCAGACACACTCATTTTAGTGATATTACTCAGCAAGAATTTTTTATTAGAAGGATAGATGCAGCAACACACAATTATCTGAAGGCAGACACAGATGTAATATACAAAGTACATTTAAAATTGAAAATGCAAAAAAGTTTAAAATGCTTTCAAAATAGACTCTTTTCGTTTTAGGAAGGTTCTTAATTTGTCTCACCATTAGAAATAAAACAAGGGATCCACAAAAAAAAGAGACATCGTACATAAGAGGCAGTCTATCCATTATAAACATAAAGCTCAATTAATAAACAGTTCATATTTATTGGAAACATGACGATTTTTTTTTTAAAAAGGAGTCTTTAAATCATTTAAACCAAAACATATTAACATACATGTAGGAGTTAAGTTAGTAAAGAATATACACTGTATGTAGAAATGGAAACATTCTTATTACACAGTAATAAAGAGGAGTAAAGACTGAAAAACATCCTCCCTCTACTTAAGTACTACTTCTGTCTATTAATTATGTTCCTTGAGGAATCATTGATTAGGTTTTAAAAAGTTTTAGTAAAAACATGACGGGCAATATCAAGTTAGAGGGGATGGTGGACCACAAATAAACTATTTCAACTAAACAATCTTCCACTTTATACTTTGGTTTTAATAATTTTAAAGTTAACAATTGACCTAATAGAAACTTTATGGACAACATTATCAAAATGATCAAGATCATGAAGAACGCCTTTCGCTTTTTTTGACTCAGTCCTAGTTCAGCCTTTTTTCCAGGTCTGGGACGCTTCAGAGTCCAGAGAACAACGAGACTGCCAGAAGCGATGAAAAACCAGATTAAAGTTATAATGATGAATTCAACAATCGAGCCAAAAATGTCTGAACAGAAAAACAACAATGAACCTACAATACTAAAGAACCATAACAATAAAACACTGATGTTTTTCATCATGATTCCTTTCCTCTGTTTCAGACTGATGTAGATGACAGGATGAACCACAGCCAGGTATTGATCCAAGCAAGTAAGAAAATGCAGAAACAATCCAGTGTACCAGGTGACTCCCTGTATAATGGTTACATATTTTGAGATCTTGTAATAGTTGACAAAAGTGAGTACTGATCCCAGAATACTCAGGATGTTTATCAGGGTCATGTGGAGGGTGAGGTAGTCTGAGTGAGGCATTCTGGAAGTAGAGCGTTGCACTCTCCACTGAAGGCAAAACTGGTAGAGGATGAAGGCGAAGAGAGGGAATTGTAAGACATTTACAATGTGGTAGTAAAAAGACGCGTCGATCAAAGATTCTTTCATGCAGTCGAAGGTGAGAGGAATTGAACCATTCATTCCTGCAATTAAACAGATATTTTAAATATTAGAAATCATATAAAATGTTAAGCTTTAAATGTGCCATTTGGTTAAGGTAAAAATAAAAATCAAAAAAGAAGACAGAGTAAAGATTCTATCAAAATCTGCTTCTATTTATATACCTTTCTGGAATAATGTGTGTGTTAATATACCTGGTGAATAAATGTGTGTTAACATACCTGGGGTTTAAGAGAAGAGTCACAAAGAACTTTGAAGGTCGGAAAAAATATTATTTTTCCACAAGTTTACAAGAAAATTGTTTAAACAAAGTGCCTTGTTATCATGACAGAGAGTCCAGTGTTCAGCTGATGACAACTGTTTCTGATTCGTTTGATGGACGAGTCAATACATCTATTTGCATGT
Source organism: Callionymus lyra (assembly GCF_982586985.1). NCBI lineage: Eukaryota > Metazoa > Chordata > Actinopteri > Syngnathiformes > Callionymidae > Callionymus > Callionymus lyra. The sequence goes on from NC_141821.1 coordinate 29,460,103, forward strand.
TATCTTATGTTTTGCATCGGCCAATCAGAACACAGTTAATTGATTCATTTTGCATTGAGTAGCTATTGGATGTAAATCATATCTTTCAAAAATAAATTAAACATAAAACTTTACACATTTGATTTCTTTTAATGCTTTTATTGATATTCAACACAAAATAAAAAAAGGAAAAAAAAGTAGGTTATGTTTGACAATTAAGTCCGTCCTTCAAATTCAGTAATGGACAATTCTTTGTGTACATTTCTATACATTTTAACTATGTAAATTGTACTTTACCTCACATGTTTACATGAATTGGGTTAATTATTGTAGATTAAAAAAAAATAAAAAGAGTCAATGGTTTTTATTTAGGATTGTAAATGATGCAAGAGTTCATTGTGGTTGTCTTGAGGCTGGTAAGAAGGTTTGGAAAGTTATTCTCATAATATTATCAAAATGTGAACTTACATCGACGATGCACAATGAAGTGCATTAAGAGACTAAAACAACCTGGAGCAACATGCAATATCCAGTATCTGCCTGTGTTTCATTTTTTAACTTTTAACTTAGCTTTAAAGCCAAAATGCAGCTTTAAAAGCTGCAGGTTTCTGGTGTGTCCTTTTTTTTTTAAATCATTGCTGCCAGTTTGCTGGTTGTTGTTACTTTGCCATGGAGGAAATATCATATGTTGCCAACTAGTTTAATTGCATCACACGAATGAATAAACACAGTGTTAAATGTCAAATAAAACCTCTTTTATACACACATTATACAAATATAAACCATAACATAACTTAGAATTCAAATAAAATGTTATTTCAAAGGTTTAATGATGTCACTGGCAGCTGATGACAGCTCCAACATTGGCAACATAAGTTTCTGACTCTGACTCTATTGACGAATTTTACTGAACAATTAATAAAAATACAAATAGCATTTTTCTATTGTTGTTGGTGTTAAATCAACGAAAGTAGTCCCTAATCGAATTAGGTTTTGGATTTCCATGCCAATTCATATTTTCCACAATTTTTCACATTCAAATGTGTATTTTTAAGATCAGCCTCTGTGGTTAACTATCAAGACCTCTCACACATACTATCAAGACCTCTCACACATACTATCAAGATCTCTCACACGTACTACCAAGACCTCTCACAATTACTACCAAGACCTCTCGCACTTACTATCAAGACCTCTCGCACTTACTTTCAAGACCTCTCACACTGTCAAGTCCTCATGCACTTATGTACAAGATCTCTTACACTCACTATCAAATACTCATACACGTACAATCAAGTACTCATACACGTACTATTTAGTGCTAATAAAGAGTTTGAAAGTAGATGTGAGCAAGTTTGATAGAAGGTGTGAGAGGGTTTAATAGTAAGTGCGAGAAGTCTTGATAGTAAGTGCGAGAGGTCTTGATAGTAAGTGCGAGAGGTCTTGATAGTAAGTGCGAGAAGTCTTGGTGGTACGTGTGAGAGGTCTTGTTAGTACGTGTGAGAGGTCTTGATAGTACGTGCGAGAGGAAAAACTGAATTTTGTCTCAAACGGCCCCTCATAGACGTTTGATGGGAGCTCTCATCAATCGAACACACATTTCTTAACAAAGACTTTTGGTCCACGAGGCTGACACTTTAATACTTGTTATCCTGGTATTCTTGTCTGATATCTTGAATTTCTCTGACCCTCTTTTTATTTTGTGTGTTTGAATATATATTTTTGTGGGCTTGATTTTTCTGGTTTGGTGGTTCTTTTTTCCCTTTTATTCATACTTTTTTTGCAGCCTGTTTGGACATTTTTAGCGAAACATATGTAATCTGTTGAAATGAAAACCGACACTTTAGATTTTTTTAAAACCAGTGTGTCAGATCAAAGAAGTTCATGTATATGGTTCCCTGTTCTTTCCTTTCTTTCGTGTTTTATTACAAAGTTCAGTAGACGTTTTGACTTTTGGCCCCTAAGGAAATTTTGGTAGATTGGACTATTATTGTTTTTGAGATTTCTGAGAGTGGACAAAAATGTATTCACTTGGTATTGTAAGTAAGTAAGTAAGTAAGTCATTCTTATTTGTATAGCACTTTTCTAGACCAGGGTCACAAAGCGCTTAAACAATCAAAACAATATTCAATAAAGTATATATTTTAAAGATCAAGATAAAACTGAGAACACAACAGGAGTTCCAGAAAATCAAGGAAAAGCCTGAACAAATAGAAACGTCTTAAGATGTTTCTTAAAGGAGTCAGTAGACTCCATCAAGCTCAAAGAGAGAGGAAGATTGTTCCAAAGCTTAGGAGCAACAGCCTGAAAAGATTTCTTAACCGTGTGCGAGGAACCATAAGTAGATTCTGATCCACAGACCTCAGAGCCCGAGCTGGGGTGTAAGGCTGGATCAGATCAGTGATCTAAGGAGGAGCCTGACCATGAATAGATCTGAAAGTAAGAAACAGAATTTTAAAGTTGATCCTGAAAGAAACTGGAAGCCAGTGAAGAGTTTTAAGGATCGGAAAAATGTGAGTTATTCTACTTGAGCGGGTTAGAATTCTCGCTGCAGAGTTCTGAATCAACTGCAGGCGAGACAGCTCCTTCTTGTTAAGACATGAAAACAAACTGTATACAATATTCATGTTGTGACAACATTTTCCTAAGTTTAGAGATTTTTCTCAGTTGAAGGAAACAGTTTAATGCAGTGTTGAACAAGAGACATGATTTCTAGCAAACAATTGACTAAGCTGTTCAGCCTCTGGGGCTCAGTTGGATCAAAAGAGCAGTAGAGCTGGATGTCATCAGCAAAAATGTGATAAGAAACATCAGGAAATCTCTGAATGATTTTACCGAGGGGAATCAAGCACAGCAAAAACAATAAAGGACCCAGAACAGAACCTTGAGGGACTCCACACAACAGATCTGCCGATTCAGACCTCATTTGATTGGCAGATACACTAAAACTGCGCCCAGAAAGGTAAGATGAGAACCATTTTAACACAGACCCAGACAGTCCCATTTCATCCCTCAGTCTACTTAGCAGGATCTGGTGATCAACTGTGTCAAAGGCTGAGGACGACAGATCCAAGAGAACCAGAACAGTGGATTTACCCGAGTGAGCTGACATCATGATGTCACTGGACACTTTCAATAAAGCTGTCTCCGTAGAGTGATGTTTACGGAAGCCAGACTGAAACTTCTCATGGATGTCGCTCTGATCCAGGAATAAAGACAGCTGCTCAGACACCACCTTCTCCAATATCTTGGGAGGGAGCTTAGAAATAGGCCTGAAATTACTGAGGTCAGTTGGGTCTAAGCCTGGTTTTTTGAGCAGAGGCTCCACAATGGCATGTTTAAATGCATTGCGAAAACCCCTGTGGAAAGGGAGAAGTTCACCATATTGGTAACCCAGGGGCCAATTACATCAAATACTTTGATAAAAAGCCTACAAGGAAGGACGTCATCTGAGCAAGAGGAGGGTTTCATCTTGTTCACTAGTGCTGAAATATCACCCAAAGATACAGCAGTGAAGGAGGATTAAGAGGAGGAGAGGGGCTCAGAGACAGTAGGGGTTCCAAATAAAGGGGGGGAGATTTTCTCTTTGATAAATTTAATTTTGTCAATCAAAAATCTCAACAATGCATTGCTGTCAGCTTCACAGAAGACAGGCGTGATTTGAGGACCAGGAGACATGAGTGAATGAATCGTGTCAAACAAAACTTTGGGGTTTTTCTTATTAGCTGCTACCAATTTTCTGATGTAATCAGATCTAGCAGTTTCTACCATCTCATTGTACGAAGACATCAGATCCCTGAGGTGAAGTCTGTGCACCTCAAGTTTAGTGGACTTCCAGAGACGCTCAGTCTTTCGACAAAGTCTCTTCAGACTCAGGAGATCTTCATTTGTCCAAGGGCATCGTTTTTTCTGAATTTTCAATTTCGATTTAACAGGTGTCACTTGATCCAGTATTTCGACACAATGATCAGTGAAACAGTGAATCAAACTTTCACTGTCATCAAAGGAAAGAGCGTCAAACATAGCAGAAAAACTGTCTGCAGTATCAGCTGAGATGTCACGTCTCTGAGACCTAACTTTCAAAGGCTTAGGTTCAGGGAGGAAGTCCAGGTTAAACAAGACAAGAGAATGATCACTCAGATGGACATCATGTACAGATACATTAGAAATGTCCAGGCCAAGAGAAAAAACTAAGTCTAAAATGTGGCCTTTTTGATGAGTGGGTTCAGAAACATGTGGCTCAAAATTAAAGGCTTCTGTTAAAGTTAAAAGTTCTTTGCGACTCAATCTTACATTAGAAATAATATTATGATTATTTTAAATTGATTATTTCCAGTCAAACATTTTAAATCACCCCTCAATCTCTCCTTTGACCTCTGAAACCAGAGGTCAACCTTAAAATGTTGAAGTTTAAAACAAACCTATTGTCACAAAATCTGGTATATGTTAAATAATCAAATAAAATATGAGATTAATAATACTTCCCCGCCTATCAGAACTCTTCATGATCTGCTAACAAATTTTGGTAGATATTGGATTATTATTGTTTTTGAGATTTTTGAGAGTGGACAAAAATGTATTCACTTGGTATCGTGGAACACATCCCTCTTCAACATGAATGATATGTAATGATTCAAGAGGAAATGAAAGACAAACATGTCCTCCTTTCTACACACTTTCCTTTTATAGAAAAGGGAAACCAGACCAGAAAATATTATACAGTATATGGAAGTTATTACTTTCCACACAAGTTGTCAAAATGTACATGACTACACATGACATTCTACAAACATTACACCAAAAAACAGGTTTTTAACAAGCGTTTTAATAAAATACAACATTTTATTAGGCTCAATCTTACATTAGAAATAATATTATGATTATTTTAAATTGATTATTTCCAGTCAAACATTTTAAATTACCCCCCACTCCCCCCAAAAAAACATGTCCATAATGTTTTTTAGAAAGATGCAAACAAAGACATATTCAGTTTCATTGGAGTGATCACATGTATTACTTAAATTTGTTTTTCAATACTAATTTATTTTATCTCTGGTTTTTTTATTCACTAAAATGTCAATTCACATAGATTAAAGGTTAATGGTTTATTGCATGGAAATCATTTTCAATATACAGGGATATGAAAGTAAAGAAATAACATTGTTCACATTACACAGAGTAAGTTATATACTGAGAATAATTATTATAACTGAGAAGAATGAAATGTCACTTCATGGGAACAATGTTTTGGTTGGTCTATTGAATAACATTCATCATCAGACTTAAGCAACTCTAGTGTTCAACATTTTTTTTATGTATTTAATAACCTTTTACGACCAGTCAGCTGGAGGCATGATGTGGTGGATGACGTTAAAAGGAAGACAATTCTGGGCATTTGGACGTTTATTAAAATCTCAATCTTTGATCAGTTGATCATTTTATAATTTAATCTACAAAACATTGAATGGTTCACAAGCAGCTACTGAAGTCATAGATTATAGAAATTGAAAAGAAACAGTTCTACATTTTTTCTTTTACCCTTTGTTGTTATTTTTTTCTTTTAGGATTAAAGAGTTTTGAGTAAAAACATGACGGGCAAGATGATGTTAGAGGGGATGTTTGACCACCAATACCCTAATTGAAGGAAACAATATTCCAACCTTGTTTTCTTTGGTTTAACAAACATTAAAGTTAATAGAAAACCCAAAAGAATCACCCCCAAAATGATCAAGATCATGAAGAACGCCTTTCCCTTTTTTTGACTCAGTCCTTGATCCTCTTTTTTTCACGCTTTAAGACCCTTCAGAGTCCAGAGAATAACAAGACTGTCAGCAATGATGGAGCTCCAGGCTATAGTCAGAATAATAAAATTAGTAATGGAGGATAAAGTGTATGACAAGAAAAACAACAATGAGCATACAATACTAATGAACCAGACCAATAAAACACTGATGTGTCTCATCATGATTCCTTTCCTCTGTTTCAGACTGATGTAGATGACAGGATGAACCACAGCCAGGTATTGATCCAAGCAAGTAAGAAAATGCAGAAATATACCAGTGTTCCACTCTTTGAAAGAAGAGTCACAAAAAACTTTCAAGGTCCACAGGTTTAAAAGAAGGTTGTCTAAACATAGTTCCTTATTATGATGACAGAGTCCAGTGTTTAGTGGCAGCTGATCACAGCAGCTTTTGATTTGTTTGATGGACGATTCAACAAATCCATTTGCATGCTATCATGTTTTGCTTTGTCCAATCAGAAGACAGTAAATTGACTCATTTTGCATTGAGTAGATTTTGAATTTGTATGTGAATCACCTTTAAAAAAAAAAAAAACATATATTGCAACTTAAAATCCCTTTGATTGAAAAAAAGATTGTGCTCTGTCATTCAATATTATGGCAAAGAACTGGTTGATGGGTGAGCAATTACTGTTGTAATAGCATTGTAATACAATTGGGATTTGTTTTTGTGGATTTGTTTTACTTCTCTTCCTCTTCACCCCTTCTTTTGTTTCAGTTCTGAAGAAGTAAAGGTATACTTGAGATGCATAATATGAATACAGATACGGTTGAACTGAAGGTTTAGCTCTATCTTAATTTGTCTCAAGGTAAAGGTTTTTTTTTTGTTTTTTTTTTGATTTGCCTTTGTATTACTGTGTTTCTTGTATCTACCTGATGGGTGACTTGAATAGGAGTACCTTGTTGTATGTATACTACATATTATGGATATGTCATATATGATTGATGTGAATTGACAATAAACAAGTTAAAAAACAAACAAAAAACACAAAAGTAACATGCTACCACCTTGTCTTTCACTCTGGCTCTTTCTAGAAAAAATCTTCTCGTAAACATCTACAGTATGTATCTTCTTACTTTCAGATCTATTCATGGTCAGGCTCCTCCTTACATCACTGATCTGATCCAGCCTTACACCCCAGTTTGGGCTCTTAGATCTGTGGATCAGAATCTACTGATGGTTCCTGAACACACTTCCGGACCAGAGGATAGAAATCCTTCCAGGCTGTTCCTTCTAAGCTTTGGAATGATCTTCCTCTCCCTCTGCGTTTAATGGATCTACTGACTCCTTCAAGAAATATCTTAAGACATTTTTATTTGTGCAGGAATTTTCTGGGTCTTTTGTGTTTGTCTCTATGTTGTCTTGGCCATTAAGAGTTTTAAAATCTGTATTTTTTTTAAAATGTGTATTGTTTTGATTGTTCAAACTCTTTGTGAACCTGGTCTAGAATGGCACTTTATAAATAACTGATACTTACTCTCTTACTTGAGAGTTATTTTGCAAGTACAATATAAATTGAAGATATTTTGTTAATGTATAGAATCTATATATGTTTATATTTCAATTGAATGATGCTACTGTTATTTAATTTATCTCAGTTTGTGTGGTGAGATCTACTCTGCCATGTCATTGAACATGAACTCTGAGTGCTTCCGGTCGCTCCAATACGCCGTCACTACCAGGTCTTAATACTTTGCTTTATGGAGACAAATGGTCAATGAGTGTCACGGGTCGTTTATTTGCCGCTTCAAGTCAAACAAAATACAAGCTTTACGATCAATCGACCGCCGGCACTTTTTGCCGGCAGCTCTAGAGTTCAATAGCTCCGGGAAAAACGGTCTCGAACTGTAGAAACATCGCTATATTTAAGGCAAATTTCCCGCCCCGGGGGCCGTCTCTTCCGGGGCAAATGGCTCTTTCATGGCTCTTTGTGTCTTGATCACCCACTGAGAAACTTCCCAGCTTCCCTCTTGCGTGGGTAGGTGCATTTGTCTTCCAGCATTGTATAGTGTATAATAATTTTTCATAACCCCTTTCATCTACTGCTAGAACTTTGTTCTATAATTTTGTTTTTATCCATCAGGCCTTTATTCTAACGTGTGCTTCTATTATATTATGTGATTTTATTGTATTTGTGATCTTATTGTGCAGCAACCTTGAGTCTCATGAAAGGTGCTTTTAATTATATTATTATTAAAATGCCCTTGTAGTGCTGTGAGGCGGGGTCTGTTGAAAAACTACTTTGACCAATCTGAATGCTAGCTCTAGCACTTAATAATTCAGAAACGATAAGTTGTTGATAATGTTTATTCAACAGGTAAATTACTTTAAACAGAATAGAAAATATATAAGTAAATGGACACAATTATCTTCCAGTCTATGTCAAGACTAAAGAAAATACCTTGTCCCTGCTGGTGCTAAGTAAATAAGTACATAATTATTCATCTTCAGAGAGATCAATGAAGACAATCTAATTCTAAATATGCGTTAAGTGCCTTTCACAGACCAGGTTCACAAGACGCTTAAACAATACGTAACTGTAATTTAATTATTCTCTTTCTTCTAATACATGAACTACTTTCTCTTTTGACTGTTTTTCCAGAAGCATTTTTCAGTAGAACGACCTCAGAAAAATATATGTAGAATTGGATTGGATTTTTTTTTTAATTGCTGTTCTGGCCAGAGACAACAACTTTAACAAACTCAAGCATTACATCAGACTGTTGATAAGATGATTTAAGAGCTTTTGAGCAAATAAATGAAAAAATCAGGTTGGATGGTATGGTAGACCACCAAAAAAACATGACAACTAAACAATCTCCCACTTTGATCATCATTGATGACATATATTTAATTATTAAAACAAAACCCCACATAAACTATAGGGAAAACATCCAAATGATCAAGATCATGAAGTGTGCCTTTCGCTTTTCATGACTCGGTCTCTGATTATCCTTTTTTCCAGGTCTGGGACGCTTCAGATTCCATAGAACAACAAGACTCTCAGCCTAAATTGAGATACAGATTAAAGTCAGAACAATGAATTCAACAATGACACCTAATGATAATGAGCAGGAAAATGTTACTGCACCTACAATACTAATGAACAAGAACAATTAAACTAATGTGTCTTATCATGATTCCTTTCCTCGGTTTCAGACTGATGTAAGCAAGCAAGTAAGAAAATGCAGAAACATTCCAGCGTACCAGGTGCCTGCCATTATCAGGATTATAAATCCTGATATTTTTCCTCTACTGTTGACAAGAGAGGCAACCGATCCCAGAATACTCAGCATGAGGGTCATGTGGAGGGTGGGGTAGTTCGAGTGAGGCATTCTGGAAGTAGAGCGTTGCACTCTCCGATGAAGGTAAAACTGGTAGAGGATGAAGGCGAAGAGAGGGAATTGTAAGACATTCAAGATGTGTTAGGAGAGAAAAACATAGATAACATGTTCAACTTTCATGCAGTCCAGGTTTGTGGGCCTTGAACCGTTCATTCTGAAAAAGAATATAAATAATAACAAATTATGTTTTTTTGATTCGCTTGTTGTTTTAAGAAATACTGTCATCTTATGAAAAAGGTTTAAAACATGTTTAACAACTTCAGTTAAAGATAAGCTATTTACTTTTTTGTTAACATAACTTAGCTGAAAGAAGCTTTGAAAGAAGAATGATGATTTTTTCTACAGGTTTAAAAGAAAATGTTTTTAAACTAATTTCAGTCCAGTGTTTGGTTTGCAGTTGTTGACAACTGTTGACAGCTTATACTTAGTATGATGGAAAATTCAACACATCTATTTGCAGGGAATAATCTTTTGCATCGTCCAATCATCACTCTTTTCTGCTCTTCTCTATGTCGACTAAGGATTGGAATTATTTTTAATCTGTTCCTCTTTAGAGTTGTAGACAAAAATGTAAGTGCATTTTAACATAGCAGACCTTGTCTCCATCTTCCTCTTTGTCCAAATGACGCACTTAAAAAAATCCAAATACCTCCATGCTCATCTTATCATATTGCCATCTCCTATTGAAGCCTCAACTTGAGAAATTGTCAAGTTCTGTGTGTGTTCGTACCTACTATGCCTTAACTTGAAAACGGCTTGACCACTTGTCGAAGGATGCAAAGGACAAATCGATTCTCTTACTTTGGTTTTTACTTTCTTTCTGATGATTTCAGTTCGGAATATATTTTTCAGTAAAGAATAGGTAGATAACCTTTAAAACAAAAACATGCATTAGTGTCAATACATTTCAATATTTCTTAAATAAAATGTTAATATAACTTGCTTTTCAAACAAAGCTTTTAAAATTATTTAAGTATGTGCTTTAACATTCGGTTTTAAGTGTAAACAAAATGCATAATGCAAGCTTAAATTAGCTTAAACAAAAGTATCTAAATCGACTATTAGCACTCAGAAGCAAACATAATCCTCAATAAGAGTTGTTTTTTCCTACCAGTTGCATCTTCGTGATGATCAGGAGCTGGGGTCATGTCCTGTTTTCAGGAGCAGGTGAGAGAGACTTCTTTGTGTGGCTCCTTACCCTGTCTGCTTCCTTACCCTGTGTCGTTCCTTACACTAAGTGGCTCCCTACCTTTTCTGGTTCTTTACCCTTTGTTTGCAAAAACCTAAAAGTTGTATGGAAATTAAGTGTACAAACCCGGTGAGTCCAACCTACCCGGCAACTTGTTAAACCCTACAGACAAGGAGCCTCGGATGATTGTTCCACACGAGCTTGCATCAAACTAAAGCATTCTTTAACAAGTGATGAACGGGGGGAAGCGCGAACGCAGTCCCCCAACACCAGAAATGATGCAGTCGAGATTCCCACATTTGGGGAATTCGCAAAGGTCAGCATGACCTAGTGTGCACTGGCCGGGTCTCGCCTTGGGCGAACCACCTTCCTGATTATGGTGTCTCCCCTGGCAGGTAAGTATGAATTGTAGAGCTTGTGTAAAACTGCCCACAAAGTTATCAATGTCAAGGTGACTATGGGTAGAGTTTCTTGACATGCTGAGGCTAGGCATTTTACTGAGCATTGAGGGAATTTTTTCCATAAACTTGGTTACGGCACTTTCAGAGATCTTTTGAGATTTCTCCTGCTCTGCAGACTTGGGTCATTTAAAATGAATTCAAAGATTATTAATTGATGGTCAGAAAAAACTGAATTCTGAGGAGAGACTATAACCTTTTAAATTTCAAGTCCGTATGCTAGGACAAGATCTAATGTGCGTTTAAAACATGTTAGCTAAGCTATCATAGACCATATCAACATGGATTGACTGTTGTAGGAGAAGGGGAGAAGGGTGCGGAAGGCTGCAGTTCTGCCTTCTGATCTGTGCTCTGGGTTGTCACGTTAGACTAAAGCTGTCAACACTGCTAGACAAGAGAGATGCTCCTTCCAACGTGGGATGGATGCAGTCTCTCCTAAGCAGACCAGGTTTTCCCCACAAGGTTTTCCAGTTGTTAACAAAGCCAACCCCATTTGTGGGGCACCACTCCGACAACCAGCGATTAAATGATGAATAGCGACTAAACATATCATCATTGGCCATTATGGGAAGGGGTATATAGTTGGTCACAAACGATATCAAACAATTCAAGCCCATGAGATATAAAGGTTAAATACTGATAATTCGGAACAAAGTAGACATGGACAGAGAACGCTCTTGTTCCACTAAACCTGTGCTGTAGCGTAAACAAACAGAAAGTCGAAAACCTAACCAACACTAACCCTAAATGAATCTGTCAAAAGCCATCTAATATTGCATAAATGTCAATTCTTTAGACGCCAATGGCTATTCTATTTGACAAATCTTACCTACAGCATTTAGCACTTAGCTGAAGTTCTGTACCGACGTAGCAGACACATCATCACTCAGCAAGATTTTTTTATTAGAAGGATAGATGCAGCAGCACACAATTATCTGAAGGCAGACACAGAAGTAATATACAAAGAACATTTAAAATTGTCGGTTGTAAAATGCAAAAAAAGTTTTAAATGCTTTCAAAATAGACTCTTTTTGTTTTAACAAGGTTCTTAATTTGTCTAACCATTAAAAATAAACAAGGGATCCACAAGAAAAAGAAACATCGTACATATGAGGCAGTCTATCCATTATAAACATAACTACTAAACATAGAGCTAAATTAATATACAGTTCATATTTATTGGAAACATGAAGAAAAAAAAATGAAAATGAGACTTTGGATCATTTAAACCAAAACATATTAACATACAGTAGGAGTTAAGTTAGTAAAGAATATATGTAGAAATGGATACGTTCTTACTACACAAAGTACAGACTGAAAAACATCCTCCCTCTACTTAAGTACTACTTCAGTCTATTGATTATGTTCCTTGAGGAATCATTGATCAGGTTTTAAGAGTTTGAGTAAAAACATGACGGGCAAGATCAAGTTAGAGGGGATGGTGGACCACAAATACAATATTGTCAGTAAACAATATTCCAACATATACTTTGGTTTTAATAATTTTAAAGTTAACAACAAAGCTAATAGAAACTTTATGGACAACATTATCAAAATGATCAAGATCATAAAGAATGCCTTTCGCACTTTTTGACTCAGTCCTCGTTCAGCTTTTTTTCCAGGTCTGGGACGCTTCAGAGTCCAGAGAACAACAAGACTGCCAGAAGCGATGAAAATCCAGCTTAAAGACAGAATGATTAAATCAACAAGCCAGCCAAAACTGAGTGACCTGAGAAATAACAATGAACGTACAATACTAAAGAACAAGACCAATAAAAAACTGATGTGTCTCATCATGATTCCTTTCCTCTGTTTCAGACTGATGTAGATGACAGGATGAACCACAGCCAGATATTGATCCAAGCAAGTAAGAAAATGCCGAAACATTCCAGCGTACCAGGTGAATACATGTATAATGGTTACATATATTGTGATCTTTTTATATTTGTAATAGTTGACAAAAGCGATCACTGATCCCAGAACACTCAGCATGTTTATGAGGGTCATGTGGAGGGTGAGGTAGTCCGAGTGAGGCATTCTGGAAGTAGAGCGTTGAACTCTCCTATGAAGGTAAAACTGGTAGAGGATGAAGGCGAAGAGAGGAAATTGTAAGACATTTAGAATGTGGTAGTGAAGAAAGGCGTTGATGAAAGATTCAACTTTCATGCAGTCGGAGGTATGAGGACTTGAACCATTCATTCCTGCAATGAAACAGATATTTTAATATTAGAAATCCTGTAAAATGTTTAAAAAAAGCTTTAAATGCTATTTGTTTAAGGTAAAAAGAAAAATGATAAAAGAAGAAAGAGACAAGATTCTCTCATTCAAAATGTGCTACTATTTATTAAATATAAAAATAATCTCAGTATTTATAATTCACATTTTTGATTTGGAACCTACCTTCCTGGAATAATGTGTGTGTTAATATAACTGGGATTTAAAAGAAGAGTCACAAAAAACTTCGAAGGTCAGAAAAAAGATGATTTTTCAAGATTTTTTTTACAAATTTTCAAGAATATGTTTTAAACAAATTTCCTTATATCATGACAGAGAGTCCAGTTTTCAGCTGATGACAACTGTTGACAGCTTTTGATTTGTTTGTTGAACGAGTCAATACATCTATTTGCATGTTATCATGCTTTGCATCGTCAAATCAGAACAAAGTAAATTGAGTCGTTTTGCATTGAGTAGCTTTTGGATGTGAATCATATCTTTCAAAACTAAATAAAACATTAAACCTTACACAAGTTATCTCTTATAATGCTTTTATTGATATTTCACTAAAAATAAAAAAGGAAAAAAAGAAGGTTATGAATGATTGACAATCAAGTCTGTCCTTCTAATTCAGTAACGGACAATTCCTTTGTAGTGATTAACTTAAGATTTCTATACATTTAAACTATATAAATTGTACTTTACCTCACCTGTTCATATGAATTGGGTTTATATTGTAGATTTTAAAAAATGATGCAAGAGTTCATTGTAGTTGTCTTGAGGCTGGTCAAAAGGTTTGCTCCATTTTAATCCGCTGGAATAAACATGTGTCTCAACATTTACAAAATTGGCAGACAAAATTCAAGTCGATAAAGTCAAGATATTATACAAATACTTATTCTAAATGTGAAAATGCTTGAGGGAAAGTTCTTCTCAAAATATTAACACATTTTGAACTTAAATTAACGATGCACAATAAAGTGCATTAAGAGTCTCAAACAACCTGGAGCAACATGCAATATCCAGTATCTGTCAGTATTTAATTTTTTAACTTTTAACTTCATTTAAAAGCTAAAATTCAGTTTTAAAAGCTGCAGGTCTCTGGTGTGTCCTTTTTTAAAAAAAATAATTGCTGCCAGTTTGCTGGTTGTTGTTACTTTGGCGTGGAGGAAATATCATATGTTGCCAACTCTTTTATACACACTTATAAAAATATAAACCATAACATAACTTTGAATTCAAATAAAATGTTAGTTCAAAGGTTTAATGATGTCACTGGCAGCTGATGACAGCTCCAACATTTGCAACATAAGTTTCTGACTCTATTGACAAGTTTAACTGAACAATTAATAATAAAACAATTTGCATTGTCTATTGTTGTTGGTGTTAAATCAACAAAAGTAGTCCCTAATCGAATTAGGTTTTGGATTTGCATGCAAATCCATATTTTCCACAATTTTTCACATTCAAATGTGTATTTTTAAGATCAGCCTCTGTGGTTGATGTTTGATGGGAGCTCTCATCAATCGAACACGCACTTATTAACAAATACTTTTTTGTTCACGAGGCTAACACTTTAATACTTGTTATCCCGGTACTTTTGTCTGATATCTTCAATTTCTCTGACTCTGTTTTTATTTTGTGTGTTTGAATATATATTTTTGTGGGCTTGATTTTTCTTGTTTGGTGATTCTTTTTTCCCTTTTATTCTTACTTTTTATGCAGCCTGTTCGGACATTTTTAGCGAAATATATGTTGAAATATATCTGTTGAAAATGAAAATATACACTTTAGATTTAAAAAAGATATTGCCATTACCTATATGATTGCTCACAATATATAGAAAAAATGTTTTCTCCATTACTCTCCGCATGAAACTGACTCATGGCAAATGGCTGTAGCTGATCAACAATAACAGTCATTAAAGCTCGGCTTCCAGACCAGTGTGTCAGATCAAATAAGTTCATGTACATGGTTCCCTGTTCTTTCATTTCTTTTGTTTTTTTTACAAAGTTCAGTAGATGTTTTGACTTTTGGACCCTTAGGAAATTTTGTGAGATATTGGACTACTATTGTCTTTTAGATTTTTGAGAGTGGACAAAAATGAATGATATGAAATGATTCAAGAGGAAATAAAAGACAATCATGTCCTCCTGTCAACACACTTTCCTTTTATAGGAAAGAGAAACCAGAACAGAAAATAATATACTGTATATGGAAGTTATTACTTTTCACACAAGTTGTCAAAATGTACATGACTACACGTGACATTCTACAATCATTACACCAAAAACAAGTTTTTAACAAGCGTTTTAATAAAAGACAACATTTTATTAGGCTCAATCTGATAAAAGAAATAATATTTTGAATATAATAAATTGATTATTTCCAGTCAAACTTTTTAAATCACCCCAAAAAACAACTAAATAAATGCCCATAATGTTTGAATCTCAATCTTTGATCAGTTGACTTCAGTTTTCATTTTATTATTTAATCTACAAAACATCGAATATTTCACAAGCAGCTACTGAAGTCATAGATTATAGAAATTGTAAAGGAACAGATAGAAGTCTAGTTTTTCTTTTTTTTAACAGTACTTTTACCTTTTGTTGTTGTGTTTTCAACCTGTTGATTGTATCTGGGTTTTTTTTATTTTTTTTATTATGATTTAAGAGTTTTAGTAAAAACATGACAGGCAAAATGATGTTAGAGGGGATGTTTGATCAACAATACCCTAATTAAAGGAAACAATCTTCCAACCTTGTTTTCTTCAGTTAACCAAACATTAAAATTAATAGAAAAACCAAAAGACCGATCCCAGAGAAAACCATAGAAAACAGACTCAACTTTCATTTATATTGTTTTGATTTGCCTGTTAAATTAAGATATCCTGGCATCTTGAGAAAACGATTTAACACTAGAAGCAGCCATTTAGCTTTTCGACCTATTAACCCTAAAGGCTGGATGATTGGCTGGTAACCCCCTGTGGATATTACTTTTGTTATGTTATAGCTGGCTCAGACAGTACTCTTTGAGAAACCCTAACTCCTAACCATCTGCATGATATCCAAAAGTTAAGGTTAAGTTGGGAGAATGTGTCCCCCTACTTGACACTGGGCCATGTTTTTTTTTTTTACTCACTTGCAGCAAGTTGACAAACACTGTCCCTGGTTACAGATGTGTTCTGCCAATGGCCTAGATATCAATTATCTGGAATATGTTGAACAGGATTCACTGTGTTTCGCAATAAAATAGCAAAATGCTGGATCTTAATCATGAGCCTTCCCTTCACTTTTCCCCATGAGGTACCACTGGTGTTTTGGGGTTTTCCTTTTATTTTGCCTCTCATAGACAGTCTTCACTTCCTGAATATGTGCTGGTCAGTTTGGCAATATTAACAGTGGATAATGGCACAATCTATGTAGATAGATAGACTTTATTAATCCCTCTGGATATCTCCTCTGGGAAATTTGGTGCCTGCTGTTAACCCCGACACTCAATAAGAGTATTGAGTGAATGAGATAATAGTAGGATCACCTGATGGAGTATCCCTGGTATCAATCTTATCAGACCAGGTAACAAGGTAACAGCTACAGTTTTTGTTTAGTAGGCTCTAATGGGAACTGTGAGGGAGCAAGAGGATGAACTGTACTGCTCTGTGTATGTCCAATCAAAGCCAAAGTATATTTTGTTGGAGCTCTGACTGAGACCTAGGATGTACAACATTGACAACAAATGATATCCTGCTACTAAATGATGTTTCAAACTGGCAGAGGTACCTGTGGCATGTGGTCTGTGTTCCCGGTATCTCTACCGACTCATAGAAAACCACAGCTGTTATCGATTAGCTACATCTAATCGGGCAGCAAGCTACTACAGTATCTGCGTAATGTAGATCGATTTTTCTTTGACCTTTTTTTTACCAATTCAAGCCCATGAGATATAAATGGTTAATACTGACAATTCTGAACAAAGTAGACATGGACAGAGAACGCTTTATATTGTTCCACTTTCCTTAAACTTGGGCTGTAGCGGAAACAAACAGAAAGTCAAAAACCTAACCAACACTTACCCGAAATTAATCTGCCAAAAGCCATCTAATATTGCATAATCACATATCAATTCTTTAGACGCCAATGGCTATTCTCTTTGACAAATCTTACCTGCAGCAAGTAGCTCTTAGCTGAAGTTTGGTAGTTTTCAAACACTCATGGAGCCATTTTTATGGTTGCTTTGGTGAATTTAGTTGCTTCAGCAATTTTGTGTTTTATTTTGTGATTTGTTTTTTCTTTTAAGATGTGATATAATTTTAAAAGAAACCTGCACGTAAACTTTGTGGAAAACATCCACAAAAAGATCATGAAAAATAGCTTTGGCTTTTTTGACGGGATAAACTTCAGCCAGGTATTGGTCCAAGCTACAAAAAAAAATAAGCAGCGTATTGCAGCGTACCAGGTTCATTTTATTGATACCACACATTTTTTTTATTGGAAATACAGATGAAGCGACACATATTGACCTAAAGGCAGAAAAAGTACATTTAAAATAATCGGTTGTAAAATGCAATAGTTTAAAATGCTTCCAGAATAGACACCCTTTTTTTCCCATCCACAAACACAAAGATTGTTTCAAAATAACTTTAACAGTGAGGCCGTTTTAACAAGGTTGTATTTCGTCTGACCATTAAAAATAAAACTATATCTAGCCATTAAAAACACAACATTATAAACACGACAGTTCATATTTATTAGAAATAAGAAGAAAAACAACGCAGAAGGAGACTTTAAATCATTTAAACCTAAACATATCAAAACATCATATTCAGCGGTTGAAGAATAAAATGCAGAAATATAATTAAATACTGAGTAAACATCAAAACATTCAATTGAAAGGGGTTCAAGCATCTCATCTCAGTACGCTGCAAATCTGAAGTAGGAGTTCATATAGAAAAGAATATATGTAGAAATGGAAACGTTCTTATTACACAAAGTACAGACTGAAAAACATCCTCCCTTTACTTAAGTACTACTTCAGTCTATGGATTATGTTCCTTGAGGAATCATTGATCAGGTTTTAAGAGTTTGAATAAAAACATGATGGGTAAGATCAAGTTAGAGGGGATGGTGGACCACAAACACAATATTATAAGAAAACAATATTCCAACATATACTTTGGTTTTAAGAATTTTAAAGTTAAGAAAATACCTAAAATAAATTTTATGGACAACATTATCAAAATGATAAAGATCATGAAGAACGCCTTTCGCTTTTTTTTACTCAGTCCTCGTTTATCTTTTTTTCCAGGTCTGGGACTCTTCAGAGTCCAGAGAACAACAAGACTGCCAGAAGCGATGAAAGACCACATTAAAGACAGAATGATGAATTCAACAATCAAGCCTAAAATGTGTGACCAGAGAAACAACAATGAGCATACAATACTAAAGAACCAGATCAATAAAACACTGATGTGTCTCATCATGATTCCTTTCCTCTGTTTCAGACTGATGTAGATGACAGGATGAACCACAGCCAGGTATTGATCCAAGCAAGTAAGAAAATGCAGAAATATTCCAGAGTACCAGGGGACTCCCTGTATAATGTTTATATGGTTTAGGATCTTGTAATAGTTGACAAAAGTGAGTACTGATACCAGAATACTCAGCATGTTTATGAGGGTCATGTGGAGGGTGAGGTAGTCCGAGTGAGGCATTCTGGAAGTAGAGCGTTGCACTCTCAACTGAAGATAAAACTGGTAGAGGATGAAGGCGAAGAGAGGAAATTGTAAGACATTCACGATGTTGTAGGAAAGAAACGGGTTGATGAAAGATTCAACTTTCATGCAGTCAAAGTTGGGAGGACTTGAACCGTTCATTTCTGCAAATAAAATAAATTGTATCAAATGATATTCTTTTAATATACTTGTTAAATTTAAAAAAAAAGTCTAGATAAAAGATTTCTCAAACAAAATGTTACACGAGATTAAACTTGAACCATTCATTCCTGCAATGAAACAGATCTTTTAAATATTAGAAATCATATCAAATGTTTTTTTGTTTTTTTAAAAAAAAGCTTAAACTATGCCATTTATTAAAGGTAAAAAGAAAAATCAAAAAAGAAGAAAGAGACAAGATTCTCTAATTCAGAATGTACTACTATTTAATAAATATAAAGATAATAAGTATTTATAATTCACATTTTTGATTTGCAACCTTACTTTCCTGGAATAATGTGTTTGTTAATATACCTGGTGAATAAATGTGTGTCAACGTACCTGGGATTTAAAAGAAGAGTCACAAAAAACTTTCAAGGTCAGAAAAAATATTATTTTCCACAATTTTACAAGAAAATGGTTCAAACAAAGTTCCTTATTATCATGACAGACTGTCGAGTGTGTGGTTGCAGCTGATGACAACAGCTTTGTATTTGTTTGAAGGACGATTCAACAAATCTTTTTTGCATGTTATCATGTTTTGCATCGTCCAATCAGAACACAGTAAATTATTTCATTTTGCATTGAGTAGATTTTGGATTTGTTTGTGAATCATACCTTTAAAAAAAAACAACATAAAAGCAATATATATATATATATATATACATATATATATATATATATATATATATATATTTGCATTGAGTATATTTTGGATTTGTTTGTGAATCATACCTTTAAAAAAACAACAACATAAAAGCAATATATATATATATATATATATACTGTATATATATATGAGAAGTAGCAGCCTGACCCCCCACCTCTTCAGTTTCTGCAGCAATGCTCAGGTGCCTATCTTTCAAAGACAGCATTTGGATGTGACGCTGAGCAAGTACACTCAGCTTCTTTGGACTGAGTCAGGCCAGTTCTGAGTGGACCCTGCTCTTTTAAAATGCTAGATGATGTTGTTCACTGTGCTGCAGCTCAGTTTCAGGGTGTTGGCAATATTCTTATAGCCTTGACCATCTTAATGTAGCACAACAATTTCATTATTAAGATCCTGAGAGTGTTTTTGACCATGGGGTGCCATATTGGAACTTTCAGTGACTAGTATGACAGAGTGTGAGAGTGTACTACAAAATTGAATGCACCTGCTCCTTAAGCACACCTGTGACCTAGTAAGTCATATGACAAATTTCCTTTCTCTTTATCATTTTAATCATATTGAAATATGTCAAAATAAATGCCTGTATAATTGAGTATCACAATGTATATTTGTAAATTAAACTTTACAAGGCTTCTTTATAAGATAGGGGATAGTTAGAAAAGTTTTCTGATTCTGAATATATGTTCGTTACTGTAGATTCTGTAAATAAATGTTAAAAAGAAAGATGATTGATTAACAGTGGACCTCAGTGATAGGTTGAGTTTGAAGTCATGAAAAAAGAGGAGTTCACCCCAAACAAAGCAAACCCGTATCAGACCAACTTCTTTTAAAATGGGTGTGTCGTTGAAAGCTAAGCTGACAGTGAAGTGAATATCATACACATACATTACACATGCATAAGTACCTCTGTGTGTGGCTGGACAGTAAACTGGACTGGTCCTGGAACACGGACCATGTTTATAAGAAAGTTCAGAGCAGACTGTACTTTCTGAGGAGGCCCCGATCATTTAACATCTGCAAGACGCTCCTCTGCATCTTCTACCAGTCTGTAGTGGTCAGTGTCCTGTTCTATGCTGTGCTGTGTTGGGGTGGGAATGTGTCCAAGAGGAGTGTCAACAGGTTGGACAGATTGATCAGAAAGGCTGGCTCTGTGGTTGGAATGAAGCTGGACTCACTGGTGACAGTTGCTGAGAGGAGATCAATTTCCCGAAGGAGACCTCCTGAGTGAAGAATATAGTTCTACCTAACCTAACCTACTTGATGTGACTGCAAGTTTTTTTGCAAAAAAAGTACAATATAAAATTAAAATATTTTGTTAATATATAGAATCTTTATATGTTTATATATCAATTGAATGATGCTACTGTTATTTAATTTCTCTCTTAGTTTGTGTGGTGAGGTCTACTCTGCCATGTCATTGAACATGACTATGGGTGCTCATCATGACTCCTTGTCCGATACAACTGGCAAGAAATGAACCCATTTCTGACATAGTTATGAAGGTAAGTAAGGTGCAAAACGGATTTGATATCACAGAGGAAGGTGCCCATGTGTTTGAGTAAGTGTTAATATGAATATGAAGTCACAATAAAATGTGTTTAAGGATTCGAAATAATTTTAAACAAGATTTAAATACTTTAAAGTAGTTAAAGAATTTAATTTTACATACTTAATGATTTCGTTCCTGATAATGAGAAAATAACAGCTGCAACAGCTACGCTCTTGCTTTTGCTCCTCTTTGACTGAGATTTTAGGAGTAAAATGAACTTGTGCCCTTGTAGGGCTGTGAGGCAAGGTCTATTGAAAAATGATCAACCACTTTGACCAATCAGAATGCCAGAATCTAGGGCTGTCGGAGAACGGGGCCGCCCGTCCTGATCTCCACGCTCTGGCTAGGTGGGTAATTAAGCCCCGCCTTGTTCTTTACACTGCAGACGTACTTGAAGCAAATCTTTGAATTAAGGTATTATATAAATGATAACATTTTATGTTCAATATAAACAAATCTAGCTACTAACCATGAGTAGAGCACTTCACTAAAGTTGGCTCGATATTGGCAGATCTTTGCACGTTAATAATAAAGAAACGATAACTTGTTGAAATACAAATCGCTTTCTAATCTGAGCTACATGCTGTATTGACCACTGGCACGTTCGAAAAATCCAATCCTCCGTCGTAACTACACGAATCTCTATGCAGACGGCAAGTGACAGATGTTTAATAGACCGTCCTCCAATAGATTTAAAGTGAAAAAGGGGAGACTTCTTTTGATATGTGTCTTTGTAATCTAATAAAACAAATGTTTATTTAAAAAGTAAATTACATTAAACAGAATAGAAAATAATATACAAGTAAATGGACACAAATATCTTTAAGTCTATGTCAAAACTAAAGAAAATGCCTTGTCCCAACTGGTGCTAAGTAAATAAGTAAGAACATAAATATTGATCTTCAGAGGGATCAATAAAGTTGTTCTAATTGTAATTATTTGTAAAGTGCCTTTCACAGACGCTTAAACAATATGAAACTTTAATTTAATTATTCTTTTCATTCTAATACATGAACAACTGTTTTTCCACAAGCAGTTTTCAGTAGAAGGACTTAATAAAAATATATGTAGAAGTGGAATTTTTTTCCCTTTTCCAATTGCTGTTCTGGCCAGAGACAACAACTTTTCCAAACTCAAGCACTACATCAGACTGTTGATTACATCTGGACTTTTTATTTCTCAGGATTTCAGAGCTTTGAGCAAATAAATGACAGGCACAATTAGGTTGTTGAGGTAGTCCAAGCGTGGCACTATCCACTGAAGATAAAACTGGTAGAGGATGAAGACGAAGAGAGGGAATTGTAAGACAATCACGTTGTTATAACATATATAACATTCTCAACTTTCATGCAGTCCAGGTTGGTGGGACTTGAACCGTTCATTCAGCAACAAAAATAAAAATAATATCAAATGATATTGTTTTGATTTGCTTGTTGTTTTAAGAAATACTGTCATCTTCTGAAAATGGTTTAAAACATGTTTTACTTAATGAGAAGTTATTTACTTTTTTCTTAACATATCTGAGCTTAGAAGAAGAAGTTTGAACTAAGATGATTTTTTCTACAAGTTTAAAAGAAAATGATTTTAAACAAAGTTCCAGAGTCCAGTGTTTGGTTTGCAGCTGACGCAAACTGTTGACAGCTTATACTTAGTATAATGGAAAATTCAACACATCTATTTGCATGGAACAATGTTTTGCATTGCCTTTTAAGTTTGTTTTTAGCATAACCTGCTTAAATATTGCACATGCACACTGACAAGTATCTTTGAATGAGGAAACACAGGCAGCTGCTGAGAGACTGGGATCTTCTGCTGCAAAAAAACGTCGTGTTTTTGGTTTCATTGACTATCAAAGCAAGTAGTCAGGGCTAACATTTATTTCAAATTATAAAACAAACAAATTTTAAAATCACACACTGTCCAGTTCTCATTCCTTGCCGAGCAAACTTAATGTAATTACCACTTTCTGTTAAAAAAAACAAAACAACAAAGGTCGCTCTCAGATTGAGAGAAATGCATTCGAAAAACAAGGCTTATCCAGACTGAAGGTGGGGCTAGAGCTGTGTTCTTCAAAATATGGTTCATATGTCTGGCTGAAGAATCCTGGCATTATTTCTATTTCTAAAAATGTTTTTTTCCAATAGCCAATACATACAGCAATTCTTTATAAAAAATCAAAATAAATCAAAAATAAAATAAGAACAAGAACATAAAGAGAAAGAACAAGATGACACAATCTAAGTCTAAAGATAAAGACAAAGAACATAGATCAAAGACAAACAACAAAGACAAAGGATACAAAGACTAACATAGAACAGAACATCCAGATACTTTCACTCCACTCCTGCCCCCGAACTCAGAATTGTACAATTTTATAGCCCGAGGAATGAATGAGTCCTTGAGTCTATTTGTTTTGCACCTGGGAAGGAGCATTCGTGCACTTATTCTGCTTTTCTGCTCACTGATGACAGTGCTGAGAAGATGACTGTCATCGTCCATGATGGACAGTAGTTTGTTCAATGATCTCCTCTCAGCAACTGTCACCAGTGAGTCCAGCTTCATTCCAACCACAGAGCCAGCCCTGCTGATCAACCTGTCCAACCTGTTGACACTCCTCTTGGACACATTTCCACCCCAACACACCACAGCATAGAACAGGACACTGGCCACCACAGACTGGTAGAACATGCAGAGGAGCTTCTTGCAGATGTTAAATGATCGAAGCCTCCTCAGAAAATACAATCTACTCTGAACTTTCTTATATACATGGTCTGTGTTGCTGGACCAGTCCAGTTTACTGTCCAGCCATACGCCGAGGTACTTATAGCTGTCAACTATCTCCACCTCGTCGCCTCTGATGGACACTGGACGTGGCTTTGTCCTGGACCTCCCGAAGTCCAAGACCAGCTCCTTGGTCTTTGAGGTGTTCAGCTGCAAGTGGTTCCTCTCACACCAGTCCACAAAGTCACGTATCAGACTCCTATACTCGTCTTCGCTGTTGTCCCTGATGCATCCAACAATGGCAGTGTCGTCAGCATACTTCTGGACGAGACTCAGCTCTGAGTTGTAGCAGAAGTCGGAAGTGTAGATAGTGAAGAGGAGAGGGGCCAGTACTGTCCCCTGAGGTGCTCCTGTACTGCACACCACAGTGTCAGACGTGACGTCCTTCAGCCTGACATACTGTGGTCGATCAGTATGATAATCTGTAATCCAGGAGACCAGACCAGGGTCCACATGCATCTGTGTCAATTTGTCCTGCAGCAGAGTGGGCTGGATAGTGTTGAAGGCACTAGAAAAGTCCAGGAACAGAATCCTCACTGAAACGCTTCCTTTATCCAGGTGGGAGTAGGTCCGATGCAGGAGGTGAAGGCTGGGATCTTCCACACCAACTGCTGGCCGGTAGGCAAACTGCAGGGGGTCTTGCACATGCTGGACTTGTGGCCTAAGATGTTTGAGGACCAGTCCAGTGTCTTCATCAGCTGCGAAGTCAGTGCCACCGGTCTGTAATCGTTCAACACTCTCGGTCGGATCTTTTTTGGGACTGGAACAATACAGGAAGTCTTCCACAGAGTTGTTACTTTCCCCAGCCGTAGACTGAGGTTGAAGACATGCTGGAGTGGCTCAGCTAGTTCAGCAGCGCAGGTCTTTAGCAGTCGAGCAGACACCTCATCAGGACCAGCAGCCTTCCGTGGACGAATCCTCCGAAGTACACCCTGTACCTGGAGTGAGGTGAAGCTGGGAAGTGGTTGTGTGGAGCTGGGGGGGCACAAGAAGGTGGGGCAGGTCCTGAGGCGGGCAGCAGTGAGGGTGAGGTGACCTGCTCAAACCTGTTGAAAAAATTGTTTAGTCCATTTGCCTCCTCCACTGTGTCCACTGCAGTCAGAGAGGCCTTGGTCTTGTGTCCAGTGATGGTTTTAACACCATCCCAGACCTCTCTTATTTCTTCTCAGCTCAGCTTCTCCTCCAACCTCCTCCTGTAGGTGTCCTTTGCCTCCCTCAAGCATCGCTTCATCTCCTGCTGAGCTGATCTCATGGCGTCCCTGTCCCTGCTCCTGAAAGCCACTTTCTTCCTGTTAAGGACATCCTTGACCTCCTTTGTTACCCACGGTTTATTATTAGGGTAACAGCAGACAATCTTAGTAGGGGCGACAACATCCAAGCAGAAATTTAAATAATCCGTTAGACAGTATGTCTGTCCCTCGATGTCCTCACCATGAGACCTCAGCAGCACATCCCAGTCTGTTGTTTCAAAGCAGTCTCTGACGGTGTCCTCCACAGCTGGTGTCCACTTTCTGATTGTCTTAGTGGTCACAGTCAGTCTCTGCACCAGAGGAATGTACTGTGACTGAAGGTTGACCAGGTTATGATCGGACCTTCCAAGTGGAGGAAGAGGTTTGGCTCTGTACGCGTCCTTCAAGTTGGAATAAAGAAGGTAAATTGTCCTGTTATTCCTGGTGGGACAATCCACGGCCTGATGGAAAGTAGGCAGAGTAGAGTCCAGGTTGGCATGATTAAAGTCTCCAGAGATGATGATAAACGCGTCAGGATGTTGATTCTGAAGTCATTTTGTGGATCATCTCACAGGCAGATGCAGCCGCAGCGCTCGAAGGAATGTAAACACACAGCGCGATCACGTGACTGAACTCACGCGGTAGATAATATGGACTCATGCTGACAGCGAACAGTTCTAAATCTTGACAACACAAGACTTTCTTCACAGTAACGTGTCCCGGGCTACACCAGTGTTTATTCATCTCCTCCCACTCTCCTTCCCTTTTCTCTCACTCAGTCCCTGCCAGTTGCCAGTCCCTGATATTTTTCAAGGTTTCTGCCTCAGAAGGAAATGTATTACCCACCGTTCTTCTTGTGATTAGCTGGGACCTGTTTTTCTCTGCCTTCTTTTTTAGCGTTGGATAAACCATAAATAACTCAACTCAACTCGATTCTTCTTCTTCTTTTTCTTTCGGTTGCTCCCTTCAGGGGTCTCAAGACCCCATCAAGGTAACATTTATCAAAATTCTAAACTCTGTCCACTTGCTCCTGGTTAAAATGTTAATGTAACTGAGAAAATTATTATTTTTAGACTATATCAATACATTTAAATGGTTCATTGTTTGGTGTCATTTTGTGTTTGAATAAATGCAAAATAAACCAGAGTGTAATGTTAGTTCATTTTTTTACCCAAAAAATTGTACAGACATCTTAGAAAAGTAAGAGTAGAAAACGAGAGAGGAAGGAGCGAAGAAGAAGGTGAAGTGATGCTAGTGCTACATGATATGCTATGAACTTCATCCTGCCATTTGAGTGTTCAAACTAAATGAAGTCAATTACGTAAAGACAAGGTTGCTTCGCACATTTTTTTTCCTATTTGATATTATCCATTTACTTCAGAAATAGACTTTTAAACCAAATAAGAGGAATAATAATAATAATTCAACTTAGGATATTTTTGTAGCTGATATTGTCATATAATTGATGTCAAATTTAAGAGAGTCAATACCAAGAGTATTATGATTAATTAAATGATTTGACGATAGATTGGAATATAAAGTATGTCCCTCAGGGGGAGGACTTAGCTGGATAATAAGTTTGTTACATGTTTGGTGATTCTTGTTGCACGTTTCTGCAGATCAACACTGCTGAAGGGGGCTCTGTCCAGATTGCATTCAATTAGTTAAAATTGTTCATGTAGAAAACAGCTAGAGAATAAGGTACGACTGTGTTTGACTATCTCTCTGACTTAGGTAGTAAATAGGAAGAGGTTAATTTTGTCTACATGAAGGAGTATGAGTAAATTATGAATATCAACTATGATCTAAAGATGTATTGTTTCTCATTTGTCCAAAGAATGCGATTCTGTTCATCTCTTTCCTATGTTGCAGGACTAGCTCAATGATGCACTGTTGACGGGGGAGTACGTCAAAAACACCTCACATGAAGAGCCGAAATCCAAGTCGCCAAAAATGGGGCTGCTGCTTCCTTTTTACCTCGCTAAAGAGGTTTTTCAAAGAAGTGGATACTGGCTTTATATCAATATATATTTTAACAAAATATTTACTTCAATATAGGCTTATTAGATTTTAGTTAGTTAGTGTAAATATGTTTGTTTTGATTATTTGGCATTCAGTTAATTTAATTAGTTTTAATGCATTATTTGGAATAATCTTTTTTTTTTGTTTGTTTTTTATTTTCTTTTTTTGTTTTATATATATTTTTTCGATTTAAGAGAAAAGCTCATAATGTATAATTGTATTTATTAAATTAATCTATGTTTCCTCTGTTGCTTTCTCACTGATGTAATCCTTGTGTGGCACTATACGAATGATAGCATGTTTAGTTTATAATAATTATTCATATAAACAAATAATCATTATTTCATGATGCAATCAGGGGGAATGTAAGGAAATGACAATTTTACTGTAACCAATCATCTAGATTTAACACACATTTCAAATAATCACTTGATTAACTGATAATCTTTTATATTTAATTCATATTAAATAATCATTGTCTTGCATTGCATTCACTAACTGTAACAACTCACAGGCCCAGGTCACACAAAAAGCCTTTCACAAACAGAGAAAGATTAAACAATCCCAGATTCCCTGCAAGTCTGTGGGAACCTGTTTGAGAACTCACACTGAAAGACAGGCCAGCAAGTCGCTGGGAACAGATTCTCTCTAGAAGACAAAAACCTTTGGTGAATTTCCACAACGACCACGTGCGGCGGCCATCTTAGAATCAAGTGTTTACAGTTACTGACCAATCCTACATGTACAATTGACTAGAGGCGTTAACATGAATATTCTTACTATAAAAGATCCACCATTTTGTGAGATCTTTGCGTTCTGGCATTCAAAGACGTCTGCGATAGATCTCTCTGCTTGCTAGCGCCCGTGTTCACGTAAGTTTGTCTCTGACTTTTGCATAATTCACTAAATTTTCAAAAACTCATCCATGTGTCTGTCCTTCATTTTCCAACACCACGTACGAGACTAGGCAGGGGTCGGTTCACCGGAACACAAAATCCCCACAGTTCCAAGCTATAAAAATAAATAGGCAGCGTATTCCGGCGTACCAGGCTCATTTTAGTGATTCCACAAATCAAGAACTTTTTATTGGAAAGACAGATGAAGCAACACACACTGACCTAAAGGGAGACAAAGTACATTTAAAATAATCAGTTGGAAAATGCAAAATAGTTTAAAATGCTCCCAGAATAGACTCCTTTTTTTCATGTACAAACACAAATATTGTTTCAAAAGACGTTTCACAAGTGAGGCTGTTCTAACACGGTTGTTTATTCGTCTGACCATTAGAAATAAAACTAAATTCATATTTATTAGAAATAAGAAGAAAAACAACTCAGAAGGAGACTTTAAATCATTTAAACCTAAACATATCAAAACATCATATTAAGCGGTTGAAGAATAAAATACAGAAATATAATCAAATACTGAGTTACACATCAAAACATTCAATTGAAAGGGGTTCAAGCATCTCATCTCAGTGCAAATCTGAAGTAGGAGTTCAGATAGAAAAGAATATATGTAGAAATGGAAACGTTCTTATTACACAGAGTACAGACTAAAAAACATCCTCCCTCTACTTAAGTACTACTTCAGTCTATTGATTATGTTCATTGAGGAATCATTGATCAGGTTTTATGAGTTTGAGTAAAAACATGACAGGCAAGATCAAGTTAGAGTGGATGGTGGACCACAAACACAATATTATCAGTAAACAATATTCCAACATATACTTTGGTTGTAATACTTTTAAAGTTAACAACAGACCTAATAGAAACTTTATGGACAACATCATCAAAATGATCAAGATCATGAAGAACGCCTTTCGCTTTTTTTGACTCAGTCCTAGTTTATCTTTTTTTCCAGGTCTGGGACGCTTCAGAGTCCAGAGAACAACAAGACTGCCAGAAGCGATTGAAGACCACATTAAAGACATGAGGATGAATTGAACAATTAAGCCTAAAATGTGTGACCAGAGAAACAACAATGAGCATACAATACTAAAGAACCAGATCAATAAAACACTGATGTGTCTCATCATGATTCCTTTCCTCTGTTTCAGGCTGATGTAGATGACAGGATGAACCACAGCCAGGTATTGATCCAAGCAAGTAAGAAAATGCAGAAATATTCCAGAGTACCAGGGGACTCCCTGTATAATGGTTATATATTTTAGGATCTTGTAATAGTTGACAAAAGTGAGTACTGATCCCAGAATACTTAGCATGTTTATGAGGGTCATGTGGAGGGTGAGGTAGTCCGAGTGAGGCAATCTGCCAGCGTAAGAAAATGCAGAAATATACCAGTGTTCCACTCTTTGAAAGAAGAGTCACAAAAAACTTTCAAGGTCCACAGGTTTAAAAGAAGATTGTCTAAACATAGTTCCTTATTATGATGACAGAGAGTCCAGTGTTTAGTTGCAGCTGATCACAGCAGCTTTTGATTTGTTTGATGGACGATTCAACAAATCTATTTGCATGCTATCATGTTTTGCTTTGTCCAATCAGAACACAGTAAATTGACTCATTTTGCATTGAGTAGATTTTGGATTTGTATGTGAATCACCTTTAAAAAAAAACAACAACATATACTGCAACTTAAAATCCCTTTGATTGAAAAAAAATTGTCCCCTGTCATTCAATATTACGGCAAAGAATTGGTTGGTGGGTGAGCAATTACTGTTGTAATAGCATTGTAATACAATTGGGATTTGTTTTTGTGGATTTGTTTTACTTCTCTTCCTCTTCACCCCTTCTTTTGTTTCAGTTCTGAAGAAGTAAAGGTTTACTTGAGATGCATAATCTGAATACAGATACGGTTGAACTGAAGGTTTAGCTCTATCTTAATTTGTCTCAAGGTAAAGGTTGTTTTTTTGTTTTTTGATTTGCCTTTGTATTACTGTGTTTCTTGTATCTACCTGATGGGTGACTTGAATAGGAGTACCTTGTTGTATGTATACTACATATTATGGATATGTCATATATGATTGATGTGAATTGACATAAACAAGTCAAAAAAACAAACATAAAAGTAACATGCTACCACCTTGTCTTTCACTCTGGCTCTTTCTAGAAAAAATCTTCTCGTAAACATGTATGTATCTTCTTACTTTCAGATCTATTCATGGTCAGGCTCCTCCATACATCAATGATCTGATCCAGCCTTACACCCCAGTTTGGGCTCTTAGATCTGTTGATCAGAATCTACTGATGGTTCCTGAACACACTTCCGGACCAGAGGATAGAAATCCTTCCAGGCTGTTGCTCCTAAGCTTTGGAACAATCTTCCTCTCCCTCTGCGTTTGATGGATCTACTGACTCCTTCAAGAAACATCTTAAGACATTTTTATTTGTGCAGGCATTTTCTGGGTCTTTTGTGTTTGTCTCTATGTTGTCTTGGCCATTAAGAGTTTTAAAATCTGTATTTTCTTTAAATGTGTATTGTTTTTGTTATAGACTGAATTAATGTTGCACTCATTTATATATTGCACCCCGGAACCTTTGTGCCTTCGCCCGTGTACTCTACCGGCGGGTTTTGTGTTGCACCGCCTAAGGAATGTATGGTCCGTGCTGGGCTGTTGTACGGTGATATGTTTTCCAGTAAAGTACCCTAACTGAGCTCCAAGTGTTTGTGCGTCATTACCCTCGGGTTACCACACTTTTGGTGACGAGGATTAAAACATATATGACGGAGTGTCGTGTAGTTAGGGTCGGAGAAGAAGTTCCATGTAGTTTTAGCTTGTAGCATGGCTGCGGCTACGGTCGGCACGCTCCGTGAGTTCGTCGAGCTGGATGGTGACTGGATTGAATATGTCGAGAGACTGGAGCACTTTTTCCTGGCGAATGGCATTGAGAAGGAGGAAAGGCAAAGATCGATTCTCCTCAGTGTGTGCGGTGCCAAGACGTACAAGTTGATACGCAACTTGGCAACCCCACGGAAGCCAGGTGACTTGTCATTCAAGGAATTGGTGACGCTGGTGCAGGAGCATGACAACCCCAAACCGTCAGTGTTGTTCAGCGCTTCAAGTTCCACACACATTCACGCAAAGAGGGAGTTTCGGTTGCTGCATTCGTGGCAGAGCTGACAACTGACAACTGTCGGAATATTGCGAGTATGGACCGGTGCTTGATGACATGCTACGGGACAGGTTGGTCTGTGGTATCAATAATGACAGCATGCAACGCCGATTGCTAGGTGAAGTTGCACTAACTTTCAAGAAGGCGTTGAAGATCGCTCATGCAATGGAAACGGCAGCTAACAACTCAAAAGACATTCAAGCAGCTAATGCTGGTGTGCCACAGAGCACCGTTCACCGTCTGTTTAAAGAGGGGAGAGGCAAGCCGATGAAGTCATTAGAGTGTTACCGGTGTGGGGGAGCGCATCTCGCTAATGACTGTGGTTTTAGAGATGCTGTTTGCCATAACTGCCAGAAAAAGGGGCACATAGCCAATAAGTGCAGAGGTCCTAAAAAGCAATGGAAAAAGGAGTGGGAAGAGTCAAAAGCCCAAATGAAAACGCATCATTTGCAAAGAGAAGGACCTGAGGAGCACTGTTCATTCCACATGTTCAGTAGGGACCTCAGGGAACCCTGGGCAGCCCCGATCTGCGCAACGCTGCAAATAAATGGAAAAGAGATGACAATGGAGGTGGACACGGGTGCCTCAGTTTCAGTGATAAGTCATACCACCTACTGCAGGTTGTGGGGCTCTTGAAAGGCGCCCGCTTTAAGAAAGACTAACATCAAACTGAGACAATACACTGGTGAGTGCATTTCTCTACTTGGAGCTATAGAAGTAGACGTTATGTATGGAGGCCAGTCAGCTAAAGGGGAGCTGATAGTGGTAGACGGGGAGGGACCTAGTCTGTTTGGGCGGGACCTCCTAAAAAGAATCCGCCTCAATTGGGGGGAAATCATTCACATGAGGGTGGTTGGGGACATCCTACCAAAGTATGCAGATGTTTTTGAGGATGAGCTTGGCACCCCCCGGGGCACAACAGTGAAGTTGACCGTGGACCCCAACGCAAAGCCACGTTTTTGTAAACCACGCACAGTGCCATATGCTATGAAGGCTTAGGTGGAAGCGGAGCTGGACAGGCTGCAGTGGTCAGGTGTCATTGAACCTGTGGAGTTCTCTGACTGGGCAGCCCCAATTGTGCCTGTGCTGAAAGAAGATGGTGGGGTGCGGGTATGTGGGGATTACAAAATGACAATCAACCAAGCCTCACAACTGGACACTTATCCCCTGCCACGAGTGGAGGATTTGTTCGCCACACTGGCAGGAGGACAAATGTTTACCAAACTGGACATGAGTCACGCGTACCAACAACTGCTGCTGGACGAGGACTCTAAACAATATGTGACCATCAACACCCACGAGGGTCTGTTCAAGTACAATTGCTTGGTGTTCGGCGTCGCGTCCAGCCCAGCCATTTTTCAGCGCACGATGGACAACCTCCTGCAGAACATTCCCCATGTTGCTGTCTACCTAGACGACATCTTGGTGATGGGTAAGACCGAAGGGGAGCATCTGCAAAACCTCGACCAGGTGCTGCAGAGAATGAAGGAGGCCGGGCTGTGGTTAAAGCGCAGTAAATGCGTTTTCCAGGCTCCGAGTGTCACCTACCTGGGTCATATGATTTCAGCTCAGGGGCTTTCCCCCATGACAGAGAAGGTGAGGGTGATAAAGGAGGCTCCTAGCCCAAAGAATGTGGCAGAACTCAGGTCGTTCTTGGGCTTAGTGAACTATTATGGGAAGTTCTTGCCTGAACTCTCCACTGTGCTTGCCCCACTCTATCAGCTCCTGCACAAAGACTGTTCCTGGAATTGGCAGCAGGATCAAGTGACAGCGTTCCAGCAGGTAAAATAACTATTTCACTCTGCAACGCTGCTCGTGCACTTTGACCCAGACAAGGAAGTTGTTTTGTCCTGTGATGCATCACCCTACGGCGTGGGGGCGGTCCTTTTGCGTCGTATGGAGGACGGAGGTGAGAAGCCTATTGGGTATGTGTCACGTACCCTCACATCAGCAGAATGGGGTTACGCTCAGCTAGAGAAGGAGGGGCTAGCTGTAGTTTTTGCTGTGAAACGGTTCCACCAGTACCTTTATTGTCGCCCATTTACCATTTTCACAGACCCCTTGCTGGGCCTGTTTGGTGAGACTAAAGGTATTTCACCCAAGGCGTCAGCAAGAGTGCAGCGCTGGGCATTAACTTTGTCAGCGTACCAGAATCACATTGTGTATAAAGCAGGAAGTGAAAATGCAAATGCAGACGCGTTCAGCCGTCTTCCCCTCCCAGAATCACCGAGCCAAGTTAACCTCCTTCCAGAGACTGTGTTTTTGTTAGACAGGCTGTCTAACTCTCCGGTGTCCGCAAAGCAGATCAAAAAGTGGACTGAAAGAAACCCGGCGCTGTCACAAGTAAAGCAATGGCTGCTGCAGGGCTGGCCGGTAACAGTTGAGCAGGAGGAGCTCCAGCCCTATGTCCAGCGTCAGCTGGAGCTCAGTGTGCTGGATGGCTGTATCCTCTGGGGCTCCAGGGTGATTATTCCACCTGCAGGACGTGCTCAGGTAATGGAAGTGCTGCAGGAAGCTCACCCCGGGGTGTCAAGGATGAAGAGCCTCGCCAGGTCGTTTGTTTGGTGGCCAGGGATGGACGGTGCGTTGGAAGAAAAGGTCAAAGCATGTTCACAGTGTCAAAGTAACCAGAAGATGCCCGCACCTGCGCCTCTCCACCCGTGGGAGTGGCCGGCCCGTCCGTGGTCCAGGCTCCATCTGGATTTTGCTGGTCCGTTTATGGTTCACATGTTCCTTGTTCTGGTGGATGCTTATTCAAAGTGGATGGAAGCACACATCATGTCAAATATCACAGCTCCAGTTACCACTGACACGCTCAGAAGCATCTTTGCCACCCACGGGCTACCGGATACAGTGGTCAGTGACAACAAACCCACTTTCACCAGTGAGGTTTTGAGAAGAATGGAATCCGACATATACGGTCTGCGCCGTACCACCCTGCTTCCAACGGCTTTGCAGAACGTGCTGTTGAGACGCTGAAAGATGGACTGAGGAAAATGTCGGGCAACACGCTGGAGACTAAGCTTGCACGTTTCTTGTTCCAGTATCGGATTACTCCACACACAACCACTGACTTGCCTCCAGCAGAGATGTTGCTGGGGAGGAAGCCCAAATCTCATCTGGATCTCCTTCGCCCGGATGTGGGGGCAAAAGTTGCCCGATCGCAGGAGAACCAGAAAGTGAGACGGGACCAACATGCTAGAGAGAGGCTGTTGCAGCAGGGGGACTGTGTGTAGAACTTTGCCGCTGGCTCACCATGGCTGCCAGGGGTTATTCACCTCCAGTCTGGTCCAGTTTATTTTGTGGTGGACCTGTTGGATGGCAGGCAGGTTCGCAGGCACCAGGATCACGTGCGGGCCCGCACTGATGTAGAATGGGAGGGGTCTCGGAGTGTTGCTCACAATGATAGTGTGAGCGGCTCTATGGACTGTGTGGCACCGGTGTGCATTGATGGACGGTTGCTGCCTCCAAAGTACAATATAAATTGAAGATATTTTGTTAATGTATAGAATCTATATATGTTTATATTTCAATTGAATGATGCTACTGTTATTTAATTTATCTCAGTTTGTGTGGTGAGATCTACTCTGCCATATCATTGAGCATGAACTCTGGGTGCTCATCATGACTCCTTGTCCGATACAACTGACAAGAGATGAATACATTAATGACATAATTATGAAGGTAAATAAGGTGCAAAACGGATTTAATGTCACAGAGGAAGGTGCCCGTGTGTTTGAGTAAGTTTTAATATGAATTTGAAGTCACAATAAAAAGTGTTTTAGGATTTGAGGAGTTGAAGAATAGAATTTTACATACTTTTTTCGTTCCTAAGAATGAGAAAATAGCGGCCAAGCTCTCGCTTTTGAGATTTTAGGATATCCGGTCTGAGTGGATGGTGGCGTGCTTGGTACCGCTGCTCACCGCTCACTTTTAATTGATTTTAAGCGTTCTTAAACAGCTTTTAACTGACTTCTTGACAAACAATAACCACTTAACGCTACACACTGATCGTCATTCATCCACCCTGCCTTGACTGACGCTGGCTGTCATGTCACCGGCTTTGCTCAGCCGCGACGATGGCACCTCTCGACGATATCACCCACCTGTAAATTCCAGTCATCCTGTCTTGATCCTATGACAGAACACGGGTCATGCTGCTGAACTCCACTGGATTCGCTGGGTGTCACCCGTCCTTCCACCGTCAACGGAGCTCAACCTCCACCCGTACATCACGCTTTTCCCACGCCGACGTTACATCCACCGTGTGTCCTGCAGAACCATCCAGTGCACCAACCCTACCTCAGCAGATGAAGTAGCATCTGCTGAGGTGGGGTCCTCGCTGTCCTCCCACCAAGCCTTGTCGGACGATCAACCACCCGGTATTAGAGTGCCTAACCAAGTCAACACCACAGTTAGGACTGACAACACGGCTGTCAACATTTACCTTAGACTACTCAACATCCGCTCGCTGAAAACAAGGTACAATTGATCTAGGTCAGGGGTCGGCAACCTTAACAACTCAGAGACTCACTTTCTCCGTTTGCCTTTATGCTATATATAAATACACTATAAATTAAACGTTAGTTGATGATCGTTCACTCATGTATGTTAATTTTAATGTAGCTAATGTAGCTCAGTTGTCTTCATCCAAAAAGAGACTCAAAAACATTCAAATACCTCTTTGGTGCTCGTCTGTAATGTCCCTCTTGTATTAAAGCCACGACATGAGAAGAATTTATCAAAAAAATAACAAACAAGTCTATATTTTAGGCTTGTTTTAAGTGGATTATAACAGACCTACTTAGACTAGATTTAGTCAAGGCTTCAATACAAAAAGGACGTTACAGACAAGCAGTATGCAAGCATTTGGATGTTTTTAAGTGTCTTTTTGGACGACGAAGACAAAAACAACTGAGCTCCAGTCGCTATGGATGCAAGGAGGGAGGGAAGGGATGATTTGACCTAGATCGAGCTGGCATGTGGTGGGCTTGGAGTTTTGGATGGTGTTGAAGATCTCAGAAGGAGAGGGAAGTTTAAAACTGAGGAAGGGAAGACAGGATTGAGGGGATCTGATAGGGGAGGGAGTGGACAAATCAGGTGAAGGTTGTGATGAATGTTGGAGATTTTCTGGTTGAAGAAGGTCATTATGGCGTTGCATGAGTCAGTGGATAACAGGTGGGGGAGATGAGAGTTTGGAGGTTTGAGTATTTTCCTCAGGAGGGAGAAGAGAGTCTTGGAGTTGCTGTGGAACGTCATGAGGCGTGGGTGCTTGATAGAAGAGAGGCGGAGTACAGTGGTGAAAGTCAGAAGGAAGTGGTGGGTTATGGGGGAGTGGTTCCAACTGGTTCAAAACTCTGCCTCCCTCATCATCACTAAAATCCCCACATCCCACCACATCACCCCCATCGTCCAGCAGCTTTACTGGCTCCCCATTAACCAAAGAATCATCTACAAACTCTTCCTGTACACCTGTCCATCCGCAACCTTGCCACTCCCTACCTGTCTGACCTTATATCCATCAAAACCTCCACTCGCTCCCTCCGTTCCTCCTCCTCCACCCACCTCTCTGTGCCCTCTGCCCGCCTCAGCGACGTGGGGAGCAGAGCCTTCAGTCGCCCTTAACTCTGGAACTCTCTCCCACCTGACCTACGCAACTGTGACTCTCCCCCCCTCTTCAAATCTAAAACGGTCAAAACTGGAGTTGGTTCCGGTCGCTCCAATACGCCGTCACTACCGGGTCTTAATACTTTGCTTTATGGAGACAAATGGTCAATGAGTGTCACGGGTCGTTTATTTGCCGCTTCAAGTCAAACAAAATACAAGCTTTACGATCAATCGACCGCACGCACTTTTTGCCGGCAGCTCTAGAGTTCAATAGCTCCGGGAAAAACGGTCTCGAACTGTAGAAACATTGCTATATTTAAGGCAAATTTCCCGCCCCGGGGGCCGTCTCTTCCGGGGCAAATGGCTCTTTCATGGTTCTTGTGTCTTGATCACCCACTGAGAAACTTCCCAGCTTCCCTCTTGCGTGGGTGGGTGCTTTTGTCTTCCAGCATTGTATAGTGTATAATATTTTTTTATCTAACAACTCCCAACTCAAAACTCACCTGTTCTGCACTTCTTACTCCTCATAACCCCTTTCATCTACTGCTAGAACTTTGTTCTAAAATTTTTGTTTATATCCATCAGGCCTTTATTCTAACGTGTGCTTCTATTATATTATGTGATTTTATTGTATTTGTGATCTTATTGTGCAGCAACCTTAAGTCTCATGAAAGGTGCTTTTAATTATATTATTATTAAAATGCCCTTGTAGTGCTGTGAGGCGGGGTCTGTTGAAAAATGACAACCACTTTGACCAATCTGAAACCTAGCTCTAGCACTTAATAATTCAGAAACGATAAGTTGTTGATAATGTTTATTCAACAGGTAAATTACTTTAAACAGAATAGAAAATATATAAGTAAATGGACACAATTATCTTCCAGTCCATGTCAAGACTAAAGAAAATACTTTGTCCCTGCTGGTGCTAAGTAAATAAGTACATAATTATTGATCTTCAGAGAGATCAATGAAGACAATCTAATTCTAAACATGCGTTAAGTGCCTTTCACAGACCAGGTTCACAAGACGCTTAAAGAATACGTAACTGTAATTTAATTATTCTCTTTCTTCTAATACATGAACTACTTTCTCTTTTGACTGTTTTTCCAGAAGCATTTTCGCTTTTCATGACTCGGTCTCTGATTATTCTTTTTTCCAGGTCTGGGACGCTTCAGATTCCATAGAACAACAAGACTCTCAGCCTAAATTGAGATACAGATTAAAGTCAGAACAATGAATTCAACAATGACACCTAATGATAATGAGCAGGAAAACGTTACTGCACCTACAATACTAATGAACAAGAACAATAAAACTAATGTGTCTTATCATGATTCCTTTCCTCTGTTTCAGACTGATGTAAGCAAGCAAGTAAGAAAATGCAGAAACATTCCAGCGTACCAGGTGCCTGCCATTATCAGGATTATAAATCCTGATATTTTTCCTCTACTGTTGACAAGAGAGGCAACCGATCCCAGAATACTCAGCATGAGGGTCGTGTGGAGGGTGGGGTAGTTCGAGTGAGGCATTCTGGAAGTAGAGCGTTGCACTCTCCGATGAAGGTAAAACTGGTAGAGGATGAAGGCGAAGAGAGGGAATTGTAAGACATTCACGATGTGTTAGGAGAGAAAAACATAGATAACATGCTCAACTTTCATGCAGTCCAGGTTTGTGGGCCTTGAACCGTTCATTCTAAAAGAATATAAATAATAACAAATGATGTTTTTTTGATTCGCTTGTTGTTTTAAGAAATACTGTCATCTTATGAAAAAGGTTTAAAACATGTTTAACAACTTCAGTTAAAGATAAGCTATTTACTTTTTTGTTAACATAACTTAGCTGAAAGAAGCTTTGAAAGAAGAAGTTTGAACTAACATGATTTTTTCTACAGGTTTAAAAGAAAATGTTTTTAAACTAATTTCAGTCCAGTGTTTGGTTTGCAGTTGTTGACAACTGTTGACAGCTTATACTTAGTATGATGGAAAATTCAACACATCTATTTGCAGGGAATAATGTTTTGCATCGTCCAATCATCACTCTTTTCTGCTCTTCTCTATGTCGACTAAGGATTGGAATTATTTTTAATCTGTTCCTCTTTAGAGTTATAGACAAAAATGTAAGTGCATTTTAACATAGCAGACCTTGTCTCCATCTTCCTCTTTGTCCAAATGACGCACTTAAAAAAATCCAAATACCTCCATGCTCATCTTATCATATTGCCATCTCCTATTGAAGCCTCAACTTGAGAAATTGTCAAGTTCTGTGTGTGTTCGGACCACAACTATGCCTTAACTTGAAAACGGCTTGACCACTTGTCGAAGGATGCAAAGGACAAATCGATTCTCTTACTTTGGTTTTTACTTTCTTTCTGATGATTTCAGTTCGGAATATGTTTTTCAGTAAAGAATAGGTAGATAACCTTTAAAACAAAAACATGCTTTAGTCTCAATACATTTCAATAAAGGTCTACGTTTTCTTAAATAAAATGTTAATATAACTTGCTTTTCAAACAAAGCTTTTAAAATTATTTAAGTATGTGCTTTAACATTCGGTTTTAAGTGTAAACAAAATGCATAATGCAAGCTTAAATTAGCTTAAACAAAAGTATCTAAATCGACTATTAGCACTCAGAAGCAAACATAATCCTCAATAAGAGTTGTTTTTTCCTACCAGTTGCATCTTCGTGATGATCAGGAGCTGGGGTCATGTCCTGTTTTCAGGAGCAGGTGAGAGAGACTTCTTTGTGTGGCTCCTTACCCTGTCTGCTTCCTTACCCTGTGTCGTTCCTTACACTAAGTGGCTCCCTACCTTTTCTGGTTCTTTACCCTTTGTTTGCAAAAACCTAAAAGTTGTATGGAAATTAAGTGTACAAACCCGGTGAGTCCAACCTACCCGGCAACTTGTTAAACCCTACAGACAAGGAGCCTCGGATGATTGTTCCACACGAGCTTGCATCAAACTAAAGCATTCTTTAACAAGTGATGAACGGGGGAGAGCGCGAACGCAGTCCCCCAACACCAGAAATTATGCAGTCGAGATTCCCACATTTGGGGAATTCGCAAAGGTCAGCATGACCTAGTGTGCACTGGCCGGGTCTCGCCTTGGGCGAACCACCTTCCTGATTATGGTGTCTCCCCTGCCAGGTAAGTATGAATTGTAGAGCTCGTGTAAAACTTCCCACAAAGTTATCAATGTCAAGGTGACTATGGGTAGAGTTTCTTGACACACTGAGGCTAGGCATTTTACTGAGCATTGAGGGAATCTTTTCCATAAACTTGGTTACGGCACTTTCAGAGATCTTTTGAGATTTCTCCTGCTCTGCAGACTTGGGTCATTTAAAATGAATTCAAAGGTTATTAATTGATGGTCAGAAAAAACTGAATTCTGAGGAGAGACTATAACCTTTTAAATTTCAAGTCCGTATGCTAGGACAAGATCTAATGTGCGTTTAAAACAGTGAGTCGGTTCATGTACATACTAAGAGAAACCAATTGACTCCAGGATATAGTTAAACCTGTTAGCTAAGCTATCATAGACCATATCAACATGGATGTTAAAGTCACCAACAATAATCACTTTATCTGATTTAAGCACCAGGCTGGTCAGGACCCCCGGGAACTCGGACAAGAATTCAGAATAAGGTCCAGGGGGACGATAGACTGACAGACATGAGTTGATGATGGCTGCGACTCTACCTCCTCGACCAGAGCGTCGAGGGGCATTAAAGTTAGTGTGGTGTTGATTCATTTAAAGATACGTATTCATCTATAGACAGCCAGGTTTCAGTTAAGTTGAATATTATAATAGTAAATTGACTTATTTTGATAAGTCAATGGTTTTCTCTGACATAAGATCATAATTAGTGCAGCTTTTGAGGACAGGGATCGGATATTCAACACCAACCCTAAATTAATCTGTCAAAAGCCATCTAATATTGCATAAATGTCAATTCTTTAGACGCCAATGGCTATTCTATTTGACAAATCTTACCTACAGCATTTAGCACTTAGCTGAAGTTCTGTACCGACGTAGCAGACACATCACTCAGCAAGATTTTTTTATTAGAAGGATAGATGCAGCAGCACACAATTATCTGAAGGCAGACACAGAAGTAATATACAAAGAACATTTAAAATTGTCGGTTGTAAAATGCAAAAAAAGTTTTAAATGCTTTCAAAATAGACTATTTTTGTTTTAACAAGGTTCTTAATTTGTCTGACCATTAAAAATAAACAAGGGATCCACAAGAAGAAGAAACATCGTACATATGAGGCAGTCTATCCATTACAAACATAACTACTAAACATAGAGCTAAATTAATATACAGTTCATATTTATTGGAAACATGAAGAAAAAAATTGAACATACAGTAGGAGTTAAGTTAGTAAAGAATATATGTAGATATGGATACGTTCTTATTACACAAAGTACAGACTGAAAAACATCCACCCTCTACTTAAGTACTACTTCAGTCTATGGATTATGTTCCTTGAGTAATCACTGATCATGTTTCAAGAGTTTGAGTAAAAACATGACGGGCAAGATCAAGTTAGAGGGGATGGTGGACCAAAAATAAACTACTTCAACTAAAGAATCTTCCACTATATAATTTGGTTTTAATAATTTAAAAGTTAACAACAGACCTAATAGAAGCTTAATGGACAACATTATCAAAATGATCATGATCATAAAGAACGCCTTTCGCACTTTTTGACTCAGTCCTCGTTCAGCCTTTTTTCCAGGTCTGGGACACTTCAGAGTCCAGAGAACAACAAGACTGCCAGAAGTGATGGAAAACCAGATTAAAGTTATAATGATGAATTCAACAATCAAGCCTAAAATCTCTGACCAGAGAAAAAACAATGAACCTACAATACTAATGAACCAGACCAATAAAACACAGATGTGTCTCATCATGATTCCTTGCCTCTGTTTCAGACTGATGTAGATGACAGGATGAACCACAGCCAGATATTGATCCAAGCAAGTATGGAAATGCAGACATATTCCAGTGTACCAGGTGACTACATGTATAATGGTTACATATTGTAATATCTTTTTATATTTGTAATAGTTGACAAAAGTGAGCACTGATCCCAGAATACTCAGCATGTTTATGAGGGTCATGTGGAGGGTGAGGTAGTCCGAGTGAGGCATTCTGGAAGTAGAGCGTTGCACTCTCCACTGAAGGTAAAACTGGTAGAGGATGAAGGCGAAGAAAGGGAATTGTAATACATTTACAATGTGGTAGGAAAGAGTCGCGTCAATCAAAGTTTCCACTTTCATGCAGTTGGAGGTGAGAGGACTTGAACCATTCATTCCTGCAATGAAACAGATATTTTAAATATTAGAAATCATATCAAATGTTAAGCTTTAAATATGCCATTTGGTTAAGGTAAAAAGAAAAAGAAAAAAAAAGAGAGAGACAAGTTTCTCTCATTCAGAATGTGCTACTATTAAAAAAAATCTAAAAAAGATCTCAGTATTTATAATTCACATTTTTGATTTGGAACCTACCTTCCTGGAATTATGTGTGTGTTAATATACCTGTTGAATAAATGTGTGTTAACATACCTGGGATTTAAAAGAAGAGTCACAAAAAAACTTTCAAGGTAAGAAAAAAAAAAAATCCAAAAAATTTACAAGAAAATGGTTCAAACAAAGTTCCTTATAATCACGAGTGTCGAGTGTGTGGTTGCAGCTGATGACAACAGCTTTAAATTTGCTTGATGGACGATTCAACAAATCTTTTTGCATGTTATCATGTTTTGCATCGTCCAATCAGAACAAAGTAAATTATCATTTTGCATTGAGTAGGTTTTGTATTTGTTTGTG
Organism: Callionymus lyra; assembly: GCF_982586985.1. NCBI lineage: Eukaryota > Metazoa > Chordata > Actinopteri > Syngnathiformes > Callionymidae > Callionymus > Callionymus lyra. The sequence continues at coordinate 29,502,783 of NC_141821.1, forward strand.
AATCATTAATTAAAAAACAACAACATAAAAGCAATACATATATATATATATATATATATATATATGTATATACATATCTGAGAACTAGAAGGCTGACCCCCCACCTCTTCAGTCTCTGCAGCAATGCTCAGGTTCCTATCTTTCAAAGACAGCATTTGGATGTGACGCTGAGGAAGTACACTCAGCTTCTTTGGACTGAGTCAGGCCAGTTCTGAGTGGACCCTGCTCTTTTAAAATGCTGGATGATCTTGTTCACTGTGCTGCAGCTCAATTTCAGGGTGTTGGCAATCTTCTATAATATATAATAATATATGTTTGTTACTGTAGATACTGTAAATAAATGTAAAAAAGAAAGATGATTAACAGTTTGACTCAGTTATAGGTTGAGTTTGAAGTTTGAGTTCACCCCAAACAAAGCAAACCTGTATCAGACCAAGTACTTTTAAAATGGGTGTGTAGTTGAGAGCTCAGCTGACAGTGAAGTGAATGTCATACACTATGAAAAAGTTTGGGAACCCCTGTAAATGTTCATGATTTTCCTTTATAAATCATTGGTTGTTTGTATAAAACAATCCAGGCCATGCATAACGCCCCTGGTTATGCCTAAATAACTCTATTTTAGTTTCATCAGTCCACAGCACCTTATTCCAAAATGAAGCTGGCTTGTCAAAATGTGCTTTAGATACCTCAAGCGACCCCGTTTGTGGCGTGTCCAGAGAAAAGGCTTTTTCCACATTACTCTTCCATAAAGCATCTCCTTTTGTAAAGTACGCTGAATAGTTGAACGATGCACAGTGACACCATCTGCAGCAAGTTGATGTTGCAGGCCTTTGGAGCTGGTCTGTGGGTTGACTGTGACTGTTCTCACCATCCTGCGCCTCTGTTTATCTGAGATTTTCCTTGGTCTGCCACTCCGGGCCTTAACTAGAACTATGCCTGTGGTCTTCCATTTCCTCACAATGTTACTCACAGTTGAAACTGAGAGCTTAAATCTCTGAGATAGCTTTCTATATCCTTCCCCTAAACCAAGATGTTGAACAATCATTGTTTTCAGGTCATTTGAGAGTTGTTTTGAGGCTCCCATGTTGCCACTCTTCAGAGAAGATGCAAAGAGGAGAAACAATTACAATTGGCCTCCTTAAATACTCTTTCTCATGATTGGACTCACCTGTGTATGGAGGTCAAGGGTCACTGAGTTTACCAAAACAATTATGAGTTCCAATAATTATTGCTAAAGGTATTAAAATCAATAAGATATAAGGGTGCCTAAATGTATGGACATGCCTAATTTTGTTTAAATAATTCTTCACACTTTCTGTAAATCATATAAACTTTATTTCATTTCTCAAATATCACTGTGTTTGCCTCCTATAAAATATATTTATATAGGAGAGAAAAACATAGATAACATTCTCAACTTTCATGCAGTCCAGGTTGGTTGGACTTGAACCGTTCATTCTGCAAAGGACTATAAAAATAATAAATAAATTATTCTAATTTATTAAATAAAGGAATATAAATAATATCAAATTATATTGTTTTAATTTGCTTTTTGTTTTAAGAAATACTTCCATCTTCTGAAAATGGTTTAAAACATGTTTAACAATTTAGTAAATGAGAAGTTATTTACTTTTTTTGTTAACATACCTGAGCTTTAAAAGAAGGAGCTTTAAGAGAAGGAGTTTGAAGGTGATTTTTTCAACAGGTTTAACAGGAAATGATTTTAAACAAAGTTCTAGAGTTCAGTGTTTGGTTTGCAGCTGTTGACAACTGTTGACAGCTTATATGAAAATTCAACACATCTATTTGCATGGAACAATGTTATGCATCGTCCAATCATCACTCATTTTGCGCTTTTCTTCATGTCGACTAAGGATTGGAATTATTTTTAATCTGTTCCTTTAAAGTTTGTTTTTAGCAGAACCTGCTTAAATATTGCACACTGACACAAGTGTCTTTGAATGAGGAAACATAGGCAGCAGACTGGGATCTTCTGCTGCAAAAAGTGTTTTTGATTTTCATTGACTATCAAAGCAAGTAGTCAGAGCAAACATTTATTTCAAGTTATAAAACAAACAAATTTTAAAATCATGGTCCAGTTCTCCATGCCCACCAAACTTAATGTAACTACCACTTTCAGGAAAAATAATAAACCCCATCCCAGGTTGCTCTCAGACTGAGAGAATGCATTAGAAAAACAAGGCTTACCCAGACTGAAGGTTGGGCTGGAGCTGTGTTCTTCAAATGGCTCATGTCTGGCTGAGGAAAACCTGGCATTATTTCTAAAACCCAGAGTATGTTGTCCAGACCTCGTCAGTTGTTAAAGATATTGGAACGCATCTTACCTGGCACCGATTTCTCTTTAGGAAAGGGAGAGTGAAATGAGCTGTTTATTTGGACTCTGTGTAAACACCACCAGGTTAACCAAAAATATCAGAGGCCTTACTTTGAGTGTTGAAGTTTTAAATGTTTAATGTTTAGATTTCAATAAGTACAAATGAAGCACAGCAGAGGCTCATCAGGAAGACTTTCACATACTCATCGCTGCAGTCATCTTCAAGTCGCTCGACAGTGCCATCGGATCCAAGATCTCTTCTAGCTGTCAAGGCTGCTACTCTATTCCCGAAAATATCATCATCTCCTCCCACTCTCCTTCCCTTTTCTCTCACTCCATCCCTGCCAGTTGCTTCAGAGCCAGATATTTTTCAAGGTTTCTGCCTCAGAAGGAAATGTGTTCTCCACCATTTTTCTTGTGATTAGCTCGGACCTGTTTTTCTCTGCCTTATATTTTAGTGTTGGATAAACCATAAATAACTCAAGTTAACTCCATTCCTTTTCTTCTTTTTCTTTCGGTTGCTCCCTTCAGGGATCTCAAGACCCCATCAAGGTAACATTTATCAAAATTCTAAACTGTGTCCACTTGCTCCTGGTTAGAATGTTAAGGTTACTGAGAAATTAATTATTTTTAGAATATATCAGTACATTTAAATGGTTCATTGTTTGGTGTAATTTTGTGTGTGAATAAATGCAAAATAAACCAGAGTGTAAAATAAGTTCAGTAATTTACTTCTTTTTTTTACGGACATCTTGGAAAAGTAAGAGTATGAAAGTAGAGAGGGAGGAGAGAAGAAGAAGGTGAAGTGATGCTAGTGCTACATGATATGCTACGAACTTCATCCTGCCATTTGATTGTTCAAACTTAATTAAGTCAATTACGTAAAAAAAGGTCAGCTACATCTACAAAAGAGATGATTAGTTGTATTGTTTAGCAAAGTTAACATACCCTTGTACATTGTGGAGTAGTAAAAGTGTTCTTACAATCTCCTTGGACAATCCGAGGAGCTGAGACGTAGGGCTTTGAAAGTCTCCTCTTTCAGGGTTACGCAGTTGACAGGATAAACTTCAGCCAGGTATTGTTCCAAGCTATAAAAATAAATAGGCAGCGTATTCCGGCGTACCAGGCTCATTTTAGTGAGTCCACACAGCAATAATTTTTTATTGGAAATACAGATGAAGCGACAGACATTGACCTAAAGGCAGACAAAGTACATTTAAAATCATCGGTTGGAAACTGCAAAATAGTTTAAAATGCTTCCAGAATAGACTTTTTTCAAGTACAAACACAAAGATGGTTTCAAAATACGTTTCACAAGTGAGGCTGTTTTAACAAGGTTTTTAGATCGTCTGACCATTAGAAATAAAAATAAATTCATATTTATTAGAAATAAGAAGAAAAACAACTCAGAATGAGACTTTAAATTATTTAAACCTAAACCTCACATTCAATCGAAAGGGGTTTAAGCATCTCATCTCAGTACGCTGCAAATCTGAAGTAGGAGTTCAGATAGAAAATAATATATGCAGAAATGGAAATGTTCTTATTACACAAAGTACAGATTGAAAAACATCCTCCCTCTACTAAAGTACTACTTCAGTCTATTGATTATGTTCCTTGAGGAATCATTGATCAGTTTTTAAGAGTTTGAATAAAAACATGACTGGCAAGATCAAGTTAGAGGGGATGGTGGACCACAAATACAATATTGTCAGTAAACAATCTTCCAACATATAATTTGGTTTTAATAATTTTAAAGTTAACAACAGAGCTAATAGAAACTTTATGGACAACATTATCAAAATGATCATGATCATAAAGAACGCCTTTCGCACTTTTTGACTCAGTCCTCGTTTATCTTTTTTTCCAGGTCTGGGACGCTTCAGAGTCCAGAGAACAACAAGACTGCCAGAAGCGATGAAAATCCAGCTTAAAGACAGAATGATTAAATCAACAAGCCAGCCAAAAGTGAGTGACCTGAGAAATAACAATGAACGTACAATACTAAAGAACAAGACCAATAAAACACTGATGTGTCTCATCATGATTCCTTTCCTCTGTTTCAGACTGATGTAGATGACAGGATGAACCACAGCCAGATATTGATCCAAGCAAGTAAGAAAATGCAGAAACATTCCAGCGTACCAGGTGAATACATGTATAATGGTTACATATGTTGTGATCTTTTTATATTTGTAATAGTTGACAAAAGCGATCACTGATCCCAGAATACTCAGCATGTTTATGAGGGTCATGTGGAGAGTGAGGTAGTCCGAGTGAGGCATTCTGGAAGTAGATCGCTGCACTCTCCACTGAAGGTAAAACTGGTAGAGGATGAAGGCGAAGAGAGGAAATTGTAAGACATTTAGAATGTGGTAGTGAAGAAAGGCGTTGATGAAAGATTCAACTTTCATGCAGTCGGAGGTATGAGGACTTGAACCATTCATTCCTGCAATGAAACAGATATTGTAATATTAGAAATCCTATAAAATGTTTAAACAAAGCTTTAAATGCCATTTTTTAAGGTAAAAAGAAAAATGATAAAAGAAGAAAGAGACAAGATTCTCTCATTGAAATTTCATTTGCTACTATTTATTAAATATAAAAATAATCTCAGTATTTATAATTCACATTTTTGATTTGGAACCTACCTTCCTGGAATAATGTGTGTGTTAATATACCTGGTGAATAAATTTGTGTTAACATACCTGGGATTTAAAAGAAGAGTCACAAAAAACTTTGAAGGTCAGAAAAAAGATGATTTTTCCACAAGTTTACAAGAATGTTTTAAACAAATTTCCTTATATCATGACAGAGAGTCAGTGTTCAGCTGATGACAACTATTGACAGCGTTTGATTCGTTTGTTGAACGAGTCAATACATCTATTTGCATGTTATCATGTTTTGCATCGTCCAATCAGAACACAGTGAATTGACTCGTTTTGCATTGAGGAGCTTATGTGTGTAAATCATATCTTTCAAAACTAAATAAAACATTAAACTTTCACAATTTATCTCTTTAAATGCTTTTATTGATGTTTCACTAAAAATAAAAAAGGAAAAAAAGAAGGTTATGAATGATTGACAATCAAGTCTGTCCTTCTAATTCAGTAATGGACAATTCCTTTGTAGTGATTAATTGAAGATTTCTATACATTTAAACTATATAAATTGTACTTTACCTCACCTGTTCATATGAATTGGGTTTATTATTATTATATTGTAGATTTTAAAAAATGATGCAAGAGTTCATTGTAGTTGTCTTGAGGCTGGTCAAAAGGTTTGCTCCATTTTAATCCAGTGGAATAAACATGTGTCTCAACATTTACAAAATTGGCGGACAAAATTCAAGTCGATAAAGTCAAGATATTATACAAATACTTATTCTAAATGTGAAAATGCTTGAGGGAAAGTTATTCTCAAAATATTAACACATTTTGAACTTAAATTAACGATGCACAATAAAGTGCATTAAGAGTCTCAAACAACCTGGAGCAACATGCAATATCCAGTATCTGTCAGTGTTTAATTTTTTAACTTAACTTAAACTTAAACTTCGTTTAAAAGCTAAAATTCAGTTTTAAAAGCTGCAGGTCTCTGGTGTGTCCTTTTTAAAAATTGCTGCCAGTTTGCTGGTTGTTGTTACTTTGCCATGGAGGAAATATCATATGTTGCCAACTCGTTTAATTGCACCACACAAATCAATAAACACAGTGTTAATGTCAAATTAAACCTCTTTTATACACACATTATAAAAATATAAACCATAACATAACTTTGAATTAAAATAAAATGTTATTTCAAAGGTTTAATGATGTCACTGGCAGCTGATGACAGCTCCAACATTTGCAACATAAGTTTCTGATTGACAAGTTTTACTGAACAATTAATAATAAAACCATTTGCATTGTCTATTGTTGTTGGTGTTAAATCAACAAAAGTAGTCCCTAATCGAATTAGGTTTTGGATTTGCATGCAAATCCATATTTTCCACAATTTTTCAAATTCAAATGTGTATTTTTAAGATCAGCCTCTGTGGTTGGCATTTGATGGGAGCTCTCATCAATCGAACACGCACTTCTTAACAAAGACTTTTTTTGTCCACGAGGCTAACACTTTTAATACTTGTTATCCCGGTACTCTTGTCTGATATCTTTTATTCTTACTTTTTATTCTTACTTTTTATGCAGCCTGTTCGGACATTTTTAGCGAAATATATGTAATCTGTTGAAAATGAAAATATACACTTTAGATTTAAAAAAGATATTGCCATTACCTATATGATTGCTCACAATATATAGAAAAAATGTTTTCTCCATTTCTCTCCACATGAAACTGACTCATGGCAAATTCCCGTAGCTCAGGGGTGGGCAATTATAATTCTTCAAGGACCACATTAAATTCTGTGAATGCTGTTAGGGGCCGTCAAGCAAAAAGAAAGACGATAAAATCTCTCAAAAAAGGATATTTGTCATTATGCCGTGACATTTATTAAGCCAAATAAGCTGCAATTGTATTCTCTTATACGTATATGAGTTTTTTTCAAAACATTTCTTCAACTAACTAAAGTAAATAAGTGTGAAAATGTAAATTAATAATTAATACAAAATACATTTGTTAATGCATTAGAACCATTTATACATGCTCATACTTTGACATTACAAGGGCCACATAAATAGGGTCAAAGGGCCGCATGTGGCCCCCGGGCCGCACTTTGCCCAGGCCTGCCATAGCTGATCAACAATAACAGTCATTAAAGCTCAGCTACCAGACCAGTGTGTCAGATCAAAGAAGTTCATGTACATGGTTCCCGGTTCTTTCCTTTCTTTCGTGTTTTATTACAAAGTTCAGTAGATGTTTTGACTTTTGGACCCTTAGGATATTTTGTGAGATATTGAACTACTATTGTTTTTTAGATTTTTGAGAGTGGACAAAAATGTATTACAACATGAATTATATGAAATTATTCAAGAGGAAATAAAAGACAATCATGTCCTCCTGTCAACACACTTTCCTTTTATAGGAAAGGGAAACCAGAACAGAAAATAATATACTGTATATGGAAGTTATAACTTTTCACACAAGTTGTCAAAATGTACATGACTACAATTTTCGATTCTGCAATCATTACACCAAAAAACAAGTTTTTAACAAGCGTTTTAATAAAAGACAACACTTTATTAGGCTCAATCTGATAATAGAAATAATATTTTGATTATTATAAATTGATTATTTCCAGTCAAACATTTTATATCACCCCAAAAAACAAGTAAATACATGCCCATAATGTTTTTTAGAAATATGCAAACAAAGACATATTCAGTTTCATTTGCGAGATCACATGTATTACTTAAATTAGTTAATTTATATTTTAATACTAATTTATTTTATCTCTGATTTATTTATTAACTAAACATGTAAAAGTAAAAATGTAAATTCACACAGATTAAAGGTTAAGGGTTTATTGCATGGAAATCATTTTAAATATACAGGGATATGAAAGTAAAGAAATAACATTGTTCACATTACACAGAGTAAGTTATATACTGAGAATAATTATTATAACTGAGAAGAATGAAATGTCACTTCGTTGGAACAATGTTTTGGTTGGTCTTTTGAATAACATTTATCATCAGACCTAAACAACATTTCTGGGCATTTGGTTGTTTATTTGAATCTCAATCTTTGATCAGTTGACTTAAGTTTTCATTTTATTATTTAATCTACAAAACATCGACATTTTCACAAGCAGCTACTGAAGTCATAGATTATAGAAATTGAAAAGAAACAGATAGAAGTCTAGTTTTTCTTTTTTTTAACAGTACTTCATTTTTTCTTTTACCTTTTGTTGTTGTGTGAAATCATGTTAATACAACACATCATTCAACAAAGTAATTTTCAACCTGTTGATTGTATCTGGGTTTTTTTTTTTTTTTTTTTTTAGGATTTAAGAGTTTAAGTAAAAACATGACAGGCAAGATGATGTTAGAGGGGATGTTTGACCACCAATACCCTAATTAAAGGAAACAATCTTCCAACCTTGTTTTCTTCAGTTAACCAAACATTAAAATTAATAGAAAAACCAAAAGACCGATCCCAGAGAAAACCATAGATAACAGACTCAACTTTCATTTATATTGTTTTGATTTGCCTGTTAAATTAAGATATCCTGGCATCTTGAGAAAACGATTTAACACTAGAAGTCCCAGAGAGCAGCCATTTAGCTTTTCGACCTATTAACCCCAAAGGCTGGATGATTGGCTGGTAACCCCCTGTGGATATTACTTTTGTTATGTTATAGCTGGCTCAGACAGTACTCTTTGAGAAACCCTAACTCCTAACCAATTGCATGATATCCAAAAGTTAAGGTTAAATTGGGAGAATGTGGCCTCCTACTTGACACTGGGCCATATTTTTTTTACTCACTTGCAGCAAGTTGAAAAACACTGTCCCTAGTTACAGATGTGTTCTGCCAATGGCCTAGATATCAATTATCTGGAATATGTTGAACAGGATTCACTGTGTTTCGGAATAAAATAGCAAAATGCTGGATCTTAATCATGAGCCTTCCCTTCACTTTTCCCCATGAGGTACCACTGGTGTTTTGGGGTTTTCCTTTTATTTTGCCTCTCACAGACAGTCTTCACTTCCTGAATGTGTGCTGGTCAGTTTGGCAATATTAACAGTGGATAATTGTCACGATCCGATCAGGGCAGGGGACCCAGATGCGGAACAGTCAATAATCCACGGAGGAAGAGCTCAGAATAAATGTCTTTAATAACTCCAAAGCGGTCCGTAATAGGGAGGAACAGGAACAAAAAACAAAACAGGCGCTCGGGACGAAGGCAGGGCACGGCTGGAGATCCGGATCTCAACAGCAACTAAAAACAAAAAAAGACTCAGGTGAGTAAAATAAAGCGCTGACAACATCAGGGGTATCCACAAGATTTACAAAGTTCAGATTCAAAAGCAAGGAGCGAGATCAGAGGGTTAGCCAACCTGGTTTGGAAACTCAATACTCTGGCGAGTTCTTCCGGGTAGAAATGCTCCTTATCAATAGGAAGAACCCGCCACTCAATCATCACCAGCCGCACACCTGCCAGCGTCTGTCAATAGAAAACACAGGACACAACATAAACATAAACATGACAGTACCCCCCCCCCCTCTAGGTAGCGCCTCCAGGCGTTCTACCAGGTCTCTCCGGGTGCTCCCGGTAGAAGTCTTGGAGGAGGGAGAGGTCAAGGATGAGAGAGCGGGATATCCAAGAGCGTTCCTCTGGACCGTAACCCTCCTAGTCCACTAGATACTGATAGCCCCGACCTCTGCGGCAAACCTCCAGGATCTTGTGCACTCTATACGCGGGATGATTGTCGATGATGAGTGGAGGAGGTGGAGGCTCGGATGGAGAACTAATAGGACTAGAGGTGACAGGCTTCAGGAATGAGACGTGGAATGTAGGGTGGACCTTGAGCGACGGAAGAAGCGTGAGGCGCATGGCAATGGGACTGATGATCCTCTCAATTTCAAAAGGCCCTACGAACCTGGGGGCCAGCTTAAGTGATTCCACTGGAAGGGGGAGGTCCCGGGTGGAAAGCCAGACCCTCTGGCCAGGTGAGTAATCCGGAGCTGGCACACAGTGCTTGTCAGCGAGACGTTGATTACGGGTGGCGGTGCGGGACAAGGCAGCCCTGGTATGGTGCCAGACAGACCGCTGCTTCCCTCTCCTGAGAGGGGAAGAGAGGTGGTTGATACCCGTAGGCAGCCATGAATGGTGACATCCCAGTGGCTGATGACGTCAGGGAATTGTGAGCATACTCCACCCAGGGGATATGCTGACACCAGGAGCGTGACGAGCCGACACACAGCGTAGTGCGGACTTCAGGTCCTGGTTAGCCCGCTCTGTCTGTCCGTTACTCTGTGTATGGTAGGCTGACGAAAGGCTGGGATTTGCCCCCAGGGACTTGCAGAAAGCTCTCCAGATTTGGGAGGAAAACTGAGGTCCACGGTCAGAGACGAGATGTGCGACCATGGGCGACTCGGAACAGGTAGGGGTTGAAGGAGACCAGCTGGGGGGCGATGGGATGACTTTCCACGAGCACAAATGGCGCAGGCAGCCACAAACTCCTTGACGTCGTGTGCCATCTCCGGCCACCAGAATCTCTGTCTAAGAAAGGCAAGAGTCCTATATGGCATGCTACCCTGTGGTTGTGCCCCCACTGAGCACCTGGGCACGAGCTGGCTGGGGAACGAAGAGTCGATCAGACGGTCCAGAGCTGGGTCCTGGGTGATTCTCCTGAGCCTCCAGAACTACCTTCTCGATATCCCAACTGGCCGCCCTAACAAAGCACCTCTCTGGGAGGATGGTTTCATCTGCAAGACCCTCCTGGGGAGGAGCAAACTGTCGGGACAAAGCATCAGGCTTAATGTTCTTACCTCCTGGGCGATAAGTCAGTGAAAAGTCAAAACGTCCCAGAAACAGGGCCCAACGGGCCTGGCGGGAGTTCAGGCGCCTGGCTTCCTGTAAATAAATCAAGTTCTTCTGATCTGTTATCACGAGAAAAGGTACCTCAGAGCCCTCCAGCCAATGCTTCCACTCCTGAAGTGCAGCCACCACCGCCAAGACCTCCCGGTTACCAATATCATAGTTGCGCTCCGCTTGAGACAGCTTTCGAGAGAAAAAGGCACATGGAAGCACCTTGTTGTCCTTAAAGCACCTCTGGGAAAGCACCGCTCCTATGCCGGTGGCAGAGGCGTCCACATCCACAATAAACTGACGGGCCGGGTCAGGGTGTCGTAGGATCGGTGCGGAGGAGAACAGCGAGCGCAGCTGGTTGAAAGAGTCTTCAGCCTTGGTGGACCAGAGGAAGGAACTCTTTGTGGAGGTAAGCTGAGTTAGTGGAGCTGCAACCTGGCTATAACCCCGGATAAACCTACGGTAAAAATTAGCAAATCCCAAGAACTGTTGTAACTGCTTGCGGCTAACAGGCACCGGCCACTGAGAAACTGCCTCAACCTTCATAGGATCTGGCCCCAGCTGACCCTGCCCTAAAATAAAACCAAGAAAACTCACAGTTGAAACCCCAAACTCGCACTTCTCAGCCTTAACGAATAGTCTGTTCTCTAAAAGCCGTTGGAGAACGCGGCGGACATGCCTGAGGTGTTCTCCCTGGGAACTAGAAAAAATTAAAATGTCATCAAGATAGACATAAACAAAATCATTCAAGAAATCCCTTAAAACCTCATTAATAAGTCTCTGAAAAACCGCGGGAGCATTTGTCAGACCAAATGGCATGACCAGATACTCAAAGTGTCCTAAGGGAGTCTTAAATGAAGTCTTCCACTCATCACCCTCTCTAATACGCACCAAGTGATACGCACTTCGAAGTTCAAGCTTGGTGAAGACCATGGCCCTGTTTAGTGGATCGAATGAAGAGTCTATGAGTGGGAGAGGATATCGATTCTTGATAGTGATGCTGTTTAACCCCCTGTAGTCTATGCAGGGTCTTAGGGACTTGTCCTTCTTGCTGACGAAGAAGAACCCTGCACCAAGAGGCGAAGAGGAGGGGCAGATCAAACCCGCCGCCAGTGACTCCCCGATATAGGTGTCGAGGGCCTGTCGCTCAGGACGAGAAAACTTGTATAGTCGACTACAGGGAAGTGGGGAACCGGGAAGCAAGTCGATGGCGCAGTCATAAGGACGGTGTGGTGGTAGAGATAGAGCCCTCTCCTTGCTAAAGACCTCACCCAAACTGTGATACTCCGGAGGAACAGAGGAAAGATCAGGAGGGGGAGAAGCAGGAAGCGTAGGACGAGAGGTAATAGGAGCAGAACGAAGACACTGTGAAAGACAACGAGGGCTCAAACCAAGTATAGCAGAATTCACCGAGTCAAAGTGAGGATTATGGAGACGAAGCCATGGGAGACCAAGAACTATAGGAGAAGAGGGAGATGAAATGATAAGAAAACAAAATACCTCAGAATGGTTACCCGAAATAGTGAGGTGAAACTCTCATAAGCAGACAAGATAGGTGAGTTAGACTCCCATAAAGAAGTGACCCATTCTACTGCTCTACCCCGGAGAAGATTAATTAAAAATGCAATCTTAGCACGATCAGTGGAGTAAGAAAATGGTTGTTGATCAAAAACTAACTGACACTGTAAAAGAAACCGCGCACAAGCCCCCACACTCCCGTCATATTTCTCAGGAGAAGGTATAGCAGGCTCACGAGCAGACAGTGCAGCAACAGGCTCAGATGACGTGTGCGCAGCAAAAAAACAGGCGCTTGGGACGAAGGCAGGGCACGGCTGGAGATCAGGATCTCAACAGCAACTAAAAACAAAAAGGCAAAAAGACTCAGGTGAGTAAAATAAAGCGCTGACAACATCAGGGGTATCCACAAGATTTACAAAGTTCAGATTCAAAAGCGAGAAGCGAGATCAGAGGGATAGCCAACCTGGTCTGGAAACTCAATACTCTGGGTTCTTCCGAGTAGAGATGCTCCTTATCAATAGGAAGAACCCGCCACTCAATCATCACCAGCCGCGCACCTGCCAGCGTCTGTCAATAGAAAACACAGGACACAAACAAACGGAAACACACCTTCAAAATAAAACAGGAAGAACATAAACATGACAATAATGGCACAATCTATGAAGATAGATAGACTTTATTAATCCCTCTGGAGATCTCCTCTCTGTGCCTGCTGTTAACCCCGACACTCGATGAGAGTATTGAGTCAATGAGATAGGTAGGTGAGATAGTAGGATCACCTGATGGAGTATCCCTGGTATCAAACTTATCAGACCAGGTAACAAGGTAACAGCTACAGTTTTTGTTTAGTAGGCTCTAATGGGAACTGTGAGGGAGCAAGAGGATGAACTGTACTGCTCTGTGTGTGTGCAATCAAAGCCAAAGTATATTTTGTTGGAGCTCTGACCGAGACCTAGGATGTACAACATTGGCTACAAACGATATCCTTCTACTAAATGATGTTTCAAACTGGCAGAGGTACCTGTGGCATGTGTTCCTACCGATCTCTACCGACTCATAGAAAACCACAGCTGTTACCGATTAGTTTGGTAGTTTACAAACACTCATGGAGCCATTTTTAAGGTTGCTTTAGTGAATTTAGTTGCTTCAGCAATTTTGTGTTTTATTTTGTGATTTGTTTTTTCTTTTAAGATGTGATATCATTTTAAAACAAACCTGCACGTAAATCCACAAAAAGATCAAGATCATGAAGAATAGCTTTGGCTTTTTTGACAGGATAAACTTCAGCCAGGTATTGGTCCAAGCTATAAAAAAAAATAGGAAGCGTATTGCAGCGTACCAGGCTCATTTTGATGATTCCACACTTTTTTTTTATTGGAAAGACAGATGAAGCGACACACATTGAACTTAAGGCAGACATTTAAAATTATCATTTGCAAAATGCAAAGTAGTTTAAAATAGACACCTTGTTTTTCAGTTACAAACACAAACATTGTTTCAAAATATTTTTAACAACAGTGATGCCGTTCTAACAAGTTTTTCTTTCGTCTGACCATTAGAAATAGAATTAAATCTAGCCATTATAAACACAACATTATAAACACAACAGTTAATATTTATTAGAAATAAGAAGAAAAACAACTCAGAAGGAGATTTTAAATCATTTAAACCTAAACATATCAACACATCATATTCAGCGGTTGAAGAATAAAATATAGAAATATAATTAAATACTGAGTTACACATCAAAACATTCAATTGAAAGGGGTTCAAGCATCTCATTTCAGTGCAAATCTGAAGTAGGAGTTCAGATAGAAAAGAATATATGCAGAAAAGGAAAAGTTCTTATTACACAGTACAGACTGAAAAACATACTCCCTCTACTTAAGTACTACTTCAGTCTATTGATTATGTTCCTTGAGGAATCATTGATCAGGTTTTAAGAGTTTGAGTAAAAACATGACGGGCAAGATCAAGTTAGAGGGGATGGTGGACCACAAATACAATATTAGCAGTAAACAATCTTCCAACATATACTTTGTTTTTAAGAAGTTTAAAGTTAACAACAGAGCTAATAGAAACTTTATGGACAACATTATCAAAATGATCATGATCATGAAGAACGCCTTTCGCACTTTTTGACTCAGTCCTCGTTCAGCCTTTTTTCCAGGTCTGGGACGCTTCAGAGTCCAGAGAACAACAAGACTGCCAGAAGCGATGGACGACCAGTTTAAAGATAGAACGATGAAATCAAGAATCAAGCCTAAAATGGTTGACCTGAGGAATAACAATGAACGTACAATACTAAAGAACCAGACCAATAAAACACTGATGTGTCTCATCATGATTCCTTTCCTCTGTTTCAGACTGATGTAGATGACAGGATGAACCACAGCCAAATATTGATCCAAGCAAGTAAGAAAATGCAGAAACTTTCCAGCGTACCAGGCGACTATCTGTATAATGGTAACAAATTTTAAGATATTTTTATATTTGTAATAGTTGACAAAAGTGAGTACTGATCCCAGAATACTCAGGATGTTTATGAGGGTCATGTGGAGGGTGAGGTAGTCCGAGTGAGGCATTCTGGAAGTAGAGCGTTGCACTCTCCACTGAAGGTAAAACTGGTAGAGGATGAAGGCGAAGAGAGGGAATTGTAAGACATTCACGAAGTTGTAGGAATGAGACGCGTTGATGAAAGATTCAACTTTCATGCAGTCCAGGTTGGGGGGACTTGAACTATTCATTTCTGCAAATAAAAAAAATGTATTAAATGATATTGTTTTAATTTGCTTGTTAAATTTAAAAAAAGTATTTAACATCTTGAGTAAAAGATTTCTTAAAAACAATGTTTCAACAGATTGAACTTGAACCATTCATTCCTGCAATGAAACAGATCTTTTAAATATTAGAAATAATATCAAATGTTTTTTTTGTTTTTTTTTTAAAGCTTTTAACATGCCATTTGGTTAAGGTAAAAAGAACAATCAAAAAAGAAGAAAGAGACAAGATTCTCTCATTCAAAATTTGCTAATATTTAATAAATATAAAGATAATCTCAGTATTTATAATTCACACTTTTTATTTGTAACCTACCTTCCTGGAATAATGTGTGTGTTAATATACCTGGTGGATAAATGTGTGTGAACATACCTGGGTTTTAAAAGAAGAGTCAGAAAAAATGTTCAAGGTCAGAAAAAAGATTATTTTCCACAATTTTACAAGAAAATGGTTCAAACAAAGTTCTTTATTATCATGACATAGAGTCAAGTGTTTGGTTGCAGCTGATGAAAACAGCTTTTAATTTGTTTGAAGGATGATTCAACAAATCTTTTTGCATGTTATCATGTTTTGCATCGTCCAATCAGAACACAGTAAATTATGTCATTTTGCATTGAGTAGATTTTGGATTTGTTTGTGAATCATTAATTAAAAAAACAACAACATAAAATCAATATATATATATATATGTGTGAGAACTAGCAGCCTGACCCCCCACCTCTCCAGTCTCTGCAGCAATGCTCAGGTGCCTATCTTTCAAAGACAGCATTTGGATGTGACGCTGATCAAGTACACTCAGCTTCTTTGGACTGAGTCAGGCCAGTTCTGAGTGGACCCTGCTCTTTTAAAACGCTGGATGATCTTGTTCACTGTGCTGCAGCTCAGTTTCAGGGTGTTGGCAATCTTCTTATATCCTTGACCATCTTAATGTAGCACAACAATTCCTCTATTAAGATCCTAAGGGTGTTTTTGACTATGGGGTGCCATATTGGAACTTTCTGTGACCAGGATGACAGTGTGAGAACTGTACTACAACATTGAACACACCTGCTCCTTGGCATGACATTTTGGAGGGAAAATGACAAGCTGTGCTCAAGTTGGATATTTATGGGTGTAGTCTCTTAGGGGTGTACTCACTTTTGTTGCCAGTGATTTAACCATCAATGTCTATACTTTGAGTTACTTTGAGGGGAAAATAGAAAAACACTGTTATATAAGCAACACACAAACTACTTTCCATTGTGTCATGTCTTACGTGTTGTCCAATGAAAATAAATACTTAAATATCTGCAGAAATGTGAGGGGTATACTCACTTTTGTTATACTGTATTTATGAAATATATGATTTTTTTTTTCAAGATTCATATAATTGACATTATTTGATATAGAGCCTAATTACCTCTGAATATGTGTGTGTTAACCTACTTTGGATTTGGAGAAGAATAAAAAATCATAGATTTTCAAACTTAAAAATGTCCTTTCTCTTTATCATTTTAATCATATTGAAATATGTAAAAATAAATGCTTGTATAATTGAGAAGTATCACAATGTATATCTGTAAATTAAACTTTAAAGGGTTGTTTATAAGATGATGGATGACTTAGAAAAGTTTTCTGATTCTGAATATATGTTCGTTACTGTAGATAAATACATGTAAAAAAGAAAGATGATTGATTAACGGTGGGACTCAGTGATAGGTTGAGTTTGAAGTCATGATAAAAGAGGAGTTCACCCCAAACTAAGCAAACCCGTATCAGACCAAGTTCTTTTAAAATGGCTGTGTCGTTGAAAGCTAAGCTGACAGTGAAGTGAATGTCATACACATATATAAAATGAAGATATTTTATTAATGTATAGAATCTTTATATGTTTATATTTCAATTGAATGATGCTACTGTTATTTTATTTCTTTCTTAGTTTGTGTGGTGAGGTCTACTCTGCTCATCATGACTCCTTGTCCGATGCAACTGACAAGAAATGCACCCATTTCTGACATAGTTATGAAGGTAAATAAGGTGCAAAACGGATTTGATATCACAGTAAAAGGTGCTCATGTGTTTGACTTAGTGTTAATATGAATATGAAGTCACAATAAAATGTGTTTTAGGATTTGAGCTGTTGAAGAATTTCATTTTACATACTTGATGATTTTGTTCCTGAGAATGAGAAAATAACAGCTACAACAGCTACACTCTTGCTTTTGCTCCTCTTTGACTGAGATATTAGGAGTAAAATGCACTTGTGCCCTTGTAGGGCTGTGAGGCAAGGTCTATTGAAAAATGACCAACCACTTTGACCGATCAGAATGCTAGCTCTAGGACTGCAGAAGAATGGGGTGGGGCTTAAATTTGAGCACCGCCTCATCCCGATCTCCATTCTAAAACGGTCAAAACACGGAGTCCGTTCCGGTCGCTCCAACACGATGTCACTTCCGGTTCTTATACTTCGCTTCGTTGAGAAAGATGGAAAGCAAAGTGTGTCATGGGTCATTTATTCGCCGCTTCAAGTCAAACAAAATACAAGCTTTACAATCGTGACCGGACACACTTTCTCCTGGCGACTGTACAGGTCAATAGCCCTGGGATAAAAGGTCCCGATCTGTAGAAGCATCGCTATATTTAAGGCAAATTTCCTGCCCAGGGGGTCGTCCTTTCCGGCTAAATGGTTCTTTGTGTCCTGATCCCCCGTAGAGAAGACATCCTGATTTATTTTCTTGTAATCTTATCATTCAAATGTTCTCTGGTGGGGGTTTCCGTCCTTTTGCCCCCCTTTCCCGGATGTGTCTTGCTTCGGTCTTTGATCTACGATTTAAGGTGTGATTGGCAGATAAACAGATGTTTTAAATAACCGGTGTCGTATCTCTAATTCTGTTTCAAGCTTGTCTTGAAACAGTGTGATCAGTCTGGAGTGAAATGTTGATTGTGAATGTGTATTCAAATGTTTAAGCTCTTAGTTGAAGCGAGAAATGTATACTTTATATTTTGATTAGCTTTTAGCATTAATTTAAGTATGGCGTATATGTATAGTGTTTAATAATTTTAATCTAACAACTCTCTGGCTAGGTGGGTAATTAAGGCCGCCTTGTTCTTCACTCTGAAGACGTACTTGAAGCAAAGCTTTGAATTAAGGTATTTTATAAATTATAAGCTTTTTATGTTCAAAATTAACAAATCTAGCTAATAACCATGAGTAGAGCACTTCAATAAAGTTGTTTTTTATCTTTGCGCGTTAATAATACAGAAACGATAACTTGTTGAAATACAAATCTTTTTCTAATCAGAGCTACTTGCTGTATTGACCACTGGCACGTTTGAACCAAAATCTTCCGTCGTAAATACACAAATCTCTATGCAGACGGCAAGTGACAGACGTTTAAGAGACTGTCCTCCAATAGATGAAAAGTGAAAAAGAGGTGACTTCTTTTAATGAGTGTCTTTGTAATCTAATAAAACAAGTGTTTATTTAAGAAGTAAATGACCTAAAACAGAACATAAAATAATATATAAGTAAATGGACACAATTATCTTTCAGTCTATTTCAAGACTGAATAAAATACCTTATGCCTACTGGTGCTAAGTAAATAAGTAAGCAAATAATTATTGATCTCCAGAGGATCAATGTAGTTGTTCTAATTGTAATTATTCTTAAAGCGCCTTTCACAGACGCTTAAACAATACGTAACTTTAATTTAATTATTGTTTTCATTCTAATATATGAACAAATGTTTTTCTACAAGCATTTTTCAGTAGGAGGACTTGATATAAAAATATATGTAGAAGTGGAATTTTTTCCCTTTTCCAATTGCTGTTCTGGCCAGAGACAACAACTTTTCCAAAATTAAGCACTACGACTGTTGATTACATCTGGAATTTTTATTTCTCAGGATTTAAGAGCTTTGAGAAAATAAATGACAGGCGAAATCAGGTTGGATGGTATGGTGGACCACCAAAAAAACATGAGAACTAAACAATGTTTCACTTTGATCACCATTGAAGACATATATGTTGTTATTGTAACAAAACCCAACAAAAACTTAAAGGACAACACCCCCAAAATGATCACGATCATGAAGAAAGCCTTTCGCCTTCACGACTCAGTCTCCGTTTATCCTTTTTTCCTGGTCTGGAACGCTTCAAAGTCCAAAGAACAATAAGACTCTCAGCCCCAATTGAGATCCAGATTAAAGTCAGAACAATGAATTCAACAATGACACCTAATGATAATGACCAGAGAAACAACAATGAACCTAAAATACTAAAGAACCAGACCAATAAAACACTGATGTTTCTCATCATGATTCCTTTCCTCTGTTTCAGACTGATTTAGATGACAGGATGAACCACAGCCAGGTATTGATCCAAGCAAGTAAAAAAATGAAGAAACATTCCAGCGTACCAGGCGACTGCCATTATTTGCATTATAAATCCTGAATTGTTTCCTTTATAGTTGACAAAAGTGAGCACTGATCCCAGAACACTCAGCATGTTTATGAGGGTCATGTGGAGGGTGAGGTAGTCCGAGTGAGGCATTCTGCAAGTAGAGCGTTGCACTCTCCACTGAAGGTAAAACTGGTAGAGGATGAAGGCGAAGAGAGGGAATTGTAAGACATTCACGATGTGGTAGGAGAGAAAAACATAGATAACAGACTCAACTTTCCCGCAGTCCAGGTTGGTGGGACTTGAATCGTTCATTCTGCAAAAGAATATAATTAATATCAAATAATACTGTTTTAATATGCATGTTGTTTTAAAAAATACTGTCATCTTCTGAAAATGGTTTAAAACATGTTTAACAATTTAGTAAATGAGAAGTTATTTACTTTTTTTCTGAACATACCTGAGCTTTGAAAGAAGGAGTTTGAACCAAGAAGATTTTTTCAACAGGTTTAACAGAAAATGGTTTTAAACAAAGTTCTAGAGTCCAGTGTTTGGTTTGCAGTTGTTGACAACCGTTGACAGCTTATACTTAGTATGATGGAAAATTCAACACATCTATTTGCATGGAACAATGTTTTGCATCGTTCAATCATCAATCATTTTCTGCTCTTCTTCATGTTGACTAAGGATTGGAATTATTTTTAATCTGTTTCTTTTAAGTTTGTTTATAGCAGAACCTGCTTAAATATTGCACACTGACACAAGTGTCTTTGAATGAGTAAACACAGGCAACAGCTGAGAGACTGGGATCTTCTGCTGCAAGAAAACGTAGTGTTTTTGGTTTCATTGACTATCAAAGCAAGTAGTCAAGCCTAACATTTATTTCAAATTATAAAACAAACACATTTGAAAATCACACACTGTCCAGTTCTCATTCCATGCCCACCAAACTTAATTCAACTTCCAATTTCAGTATAAAAAAAACAACACATGTTGCTCTCAGACTGAGAGAAATGCATTAGAAAAACAAGGCTTATCCAGACTGAAGATGGGGCTAGAGCTGTGTTCTTCAAAATATGGTTCTTATGTCTGGCTGAAGAAACCTGGCATTATTTCTAAAACCCACAGTATGTTGTCCAGACCACGTCAGTTTTAAAGATATTGGAACGCATCTTACCTTGCACCGATTTTGTTTAAGGAAAAGGAGAATGAAATGAGCTGTTGTCTTTGGACTCTGTGTATATACCACCAGGTTAACCACAAATATCAGAGGCCTTACTTTGAATGTTGAAGTTTTACATTTTTAATGCTCTTAATAAATGTTTAGATTTCAATAAGTAAAAATGAAGCACAGCAGAGGCTCATCAGGAAGAACTTCACATACAAGGGCTAACATTCATCAAAATTCTAAACTGTGTCCAAGTCGCTCCCGGTTAAAATGTTAAGGTTACTAATAAATTAATTATTTTTCAGAATATATCAAGAAATGTAAATGGTTTATTGTTCATTTTGTGTGTGAATACTTGCAAAATAAACCAGAGTGTAATGTAATTTCAGTTATTTACAGAAAACTATTTACAGACGTCTTCGAAAAGTAACAGTAGGAAAGAAGAGAGGGAGGAGAGAAGAAGAAGGTGAAGTGATGCTAGTGCTACATGATATGCTATGAACTTTATCCTGCCATTTGAGTAATCAAACTATATAAAGTAAATTACGTAAAGACAAGGTTGCTTCTTATATCTACAAAAGAGATGATTAGTTGTATTGTTTAGCACAGTTAACATACACTTGTACATTGTGGAATAGTACAACAATAATGAAGTGGGCATTTTAAGGGATCTCACATCTTGACACCTGTGTTCTTATGGTCTAAGATGAATAATTAATTTATTATCATTTGGACGTGGGAGGATGCAGAGAGAATTTTTTTCATGGGCTTATATGGCTGCTCAGGACCTATTTGCAAGAATTTTCAGTAACACTTTAGAATGGGGAACACATATTAACTATTAATAAGCTACTTATTCGCATGTGTATTAACAGCAAGTGTGAAGAGAAGGTCACTTTAGAATAGGGAACATCTTCTTTGTTGTTAGGCCTCAATATTGGGTAGTTGTGATGGTAATAACAATAGTAGATTTATCTTCTTCCCCAGTATAAAAGGACTGTTAGTTGTTAAGATATTTGCCTTAATAACTGTCAAATACCTGTTAATTAAGTATGAACAAGCTGCCACTTTAGAATAGGGAACAAATTCTCAATAATAAGACTTATTTTTAGTAATAAGCTAATAATACCTTTATGGTATTTGCACCTAATAAAGGGTTGTTGAGAAAAGCTAGTTGTCATCATAGTTAACCTCAAATTACTTCTTTATTCCTTGTTATTAGTCAGTAATTAAGCTGTTGTTAAGAGTGAACTCTTAATTATCATGCTATTAAGGGTAGAATATCATCACAATCAACAAAGTGTGAGTTAGTACCTTATAATGGTTAATAAGTGACTAATTTGCTGTTAGTACACATGTGAATAAGTAGCTTATTAATAGTTAATATGTGTTCCCCATTGTAAAGTGTTACCGAATTTTCAAATGTTTTGTGTTCCCTCATAAAAAAGGTTTTAATGGTGCTCCCCAGGGATGTCCCTGATTTGCCGACTCTACTACGAAACCAGTTTAAAGAGTATGTTCATGACCGGAATCTGCAGAGGGAACGCAAGCTGGTGGTGAGAAAATGCAACAACTGTACGGTTGGAGCTTATTGGTGTTTCAATCCTCATCAGATTGGTGTAAAAACCGAACGCTCTATCTTGTTCCACTTTCCTTAAACTTGTGCTTTAGCAGAAACAAACAGAAAATCGAGAACCTAACCAACACTAACCCTAAATTAATCTGTCAAAAGTCATCTAATATTGCATTATAACATATCAATTCTTTAGACGCCCATGGCTATTCTATTTGACAAATCTTACCTGCAGCAAGTAGCACTTAGCTGAAGTTCTGTACCGACATAGCAGACACAGTCATTTTAGTGATATTACTCAGCAAGATATTTTTATTAGAAAGATAGATGCAGCAACACACAATTACCTAAAGGATGACATAGGAGAAATAAACAAAATACATTTAAAATTGGTTGGAAAATCCAAAATAGTTTAAAATGCTTCGAATGAATTTAATTTGTTTGACCATTAGATATAAAACCAGGAATCCACAAGAAAAAGAGACATCGTACATATGAGGCAGTCTATTATAAACATAACTTCTAAACATAAAGCTAAATTAACATACAGTTCATATTTATTGGAAACATAAAAAAAACTAAAAAACTAAAAAGGAGACTTTAAATTATTCAAACCAAAACATTTTAACATATAGTAGGAGTTAAGTTAGTAAAGAATATATGTAGAAATGGAAACGTTCTTAGTACTCAAAGTACAGACTGAAAAACATCCTCCCTCTACTTAAGTACTACTTCAGTCTATTGATTATGTTCCTTGAGGAATCATTGATCAGGTTTTAAGAGTTTGAGTAAAAACATGACGGGCAAGATCAAGTTAGAGGGGATGGTGGACCAAAAATACAATATTAGCAGTAAACAATGTTCCACTTTATTCTCTGGTGTGAAGAATTTTAAAGTTAACAACAGAGCTAATAGAAACTTTATGGACAACATTGTCAAAATGATCATGATCATGAAGAACGCCTTTCGCTTTTTTTGACTCAGTCCTCGTTCAGCCTTTTTTCCAGGTCTAGGACGCTTCAGAGTCCAGAGAACAACAAGACTGCCAGAAGCGATTGAAGACCAGTTTAAAGACAGAATGATGGATTCAACAATCAAGGCAAAAATGTCTGACCAGAGAAACAACAATGAACCTACAATACTAAAGAACCAGACCAATAAAACACTGATGTGTCTCATCATGATTCCTTTCCTCTGTTTCAGGCTGATGTAGATGACAGGATGAACCACAGCCAGATATTGATCCAAGCAAGTAAGGAAATTCAGAAACATTCCAGCGTACCAGGTGACTATCTGTATAATGGTTACAGATTTTAAGATCTTTGAATATTTGTAATAGTTGACAAAATTGAGGACTGATCCCAGAATACTCAGCATGTTTATGAGGGTCATGTGGAGGGTGAGGTAGTCCGAGTGAGACATTCTGGAAGTAGAGCGTTGCACTCTCCACTGAAGGTAAAGCTGGTAGAGGATGAAGGCGAAGAGAGGGAATTGTAAGACATTTACAATGTGGTAGGAAAGAAACACGTTGATGAAAGATTCAACTTTCATGCAGTCGAAGGTGAGAGGACTTGAACCATTCATTCCTGCAATGAAACAGATCTTTTAAATATGATAAAGCATATAAAATGTTTTAAAAAAAAAAGCAAAAGCAAAAAAGAAGAAAGAGACAAGATTCACCCATTCAGAATTTGCTAAATATTTAAGAAAAATCTTAGTATTTATAATTCACATTTTTGATTTGGAACCTACCTTCCTGGAATAATGGGTGTGTTAATATACCTGGTGAATAAATGTGTCTTAACATACCTGGGATTTAAAAGAAGAGTCACAAAAAACTTTGAAGGTCAGAAAAAAGATGATTTTTCAACAAGTTCCTTGTTATCATGACAGAGAGTCCAGTATTCAGCTGATGACAACTGTTGACAGCTTTTGATTTGTTTGATGGACGAGTCAATACATCTATTTGCATGTTATCATGTTTTGCATCGTCCAATCCAACACGTCCTCACAACCAAGGCGTCATACCGTCCAACGCAGTGCAATTTCCCCCTGGCGTCACTAGGGTGACGTTACAGGGGGGACAAAAACGTCGGTTTTCGCCTACCTGAGTCACCCAGTAATATACAGAGCACTCCCCGACGTCGGATTTAAACGACCCGGGTTACATTTGACGCGTCGCCCACCTCTTCGTTGCCATGGTAATGTGACGTGACGTGTCGCTGTTGTCATTTGGCTACCGTAATTCTAAAACTATGAAGCGCACTTGAAATGTTTAATGTCAACAGTGCGATTCTACCCCCGATTGTGCTTAACGACCTCAAACCACTTAAAGGAGGTACAGAGTGAACATAAATCAGTAAAAAATGCTTAATTTTTATTTTTTGAAGCTTGGATTGTTCACGCATCACGGAAGTCAAGAGGCTGTTGCGGATTAATACATGCTTAAAAGGTCCTGTAAAAGTGACTATATTGTATATTTTTAGGTGTTTCAACTCCATAATGTTTGACATTGTTTTATGAATGAGTAAAATAAAGTCTGGATGTGCTATTTCGCTTGATACTCTTTATAATCCGGTGCGCTTTTCTATGAAAATAGAATCTTTCATTGAGATTGCGTTTATGGACATATGTTTTCTTTTTATTTAGCTGCGATTATGAGCGTCTACGTGGCGTTTGTCAACAGTAATCGCGATCCTGCAGAGGTGACGTCACACACGCTAATAAACTGATCGTGCACGAATGTAGAGCCGTCACACCACAGGAATAAAATGAGATATTGTGCTTGTTTGTTTAAAAGCTCCATGGAATACAATTGTAGATGTGTGCTTGTATAAAGACCGAGTTAAGTTTTGCAGTTTCAGCGTCAGCTAAAGCTAAAAAGTTTTCAAACTGCCGCACACGCAACTTCCGCCAAACCTCCGGATGTTGACGTCACACTTGTTGACAAAGATCGATAGTATTTTGTGCTCACGTTTGTGTTGTAACTTGACGGAACCAGGTGTGCGTCACTCGTCTATTGAGGTAAGATATAATTATTGCTTTAAGTCGACTCAGAAATAATGTTTCATAGCGTGTAATGTAACTTTCTGTGGTGCGTTAACACGAAAGCTAGTTCGCTAAAACTTAGCTTTTAAACTATAATGCAACTCACACACGTATTTTGTTTGTTATTTTGAATGGACGAAAATATATTTATATTCCAATAAAAAGGTTGCTATATCGGTGGGTCATGGTAGGCAATTTATTTTATTAATATTCAAGATATTGATTTCATTCAACACTTCCGCATATTAATACAGATAACATATTTATCGTATTTAAGTATATAAGTATAAGTTTATTTGAACCCTTTTGGATGAGGGATTTGATCTTTTTTTGTTTTCTTAAATGAAAGGATATATATATAATAATAATGAAAAGTAATTTAAATTCCAGCATAAAGAGGTAAACCAGATGGAAACACAATCAAACAATGGATGAAGGAAACATGGAGAGCTTATCTCTGAATGATCAAGTATACTTGCTTGCATTTATTTAGTTATTATATTTAAAAGGGAGCACTAGTATGTTTTTGTTTTGTTTTTGCATGGAAGTGACCTGCAAGAATTGCCCAGAACTCCAGACCTGCTTGACATGAAACCTTTCTCTCAGTGGTTCCTGACAAATGATTTCAAATGTGAAGTAAGTGAGTAAGTAATATGTGTAACATAGTGAACACAAACTTGTAAACCTACAGCACATCCCATCATTGAAATAATCTAAAATGCAATTCTATGTTCTTTTCTAGGTGAGATGGAGTGCTGCATATCAGGTGCTGGACTAACCATCGGAGGTGGAAGGGGTCAACACATGTCAAAAGCAGGTGAGATGGTTACATCATACACACTTTGGTCATTAAAATAGTCATGTTTGGTAATAATGATAAACACATTTTTGTGGCAGGACGCACTGACATACTGACACGCTTATGGTCAAGGTTTTCTGGCTTCTGTTGTTGGAAACACTTGGTCGTGCCCGTCAAGGGGAAAGGTACCAACTGAAGAGTCTTTTTCAATAGATTTTACACTTCAAATGATCAGAATCATACAACTTCATTAATAAAATGTTTTCCAGGTTCTGTTGACTTTCAGACAAAGAGGATTCGACGTTGTTATGGCAGTAAGGAGACGGCAGGAAGTGAAAGATTCTTGAGAAGGAGATGAACCACCTCTGGAAGTCCCTGTCAAGTCGTTGTGATTCCCTGAAAGAGTTGTCTCGCATGGCAGCATCACAGCAAGGTAAGAGTTTATTTAGCAAGTAAAGAACAGAAGTACAGCTGCTCATTCTTCTTGTCTTATTCTTTTAAGATGCACCATGGGCTTGACTGGTGAGGCTTTGAAGGATTCTCAGAGCATTTTAGAAGCAGCAGCAAGTCAGCATGACGTCACACGAACCATGACTCGGACCAGAACCTACTACACACAAGTCTTCACTGAGGACGAGACCATCAACATTGTGCAGATTTACTCTGATGGTTACTCGTGACATTTGTGACGATCTGTGAACATTTGTTTGATATGAAACCTGTAATAAAGCACAATTTGATATCATTTTGAATAACGTCCCATAGTATTCATCATCACTGCAGGTAATGTGTTGTGAAAATGACTATTGGTGATTTAAAAGTTGTAAAAAGGTCTCTGTTTACCCCAGTTTGAGATCGACATAAAGTTCAACATGAACAATATTCAAGCAAAGCAGACATCATATGTTAATGATCATGAATGAATGAACGCTTTAGTTCGAATATGTTACATAAGAAAGTAAACTTAAGACAAACAAACAAAACCAATGACATTAGTCAAACAATAATTATAGTCAAAACAATAATATTTACCCAACATGTCAAAAAAGTAAGAAGGATGAAGCATAAGCTTTTCTATACCTAACCCTTCACTACTCAATTATTAAGCATCAACACCCAAAGTACATCAACAAAATACAAACATAAACAAACAAACATGCAGCAAAACACAGTGGAGATATTTAAGATATAAATAGAGATAAACCACTGCTTTCTTGAAATCACCACACTTGCAATAACTTTCATAATTTTGTCATTACATGTGATATGGGTAAGCAGTAAAAATTGATTTAATTCATCAGTAATCATCATTGTTTGAAATAGCAACTGAAGAGCTATTTGTAAATTAGACTCAAACTATGAAATAGAAGACAGCACGTCTAAAAGCTTTGTGAGACCCACAGTACATGTTTGAACTTTAAATATACATATTTATGTTATTGATAGGTGACTCAAGACTGCTGTTATACTATCAGAAAACTACACACACCAACAACAACAAATACTGAACGACTAACAGGGTTCTTCGTTTGTAGTGGCCTGTGCTACTGTACATCAAAGGGTTAATTCTCTATCTTCAAGAGGCATGACGGCCCTTGTAAAGCTGATATTTATATGACACATTCAGATGGTCTCCTACTGTTATGTGAGAAGTTTGCTGTCAATGAGTCCAAAAATGAGGGAGGGGTTGTCATTCTTCTGTCAAGATGGTCTCTAAGTGTAACAGAATGACCAGACCTGATCCTTCAGAAATGGACTTAGGCAACTTTCTTTCTACTCAGACCTCAGAGCTGATATTTGGATATGTTATTCTAGACTCCATTCTGAGTTGAGCTGTGGTGGTTTGATGTTGCTATGAACTTCCTGTGCCCCATGGTATCATGGGAAACTTGGAGAAATCTGGACTTTGAAGCTCTATGAATCAACCATTGTTAATTTAAATGATCTGAAACTTTTAGAGGCTCTTCATGTTCCATTCGTACACATATGCTTTCAAGGGTGTTTCTCTAGGTGCCTCCTGAAGCTACTTCCGGTTTGGGAGGGATTATCATTATGGTTCTACCAGCATATGATTTTACAGGTGTCAGAGGTCACACAGACCATGTTTCATATGGCCGAGGGTCACAGAGGTCAAATTAGAGCAAAATAGCAACAGTCATGAAAAACACGTTTTTGGCCCCAGTTCATTCCCAGCGGCCCCTGGGGGTCTGAAAATGAGCATGATAGTTCACACTAGCCTCAATATCAAGCCTCTGTTAATTAATGTACATGTTATTGATTACTAATGTATGATTATGTTTGTACTAATGCAATACATACTATTGATTACGTGTGATTATAGATGTAATTATTCCAATAGTAGTAAACTTTTAACTTTTGACACTGGATAAGCTATTAACTCCAATATGAATATTGTACATGAGCTGCTTTTTATCAAGCTGTCATAATAAAAGATGTGAACTGTTATCATAAAAAACTTTATTTTAATTTTTTAAGCATTCATTGGTATCAATTATAGGCATCTCTGAAGTTACAACTGCATTGATCATGTTGGGATGAATACTATGGGAGCATTATTCAAAATGATATCAAATTGTGCTTTATTACAGGTTTCATATCAAACAAATGTTCACAGATCGTCACAAATGTCACGAGTAACCATCAGAGTCAATCTGCACGATGTTGATGGTCTCGTCCTCAGCATAGACTTGTGTGTAGTAGTTTCTGGTCTGAGTCATGGTTCGAGTGACGTCATGCTGACATGCTCCTGCTCCTAAAATGCTCTGAAGATCCTTCAAAGCCTCACCAGTCAAGCCTATGGTGCATCTTAAAAGAATAAGACAAGAAGAATGAGCAGCTGTACTTCTGTTCTTCACTTACTAAATAAACTCTTACCTTGCTGTGACGCTGCCATGCGAGTCAACTCTTTCAGGGAATCACAACGACTTGACAGGGACTTCCAGAGGTGGTTCATCTCCTTCTCAAGAATCTTTCACTTCCTGCCGTCTCCTTACTGCCATAACAACGTCGAATCCTCTTAGTGCGAAAGTCAACCGAGCCTGGAAAACATTGTATTAATGAAGTCGTATGATTCTGATCATTTGAAGTGTAAAATCTATTGAAAAAGACTCTTCAGTCTGGTACCTTCCACCTTGACGGGCACGACCAAGTGATTTCAACAACAGAAGCCAGAAAACCTTCACCATAAGCGTCAGCATGTCAGTGCGTCCTGCCACAGAAATGTATTGGTCATTATTACCAAACATGACTATTTTAATGACCAAAGTGTTGTAAGGAAATGACAACTTTACTGTAATCAATCATCTAGATTTAACACACATTT
This sequence comes from Callionymus lyra, assembly GCF_982586985.1. Taxonomy (NCBI): domain Eukaryota; kingdom Metazoa; phylum Chordata; class Actinopteri; order Syngnathiformes; family Callionymidae; genus Callionymus; species Callionymus lyra. The sequence goes on from NC_141821.1 coordinate 29,532,199, forward strand.
AAAATAGTCACTTGATTAACTGATAATCTTACATATTTAATTCATATTAAATAATCATTGTCTTGCATTGCATTCACTGACTGCAACACTAGGCCGAGGTCAGAAAGCCTCACGTACACAGAAAGACTAAACAATCCCAGATTCCAAGAAGTCAGTGTGAACCTGTTTGAGAACTCACACTGAAGGACACAAGTCGCTGGGAAGAGACAGATTTGAGAAAACAACAACCTTCAGTAAGTTTCCACTACGATCACGTGCGACCGGCCATCTTAGAATCAAGTGTTTAGAGTTACTGACCAATCCTACATTTACATTTGACTAGAGGCGTTAACCTGAATATTCTACTATAAAGATCCACCATTATGTCTGATCTTTGCGTTCTGGCATTCGAAGACGTCTGCGATAGATCTCTCTGCTTGCTAGCGCCCGTGTAAGTTTGTTTCTGACTTTTGCATAATTCACTAAACGAGCATTTTTCTTAAACTCATCCATGTGTCTGTCCTTCATTCCACCACCACGTACGAGGCTGGGGAGGGGTCGGTTCATCGGAACACAGAAACCCCTAACAACTTGGTGCACGTGACCCTTGGCGTGGACTGATGGTTTGAAGGCCTTTTCGATTCCGAGACGAACTCTGAGCTGATTGTTCTCCAGGCAACCAGGGTACCCACTTCAGGAATCAGGTGAGAAAGATTTTATCTTATTTTTTTACATAGATTTTTTAAGTTTATATTTTAAGTTAGGAAAGCTTAGATATTTTTTAGTTTTGGTTGCCTGGACGAATAAACGTAAGTCTCTGGTTCTGTCACAAATTTAGATTATAATTCTCAATAGTGCTTTTATAAGCTGATACTCGTTTTTTGGGGTATTGCATGGTCAGTTGTTGTTTGTTGTTGTATTAAGTGTAGACGACATTATCGTGTCCCGGGTTTAAGTTTTGAAGAAAAAAACGTTGTGAAGTTTGAAGAAAAAACGTTGTGAAGTTTTGAAGAAAAAACGCTGATTAGAATTTAAGTTGAATTGATAGGCAGAGGAGACGGTTACACGACCTGGTAACCCTGGGGAATTCTGAGTAGGGGTGGAAGTATAAGTGGCTCCCTCTACGGGGCGTCTGACATTATTAATTTCAGATTCCTAAACTAGTTAGGATACTTGGCCTATGGTTGATTATGGTAGACGTACCTTTTCGGTAAGCCGAGTAGCTATCATAAATTTGGGGATAGGTGGGATTTGAGAGGCTCTCCCAGTATCCTGGTCTGAAGACTCTGCCAGCTGTGGGTGTGTAGGCCAGTTAGATCTCATTGTGTTTCTGTGTTGAGAGGCTCCACAAAAATTTGGCAGTATAGTTAGGGCTAGTTAATTTTCCGAACAATCACGGTGATGGTCAAAGTCTCATTGGTGATTAGTTTAGTGTTAGTTCGACGGGGGTTGAAATAGAATGGAATAGTTGAGAGGCTCCTATCCAGGGTGTTTGGAAGCTAATTGAGCGGTTTGAGAGGCTCCTGCCATTATGACTTCAACACTTTAGACATGACAGGCTGGTAAGAGTCTCGTTCCACGTAGCATAGTGTGTCTCTCTGGCCTGTTTTGGTAAAATACTGTTGTCGTCGTATTGTCATGACATATTGTTTGTTTAAATTGTCTGTGTCTGTATATTTTTATCTTTTGAATATTTTTTTTTTCTTCTCGCTGCGGTACTTGTAAAAATTAGCATTCATTTGTGTGAGATCTCTGACTTTCTGTGACTCAGCTGAGAGTCCAGGTTCGTGTGTCTTTGGACACTATCTCTTGCTGATAAGAACACTGCTGCTTGGCAGACGTTGTCTTTTCAGCTGCTGCAAGTCCGAATGAGCTCCGAAAGAGTTTTTCCTTGTTAGTGGGAGTGGTTTCGCTTGGAGGTTGAACTTTTGAGACTTCCTACTTTTCCTCACCGACCCTCCCATTGTATTCATGTGTTCTCTAAACGCACACACATTCTTACGTCATCTTGAATTCTATTCACTATTGGGTTTGATATAATTATCTTTTCTCTTTATTAAGTAACATTCTTTGTTGACTTTTACTATTAATCCTGTTTCTTAATTGAGGTATATACGTATATATACAGTTAATTAGTGGTATAATTGGTTTAAGAAGAAAAACAAACCAACTCACATTTAGATTTTCTCCTTCTTCTGCTGTGTTCAATAACAATAACACAATTAACATTGATTGTTGGCACACTGCTGTATGTATGAATGATCTTGACCATCCTCTCTTCCTATTTCACATTGTCAATTTGATCAACTCACAATTGGTCACATTGAGTGTAACTTTTGTTGTTTTGTGTTGCTAATACTGCTTATCTAAAACAAGTGTGTCACTGACTGCTTGCACGTGTTGTACATTTGTTGATATCTAGTTCCTGTTTTCTCTTCTTCTACTCTCAATTTCTGATATTTGGTGTTGTATTTGCTATGCTGCCCCGTCCTGGTTTTCTCTTTTGCTTGATTCTTAATTGACTTTTGTTCTGACTCATTGGTGTAATCATTTAATTACTAATTAATTGAATCAATTGCAGTTTATTCTGTTTTCTTAATTTTTCAATTATTACTTTAAATTACATTTTATTATTTTAACAATAAGTTAAATTTACTACTGTTTTATTATTTTTAGTATTAGGGATTGGATTTTTATCTTTTTAATTATTGGAGGAATATTAAGTTATATGTTGTATTTGGTCTTTAGACGGTCACTCTTATTCCTCTTTGTCAATTGTGCTATATATATATATATATATATATATATATATATATATATATATATATATATATATATATATATATATATATATGCAACTAATTAGGAAGTTAAATAAATAATAAAAAATAAATTAATAAGTTGTTAATTGACAATTGTTTTGACTTGAATATATATGTGATTAGATCTAATTGCATTTATTTTCAAATTATTCTATTAATTTTTAATTTTTTTTATATTTGTTTATTCTTTTTATTATTAATATCTTAATTTACTATTTTGTTTTATTTATCTCGGATTTTATAATGGATTTTAAGTTTAATTAAAGTTTTGGTTCTTTATTTAGATTTTTCCTCTTTTATATTTTCATTTAATTGTTTATTTTGGTAATTGCTTCATTACCTATTATTATTACTATCATTATTTTTAGCATTATTATTAATATTATTATTAATTTGTTCTATTCATTTATTGACCTCCTCTTTCAAGACAAAAGTAACTATTACTATAGGTGACAAGTTAAAGCTCCTGACAGGGAAGAAAAATAAAAGAAACGTTACTCTGTTTTTTAATTTAATGGTAAATCTTATGAGTAGGTTACTCACATCAATGATTTCTGAGAATTCATAGTAAATAAAATAGTTAAACAAAGTGCTCTTATCGAGCTCTTGAGCTAGCTTGATACAGCTAATTAAGATTCAAATTAAAGACTTGAAAGAGCTTCTCTAAAAATAGAGAGATGATAGTTGATGATAGTTCTAGGGTCCTATCATAGCTCCCTATTGGCCACTGGCAGGAGTACATGGGTGTGGCAGGAGAAGAGGACGAGGGTATGGAAACAAACAAAGAATTTTGGTCAACAATGGCAAATGTTTGGCTTTTTTTTATTGGTGACACCTACGATTGAAGCAATTTTCTGAGCTGTACAAACAAGAACTCAACCTCGCCCAACTCTCCACCAAGAATGAACTTCTGCTCCAGAGAGGGAGGCAGCTGTACTGGTTCAAGGTGATTGAATATCTGATTTCCCTGATCTTGAAAAGACTTTTGAGGCTTCATTCCTATGATCCACATTTGGACCCCCCACACTGCACTATGAACTATATCTGGGATGATGATGAACGTGATGATGAAGACAAATGGCACGATCTGGTCGCAAACATGAACTTGACTCTTGTCTGCGGTGACATTTTTGTGGGTCCTGATGGTGTGGCTGCTGAACTAACAAACAAACAAGGTGTTCTCTATGCTCTCTGACACTTCTGTCCCTCGTGTTGCTCTTGCTGTGGTTGCTGGTGGAGAAGCTAGGGCCCTGAGACACATGATTAAGAAATGCAAAGTTGTTCGTTATTTGACGAAAAAAGCAGACAAATCTAGCCTGTTAGAGACATGATATCTTAAATTGTAACAGTAAACAGTTAATCCCAGAATAAAATACTTTGATTGCTCCACTCAGAGCTACGATGAAAGCAGCCATAAGGCAATAAAAAAAACTAAAAAAAAAACTTGTGTGGTCAACTGATGCAGAATTTTATTTTTAACTAATTAAAAGTGACTCTGTCTAGAGCTGCTCACTTGTCACCTCCAGAAACTAGACTATAGAGAATAGACAATAAAGAATATACTATAGAGACTAGACTATACTATACTAAACCACTCCATCTTGATGTGAGTGAAATGTATGATATTGTTCTTTTGGAATTAGACGAAAATGGTAAAAATAGAGACTAAAATACTGTAGGAGGAAAGGTCAAAGAAAAAATAATAGATTCAGAGATACATTAAAAGAAACACTGAGAAAAATAAATATGGCATTCTTCTCTCTAGTTGCATAAACCAAACACCTATAGACCAAGAGGAAATCTCATTGAAGTGAATATTAATTAAAGAAAACTAGTAAAGATAAGCAAAATAGTAATCTAGAATAGATACTGTATTTCTGTTGTGGGTAAATAATCAAAGAGGTCTGACTGACACCTGATCTAATTAACTATAACATTCATAAAACACATTTGAACTCACACAACACTCTCAGACATTCACATAGATATTACAAATAACACAGTGATCTCAGAGATAAACAAACAAACACATGATGTTTTCAATTTAAATTGAATAAGGTAAAAAAGTGTCACTGCTTCAACCTGCTCCCTGTGTGTGTGAGAATGAAAGAATTCCCTCAAACCTCCGCCTCTGTTTCTCTCTCTCCATGAAGTCAAAACATACTGATAATTTGAACTCACTGCTAACTTCAAGGTTTATTCAAATAAAACACATGGCAATCTTTAACTGACATCCACAGATCAAAGTTATGAATACACAACTCATGACACACACACAATATCCTCATCACCACCTGAATAGATGCATAACTGACCTTCTCATAACTTCTGATCATTCTTATCCTGTTAGAGGTGGTGTTGAGAAGCCCTCCAGTGAGGGAGAAATAAGAAGCCACTGTCCACTGCAGACTTAAATATATCATAGAAGGTGAACAAGAAACATGAGCCAACATGAGTGAAGCTAAAACCTTGACTAGCATACTTTTAAATATATGTATGAACAAATGTAGTTTTAGGAAACTACTCTTTGGACATGTGGTGAAATAGTTAACATGTGTAAATTACCAAACACAAGAAATCATGATTGGAGATAAATACAACTTCCCTCAAACTAATAAGACTTTACTTAATGCTAAAAGAAGGTACATATTGGTGTTATATATTTAAAAGGACAATCAAATGGGCTGGAAAAAGGCCAAACAGTGGAGAAATTTCAGATAACAGAACATATCTTGTTATGATAATAATAATTTTCAGAATTAAGAATTAATCATTTTAAGAACATTTATTTTAAATAAATTCAAATAGAATACTTTTATTTACATCAATAGACAATAATACAATACACAAATATGAAAAGTGCAACTTAAAACTTAAAAGTTAAATTGATTAATTGAAAAAGTTTAATTAGAAATGGAAATATGTTTTTAAAGCTACTTCTAAAATTCTAGAAAACTATAAATATAAAACATAATATAAAGCAGAGAAAAGAATTTACTCTTGAAAAAATGTAAGAAAAAGATAATAACAATAAATTATGCCTTCAGGAAAGAAAGCAATAATCTATTTAGAAACTATAGAATCATATCAGTCTCTAAATTACCTTTGTTAAAGATAAATATACCTTTAATCTAAGTTAATCAAAAAATAAGAACTAGAGCAAGAGATTGATGTAAAATAAACAAGTTGGGTTCTAAATTGAAAACATATGGACTTGCAAGTGTAATTTATTGAAGGAATTAAATTATATAAGCATTGAAAATTACTACTCTTCATCCACATGACAAAATTATTTGATTGAAGTCTTAAACAAAGGAAACCTAAAATAAATACCAATTTGAAATAGAATAGAATAGAATAGAATAGAAAAGCTTTATTCATCCCCAGAGGGGAAACACACTTTCACAACAGCGCAGTTGAAAAAAATAAAGTGCAAGGAAAAAAGAAATAATAAAAGAGATAATACAAAATAAAACAATCTTAAGAATATACAAATTATTTACAAAATTAGAAATTTGACACTATTAACAAAATAAAATAGAATAAAAATAAAATAGAAATAAAAAACGGAAAAAAATAAAATAAAAAGCACACGAGAAGAAAAACACACTACGGATTAGCATCAGGATATTTAAAGTAGAGAGTTAAATATCCTGACACCAGTTGGGATGAAGGACCTTCTATAACGCTCCGTCCTACACTGGGGGTTCCTGAGCCTGCCACTGAAGGAGCTGGCCAGCTCCTCCACGGTCAGGTGCAGTGGGTGAAGAGCGTTGTCCCTGATGGAGGATAGTCTGGAGAGTGTCCTCCTCTCTCCCACCTCCTCCACCGAGTCCAGCGAGCGGCCCAGGACAGAGCCGGCCCTCGTGACCAGCCTGTTCAATCTCTTCCTGTCCCGGTCCGTGCTGCCTGCTCCCCAGCAGACCACAGCGTAGTGGATAGCAGAGGCTACCACGGAGTCATAAAAGGTCCTTAAAAGTGGTCTGCACACTCCGAAGGACCTCAGTCTCCCCAGGAGGTGGAGGCGACTTCGGCCCTTCTTATACACGGCGTTGATGTGTGTGGACCAGTTCAGTTTATTGTTGAGGTGAACACCCAGGTATTTGAAGCTGTCCACCAGCTCAATGTCCGAGCCCTGGATGCTCACCGGTTGATGTGGTGGAGACTTTTTCCTGAAGTCAATCACCATCTCCCTTGTCTTACCGGTGTTTAAGCAAAGGTAGTTGCTCTCACACCAGTCAACAAAGTCCTTGATGACTGACCTGTACTCCAGCTCGCCCCCCCCAGACACGCAGCCCACAATGGCCGAGTCGTCGGAAAACTTCTGGAGGTGACAGCTGCTGGAGTCATAGGTAAAGTCCGCCGTGTAGAGGGAAAAAAGGAAAGGTGACAGCACTGTCCCTTGAGGCACCCCGGTGCTGCAGATGGTCACCTCAGACCTGCAGTCCTGCAGCCTCACATACTGCGGCCTGTTGGTGAGGTAGTCCATCGTCCATGCTGCCAGCTGTGTCCCAACTCCTGCGTCCTCCATCTTCTTCCTTAGCAGCGCCGGCTGGATGGTATTGAAAGAACTTGAGAAGTTGTGAAAGAAATATTGCTTTATTACAATATTAATGTGTTTTAAACTGCTTACTACATTATCACAATATTAATGTGTTCACTTCTTTACCACAAATGCATATGTGTTCGAAATCACTAATTGCCTTAAGCACAATGTGTATGTGTTTTGAAACTCCTCACAAGATATATCCCATCAGGGGTCAGCAAGGGCAAGTGAAAGAGCAGGGAACGAGTTGGGAGACGGAAGGTGAACAGATAACGGTGGGATACTCCTTAACCTTGAGTGTCATCTGTAAGACTGTTGTGAACTGCTGATGCCAATGCTCTGATGTAACCTGCACAATGAATCTTACTGAGGACAAACTAAGTTGGGAGGGGGGATGAGCAGAAGAGAATGCTTTTGATGTAACCTCCACAATATGTTTTACTTGTAACAAACTGAATAAAAAGGGAGGGACGCAAGGCCTTCGTTGGACAGTTGGTGCGAGCTAACTTCCGCGTTGGTTCTGCTGTTCCCTCCGGAGTGAAGAAACAATCTCTTGCTGGTGTGAGTCTGACTCTTTTGCTATTGAACTGTTTTGTCTGTGAAACTTTGTGAACAGTTTTTCTGACATTTAACTTGGTCCTTCGAGCCGGATGCCAACGCCCTTTCTTCGGTGGATGATCGACGACGCCTGAACCACACGGTGCACCGGCCAGTGGGTCTTACAAACCCCTGGGAGACCTCCTTTCCACGAGGCCAGGAGTCGGACATCATCTACCGGAGAGAACGCTGACGGCATCCAAGACCAGATCAACTCCACCAGCGAAGAGATTGAGGTCAGTTGTGTTTTTCTGACTAAGTTGTGTCATTGTGATATAAAGCATCGTTGTATCAAATGAACGGAACGTGGGACTAAAGGGGACAACGTAGACGTCCCTCCACGAGATCACTGTGTGGTCTAAGGTTGTATTGTTGTAATACGGAGTATCATTGTGAGTATCATTGTGACACAAGGTACAAGAAAATAGAAAGAGGTTTAATCTTTTCTGTTTAAAGGCCGTACTTGCAGTACGGGGTGTTACTGTAACACCAGGACCATTTTCTCACTGAGAGGTTGTTGGGATTCTTGTCGGTCGAAACCTAACGGTGACAACGTAAAACTGACCAAGAATTTACAAAACCATCATAGAAATTGGAGTCTTGAGTAAAAGAAAGAATCTAAAACTGGTAAAACGACTGTGAGTATAAACACCCAGGGGTACCCGCCTCTTTTGAGGTAGAAGCTTGGTATCCGGTCGTTCCCAGGCATTTAGCATTTTCTTTCGAAAAAACTCGATAAGACACATACCAGAACGACATGAAGAAGGCAAATAAGACTTTTGCGGAAGCAGAAGCAATTAATAAAAAGAGAGAAAAAGAAGAACGATTGCGTAAAATTGAGTTGGCAGAAAAAGGCAATAAAGGTTGTTGTAGATTTGTGGAAAAGTGGCGAAAAATATATGATTTTTCAGGAGATGTTGATGATGAGACAGAATTGAGTGACTTGTTGAGTAAATTGTCTTTGAAAGATACAGAAAAGGGAAAGTTGAACGAAGCACATGGAAAGCAGTGGTGCGCATGTAAGACTCTGTATGACAGAGCAAAGAAGAAGAATGAGAAAAGAGATAAGAAAAAACAAATTGATAATGACGATGCAGGAGCAAGTTTCATTGTGGCTCTGACCGCTGATAATGTGCAAAGGAGAAATGCCCCTAGAGCAGAGCAGTTGGGGTTCCCTTCACCCGAGTTGCAAGGGCGGGGGCCAGTTCCAACTCCAACACCACGGGTTCGACAAACGGGAGGGGCCGGAGTGAGGGAAATACCTAAGTTATATCCGAGCCTGCCCGAAGCACCTCCGTCGTACACACCAATGATGACGACATCAGACCCATCCTCGGCACACTCCTCTGAAAATTGGAGTTTTGCCAGCCCTGACCCCATCTCAGGGAGACGTGATCATAACTCAGCAGCAGCCTCCTCTACAAGTTGGAATGCTGCCAGCCCTGACCTTAGCTCAGGTCATTATGATTCTAACTCAAACAACCCAGTTGAATCTGGAACTTTTGAGAAAAGGGTGACAAGAAGTATGGGGGGTGTCGGTGAGTGGGAAAAACGAATGAATCCACAGCATCCACTACAAGTAAAATCAGAGCTGAAGCTACATGATATTAACGAACAAACTACAGGAGCATTTCCTATGATTCAAATGCCGAGTATTGATGCAAATGTACCATTCTATGTTTTTAGACCATGGACACCCGGAGAACTCAGAGACATAGTTAAATCTATTGCAACACCTGATGCAGACATAAAACAGTTTGTCAGAGAAATTAGAGATCTTGTCACTGGTCACAGGTTAAACGGTCACGAGATAACTAAATTAATGGCACTATCTACAGGAAGTAGGTACGGGACTATAATGGAGGGGTGGACAGGATTGAATGATCAAGGTGGCGTCATACCACATGCACAAGTCTTGTTACCTCTGAATGACATTTTGGAAAGATGTGAACGGATCTATGCACAGAGACCTGATCCTAATAAAATAAGAGCCTGTACACAGAATGACGGCGAAAAAATAGACGACTTCAAAGTCAGATTAATGGATGTTTTTAACAAACATGGTGGGATTCCCGAAGATCAACCATTTCTGTGGGAATCACATTTCAAAGATCTTTTATTGAACCAAATGAGACCAGAAATGTCGAGATATGTCAGGAAGCAAAATGTGACCTGGCAGACTGCTGGAACAAACGACCACATGGCATATGCCCGAAATTACGAAACATTAGAGAAAAAGCAAGTAAAAAGTGACCCGGTCGTACAGACAAATGTAACACACGTGTATTACGCAGGGCAGAATAAAGTTAAATCCCATAACAAACTGCTAAAGGAAATAAGAAAACCCTTTGATCCTAATACACTGTCCGCAGAAAAGAGAAAGCTTTTAAAAGAAGGTCGATGCTTTATTTGCGGAAAGACAGGACATCTCGCCAGAGATTGTACTGAGAAAAACAAGCGCAAAGATAAACCCAGACGAAAACACAGCTCTGATGATTCGTCTGAGGATGATGAATGACTAAGCCTGCAACAGGTGGCAGCACCAAGGTCACAACCGAGTGCTCCGCCATATGTAACTGATAACGAGGAAGAAGAAATTTTACTCTCACACACAATGTTTGATGAAGAAATACCTGAAATTCAAGACCTTTTGTTAAGACATTTAACAGAGCCTGGTAAAAGGCCTGAAATAACACTCCTGGTAAACGGAGATCCAACAGTTTTTTTGGTAGACACCGGTGCTGATGTTTCAGTACTAGGTCGATGGGACCCAAAGAAAATTAGGCCAGGAAAAGGTATAGTCAAAATGAAAGGAGCTCATGGAACAGTTGAACATTTGCCACTGACACACACTTTGAACATTGTTTCACCAGAAAGACCACAGAGAGTAGCGCAGGCTGAACTAGTTTTGCATCCATCTTGTCCACATAACTTGTTGGGACGGGATGTTATCACACAACTAGAAATAAGAATACAAACAAACAACAAGGGGAGGGTGGTCGCCTCAGTAGGTGACATCCCGCCGATGACTGAAGGCAGCGCCCGTTATTGGTGGTCATTAGACATCCCAGAGACAGAAATGACAGGAGCAGCAGCTCAACTCTTGAGAGAAATTGCAGAAAAAGTTGAACCTGGAGGAGAGATCCAGGGAAAACAGGGCCTTCACGTAACCATAAGACATAAAAATGATCCAGGTCCTGATTTAGAGTATGATGAATTTTTCTTGCGACTAGAACCACAGGTAATAAACCTAGAGCACTTATATTGGAAAAAGAAGTGTGGTTTTGCCACAGCAGTTGTGTCAGCTCAGGTAAAACAACTGCTTCCGCCAGGACAACATCCACATGTGTCCTTGGCAAAGAGCCACAAGCATGAGTGGAAAGACATGAATGATCTTGCGGGATCACTGCCACACCTGAGTTGGACGCCAAATCCACAAAACCCACTGTGGGAGGTGTCGCATACGGGGTGGCAACGAGTGCGATTAAATTGGACACTCAGAACTAACCCTCAAACTCATTTGAGCTGAGACGTGCAGATCCTCTCCCTCTCACAAGAGGAGGAGGAGGCTGTGGGCAAGTTGCCAGAGCAGCTCTGGAGTCAAGGACCCACGGATGTGGGTCTGATGAAAAATACTCCATCTGTAATTATTAAAGGGAAGACTGAGCATCGCCCTGTGATAAGACAATACCCGCTCAAACCAGATGCAGAAGAAGGAATTGAACATGTTATCGCAGAATTACGAGTCTCAGGTATAATTAAACCTTGCCCTGATTCACCTTGTAATACTCCTATATTTCCAGTAAAAAAGGCATGCACAGGAAAATGGAGATTGGTACAAGATTTGAGAGCAGTAAATCTAGCGGTACAACCAAGAGCACCGAATGTGCCAAACCCACACACACTGTTGAATAGTTTGAACCCGAAATCGAAATGGTTTTCAGTAATCGATCTAAGCAATGCTTTTTGGAGCATTCCTGTAGACGAGAAAAGTCAGTCATGGTTTAGTTTTACTTACAAAGGGGAGAAATTGACATTCACGCGACTGTCACAGGGATTCTGTGACTCGCCAACCATTTTTTCAGAGGCTATAGCCAGATGTTTAGCTGGTTTTGAACCACCACGACAAAGTCAAGTAATCACTTATGTTGATGACATTTTGATAACGGCAGAAACTCAGGAACAATGTAAAACTGACACACTTGCGTTGTTGCAGTATTTGTATGAGACGGGAAACAAAGTTTCAAAAGCTAAAATGCAGTTGTGGAAAAAAGAAGTCACATACTTAGGTCACACTCTCACAGGAAGTGGACGAGTGGTGGGTGATAAACAGAAACAGGCTGTTTCTAAAGCACCGAAACCGCAGACAAAGAAACAAATGATGTCCTTTTTGGGTTTATGTAATTATTGCAGAACATGGATACCCAATTACTCAGGGATCACTAGACCTCTTCTTGACATGATCCACACGACACCTATGGCTATGATGGAAAAGATAAAATGGACACCAGAGGGAGACAAAGCTTTTATGGAGGTAAAGCAGGAGCTGATTAATTCAGGTGTATTGGCTTTACCAGATTACACGAAGCCCTTTGAGCAAACAGTAACAGCAAAAGAAGGATTCATGACATCGGTCCTGATGCAGAAACATGGTAGCAAGATGAGACCAGTTGCATATTATTCACAACAGTTGGATCCAGTGGCACGAGCAACGCCAGAATGTGTACAAGCCGTGCTCTCGGCGGCGCTCGCTGTGCAAGCGTCCGCTGAGGTCGTCCTGTTTCACGCGTTGACTCTGAAAGTACCACACGCAGTGTCAGTCTTGTTGTTGGAAACGAAAATGCATTTCTTATCACCTGCTCGACATCTACATTGCACTGCTGTATTGTTATCTCAGGGACACATTAACATTGTCAGGTGTGGAGCACTCAATCCAGCGTCATTAGTACCCACACCACTAGATGGCACTCCACATGACTGTGGAAGCCAAGTCCAAATTTTAACTAAACCACGACCAGACTTGACAGATACACCTTTAACGACAGGAACCGTAGTGTTTGTTGACGGTTCAGCGAGTAAAGATGAAAAAGGAAAAAACAAAGTGGGGTACGCGGTGACGACCGCAGATAAAGTACTTTATCAAGGGAAATTAAAATCAACTAGTTCAGCTCAGGCAGCTGAGCTAGCAGCCCTTATAAAGGCATGTGAAATGTTTGAAGGTGATGATGTAACTATCTGGACAGATAGTCAATATGGATACGGTTCTGTGCACGTGTTTTGTCAACAGTGGGCGAGAAGAGGGTTTAAAACAACAACAGGGAAAGAAGTAGCTCACAAAGAGTTACTCGTTAAATTGTTGCATGTCATCCAACTACCAAAGAAGTTGGCAATATGTAAATGTGAAGCACATTTAACAGGAAATGATCCAGTCACTATTGGAAATAGACTGGCTGATCAGGCTGCAAAAGATGCAGCACATAAAAGCTCACAAGTGGGAACAATGCTTGCACAGAAGACCACATCCTCACAAGAAACACCTGTAAAAGAAAATGAAGTGTTAATAAGCAGACAACAAAACGCACCTCACACAGAGAAGACATATTGGGGAAAACAAGGTGCTGAAACAAACTCAAAAGGTCTGAGTACACTATCAGATGGGAAACCGTGGTTACCAAAATCTATGTTTGAATGGGCAGCAAAATTGAGTCATGGTTTGAGCCATGTCTCAACAGGAGGGATGGTAGCACAAGTGAAGCAGCATTACCACGTTCAAGGGTTCACTCTATATTCAAAAAATTTTTGTCACAAGTGCCTTATTTGCATAAGGAACAATGCACAAGGGTATTTAAGACCCAAACGGGGAAAGTTCCCAGAACCACCAGAACCATTTCACACCATACACATGGATTACATTGAACTGAACAAAGCACAAGGTAAACAATATTGTTTGGTAATCATTGATGTGTTTTCAAGATGGGTAGAAATTTTTCCAACAGCACATGCTGATGCAAAGACAGTTGTTAAAGCACTGTGTGGTCGAATTATTCCTACATTTGGTATTCCATCGCTCATTCGAAGCGACAATGGTTCACATTTTCTTAACAAAGCTGTAACCAAAGTTGGTGAACTCCTGAACATTGATTTGAAACGACATTGTGTATACCACCCCCAGTCCGCAGGACTGGTTGAAAGAACCAATGGTACTGTGAAATCAAGACTTGTGAAAACAATGAGAGAAACAAAAAGACAATGGCCAGATTGTGTTGGTCTCGTTGAAATTGGTATGAGAATTGTACCCGCTGAAGGGAAGACATTGTCTCCATTTGAAATCATATACGGTAGACCTTATACCTTACCTGATCTTGCACCCAAAGGTCAGAGTATAACAGGAGGGTCAATTCCAGCACACATGAGAAGACTGTATGAACAGAGAGAGGTTCGTAAGCACAATGATCTGCCAGTTTGTTCTGACCCACAGACTTTCCAGGTGCAAATTGGAGACTTGGTGTTTCTAAAAGTGCTGCGACGACTCAAGTGGGACAGTGAACGGTGGGACGGTCCTCACGAGGTGGTGGCTGTCAGTCCAACAGCGGTAAAGGTCGACGGCCGGACCGGTTGGATTCATCAATCTCAGTGTAAACTTCGACGACTGCCTCCTGGTCCTGACGGTTCTGGAGCCCCAACCACGTTTCAACAAGACAAAAAGACAGAGTGATAAAGGTCCTCTGCTGAGCCCGGCAGCCCTGTCACTCCGACGAAAGACCACAGCGCCCCATCCTCAATTGCACGTGTCAAAAAGACCACAGCGCCCCATCCTCAATTGCACGTGTCAAAAAGACGGACGAGTGAGGAAAGGTTCTTTGCTGAGCCCGGCAGCCTTGCCCTTCACTCCAACGCATCGGACGAGAGTTTATCCGCGGTAAACGCACGCTCTCGAGGGTTCAGAAGAAACCCCAACGAATGGAACGAGAGTTCTTCCGCGGCGAACGCACACTCTCGAGAAGAATGATGAACCAACCACAAAGACTTCTCCGTTCCGGATGGGTGAGAAACTTTGGACAATGTATGATTGTATGTACTATGATTATGGGAACAGTACTAATCTTTTTGTGGGCATTGTACATCTTAGAGTGGGGTCCACCTAATTCTAAGGTAGTAGAACGAAACTTCAATCAAACTAAGAACCTGACTAGAAACAAACGAGATAAGGAATTTGATGACAGTTGTCGTTGCGGAGGGTCGAGCCTTTGTCTAGCCCAATGCAATGAAGGTGTTTACTTAGGGAAGGGACAACCAGGTTATGTCACACAAAAAGACATTAGAGATATTAGTCGGCTACAACAATATACAGGCACCTTTATCAATCTTACACAACTAACTAATGACACGGTTTTGACAATTCCGTTAGCCAACTTCCACACTGAAACATCCAACAAAAAACGAAAGGCTGTACGGTTCAATGAATGGTCAACATATTGGTTCTATCTCATGTCCCAAGAAACCTTGGCTAAGAGAGATGCATGGTGGGGATGGGATAATTATGTAACGACAGAAAGCGGTGATTATTGGCCAAAAGCCAAACGAAATAATGGCGCAAAAAATTGGAAAGATAAAGTGTACATGACGCACAGCAGAATGAATCTGATATTCACTTTTAAAGCCATGACAGAACTCCCAAACAAAGATAAAACAGATTGTAGCGTTTTGACACTATGGGCCTGGTATGCAAATGGTCCAGATCCATTTGTCCTAATAAAAGTATGCTACAGACCAATCTTAGAAACCAAGACACACCTCCTCCCAAAAGCCACAGTAACTGTATCCCGAAAAGGCGACGTTACACCTGCCCAAGGTATTGTAGTTCATACCTATGGAGAAACCATCGAAGAATTGTTGGCAGTTGACACAGGACTCACTACTGATAACAATCTCTACCTTGAGCGTGTTGTAAACATTGCCAGATCCATCAGAAAGGATTGTGCAGTTTGCATGAGACCGAGGGCAGCAGTAACACTGGTTGAGCCGATTGGAAACTCGTCATGCGTGATGAACATGACACAGGGTTTCAAAGTGACAAATTTCTGCATGCCATATGCTCAAAGGTACCCCATAATCGGAGCAACGTCCAGACCCTTCTTGTTCCATCCACCGACAGAGGGCAAATTTATTTGCTACTCCCGAACATCCTGTGGTAATGACGTTTGCAGGGATTATGGGAGGTTGAATGCATCGTTCTGTGATCAAACCGTTAACTTGTCAAAGAATGTCTTGAAACACGTCATTCGATCCCAGTTATGGTGGTGGTGTGGAGGTGGGGTTTTGAGAAACAGATTGGTAGAAGAATGGACAGGTAAATGTGCTTATGTAACAGGAGTACAAGAGACAAAAACTTATGTGTTGGATGATGATGACCAAAGTGTAGACATGAATGTAACTGACGCGAGAGCAAAAAGAAGCATTCTTGATTCACCAGTGGTTCGTAATACACCTGTTTACTTTGATGCCATTGGTCAGCCCCGAAATGTTCCCGACCAAGACAAACTCTTAGACGAAGCAAACGCGGCTGCGTCTCAGCTTCCGATCTTTGGAGGGTTGTTTCCGGTCACCACTTATAAACACACAGAACTCATTAATTACCTGAATCACAAAATCAACACTCTGACTAACTTCACTGAAGTTCTCCAAACACATGTGGCCTCCCAACTGCATGCAACCTCTCTCATGGTTGTACAGAATCGTCAGGCGTTAGATATGATCCTGGCAGAAAAGGGAGGTGTTTGTAAGTACATTGAGAGTACAGGAGAATGCTGTACATATATCCCGCTCCATACGCTTCAAAATGGAACAATTAGCCAGACACTAACTCTGTTAAGAGCCTACCGTAAGAAAACTCAAAGCATGGAAGGTGTGGTCCCCAATCCAGTCTTACAATGGTTAAACGACACGTTCGGTAGCTGGAAAAATGTAATCCTAACTGTTGCCGGTATAGTTGTGTCTATTATCTCATTTTTAATTTTCTTAATAGCATGTGGTGTTCCTTGTTTGCGTATAATGATGGCTAAGATAATGGACGCAGTTAGCGTCAAGGTAGCTGCTCATGTCACTGTAGCCATGGCACAATACGAGTTGGTGCCACTTGAAGACGACTCAGAATGCGAAGTCTAAAATGTATCGATGATATTCCAGTTTATTTTGACGCTGTAACTGAAAAGTCTACCAAGGCAGAGGTTATGAGCCGAGTGTTTTACAAATTGGAAATGTCGGGAAATGTTGTATATATATGTAATGGAAATGTTGGCTTCTTGCTGGGAAAGGGTTTCTATCTTCTTTTTGCCCCCAGGAAGGGTTTTTGGGGATAGTTTTCTTCCCATTTCAGCAATCAGTCTTTTAAAACACTGTTTAATATTGATAAACAGGAGGGAAATGTGAAAGAAATATTGCTTTATTACAATATTAATGTGTTTTAAACTGCTTACTACATTATCACAATATTAATGTGTTCACTTCTTTACCACAAATGCATATGTGTTCGAAATCACTAATTGCCTTAAGCACAATGTGTATGTGTTTTGAAACTCCTCACAAGATATATCCCATCAGGGGTCAGCAAGGGCAAGTGAAAGAGCAGGGAACGAGTTGGGAGACGGAAGGTGAACAGATAACGGTGGGATACTCCTTAACCTTGAGTGTCATCTGTAAGACTGTTGTGAACTGCTGATGCCAATGCTCTGATGTAACCTGCACAATGAATCTTACTGAGGACAAACTAAGTTGGGAGGGGGGATGAGCAGAAGAGAATGCTTTTGATGTAACCTCCACAATATGTTTTACTTGTAACAAACTGAATAAAAAGGGAGGGACGCAAGGCCTTCGTTGGACAGTTGGTGCGAGCTAACTTCCGCGTTGGTTCTGCTGTTCCCTCCGGAGTGAAGAAACAATCTCTTGCTGGTGTGAGTCTGACTCTTTTGCTATTGAACTGTTTTGTCTGTGAAACTTTGTGAACAGTTTTTCTGACAGAAGTCAAAAAACATGACTCTCACAGTGCTACCGGCGCCCTCCAGATGAGTCAGTGCCGGGTGCTGCAGGTAGATGAAGGCGTCGTCCACCCCCATCTTTGGCCTGTAGGCGAACTGCAGCGGATCCAACGCAGAGCTCACCGTCGTGCGTAGCTCGCGGAGTACCAGCCTCTCCAAGGTCTTCATCAGATGGGAGGTCAGGGCGACTGGTCTGAAGTGGCTCGGCTCCTTCGCGTGTACCGCCTTGGGAACCGGAACCACACAGGAGGTCTTCCACTGGACCGGGACCTTCTCCAGTTTGAGGCTCAGGTTGAAGATGTGTGTGACCAACTCACAAAGTTGATCAGCACAGTCCCTGAGCAGTCTGGGGCTGGGTCCATCTGGTCCAGCAGCTTTCCTGATCTTCAGTCGCCTTAATTCTCTCCTCACCTGTTCAGATGTAACAGAGAGAGGTGGCTGTGGGGGGTTGGGCAGCTGAGGCAGTAGGGCGTGTTGGGGGGGAGAAAGGTGGCTTGGAGGTGAGAACAGTTGGGGGGAGGGGGCTGAAGCAGGGGAAAAACAGCTTTGTGAAGAGTGAGGGGCAGAGGTGGAGGGGGGAGGGGGGCCCTGATCAAACCGGTTGAAATACTGGTTCAGTTCAGTGGCCCATCTTTGGTCTCCCCCTGCTGTGGCTCTGGCTCCACTCCGGCCATGACCTGAGATGTTCTTCAGGCCTTTCCACACATCCCTTGTGTTGCCCTGCGCCAGTTGCTCCTCCAGTTTCCTCTTGTATTCGTCCTTGGCCATCCTGATCGCCTTCTTGAGTTCACGCTGGACCTCCTTAAGCTCCTCTCTGCTCCCTGAAGCAAACACCCTCTTCTTCTTGTTCAGCAGAACTTGAAGTTGAGGGGTCACCCATGGCTTGGTGTTGGCAAAGCACCGCACCTTGCGGGTCGGCGTGACGTTGCCCTCACAGAACTTTATGTAATCCGTGGATTGGTCATTGAAGGTGTCGATGTCATCACCATGAGAGAACACGCTCCAGTCCGTAGACTCAAAGCAGTCTCTCAGCCTCTCCTTGGCTTCATCATTCCACATCTTAACAGTTCTTTTCTGTGCAGGCTGTCTCCTCACCATGGGAGTGTATTCAGGTCGCAGACGTATCAGGTTGTGATCAGAGCGACCGAGGGGGGGTAGGGGGATGGAGGTGTAGGCACCTTTTACATTTGCATATAAAAGGTCCAGAGTCTTGTCCTCCCGGGTGTGGCACTTCACGTATTGTGTGAAGGTGGGAAGAATGGAGGAAAGTGAGGCATGGTTAAAATCTCCGTTAATGAGCAGGAGAGAGTTCGGGTGTTTGAGCTGCAGGTCCGACACTGAGGCGCTCAGCCTCTCGCTCGCTGCGGCTGCGTCCGCAGAGGGAGGAATGTAAACAGTGAACACAATCACATGTGAGAACTCCCTCGGGATGTAATATGGGCGGATGCCCACCGCAACAAACTCTATGTCCTTAGTGCACACTTGTTCTTTAATGGAGACATGCGCGGGATCGCTCCATCTCTCATTAATAAACACCGCCACTCCTCCTCCTCTTCTCTTTCCGTCCATGTCCCGGTCCGCACTCACCATCTTGAACCCCTCCAGGGAAACAACAGAGTCTGGGATCTTCTCCGTCAGCCAGGTCTCCGTGAAACATAGAAGGCTGCTCTCCCGGAAGTCTCTCTGATGCCGGGTCAGCGCAGCGAGCTCGTCCGTTTTATTCACGATCGAACGTACATTTAGACGTACACGTAAATATTAGAGTTTAACAGTTATTTCAGAACAACTTCAATATGAAGATGAAAAAATGGGTTAATAATGGAAAATAAGGTTAACATTTTTAGTCAAGTTCTTTATCTAAAAAAGGACAATAAAATAAAATAGAAGAATGAATCATTATAATTATAATCGGAAAAATATTTTATAGAGTAGATTTTTACTTTTTTTTTTTTTAAATTTTGTTCATAAAGTAAGTCTTAGTCTTTTATTAATTGGTTAAACTAAGGTCCAGAAATCCAACAATAGAAATGCTAATATAGAAAAAACAAAATTGAATACATAACAGCTGCAGAATAGTTTGCACATAGTCATTTTTTCTATTTTGATATTATCCATTTACTTTAGCAATAGACTTTCAAACCAAATCTAAGAGGAATAATAATGATTAAACAAAGCTTAGAATATTTTTTTTTAGCTAATAATGTAATATATTTTAATTTAATTTAATTAATAATTAATTAATCTAATTTAAGAGAGTTAATACAAAGAGTATTATGATTAATTAAATGATTTGACAATAGATTTGGATATAAAGTTCTTCAAGAAAACATTTTTTAAATACAAATAAATAAGGTTGTTTATTTGTCCCTCAGGGGGAGGACTTAGATAGACACTTAGCTGGATAATAGGTTTGTTACGTGATGGTGATTCTTGTTGCACGGTTCTGCCGATCAACACTGCTGAAGGGAGCTCTGTCCAGATTGCATTCAATTAGTTTACATTTTTGGTGTAGAAAACAGCTCGAGAATAAGGTACGACTGTGTTTGACTATCTCTCTGACTTGGGTAGTAAATAGGAAGGGGTTAATTTTGTCTACATGAAGTAGTATGAGTCAATTCTAAATAAAAAGCATGATTTAAAGATGTATTGTTTCTTATTTGTCTAAAGAATGCGATGCTGTTCATGTCTTTCCTATGTTGCAGGACGAGCTCAATGATGCACTGTTGACGGGGGAGTACGTCAACAACACCTCACACGAAGAGCCCACATCCAAGTCGCCGACAACGGGGCTGCTGTTTCCTTTTTACCTTGTTAAAGAGGTTTTTCAAAGCAGTGGATACTGGCTCCATATCAATATATATTTTAACAAAATCTCTACTTCAATATAGGCCTATTAGATTTTAGTTAGTTATTGTGAATATGTTTTTTGATGATTTGACATTCAATTACTTCAGTTTTAATTCATAGCATAATTTGGAATTATTATTATTAAAAAAAAAAAGTTGGATTTTTTTCTTTTTTTTTGTGATTTAAAAGAAATGCTCATAATGTATAATTGTTTGCATTAAATGAATCTGTGTTTCCTCTGTTGCTTTCTCACCATATGTAATCTTTGTGTGGCACTATACGGACGATAGTTTAGCATGTTTAGTTTATAATCAGATGTATGATGTAACCATCTCACCTGCTTTTGACATGTTGACCCCTTCCACCTCCGATGGTTAGTCCGGCACCTGATATGCAGCACTCCATCTCACCTAGAAAAGAACATAGAATTGCATTTTAGATTATTTCCATGATGGGATGTGCTGTAGGTTTACAAGTTTGTGTTACAAATATTACTTACTCACTTACTTCACATTTGAAATCATTTGTCAGGAACCACAGAGAGAAAGGTTTCATGTCAAGCAGGTCTGGAGTTCTAGGCAGTTCTTGCAGGTCCCTTCCATGCAAAAACAAAACAAAAACATACAAGTGCTCCCTTTTAAATATAATAAATCAATAAATACAAGCAAGTATACTTGATCATTCAGAGATAAGGTCTCCATGTTTCCTTCATCCATTGTTTGATGGTGTTTCCATCTGGTTTACCTCTTTATGCTGGAATTTAAAATACTTTTCATTATTATTTTATATATATTCTTTCATTTAAAGAAAACTACAACAGATCAAATCCCTCATCCAAAAGGGTTAAAATAAACGTATACTTATATAATTAAATACGATAAATATGTTATCTGTATTAATATGTGGAAGTGATAAATGAAATCAATATCTTGAATATTAATAAAAATAAATCGCCTACCATGACCTGCCAATATAGCAAACTTTTTATTGGAATATAAATATATTTTCGTCCTTTCAAAATAACAAACAAAATACGTGTGTGAGTTGCATTATAATTTAAAAAGCTAAGTTGTAGCGAACTAGCTCTCGTGTTAACGCACCACAGAAAGTTACATTACACGCAATGAAACATTATTTCTGAGTCTTAAAGCAATAATTATATCTTACCTCAATAGACGAGTGACGCGCACCTGGTTCCGTCAAGTTACTGCACAAACGTGTGTACAAAATGCTATCGATCTTTGTAAACAAGTGTGACGTCAACATCCGGAGGTTTGGCGGAAGTAGCGTATGCGGCAGTTTGAAAACTTTTTAGCTGACGCTAAACTTAAACTAAACTTAACTCGGTCTTTATACAAGCACACATCTACAATTGTATTCCATGGCAGTTTTAAACAAACAAGCACAATATCTCATTTTATTCCTGTGGTGTGATGGCTCTACATTCCTGCATGATCAGTTTATTAGCGTGTGTGACGTCACCTCTGCATGATCGCGATTACTGTTGACAAACGTCACATAGACCGCTCATAATCGCAGCTAAATAAAAAGAAAACATATGTCCATAAATCTCAATGAAAGGTTCTATTTTCATAGAAAAGCGCACCGGATTATAAAGAGGATCAAGCGAAATAGCACATCCAGACTTTATTTTACTCATTCATAAAACAATGTCAACATTATGGAGTTGAAACACCTAAAAATATACAATATAGTCACTTTTACAGGACCTTTTAAGCATGTATTAATCTGCTTCAAAATTAAGCATTTTTACCGATTTATGTTCACTGTGTACCTCATTAAAGTGGTTTGAGGTCGTTAAGCACAATTGGGGGTAGAATCGCAGTGTTGACATTAAACATTTCAAGTGCGCTTCATAGTTCTAGAATTACGGTAGCCAAAGGACAACAGCGACACGTCACGCCACGTTACCATGGCAACGAAGAGGTGGGCGACGCGTCAAATGTAACCCGGGTCGTTTGAATCCGACGTCGGGGAGCGCTCTGTATATTACTGGGTGACCCGGGTAGGCGAAAACCGACGTTTTGTCCCCCCTGTAACGTTACCCTAGTGACGCCAGGGGGACATTGCACAGCGTCGGACGGGATGACACCTTGGGTGTGAGGACGTGTTGTCCAATCAGGGCAGGGGACCCAGATGCGGAAGAGTCAATAATCCACGGAGGAAGAGCTCAGAATAAAAGTCTTTAATAACTCCAAAGCGGTCCGTAATAGGGAGGAACAGGAACAAAAAACAAAACAGGCGCTCGGGACGAAGGCAGGGCATGGCTAGAGATCGGGGTCTCAACAGCAACTAAAAACAAAAATACAAAAAGACTCAGGTGAGTAAAATAAAGCGCTGACAACATCAGGGGTATCCACAAGATTTACAAAGTTCAGATTCAAAAGCGAGGAGGGAGATCAGAGGGATAGCCAACCTGGTCTGGAAACTCAATACTCTGGCGAGTTCTTCTGGGTAGAGATGCTCCTTATCAATAGGAAGAACCCGCCACTCAATCATCACCAGCCGCGCAACTGCCAGCGTCTGTCAATAGAAAACACAGGACACAACATAAACATAAACATGACAGTACCCCCTCCTCTAGGTAGCGCCTCCAGGCGTTCTACCAGGTCTCTCCGGGTGCTCCCGGTAGAAGTCTTGGAGGAGGGAGAGGTCAAGGATGAGAGAGCGGGATATCCAAGAGCGTTCCTCTGGACCGTAACCCTCCCAGTCCACTAGATACTGATAGCCCCGACCTCTGCGGCAAACCTCCAGGATCTTGTGCACTCTATACGCGGGATGATCGTCGATGATGAGTGGAGGAGGTGGAGGCTCGGCTGGAGAACTAAGAGGACTGGAGGTGACAGGCTTCAGGAGTGGGACGTGGAATGTAGGGTGGACCTTGAGCGACGGGGGAAGCTTGAGGCGCATGGCAGTGGGACTGATGATCCTCTCAATCTCAAAAGGCCCTACGAACCTGGGGGCCAGCTTACGTGATTCCACTGGAAGGGGGAGGTCCCGGGTGGAAAGCCAGACCCTCTGGCCAGGTGAGTAATCCGGAGCTGGCACACGGTGCTTGTCAGTGAGACGTTGATTACGGGTGGCGGTGCGGGACAAGGCAGCCCTGGTATGGTGCCAGACAGACCGACAACGTCATAGGTGGGCACGGACAGAGGGAACCGCTGCTTCCCTCTCCTGAGAGGGGAAGAGAGGTGGTTGATACCCGTAGGCAGCCATGAATGGTGACATCCCAGTGGCTGATGACGTCAGGGAATTGTGAGCATACTCCACCCAGGGGATATGCTGACACCAGGAGTAAGGTGACGAGCCGACACACAGCGTAGTGCGGACTCCAGTTCCTGGTTAGCCCGCTCTGTCTGTCCGTTACTCTGTGGATGGTAGCCTGACGAAAGGCTGGGATTTGCCCCCAGGGACTTGCAGAAAGCTCTCCAGACTTGGGAGGAGAACTGAGGTCCACGGTCAGAGACGATGTCCACTGGAATGCAATGAATCCTAAAAACGTGTTGGACCAGCAGGTCCGCTGTCTCCAATGCGGAAGGAAATTTGAACAGAGGGATGAAGTGCACCATCTTGGAGAAACGGTCTACCACAGTGAGGATTACAGTCATGCCCATAGAGGGAGGAAGACCACTGATGAAGTCCACCGAGATGTGCGACCATGGGCGACTCGGAACAGGTAGGGGTTGAAGGAGACCAGCTGGGGGGCGACTGGATGACTTTCCACGAGCACAAATGGCGCAGGCAGCCACAAACTCCTTGACGTCGCGTGCCATCTCCGGCCACCAGAATCTCTGTCTAAGAAAGGCAAGAGTCCTATATGGCATGCTACCCTGTGGTTGTGCCCCCACTGAAGCACCTGGGCACGAGCTGGCTGGGGAACGAAGAGTCGATCAGACGGTCCAGAGCTGGGTCCTGGGTGATTCTCCTGAGCCTCCAGAACTACCTTCTCGATATCCCACTGGCCGCCCTAACAAAGCACCTCTCTGGGAGGATGGTCTCATCTGCAAGACCCTCCTGGGGAGGAGCAAACTGTCGGGACAAAGCATCAGGCTTAATGTTCTTACCTCCCGGGCGATAAGTCAGTGAAAAGTCAAAACGTCCCAGAAACAGGGCCCAACGGGCCTGGCGGGAGTTCAGGCGCCTGGCTTCCTGTAAATAAATCAAGTTCTTCTGATCTGTTATCACGAGAAAAGGTACCTCAGAGCCCTCCAGCCAATGCTTCCACTCCTGAAGTGCAGCCACCACCTCCAAGAGCTCCCGGTTACCAATATCATAGTTGCGCTCCGCACCTTGTTGTCCTTAGAGCACCTCTGGGAAAGCACCGCTCCTATGCCGGTGTCAGAGGCATCCACCTCCACAATAAACTGACGGGCTGGGTCAGGGTGTCGTAGGATCGGTGCGGAGGAGAACAGCGAGCTTAGCTGGTTGAAAGAGTCTTCAGCCTTGGCGGACCAGAGGAAGGAACTCTTTGTGGAGGTAAGCTGAGTTAGTGGAGCTGCAACCTGGCTATAACCCCGGATAAACCTGCGGTAAAAATTAGCAAATCCCAAGAACTGTTGTAACTGCTTGCGGCTAACAGGCACCGGCCACTGAGAAACTGCCTCAACCTTCATAGGATCTGGCCTCAGCTGACCCTGCCCTAAAATAAAACCAAGAAAACTCACAGTTGAAACTCCAAACTCGCACTTCTCAGCCTTAATAAATAGTCTGTTCTCTAAAAGCCGTTGGAGAATGCGGCGGACATGGCTGAGGTGTTCTTCCTGGGAACTAGAAAAAATTAAAATTTCATCAAGATAGACATAAACAAAATCATTCAAGAAATCCCTTAAAACCTCATTAATAAGTCTCTGAAAAACTGCGGGAGCATTTGTCAGGCCAAATGGCATGACCAGATACTCAAAGTGTCCTAAGGGAGTCTTAAATGCAGTCTTCCACTCATCACCCTCTCTAATACGCACCAAGTGATACGCACTTCGAAGGTCAAGCTTAGTGAAGACCATGGCCCTGTTTAGTGGATCAAATGAAGGGTCTATGAGTGGGAGAGGATATTGATTCTTGATAGTGATGCTGTTTAACCCCCTGTAGTCTATGCAGGGTCCTACGGACTTGTCCTTCTTGCTGACGAAAAAGAACCCTGCACCAAGAGGCGAAGAGGAGGGGCGAATCAAACCCGCCGCCAGTGACTCCCCGATATAGGTGTCGAGGGCTTGTCGCTCAGGACGAGAAACCTTGTATAGTCGACTACAGGGAAGTGGGGAACCGGGAAGCAAGTCGATGGCGCAGTCATAAGGACGGTGTGGTGGTAGAGATAGAGCCCTCTCCTTGCTAAAGACCTCGACCAAACTGTGATACTCCGGAGGAACGGAACAAAGATCAGGAGGGGGAGAAGCAGGAAGCGTAGGACGAGAGGTAGTAGGAGCAGAACGAAGACACTGTGAAAGACAACGAGGGCTCAAACCAAGTACAGCAGAATTCACCCAGTCAAAGTGAGGATTATGGAGACGAAGCCACGGGAGACCAAGAACTATAGGAGAAGAGGGAGATGAAATGATAAGAAAACAAAATACCTCAGAATGGTTACCCGAAATAATGAGGGAAAGGGGGGTGGTCTGGTGAGTAACGTCGGTCAGAGGTCTGCCATCTATGGCACAGACCGGGCGCAGAACGTCAAGTCTAACCAGGGGTAGGTCAAGGGAGAGGGCAAAGTTCTTATCAATAAAATTTTCGTCAGCGCCAGAGTCGATCAACACAGTCTCAGAGGTGGTGGTCGTGCCAGTCGTTAACAGGGCAGGAAGTGTGATTCGGTGAGGTGAGTCAGGTGTGTCCCACCTGAGCACTGACGCCCGTCTGTGGAGGTCGGCTAACACGCTCCTGTAGACTGCGACCAGTCTGACCGCATCTCTCCCTCAATCTATTATCAATCCTTATAGCAAGGCTGATAAGAGCCTCTAAACCCTCTGGTCCTCCCTGGTGGCCAACTGATCCCTAACAGCATCATCTAAGCCTTGAACAAAAACAGTGACAAGAGCAGGCTCGTTCCAACAACTCTCAGCTGCTAAAATGCGGAAACTTATAGAGTACTGTCCCACAGAATTGGCACCCTGTCTTAAACTAGGCAGTTTACGACCCGATGATGAGACAGAACGATAAGGCAAATCAAAAACACGACGCAACTCAGTGGTGAAACTCTCATAAGCAGACAAGATAGGTGAGTTAGACTCCCATAAAAAAGTGACCCATTCTACTGCTCTACCCCGGAGAAGATTAATTAAAAATGCAATCTTAGCACGATCAGTGGAGTAAGAAAATGGTTGTTGATCAAAAACTAACTGACACTGTAAAAGAAACCGCCCACAAGCCCCCACACTCCCGTCATATTTCTCAGGAGAAGGTATAGCAGGCTCACGAGCAGACAGCACAGCAACAGGCTCAGATGACGTGTGTGCAGCAGTGCCTGGGGCAGACTCAGGTGCGGGAGGGGCTGAGTGAAGAGTGAGTCTTTCCAACGCGGCTGCGAGTCGGAAGAGAATCGCGCTGTCTTCCAGTGACGCCTCCTCCACAGCGCATAGTCTCTCGGCTTGAATCTTCAGCGCATCCTGAAGCTCTGAAACTTGCGCTGGGTCCATGATGGCCAGAGTATTCTGTCACGATCCGATCAGGGCAGGGGACCCAGATGCGGAAGAGTCAATAATCCACGGAGGAAGAGCTCAGAATAAAAGTCTTTAATAACTCCAAAGCGGTCCGTAATAGGGAGGAACAGGAACAAAAAACAAAACAGGCGCTCGGGACGAAGGCAGGGCACGGCTGGAGATCGGGGTCTCAACAGCAACTAAAAACAAAAAGACAAAAAGACTCACGTGAGTAAAATAAAGCGCTGACAACATCAGGGGTATCCACAAGATTTACAAAGTTCAGATTCAAAAGCGAGGAGCGAGTTCAGATGGATAGCCAACCTGGTCTGAAAACTCAATACTCTGGCGAGTTCTACCGGGTAGAGATGCTCCTTATCAATAGGATGAACCCGCCACTCAATCATCACCAGCCGCGCACCTGCCAGCGTCTGTCAATAGAAAAAACAGGACACAAACAAACGGAAACACACCTTCAAAATAAAACAAGAAGAACATTAACATGACAATAATGGCACAATCTATGTAGATAGATAGACTTTATTAATCCCTCTGGAGATCCCCTCTGGGAAATTCGGTGCCTGCTGTTAACCCCGACACTCAATAAGAGTATTGAGTCAATGAGATAATAGTAGGATCACCTAATGGAGTATCCCTGGTATCAAACTTATCAGCGCAGGTAACAAGGTAACAGCTACAGTTTTTGTTTAGTAGGCTCTAATGGGAACTGTGAGGGAGCAAGAGGATGAACTGTACTGCTCTGTGTATGTGCAATCAAAGCCAAAGTATATTTTGTTGGAGCTCTGACCGAGACCTAGGATGTACAACATTGGCTACAAACGATATCCTGCTACTAAATGATGTTTCAAACTGGCAGAGGTACCTGTGGCATGTGGTCTTTGTTTCCGGTATCTCTACCGACTCATAGAAAACCACAGCTTTTACCGATTAGCTACATCTAATCGGGCAGCAAGCTACTACAGTATCTGCGTAATGTAGATAGATTTTTCTTTGACCTGAATGAGTTTTACTTTCAATGCGTTTTTTCACCAATTCAAGCCCATGAGATATAAATGGTGAATAATGACAATTCTGAACAAAGTAGACATGGACAGAGAACACTCTATATTGTTCCACTTTCCTTAAACTTGGGCTGTAGCGGAAACAAACAGAAAGGCAAAAACCTAAACAACACTTACCCGAAATGAATCTGTCAAAATCCATCTAATATTGCATAATCACATATCAATTCTTTAGACGCCAATGGCTATTCTCTTTGACAAATCTTACCTGCAGCAAGTAGCTCTTAGCTGAAGTTTGGTAGTTTTTGAACACTCATGGAGCCATTTTTAAGGTTGCTTTGGTGAATTTAGTTGCTTCAGCAATTTTGTGTTTTATTTTGTGATTTGATTTTTCTTTTAAGATGTGATATCATTTTAAAAGAAACCTGCACGTAAACTTTGTGGAAAACATCCACAAAAAGATCAAGATCATGAAGAATAGCTTTGGCTTTTTTGACAGGATAAACTTCAGCTATTCAGGTATTGGTCCAAGCTATAAAAAAAAGGCAGCGTATTGCAGCTTACCAGGTTCATTTTGATGAACCACACATTTTTTTTATTGGAAAGACAGATGAAGCGACACACATTGAACTTAAGGCGGACATTTAAAATTATCATTTGCAAAATGCAAAATAGTTTAAAATAGACACCTTTTTTTCAGTTACAAACACAAAGATTGTTTCAAAATATGTTTAACAACAGTGAGGCCGTTCTAACAAGGTTTTATTTCGTCTGACAATTAGAAATAAAATTAAATGTAGCCATTATAAACACAACATTATAAACACAACAGTTAATATTTATTAGAAATAAGAAGAAAAACAACATTTAAACCTAAACATATCAACACATCATATTCAGCGGTTGAAGAATAAAATATAGAAATATAATTAAATACTGAGTTACACATCAAAACATTAAATTGAAAGGGGTTCAAGCATCTCATCTCAGTGCAAATCTGAAGTAGGAGTTCAGATAGAAAATAATATATGCAGAAATGGAAACGTTCTTATTACACAAAGTACAGACTGAAAAACATCCTCCCTCTACTTAAGTACTACTTCAGTCTATTGATTATGTTCCTTGAGGAATCATTGATCAGGTTTTAAGAGTTTGAGTAAAAACATGACGGGCAAGATCAAGTTAGAGTGGATGGTGGACCACAAATACAATATTAGCAGTAAACAATCTTCCACCATATTATTTGTTTTTAAGAAGTTTAAAGTTAACAACAGACCTAATAGAAACTTTATGGACAACATTATCAAAATGATCATGATCATAAAGAACGCCTTTCGCACTTTTTGACTCAGTCCTCGTTCAGCCTTTTTTCCAGGTCTGGGAAGCTTCAGAGTCCAGAGAACAACAAGACTGGCAGAAGCGATGGAAGACCAGTTTAAAGATAAAACGATGAAATCAAGAATCAAGCCTAAAATGAGTGACCTGAGGAATAACAATGAACGTACAATACTAAAGAACCAGACCAATAAAACACTGATGTGTCTCATCATGATTCCTTTCCTCTGTTTCAGACTGATGTAGATGACAGGATGAACCACAGCCAGGTATTGATCCAAGCAAGTAAGAAAATGCAGAAACTTTCCAGCGTACCAGGCGACTACCTGTATAATGGTTCCAAATGTTAAGATATTTTTATATTTGTAATAGTTGACAAAAGTGAGGACTGATCCCAGAATACTCAGCATGTTTATGAGGGTCGTGTGGAGGGTGAGGTAGTCCGAGTGAGACATTCTGGAAGTAGAGCGTTGCACTTTCCACTGAAGGTAAAACTGGTAGAGGATGAAGGCGAAGAAAGGGAATTGTAAGACATTTACAATGTGGTAGGAAAGAAACACATTGATAAAAGATTCAACTTTCATGCAGTCGAAAGTGAGAGGACTTGAACCATTCATTCCTGCAATGAAACAGATCTTTTAAATATGAGAAATGAGAAATATAAAATGTTTTTTAAAAAAAAAAGCAAAAAAGAAGAAAGAGACAAGATTCACCCATTCAGAATTTGCTAAATATTTTAAAAAAAATCTCAGTATTTATAATTCACATTTTTGATTTGGAATCTACCTTCCTGGAATAATGTGTGTGTTAATATACCTGGTGAATTAATGTGTCTTAACATACCTGGGATTTAAAAGAAGAGTCACAAAAAACTTAGAAAAAAGATGATTTTTCAACAAGGTTACAACAAAGTTCCTTGTTATCATGACAGAGAGTCAGTGTTCAGCTGATGACAACTGTTGAGAGCTTTTGATTTGTTTGATGGCCGAGTCAATACATCTATTTGCATGTTATCATGTTTTGCATCGTCCAATCAGAACACAGTAAATGTTGTCATTTTGCATTGAGTAGCTTTTGTATGTAAATCATAGCATTCAAACTAATACAATTTCTCTCTTCCAATGCTTTCATTGATATTCAACTAAAAATAAAAAAAAGTAATTAATTAATAATTCCTTTGTAGTGATTAACTTTCTAATTTAATTTAATTTAATTTCTTCACATTTTAATTCCATAAATTAAACTTTACCTGACGTGTTTATATGAATTTATCAATTATTGTAGATTTAAAAGAAAAAAGAGGGTCAACGGTTCTTATTTAGGATTGAAAATGTAGGATTGTAAATGAAGCAAGAGTTCATTGTAGTTGTCTTGAGGCTGGACAGAAGGTTTGCTCCATTTTAATCCTCTGGAATAAACATGTGTCTCAAAACTTGCAAAAATGGCAGACACAATTCAAGATATTAGGTAAAAGGGAATAATTGTTCCCATTGGTGCTGTGTATTGGCAAGAAACATGATACATGTGTGATGATAGGATATATTGCAATACTGTAGGAAAAACGATATATTGTTTCTTTAAAAGAAATAACACTTTTTTTCTGGCTTTTATGATGAAGAAATGATCAAATACTTTGTCATGGTCCCCTTCCTGAAAATTATTTAGAGGAGAGAAATCCTTCCAGGCTGTTGCTCCTAAGCTTTGGAACGATCTTCCTCTCTCTTTGCGCTTGATGGAGTCTACTGACTCCTTTAAGAAACATCTTAAGACGTTTTTATTTGTTCAGGCTTTTCCTTGATTTTCTGGAACTCCTGTTGTGTTATCAGTTTTATCTTGCCCTTTAAAGTATATACTTAATTGAATATTGTTTTGATTGTTTAAGCGCTTTGTGATCCTGGTCTGGAAAAGCGCTATACGAAAAAATAAGTTACTTACTTACTTACTTACTTATATTTTGAGTCTTGTCACCGCCTATTCACTTCTCCTGCCCTGTGTTTCTGTGTTGGCAGTCGACAAGGGCCAGTCCCCCAGCAAGTCCACAGCTGCTGGCCAATCAAGCTCTGCAGCTTAAACGTGGGCCCTTTGTCGGCGTCAGTCGGTTCCATCTCTAAACCCTGGTAATCTCCTGACTCCTGCATGCTTTGTTTGTGCATTCTGACTGTAAGCTGAATCCTGACTGCTTTTTTTTGTCAGCGCTTTTTGTTCATTTTTGTTAGGTATTTATACATTTTAACATTTTGTCATTTTGTGATTTTGACATTTTGTTGTCCGTATGTAAATTAAGTGGGTGGGCCGAAAATCAGTCCAAGGCAGTAATTGGTTAAACAGGCGAATAAAACTAAAGCAATCAAACTGCTGCAACTGGTCTAATGCATTGACGCTGCACGAAGAGTGAAATAATCTTTTCTGAAATCTTAGCAAACAAACTTGATAAGTTGTCTGTGTTGTTCATGTGCATGAGAATGTTTTTTTTTTAACAAACACGACCCTACTGAATGAAGTCCCTGAATCTAACAGTTTAAGCAGAAGCTCATGTGGCTCAGTGGAAGAGTTCACAAGATCGACTCCCAGTTACTGATTTTCATTTTTCCGCAATGCAATTTCTTTTTTTTAATCTCAACGTGATGCAGATATTTATTCATTTTGAAATGAGCAACAATTAGAGACAATTGTTATGAGTAACAATTTAACATTGAATAGAAGGCTAACTGTCTTTTTATCTTAACTCTATCCATAACATCACTTTGAATTAAAATAAAATGTTTTTTTCAAAGTAACACATTTTTTTTTCATTATTACCAAAATGGTGCTATTGGATATCGATACAGTACCGGGAATAAATATATTGCGATATATCATATCGATATCTTCTTACCCAACTAATTTCAATTGAAATATTTTTATTTTTTCATGTCTTTCTTAGTTTGTGGTTCCTTGACAGTTACCATTGATTAATGAGGGCTAAATTGTTCATGTTAGACACAGGTTCCTGCTGAAAATAACTTAAGAGTTACTACTGAGACCACCTTAATACATTCAAATCCAGTGATGTTGTTTTATTAGTTAAAAGATGTTCACAAGTTAATCCCCCAACTGTGTTATAAGGTAAATAAAAAAAAAAAGCTTAACCCAAGAAAAATATTTATTTATGATGTTGTGTAAATAAAAGAAAAAAAAGTTAGTAATTAAAAACAGATATTATTATAACAAGTTAACAACTTAAAACAGAATAGAAAATAATATGTAAACAACTTGCACCTACTGGTAATAATAAGTTACTTTAATCAATTTAATCAAAGCACATTATTACAACACAGCTGTCATGAAAGTAAGTTTCCCAGCCTTTCATAACATCTTTAGGATTTATATTTCAGGATTTAAGAGCCTTGAGCAAAAACAAGACGGGCAAGATCAAGCTAGAGGGGATAGTCGACCACCAAAACCCTATTAGAACTAAACAATTTCCCGCTTCGTTCATCTTGGATTTCATAAACATTATCAGAAGAATAAAACTCCAAAGAAACTTGCTGGACAACACACAAAAAATGATCATGATCATGAAGAACGCCTTTTTCATTTTTTGATTCCTTTTGAGTACTCGTTCATTCTTTTTTCCGGGTGTGGGACGCTTCAGAGTCCAGAGAATGACAAGACTGTGAGCACTGATGGAGATCCAGATTAAAGTCAGAACAATGAATTCAACAATGACAGTTAATGATAATGACCAGACATACAACAATGAACCTAAAATACTAATGAACCAGACCAATAAAACACTGATGTGTCTCATCATGATTCCTTTCCTCTGTTTCAGACTGATGTAGATGACAGGATGAACCACAGCCAGATACTGATCCAAGCAAGTAAGATAATGCAGAAATGTTCCAGCGTATATTCCGACTGACAATATCAGGCTTACATATTCTGATGATTCTACTTTATAGTAGACAATACAGAGCACTGATCCCAGAATACTCAGCATGTTTACGAGGGTCATGTGGAGGGTGAGGTAGTCCGAGTGAGACATTCTGGAAGTAGAGCGTTGCACTCTCCACTGAAGGTAAAACTGGTAGAGGATGAAGACGAAGAGAGGAAATTGCAAGATATTCACGATGTTGTAAGAGAGAAAAACATAGATAATAGACTCGACTTTCATGCAGTCCAGGTTGTGGGGACTTGAATCATTCATTTCTGAAAAAAAAAGCTGTAAACATCTTGAGTAAAAGATTTGTCATGAAACCTACTTCCTGTTGAACAAATGTGCATTACATACCTTTAGAGGAGCAGTCACAAAAATATTTTCCACAGGTTTAAAAAAAAAAAAAAATGTTTTAAAACAAAGTCTCTTTTTATCAAGTCCCGGGTTTGGTTTGCAGCTGATGTAATTGTTGACAGCTTTTATTTAGTTTGATGGAAGGTTCAACAAATCTATTTGCATGGTACAATGTTTGCATCATCCAATAAGAACACAGTGAATTTGAGCCATTTTGCATTGAGTAGCTTTTGGATTAGTAAGTAAATCATATCAATTATTCTCCCTCTTTATGATTTCATTGACATGTAATGTTTAAAAGAATTTTAAATAAAAATATGTTTGATTAAATTTCATCTTTAGCTTCACTAATAATGCATTCTTCTTTGTATAACTATGATTGAAATAAAGCACGACTAAACAATGCTTTACAAAGTACTCTACCTCACTTATTTCTAAGATGAATTTAGGTTATTCACTGAATATAAACAAATTAAACTATATTTAGCCTTTTGTGCCGATTAAAAAAGAATATATATATGTCATATGGACCTGACCACTCACAAAACTTAAACCCGCAGGCAACTTCTGAGTCACCACAGTGTTTATAATTTGAACACAATAAAAAAAGTCAAACAGTGATCATAGATATTTATTGCAAAACATCAAACAGGATTGAATGAAAGTGAATGAAAAAAAAAGAATTAAAAAAGAAAAAAAGTTATGTAAAGAAGTTGATTTTAATGAATCATCACAATTAAACCTGAAAAGGTAAAAACACACATTGATTGTAAGAATTGTGAACTTGTATTTGTCTCATAACACTTCAAGTAATGTTCATGTTTTAAGAGTCTTGAGCAGAAACATGACAGGCAAGACCAGGTTGGAGGGGATGTTGAACCACCATTCAACTGCTGCCATGAAACACTTGCCCTCATTGTTCACCTTTGGTGTTAGAAGCATTGAAGTTAAGATCAGACCCCAAATAAACTTTGTTGACAAAACTCCCAGAATGATCAAGATTATGCAGAATGCCTTTTCCTTCGCCCGACTCTGCCCTCTGTCATCTTTCCCCCCTGGTTTGGGACGCTTCAGAGTCCAGAGAACAACCAAGCTGCCGGCTAGAATAGAACTCCAGATTAAAGTCAGTAACATGAGATCATATATCGACCCTGACCTTTTAACCAATTTAAACCAAACTGCACCTACGATACTAATGAACCAGACCAATAAAACACTGATGTGTCTCATCATGATTCCTTTCCTCTGTTTCAGGCTGATGTAGATGACAGGATGAACCACAGCCAGGTATTGATCCAAGCAAGTAAAAAAATGCAGAAATACTCCAGCGTACCAGGTGAATGTCATCATAGTAATGCCGTTCTTTGAAGGTTCCTTCTTTTCTTCATGGCTGACCAGACAGACGATTGATCCCAGAATATTGAACATGTTTATGAGGGTCATGTGGAGGGTGAGGTAGTCCGACTGAGGCATTCTGGAAGTAGAGCGTTGCACTCTCCACTGAAGGTAAAACTGGTAGAGGATGAAGGCGAAGAGAGGGAATTGCAAGACGTTCACAATGTTGAATTGAAGGAGGTTGGAAATGAACACTTCGGTTGAATAACAGTCATACGTTATGTTGGAAATAATCATTTCTGCAAAACACCAGGCAAGTTAAGAAAATGAAATTGTGATGAAATCTGACATTTATATTTTTTACATCTGATAATCAACTGAACATTTGAAAATGTAAAGTGAACGTCAGCAATCAGCACATTCATCTTCTTGGATTAAGTCATAAAACATGTTTTCTTTCTGTGAGTGTGTGGGCATACCTGCAGAGGAGTCTCAAAAGAAAGCGATGTTCTAACGAAGGGTTGACTCTTCACCGTATTACTTTTCACAGTATTTATGATGGAGCCGCACCTGTCAAAGGGTTTTGCTTGGTTTATTAACCTATGGTAGCTTTGCATAAACCTTTACTGTGTCTCAGCGTCACCTATTTGCAGTGTGCTTGAACATTCTACTTCATTTTACTGGGATGTCAATCAATTGTAAATTCATTCCCAGCTAAGGATTAGACGTTGGAATCAAATGTCAGCATTTATTTGCACAATATCTTGAATCCCAAGTTAGTTTTAGTGACTCATGTCATTTCATATTGATGCCATTCATTCAATATGTTTTCTTTACCATTCAAATGAGGAGGCACAAAGGAACACATGTCAGTCAAATTGCGCTGTTTGATAATTCATCCATTTTTGCAATTTTAAGAAACACTGGTGGATAGGTAAGAAAAAACAAAATGGATTTTGTGGAAAGATGATTAGGCATGGTGTAAAATATGTTGTGGTATTCTGTCTTCATATTTTGGTGTGTGTCTGAAGGTAAAACAAGTTTTGCCAACCCCTCTTAATAAAGTTATTTTACTTCTTCAGTTCCCACAGAATGATGCTGAATCATACATTTATTTTACAGTTACATATAATTTCTCTCTGCATCCCTCTACCCTTCCTTTTGCAAACACAAGCGTTTTTTTCTGAAATCAATAGTATGTGTTCTGGTAAAGAAAAACACAATTGGAACTTGTTTTCAAGTCCGGGGAAGAACATTTGTCCATCAGTCCATTTATCAATCCATCCATCCATCCATCCATCCATCCATCCATCCATCCATCCATCCATCCATCCATCCATCCATCCATCCATCCATCCATCCATCCATGCATCCATTTATCATCCATTCATCCATCCATCCATGCATCCATGCATCCATCCATCCATATACAGTATATATATATATGTATATATATATATATATGTATATATATATATATACAGTATAAACATAACCGAGAACTAGAAGGTGTGAGTGGTATATGTTTTTTTTTCTCCTACCTTATAATTCAGCAAAAACTATTAATTAAAAGTAAATACCAGGACAATAACAGGAGTAAAGAACTCAATTTTTGTCTTGCACAAAAATAATTTGCAAACAACTGAACAATTATTCTAGGAAAAATGAAACCGTATGTGTAAACTGTATGTTCCAGCATGGATATCAGGATGAAAAGGTTTGACACGCTGACTTATTTGCGTGTTTATTTTGTCAAGTGACCTGTTATCGTCACATCAAGACATCAAGTCTCTAAATATTCTGACATCCAGTGAGACCAAAACAAAGCTGCATCTAATCCTTCTGCTGTGAGCTGGTCACAAGAGGTGAGGCCTGTGTAAACACAGTGATCCCTCGGACAGCCCTTTCCCTCTGTCCACTAAAGACGCCGATGACCTCTTACTGAGAACATGATGAACATTGGTTGTGAAAGAAAGCACTGATTTACAGTTTAATAAATGCCATTGTTAATGATGTATATGAATATAATTGCATCTATTGAGTTTCTTCAATTTAAGATTATATTATAAAATGACAGATAAAATGACATAGGGACACTTCAAAATATTTTGTTTACTTGCTTTTTCCTATTCCTTTTTTTCTGGAACCCATCCCAGCTAGTTAGTGTGAAAATGAACGCTATAAATACAAAGAATACGTCTTAACTCCAGACCAACGCTTATCTTGCGTTGTAGAGCTAAAATATACCACCAGAGGGAGTCAGAGCATCATCAAAAGATGGCAGCAGCTTGAATATTTCGCAAATTATAATGAGAAAATATTATTATTATTCGGGTGAAATGGTTCAGATGTTATGTATTTAATTTTTTTAATAGTTTATTTACCTGATAACAACCTATTTTGACACACACACATCTACACTAAAGTCTTCACGCTCAATTTACCCAAGATTTTGCTCACATATAGAAGTTTTAAAGAGGGAATTTGTTATCAACAGAGCTCATTAAATTCAGCAGATTAAACTACTAATATTTGAAGAATGTGTTTTTATAATCTAGTGAACAGGCCCATCTTAGGTTGATCTCCTAAGAGGAAAACCAGGTGCTACTCCAAAACTCTCATGCTTAATCGTTCAAAGAAGCAGATGATAATATGTCAGTTGACAGGATACACAACCAATATACACATACAGCCATGTTGGGCTTGAAGTAAGTTTGTCCAAGTGATAATCAATCCCCATGAGATCTAGCAACATTAAATTTGTATTGCTGATGAAGATGACCCCATCTAAAGAATAAGGATCCACAGGGGCTTACTCAGTAAAAGGAAAGTCAAGAAACAAGAGCAAGCCAAGTCCACTGAGAGCTTAATAAATCAATATAACGACCTTAAAAGTTATTGATGATCTTGTCTTTTCAGCTCATGAATTGGAGCGAGAGAAATGATTTTCCAAAATAATTGCTGGTTTAAATCCTTACATGCGTGTTTATTTTGTCAAGTGACCTGTTATCGTCACATCAAGACATCAAGTCTCTAAATATTCTGACATCCAGTGAGACCAAAACAAAGCTGCATCTAATCCTTCTGCTGTGAGCTGGTCACAAGAGGTGAGGCCTGTGTAAACACAGTGATCCCTCGGACAGCCCTTTCCCTCTGTCCACTAAAGACGCCGATGACCTCTTACTGAGAACATGATGAACATTGGTTGTGAAAGAAAGCACTGATTTACAGTTTAATAAATGCCATTGTTAATGATGTATATGAATATAATTGCATCTATTGAGTTTCTTCAATTTAAGATTATATTATAAAATGACAGATAAAATGACATAGGGACACTTCAAAATATTTTGTTTACTTGCTTTTTCCTATTCCTTTTTTTCTGGAACCCATCCCAGCTAGTTAGTGTGAAAATGAACGCTATAAATACAAAGAATACGTCTTAACTCCAGACCAACGCTTATCTTGCGTTGTAGAGCTAAAATATACCACCAGAGGGAGTCAGAGCATCATCAAAAGATGGCAGCAGCTTGAATATTTCGCAAATTATAATGAGAAAATATTATTATTATTCGGGTGAAATGGTTCAGATGTTATGTATTTAATTTTTTTAATAGTTTATTTACCTGATAACAACCTATTTTGATTTAATATTTAATATTAAAACTTGATAAGCAGACTATTCAGTATTATCTTGATCTTTAAAGTGTATATACTTTTTTGAGTATTGTTTTGTTTGTTTAAGCGCTTTGTGACCCTGGTCTGGAAAAGCGCTATATAAATAAATATTACTTACTTACTTACTTACTATATAATTTGATATAAACGAAAACATTAAAAAAACTGTACTCCAAAAACGTAGAGGTCGTTTTTCTTCCTTTAGCTTGTTTTTTAATGTCCCATAAGCAACAGTTGATGAATGTTATATGATCCTCACGGTATTGATTCTTTGGCCCTGTAGCTCACAAGTCAACACAACAGGAAGAGAGAACAAACTAAATCCAAGCACAACTTATTAAAGCCTTAAGCAGCAGTGTAGCGCCATTTATTTTCAGCAAGTGCGATGATGTCATGAGATG
Organism: Callionymus lyra; assembly: GCF_982586985.1. Lineage (NCBI taxonomy): Eukaryota > Metazoa > Chordata > Actinopteri > Syngnathiformes > Callionymidae > Callionymus > Callionymus lyra. The sequence continues at coordinate 29,571,718 of NC_141821.1, forward strand.
AATTACCATTGGTAATAGATGGACGTGAGTGGTGTGCCGACAACAGCAACAAGAAGCAAGCGTCATATGGACTCCATACAAATGTGGACGTGTCATAAATACCTCAGAGGTATGAAAGAGTCATCAACTTCACGTATCGTGGATCCACATGCACCTTCTGAATGTACCCAATATGATTTGACAATGTATCCAACCACTAAGACACAGTAAAATACAGCCTATATGACAAGACAGGAGCCTGATTGTGTTTTTTAAATGAGGATAACTAAAGGCTTGTTAATTATTCTTTGTTTCATTTATGGATGCATGTTTGATTTAAATAATGAATACATTTTATATTCTCGAATGTGTTGGGATCAGCACAGGAGACTTTTTTCAGCATGCATGCAATCCAGCTAGGGTGCAAGATTTGGCACACTTTTAAGTTGTTTTATTTTGTCCGAAAAAACTTTAAATGGAACCTATTGCTTGCTTTAGTTTGACATCCGTGAATTTTAAAGCATTATTCCAAAGTTGGTTTAAATGTCATTGATTGTCCTGCGCTTCATTGTCGCAAATATATGAGTATATTGATTTACATGACATGATTCATATGACTACATGGAGCTTTAGTTATCATTTGATCAAGAACTAAAGCTCTCACACTTGCACGTTAAAACCTAATAACTAATGGCTTATTTTAGTTTACAAATGTTGTCTTCATGCCTTGTTATGTAAAGCAATTATTGTTTGAAGGTGAAACTAGTTCAGTAAACCCAGTATTCCAAAACCCCTCTTAATAACGTTATTTTACTTCTTCACTTCCAAAAGAATAATGCCGAATCGTGAATTTGTTTTACAGTTACATTTCATTTCTCTCTGCATCCGTCTACCCTTCCTTTTGTCAGAGCACCTGGACTTTCCATTCGTCTCTTCACGACGATGGTGTAATTGAATCAGGCGTCCCCTGGATACGGAGCGCACCGCACAGATCACAGTGGGAGAAGCAGTCGAGGCAGCTGGTGTCTGTATTATGATGGATCACACGGACACACACATGCAGGATCACACTGACACACACACATCTACACTAAAGTCTTCACGCTCAATTTACCCAAGATTTTGCTCACATATAGAAGTTTTAAAGAGGGAATTTGTTATCAACAGAGCTCATTAAATTCAGCAGATTAAACTACTAATATTTGAAGAATGTGTTTTTATAATCTAGTGAACAGGCCCATCTTAGGTTGATCTCCTAAGAGGAAAACCAGGTGCTACTCCAAAACTCTCATGCTTAATCGTTCAAAGAAGCAGATGATAATATGTCAGTTGACAGGATACACAACCAATATACACATACAGCCATGTTGGGCTTGAAGTAAGTTTGTCCAAGTGATAATCAATCCCCATGAGATCTAGCAACATTAAATTTGTATTGCTGATGAAGATGACCCCATCTAAAGAATAAGGATCCACAGGGGCTTACTCAGTAAAAGGAAAGTCAAGAAACAAGAGCAAGCCAAGTCCACTGAGAGCTTAATAAATCAATATAACGACCTTAAAAGTTATTGATGATCTTGTCTTTTCAGCTCATGAATTGGAGCGAGAGAAATGATTTTCCAAAATAATTGCTGGTTTAAATCCTTACATATCTGTGTAAAGATATTAGATGTATAAAACCTCTCTCTCACAAAGTTTTCACCTTCAGCCAGTAGCTTAAAAAAAACTCTGTTGCACTTTTAAATCTCCATCCACAGCGGCAATTAAAATCCACCAAAGTAAAATATCCTGAGGCCCCGTTAAGTAAGCGCAAATGCTTTGTAATACCCCCCACAGTCCATTCACAGTCGAGTGCTTCACCACCTTGTTGATGTCGCTCACTTGAGGAACCCTCCAGCCCTTCTACGATTTCATCGTGACAATCACTGGTCCACACATGGGAATCAAATGTATTTAAGTATATTTAAATATTGAAAAAAACTTTCATTAATGATTTTTATATTCATTTACTAGCGTTATTACAACTTTTAAATATCTGTTTGGAATCTACATTCTAAAGGCAAGTTTGGTGGACTATGTATGTATCTTTGTAATTAATAATTAAAAGTTGAATTGACCAGTTCGTAGAAAGTATTACTGAACCAATGTGGTCCTTGTTAAAGCTGGAACCACATAAGTTGTGTAGTGGCTAATATTAGCATCATCTATTTTATTAAAATATAAAAAAAAACTGTCAGTTCCAGAACAGAACTCTAAGGAAAATGTGAGGAAAGCGAGAAAGCATTTCCAGAGGGAGAATTGTGATCAGTCAACATGCATGACAGGATGTAAGACAACTAACAGATTAGATGGTTTTCAACATACAAGTCAGTCGATCAATAAAGCATCTGAGGAACACCTGTTAACTGTGAATACTTCAATTGATCTTGGTGCAATAAAGTCAATCACAGTCAACACGTATGTTGAGTAGACATGTGGTGAACAGGAAATATCCCTTCTTGTATTCTATTTGTAAGGAAAAAAGTAGATCTTATTTCCATTTTGACAAATTGCATGGTCTTTAGATTTGTTGATTTACTACCAAAAATCACTCTTTGGGAAGAGTTATGGAGAGCAGAGATCCATTAGTAGTTGTAACTCTGTTGGATCTTTGTGATCAACTTGATCCAGTGCTAGGACAACTAAATACCAGTTGTTTAGAATAAAAGAGGTGAACATCCAATATCAGGTTCTTCCAGGGGGAGGATTGGTGCTGCGCAAGGATCTCACGCACATCAACGAGTGAGGACGACGAGCTGAGAGAGCAGAAAAGCTGGAAGGAGAAGGAGAGAGAGAGAGGAGGAGACAGCAGGACGAAAGGAGGTGGAATTCCCGCGAGATACGAGGAGAAACAGACAGACAGAACCACCCAGCGGGAGAAGATCACCGCACATGAGGTGCGGAAGAAAAACACGGGACTAAGCGTTCATTTTGAGGACACCTTTTCTTATTTTCCCCTCGGAGACGAAGGATCTCCCACGAAGGTAAGAAGTCCCACACCTGGGACTGCGTGCTTTTGAGCAGGGATTTGGAGGAGGTAGTTTACCACCTGTACGCATCTAGAATTGATCCATTAAGTCCAGCGCGGACGTCAAGTCTTCCTCCACTATTTCCAAATGTTTACACGATCTTATCGATGGAAATGGAGAAGCTGGAGAATCTTCTTATTCATTTTTTTTTCAAACAAGTGATTCTTGTCTGTGGTGGTGTTTGGCAAACACGAGCGTTTGCTTCACATTTGATGGATCTTTTGGAAAGTGAGTCCTTCCCACATGACCTGTAGATATTGATGTGGACATTATTCTCTCCGCCTGTTCGTGGGATGTTCAGAGGGAAGGTCCAATGTGTGCTTTAATGTAGACTGCATCGAGTATTGCTGGAAAGTGTGCGTGCGCGCGTGCTTGGCTGAGGTGCGCATAAGGATACCGGGGCTCTGCGCGCATGTGCGTCCACGCGGATCACCACACTGCAGTTCTCTGAATATTTACATTGAATAAAAAGAAGAAGAAGAAATAAAAAGGATGACACGAGAGTGACCCAAAGGGTTTTCCGTGCACCGTTCTCAGTTGGGACTAAGAAGAAAAAGACACGGTTTAATGTCAGAGTTGACGTTAAGTTTAAAGCAGGGGTCAAGCTACAGCACGCACAACCTCCAGAGAGTCACGATGCTGCATCTGTAAGTGAATGTTTCACTAATATAAACAAACCAGTTGCAGGTTCGTTGTCCATAGAATGAATGAGTGCAGAGATCCAGAAGAGAAACAGACTATAGTATGAGCTGCTCTTTGATGGCTTGTTTTAAACATTAGCCTTACAACCTACACATTTGATGGGCGCTGTGTTCCACAGATGTGCTGAGTTGTCAGACCAGCAGGGGTCCTTCAGCTGCTGCTGCTTCCACTCTGTAGAGCCCTTGTATTGTATGATTATTTTACAACTACTCGTCTTTGAGTACAACAGTGTCTGCAGTACAAATTGATCAGACAAAATTATATTTGAATTGCCTCTTCTTGATTCACTCGTATCCTGGGTTGGGTTGCGGGGGCACTAGGGAGGCCCAGATTTCCCACTCCTGATCAACATTGACCAGCTTTTCATGGGTCACCAGCGTATTCTGCCCCCCCATGGTCTCTTAACATTTTAAACATCGTTGCTAATGATGAGTTAAATGGGAAAGCTAGCTGGCAGTAGAGCTCCAGAACTTTCTCCAACAATACAGACATGAAATAAGTTTTTCTTTGATTGGTTAATATTGTACAAACATGTCTCGATTGAGGTGCTTATTCAGAACACCCCCAACATTTATTCAATGCTTATTTGTTAACCAGTAATCAGTTCTATATATCATTTTTGATGTATTGCTGAAGAGACAATTTAGGTTACACTTTGCTATTTATTATTATTACAATCTTGCAACGTAACAAGTGAAGATATTCAAGACGCACCATCTAAAAGTTCCTATCGCTCATGAACTTTAATCTTTACATGATTGTGACTCATTATGAGAACGATAAGATATAAATGTAGAATTGAGAAAATGTGCTTCGTAAGATTTGGAGTTTTTGCACTGCACATGTACAAAGATTAACAAAAAATAATTTAACCTTAAGCATAAGTTAAGAAGATGATATAGCATGTTTTAAACAGTTTTTTTCATGGTGAGATTTCTCTTTTAGAATCACTGAATCAATGAAGCAGAACGCGGTCACAGTTTCTCATTACACTTATAATTTGTCACTTTATCTTAGATTTTTATTTAAACAAGAAGCAGAAACAATCTATAATATTACATGGACGACCTCTTAAAGTTGACAGCATCGTCACTCATGATTATTCTGCCTTCATTTGAGGAGAGAAGCCGAATCTTTACCAGGTCACGTTAGAGCCATATAGTCAAGATCTAACATGATATTTCTGACACACTTTTGGCAACTCCAAAATTCACTCTTGTGGTGTTGATTGTGTAACAGATAACAGGTCAACTCTCCATATCTTTTTTTTATTTTCCTGTCCTTCATTCATCTCCGGTCTCAGCTGCAGATGATCTCAGGAGCACTGTGAATACTGGAAGCCACAAGAATCATCACAGGCTGTTGTCACAGAAACTTGAAGTGTTTTTAGGATGTTTTAACATCAAGAAAATGAAGGGTTGCAGTGAAATACCTAAAGAATGCTGATGTCAACGGGTCCTACATGAGTGGGCATCAGATGGACAAGGATTCAATGATCCTGGTCAGAGCCGCAGCGATGGACTCATCTGGACTCTGCTTCTGTGTGTGTGTTGTTTTTGAATAGCTTTTAGCAGCAACATTCATGCTCAAAGGACGTCCTGCTGTGTGCATTACAACAAGGCTATTTAGGTTGAGGGTTCAATTCTTTGTTGCCCATATATATATATTTATATATTGCCAATAATTATAGTATATGTTGCCCTATTGAACACAAAGGATCAATAGTGTTTAACGATCAATGCTGCGTGTAAAGAAAGGATGATTCATAGCTTTTAAATTGACACAAAACCGCACACTTGTAAACAATGAGTGTACCACTGACTATTCGGCTGCTTTTGCCTTCGGCTATCTTCAAACATGCTCATTGATGAAGGCTGTTCTTTTTTGTACCATCGTATCCAAAAAAACATTTTTGTTTTCCGCTGACGTCAAGTTTTATTGACTGAGACCTGCGGGGGTGAATGTTTTTAAACTCCACCCCTCTTCATTCTAGTTCACATCTGCTTGCCCCATTCTCCTCCTCTCATTTTTATTTTATTTTCTAGGTAGCGATGGGTGATTGTCTTGTGCAGCCGTGTGAAACGGTGGAAGTGCATCCCTTCGCTCCAGTGAACTCTCGGTCTTGATTTTCGACCATCTTCTTTTTCATCTTTCTGTGATTACCCTATTTGACACGGAATTTCATGTTTGAAACAATCCCTGTAATAGTTCAACATGCTCTGAAATAGGTTCCATCATTTCTTATTTAAGGTTTTCACTTTTTCTGCTTTATTTAATCATTCTTTGCCCTTGGTTTGTTGTTCCTTAATTCGCCTCCTCCAGCCTTTCTTCACATTTCCTCCAAGCATCCGCGCTGGCTGCACTCCACATTAGTCTCATTCCTCTCATGCACCTTCTCTCTTCTTCTCTCATCCCTCTCTGATCTTCTATTTTGGTTCCGATTCCACCTCTTGCTGTATCTCCTCCTCCTACATCTACTGTTCGGCCTCACCTCCTCCTCCTCATCTTTTTTTTTACATGAACTAGCTCTTCTCTTCTGTTTGAACACTCACCAGGCTGCTGATAGGATCCAGAGAACATTTAAATATACTGTTCAGGAAACTTTCAAAACAGGATTTCAACACTGGAAATATATTTCCGTTGTATGGCCTCAGAAACTTGTCTTTCCGAGGATGTGGACTTTGAAATAATGAGGTGCAGCTCCCCCCTTTAATTCGAAACCTCCACTGGAAAAGGATGAAGTATTACAAGCAAGGATTGTGATCTTGCTAGGGATTATCTGATTCCATACTATGGGTCGGTATCTGGTCGGATATGAACAAAATCCTCCATAAGCCTAATCTATAACTTTTCATCCAGTAAAGAAGCGGCTACCGCCTATAATTCGCTGATCGTTTACTATTAAATGAAACCTTAAATCAAAGGTTTAAAAGCAAAAAATACTACACGGGACACAAACCGTGACTATGTAACATTTTGTTATGCACTGTGTGATTGATTTTTGGATTGGTATTGTGGTTGATATTCAAGGCTGTGATGTTGGTATTAGTCCTGAAAAAGTCATATCAAGCCTTAACCTTGGATCCTGTATCAGTTGAAGTTGTCCAAGTATATGGTGTTCTTGATCCAGTCAGTCAGTGCGACATCTTGAGGTCATGAGGATCCTGGATCGCAGTGTCGTAGCGAGGAAAGATGACGGAGAGACTTAGCATTTGACTTCAGGTTAATCCTTGTTCCAACCCTTGCTCAGTGACACAAGCAATGACTCCAAGGGTTACTCTCAGCCTGCAGTGCAAGAAAACAGCGTAGGCTGCACTTCTGGTACATCCAGGTCAACCCGAAGTGTTCCACAGAAAAGTTAAAGGACATTCTTAAGGTGGTCTGGGGAGTTCTTTCCTGAGAACCAGACCTCTTTGAAGCAAGCTTTATTGTTTATCTTTGAATGGTTAAATAGCCAGACCTCTAAACCGTTTCTTAAAATGTGTTTAATCTCTTTTTAGCAAAAATTAGTCCTAAAGTCAAAATAACTTAGATCCATCACAATATGCTTTAAAGAGTTAATTCATTTCTTGCAAACGTTTAAGACTTTTCTGAATTTTGTGCTTTGGTGCTGAAAATAAAAAGTTCATCCATGACACCAGATCAGAGGTGAATTCACCAGATACTAGGAGGTCAAGCTGATCAAGTATTAACCTATTCTGAAATGATGAACCTTTTATTGCGCCTCTAATGATCTGATCAACTGAGTCCAAATGACTCTCTGAGGAGTGAACTAGACTTCAAATGATTCCCTCATTCCCTGATGGAAAAATGAAATACAGGGTACACATGTACAAGCATGTACTTTATTGTATCATAAATACATGTAATGACTGAAAACATGATTATTTCCTACGATAGAGTCGAACACATTATAGCCTTGAAGCTCATTCATCTTGTCGAGACGTATATGTGAAAATGAATAAGCGTATTCACCAGAGGCTGCTATTGTGTAGATAACATGATCACGTCGAGGACCCACTTTATCTCACATGTTTAATATGTTACCTGAACTCTGGTGGTGGAAAAAAGTCTTAGTCTCTGTTACAAAGCTTTTCATGTACAGATGTTTAATCAAATAGAGGAGATTATTTAATTTATCATTAAAAAAATCATTGAAAAACAAAGAAATCACCAAATTATTTTTTTTCCTCTTCTAGATATTTTAATTTGTAATTGATAAAAACAAACAAAAAACAAATAGTAGTATTTAATAAAAGTACTTATACTACTTTAATGAGTATTATTTTTCCAACTAATAATGTACTTGATGCTAGCAGCTAGCTTAAAACAGGTAAACGCAGCTAGCTCCAACTATAGTAGCATGCTAGCTGAAGCTAATAACAAGATTACCAACATGCCAGTCAGACTAACATCAGATGACAATCCGTTTAATATATTAAGGTAGAAGATCGGAAGCGTTATTAACCTGTCGGTATGAATCATGAGGAGTGGACTGTCTGCCACTCACTTATATTAAAACCATAACAAATGAATATATTGAATCCAGATACCGCATTTCAGTACTGATACCTTCAGTATCAACATTATTGACATCCTAAAGAAAATACAATCACCGAGACCAATCTGAGGTGAATATTTTTAAATTATTAAAAAGCCATGACGGATTTTAGGAATTCAAGAAGTCTTTTAGATGTTTTTTGATTTGTTTCTATTTGCTAAAGACACCTGTTGAAAAAGAAAACATATAGCTTAAAGTCATCTATGTACATCTCAAGTCTACAAGTATAGCTCTACCAAAATCCATGTTGATATAATGAAGCATCTTGTTTGAAAGGTTGGATGGTTTGTTATAAAGCTATGTTGATGTTGAATAGAGATTCATAAAGACTGAATGAAGTCTAATTTTATAAAAATATGAATATGAGGGAAGCCTAATGTGGATTTTGTTTATACGCTTATGTCTGCTTGATTTATTATGAGCTGTCTGTTCATCAAATATTAATTCAGAGCGCAACTAAGACGGTGGTTTATTGATTGACTTTGACGTCATATCGAAGATGCTTACTCTAACCGGGCAAGGATCCAATTTAATCTGACGTGCTTTTTTTTTTTCTGAAAATACATTTAATTTTTGGATCTGATCTCCAGTAAACAACCCCACAACTCCAGTGAGGATTTAAGTCAGGGATGATGTCGACGGTCATATTGTTTGCTCCCCATGGATGTTGTGACCAGAATCATCAGTGCGGTTACTGCCAGAACACATTAGCTAATTAAATATTTTATCAGGAAACAAAGACTTCCTGGTCTTAAGTGAGGTCACTTTAGCCATGACGCCTTTAGTAACATCATTGCTTTTGGTCCAGCAGCTAAACCAGCAATTTAAATGCATGACATGTTCTGTTTCGACTCTTCTCAGTAAAGCCCTCTCGTCAATTAAGAGACAAATCAAACGGCAGCACCAAACACCCAGCTGTGGATGTTAAAGTGGAACAATATGATGGTGAGATGACGGCGAGGTTTTTCTCTTCACACTTAGACGGTCAAGCTGCTTCTTTGACAGATCACTTAAGGTTGCCATTGATTGCCAATTTTTCGTATGTGCTTTTATTGTTTTATTTTGACGACACTAGTGTTTTTCCGTTGTGCAAATAAAGCTAATGGACTAGTAATAAAACAGTCTATTTTCTTATTTTCAGGGTCCCACTTTAAATTTAGAGCAGTTTACATAAATGAGATTCAGGATATGATTCATCTGAAATGACAAATCTATTCCAAACCAGCGACTTCAGCCTTTTTTTTTTTTTCAATTATCTGATAGAAGTCAGTGTCAGGGCTCAGCAGTAATGAGAGTAATAAGATATATCAGTGTCATAAACTCACGGTAGAAGATAATATCAGTTAAGACTTCCACTCACGTGTTAAATTAAATATTCCAACAGGATATTGATCCTCTAAATTGCTCCCAGGAATCTATGAACATCAAATGTTGTCAAAAAATATTTTCATGGAGGAATCGCAATTATATCTGCTATGATAAATCCATTTATGAACGACTATTTCTCCTGACACGACCTTACTGGCTTCCATGTACTACGTTATAAGAAAAATAACACGATGATGGCTTTCCTTCTGTGACAGACTTCCTGGTCAATCAAAACAATTTTTTAAAATTGCATATTCTATACATTTTAGACTGACGTGACGGGTATATGTTGATCCCAATTGATGACGGCCTTACATACATTAAGAGATAATTAAACTGTATTTTAAAATACAATGTCAAACACATTGACAGTACGCACTCTAACTGTGAATCAGAACTTAACTGGCTGAGCCTCTCATGCATGTTGTTTGGTACAGTTTAGGCCCTAAATAATAGTGACTGAAAAAGTAAAAAGAACATACATAATATGACTTGTGGGTATGACATGTGCAACCTTGTGCGTCACAACCACACGGTTTATTAACAAGTTCATTGACTGTTAACCTGAAGTATGAATTTCCTGTTATACCGTGAAACAAGATCAGGACTTTGAGTCAGTCACCCTCACCACGCTCATAAGTAAGTTTCTTCCACTAGTATATTAAAATAATAAATCCAATACTGAAGTAGTATGAAGAAAACTCACTAACAGCAAGTTCCCTTCAGCATCATAAATGAACATGAACATTGACCTTACAAGGGCAGGAAAACCTCTGGTTCACTGACCAACTACAGGATTTTTCATGTCTTCTTCACTTCAATACTGATCATATTGTTATTTTTAAAAATTAACTAAAATCACATGTGACGCCTGATCCACAGGATTTAAAATAGTGTCAGAATACTGTAACTACAGTAGCGTCAATTCTCTTTTTCGCTGTGACAAATGTAAGCAAGTAAATAATACTTTAAATGCAAATATTTTCTCCTACTTACTGCTGTAAACAAGTTCAGTGGTCACATGACTCTCACATATTCTAGGTACATAAGGCTACGTAGTGAAGAACATAATTAATATGATATTTATATGATTCTAGTACATGAGTCAAAGTATTATATTTTGTTGCTTTTATTCATTGCATTATCGTCTATTGTATTCCTTACACACGAATGATAGATAAATAGATGGATACTTTATTGATCCCCGAAGGAGAAATTTTGCTCTCTGCTTGACTAAATCCATGTTTATTCAGTCATTGATGGTCAGAATTTATAAAAAATAAAATAATCTTAAGTACAGATAAATGAATAAAACCATATTTAATTCAAAAATATGTCTTTTTCATGTTGAACTGAAATTCTCAAATGGTGGAATTCATATTTGTAATGAAGGCACGTTCTCTTATGCACCAGTTGAATTGAGAAGGTGACTTGCTAATGTCCGCTATTTTCCATCTGACCAAATCCTTATAGTCCAGATTTGCATGTTTAATCCAAATACACAAGCACAATAGTTGACTCATAGAGGAACCAGCAGCAAAACAATACGCAGCTTGTTGTTGCAATGAAGCAATTTATTTTCACCCGAATGTGCAGACAGCCATGGTTTGACGAACAATAGGCTCTGAGCCGTTACATGCACACAGCAATTAGGTTCAGATAATAGTCGGAATACAGTATAGAAAGAAGGGCAGATTTTTTATCTTTATTTATGCTTAGTGATTCATTCATGTTTCATCAGTTTTGCTATTTTTTTGGTCAATAAAAACCAAAACATATTTTGGTTTTCAACTATACACTGCTATCAGATTAAATACAGATTGACAGTTCGAAAATATAAATCTATAATATGTTTATTATGTTGAGTCATCTGAGTCTGTTCAGTAATGAATGAAATTGAGCAGATTCAGGTAGAGCTGTCCGTGGTGCTGAAATGTGAGACAGCGCATGTTCCCAATGATGTGTCATAGACATTGTTTATCATATGGTTCAGCTTATTTAAAAAGCTTTGCAGCATTATTGTGAAAGGGAAAAAAAAGCGTGTATTTTAGCTGTATATTGTTTTTAATTGTTAAAGCGTTTGTGACCCTGGTCTAGAAAGGCGCTAAATTAACCTTTAATTTACTTAGTTACAGAGTAAATATAATTAAAATGCTTCTGATGTGGTTTTTAAGGCACGGATAGAAAAATCGATCTTTCATAGGTCAGTAAAAAAACATAATAATCGATTATAATCAATATTATAATCTATGGCTACCATGCAAATCTCATATTAACAAGAATAATAAATCAAAAATGGTGTGCTTTATTCCTCTTTTATTGTATCAAATTTTGACAACAAAATGATAATTAATTGTCGTTGAATTATAATTAAAAATTGAGTAAATAGCTCAACCAGTTTGATTAAGACCAACAATGTTACCAACCAGTAAAATGATACAATAATATAAAAAAAAAGTCATTTTTTTCTGTGAAACTCTGCTTTTTGGAACATACACAAGCAAAATATGTGAAGTCCAGCAGAGAATTATTTCAAAACTCTTGTTCTGTTCTGTTCAGGTGATGAAAGCTGCTCTACTCTCTTGTACGTTGTACAAATCTGTATTGATGTGCTGCTTTTGAAGCAGCTCATTAAGTTTTACAGAGATAATGAAGCTTGGAAACGATGAATGATGCTTCTCCTTTTGATGTAGCAGCGGCCACTACTGTTTTAAAAGTGAGTGACAGCGGTTTAAGATATGAATAATGAGGATAAGCCGGGGGAATGCTGTTGATTTAGGAGGTTGGAAGTCTGTGCCTGGTGCTGGTTCCCAAGCAGCAGCAGCAGCAGCAGCATCAGCAGCAGCAGCAGCAGAGATTTTACGCTACACTGCTCCCCCTGAAACAATATTCTGATTCCACAGTTTTCACAGTTAAAGTTGTGGCAAAGATAGTACTTAATTAATGGAGATGTTTGTCAGAAGTCATTTAAGATCAGATAGTTCTTATTGTACTGAAGATGAATCAGGAAAAAGAGAAATCGTTTTTTTTCTCTCGGATCACTCAGCTGCACTGCAGCTCCTCATGCTACTCTCAGTGATGTCATTCTGCACTTTCCTTCGGTCGTTATGCGTCACCTCAAAGTACCAGCGTGGGTTATTAGACTCTCTTCTATATGACATTAGCCTCCTCCGACTGTTCTTGCTTTTAATCTTTGCACTGCATCTCATTTCTGGTGTCCTCTTCCTGTCATTTGTCCCTTTTAATAGAGATTCAAAATGATCCTTCAGTTGGATGAGAGCATATGTTGTTCTCAATTGCTCACATTATGATTGGCTCTACATGGCTTGATGACTGACTGGTGAATGTAGAGAATGATCGATGCGCTCATTACCCACATGGTCTTTGCCGTGTGATGTACGGCCACGGCGAGGAAGGAAGTAATGGTTCTATTCATTGTGGACGAGCTGTGGTGTAGCGGGAGAGACCGGTGCTGGAAAGAGCAACATCGATCAGAATGCAAAAATGAAGCAGAAATAAAGACACGCAAATGTTTCCTTAACAGGAAGCTATTAATCTAAAACTACAATAAGAGTTGTGTATTGCTATATACAAAAGTACTATAACATTTAACCATCATTTTGACTATTTCTTTTCTTGAATTATCCTAAACTTCATTTATTTTTTCTACTCTATATGTAGTACATTTTTAGATTTCAATACATTTATTAAGAATTTATTTAAGCTAAATGTATTTAGATACAAATCCTTTAACCACTGTTTAATAACTCATCTATCTTATTAAGTATATATCTATGATCGTATGAAATGTCACACAAAAAAGTGCATTCAACAAAAAGCTACATTACTTGTTTTTATTGTTCATTTCTCGATATTTGATGAAACTCATTTTATACTAAGATAAAAATATACACTCATGATATATACTATTATACAGCTACCTAACAATAGTCTTTGTTGCGAGTTCTCTCATAAATTCTCCTTCCACGTTCTTTTCTCTCACCGCCCGTCACCTTTCCAAGTGTGTGTGCATGTGTGTGTTCGATTCCTGTCTCATCATTTCCCATCATGCTTGCTACAGCTCTGCCCCCCCCCCACTGCCACTACTCACACACTGTTCTCTGCCCTGCTGTCTCCGGCTCACTCTCTGGAGAATAGGATTAAGTTCACTCTGAGTGTTAATGGAAAGGTTCACTTACCTTTAGGTGACAACAACAAATTGGACAGAAGATAAGCAGGTGATCTATTAGTGACTGTTAGTGACTAGTGATCTTTTGTCATTGATGGGGGCTGGTTTTGTGCCTTCAGTCTCTCTAGAAATGTCTTTCAGCTTTTCTGGGATAAAACATGGGTGTTCACGAGTCAAGCGGTTTGTCCAGGGTCTGCCCCGAGGTCTCCTCCCAGTTGGTATGCCTGGATGACTTGGCGAGGGATTTGAGGGTTTGATTCTTATCAAGGAAAAAATAAAAGATTAAACATGTTCAAATTCCTTTCTATATAAAAAAAATTGATCTTTTCTTCCTCAACACTATTCTTGTGGGAAGTCCTTCACATGACGATTTTGGTAGCAACTCACAGATTTGCAGACTTCTTTTTGGACTTAGGGAGGGAAACTTGAGTGCAAAGCAGAAACCGAGCAACGTTCCCTTTTCACCCAAAGCTTCCTCTAGCGTGACTCATACTGTGGCTCTTCTCTTTATGAGGCTGCAGCAGGAACACACGCTGGTGTTACAGGTCCCATAAGAAAGGGCGAATTAAAGTGGTATTGCAGCTGTCAGTCAAATTTACGCTCACTTATTATGGTTCCAGACTGTTGGCAAATAAAATTCTACCTCTGTTTCACCTTCATGTGGTATGTCTGTAGAACAGAGAACGCTATGAGAGAAGGATTTACAACCAAAGAAACAGGAAGTATGCTTGTATATGTGTTGTTCTTATTACTGATAAAATGTACAATTAACTTCAGTAAAGATCAAATAATGTTCAAGGCTTAGATTTGTTTTTTGAACTACTCAAGGTTGATTAATAATATTATTCTACACTTCAATTAATACACTGTAAATGTACTGATAGTACTGTGTGAACATTTATTTTCAGGCCTTTTCTTTGTTGGTTCCAAAGATGATTTAAAATGATGAGTGTGAGTGATTGTCATATAATCTTGGACGATGACCTGTACATGCCGAACATCTCACCCAGTTCATACAAAGATCTGGGCCTTGAAATCGCAGCCTGCACTCCAGGAAATAGTCATAGATATTATAACAAGTGCAGTGGAAGTCGACACAGTCTTTCAATTTTAAAAGCATGGTAAATATGAGCCTCGGTTTGTTGTTCTCCCTTCAAAAATATATATTTTCAGCCTTTAGACTAGCATTTTATTTACCCCCAAAAAGCAATAAAATAGAAATAAGATAAAGTCAAAGTAGTTGTCTGTGAGTAAGAAGAGGCTCTCGCTTCAGAAGAAGCTCCATTTGCAGTTTCACTGTACCAACCGTGTGTACTTAGACTTGCGTGGCTGCATCTTTGAGATAAGAGCATGTTCCTAGCAGGATCAACAAGGTCCTCTTACCATATTTGTCAAAGCGTGGCTGTTGTTTGATGGAGAAAAGGCTTAAAGAAACAAGGTTTGAAATGAGGATTTTATTAATTAAACTAGACAAAAGTGTTCCTTACTTTAAGTTCAACAAGCTAATGTGTTCTCACAGAAGGCTGATTTATAAAAAAGTTTAAACAGTTTCACCAAGTAAGAAAACCTTAGAAAAACAACAACTTAAACATTTTGTCCACGTTTTAGTCTCATCTTTTTCCTGCTGCAATAATCATATAACATTTTAAAGATCGAAAAGAAGCACTAAGAAGAACAGTTATGAATATTTTAAAGACCTTTCATTTCCACCAAACAAAATGTGTTCCTGTGTTGTTGTTAATGTTGTTCCTGAAGATACAATATCATTAATATTGTTATTATGTTTCTCAATGATTTTTGTTCATTATTTCATGGTTCAGTTAATTGTGGCGTATCTTATTGAGGATGTAATGTTCAGCTAAACATACTGAGTGTCCTGAAGAGGTCTTTAAAAGTGTATTGAAAAGGTTCCTCGTGAGCATCCTAGACACAAACAGTGATGGTAATTGTTGTTTTGTCTCATCACTTTCGCTCTTGTATTGATGTTCTTCCCTTATCTTAATCTCGCTGGATCAACATCTGCTGTTTACTCAAACCGCTGACTTGAGAATCCTGCTTGTCCCTCTGCGACGGCCGCATAAAGTGAACAGCATCTTTCCTCAGATTGGATTAGATGAAAGTTTATTGATCCCTGAGGAACAACCGGGTTGTTGTGGGAGCAGCAGTAATGGGATTGAGGATGAGATAGAAAAAAAAAACAACAACAGAATTAAGCACTCAAACTGAATGTATAGTGATCGATATTGGCTGGACTGAGAAATAAATATGAAGCAATTTCTGATGCGACTTTTTAAAAGTCATTTTGAGGACTTTTCCTTTTTCTTCCTTTTCGCAATTTTAACCATCTGAACGACACACACTTTGATAATGTAAAGTTTTACAATAGCTTGCAATAAAACACTGGAAGGTGGGTCACATATGAAACTTGGTTTGGCGATATTGCATTTCTTGTTTTTTAGTGCGTTTGAAGGTGCAGGACATGAGCTAGGACTGCTGGTA
This sequence comes from Callionymus lyra, assembly GCF_982586985.1. Lineage (NCBI taxonomy): Eukaryota > Metazoa > Chordata > Actinopteri > Syngnathiformes > Callionymidae > Callionymus > Callionymus lyra. Next base: position 29,588,084 of record NC_141821.1, read on the forward strand.
TTAGTGTGTTAATCCCGTTGTTGATAAAGTTGTATCCACCAGTGGCGGCTAGTGAAAAATATGCTAGGTTTCCAGTACATTTCCCTGCCTATACCATTGAAAGAATCAGTCGAAAAAAAAAAAAACTTAGACAATATAAATTACATTAAGAAATCAATACTAAGAAAGCTAATGATGAATAATAATGTGTATCTTGCTGTATTATGATACAAATTAAATACTACTAATGACATACATCATACAAAATAAATACAAAGTAAAACTAATATTTATCAGAACATCGGTGTCAACCCTCTCCTCACAAACAGACAAAAAAACTATCAGTTTGAAGAGTTCATCGAACATGCAAAATAGTTACGGTTGAAGAATATTTTCAAACTAAAAGAGATACAAATGTTGGTTTCCTCATTTATTCCGATTACTAAAGAACATATATTTCACCAAGTGGTGTCATTTCAGTGTTTTATAATATATTCTGCTTAATATTGGTAATTTGCCCAGTAGGGAACA